>NC_138727.1:5098580-5738580 GCF_965113295.1 Leuciscus leuciscus | reverse complement strand
TAAAATAGCCAGGGGAGGATGTGTCAGGACTCCATCGAGTATGTAGAGCGTTTCTAAAATCTGAGATAATTAACAAAAGTGTTTATAATGTCTTTGAACAAAAAGTGTCTTCGTCATGTCATATCCATTCATTTTTGTCAATTTTACTTTGACTAAAAGGACATATAATTTTTATATTTTAGTTTATGATAATGTGCATCAGAGTTTAACCACAATTTTCAACACTAATATAATTTTCAGATATGTTCAGCAATGTATAAGCAAACTCCTTTGGTCTCAGTAAGATTATTATTATTTATTTTTTACCCAAAGAAATTAATAAATGCAGTTCTTTTGAACTTTTTGAACTGAAGATTCACAAAAAAATATCAAGCAACTGTTTTCAACATTGGTAGTAATAAGAAATGTTTCCTAAGCAGCAAATCAGCATATTATTATGATTTCTGAAGGATCATGTGACACTGAAGACTGGAGTAATGATGCTGAAATTTCAGCTTTGATCACAGGAATAAATTACATTTTAAAATATATTAAAATAGAAAACAGTTATTTTAATTTGTAGTAATATTTTACAATATTACTGTTTTACTGTGATTTTGATCAAATAAATGCAGCCTTGGTGAGCATAAGAGACTTAAAAAACGACCCCAAACTTTATAACGGTTAATCATATAAAAAATGTATCAATGCGAACAAAATACAACTTATGAAACTATCCTTGAAAACAATATACCAAAATACCGTTATACTGAATAATTGTACACATTAAGATTTATTTATTTATTTATTTAAAAAAAAAAAAAAATTTTTAAATATTAAATCATATTAAAATATTAAATATTACATAATTTCAGCATGGTCTCTGACTTTTGGACTCTGAATTACAGTCAGAATCCCATCCCTGAGTCACAGTACTTTTCTGAAGTAACTCCCAGAAAGTTAATTAGCTTAACAAATCTGCCTAGTGTCATTAGATCCAGAACCTTATCGCGTGCTGCAGATTTGTTAATCTTCTGGAGCAGTAATTACCTTATCAATAAAGATCAAGGAACCAAAGCCTTGTTGGCCAGAAACAAGAGTAGGAAGCAGACATGTGACCTTTCTGATATATCACCACAAAAGAGCATCAGTTTCACTATGAGAAAAACAGTAACGACGGACTCAACAAACAATGTGCCGTTAAAGGCAATTTGCACCATAAATGCTCCTGATAACTAAGGGAACGATTCTAATGGAATGAATTCATATTCAATATTCCCTAGTGTGGAGGAAATTGGTTGCTATAGAAACTGTTATGAGGAAGTAAATCAAATGCTGTAGTGTGCTTATCAGGATTCATAGGGATTCTAGAGGGCGTACACACAACCCTACTCTAATAAACCTGAAAAGAGCAAAAGGAATGCTCATAACCCTGAGCCCACGACACAAATCTGCTCAAAATGATTGGATTCTGTTGGACGTGGTTAGATGTTGTGATCTCCGTCTTTTTCTCTTGCCCAATCACACACTCTTCACACGCTCTTCGTCTCGCTCGGCAGGGATTTGGATCCGCTCAGGAGCTTTGTCTTTGCAGTGGGGTGAGAAATCTTTGGAAGGAGCGTCAGTGAGTTTTGTTAGTCAATTAAAAGTTGCTGGAAACTTGATCCAAAGCTCTCCTTCCTCCGCTTGTTACTCGCAACTTAAAAGCGACTGAAGAAGCGTGCTGGACTCTTGCTACTAATAGGGGTTTCTCAGCCATGCGGACAGCTGATGCTTCCATTAAAATAAATTCTGCTCTAGACGGTTACGCTCTGCAGTCAACATATGGTTTAGAAAATGAAATACTTTTCAGAAAGGCACCATCTAGGAGAGAATTACTGCCTGGTGCTCATGATGGCAAGCACGTAACCCCACACTGGCTCTGGACTGATGATAGCATCACCTTATTGCACCTATGGGAGTTTGAACGCTACAGAAGAACTGCAACTTAATTGAATTCAAGTAATATTCTGCTTTCATAGACTTTAGTCCGGTTAGACGCCATTTTGAATTTAACACAGATTAAAATGAGAGATACGGTGCATCCGAAATTACATACTGTCTGAGGTGCTACATTCAGTATATCGGTATACACTCAGTGCATACACACATTATATAGCAGTATATAGTATATAGCAAAATTATTTATGACTTCTTTTCACTTCTAAGCACAGAATGAAAAATAACTTTGCCGTGAGTATATCACGTCCAGTCTCTCGTATGTTACGTGTGCACGAGTGAAAGCACGAGCTGGCTGCAGTTCACTTAACGGCCACAGGTGTCGCTAATAACAAGGGTTTCTGAATTCTACATATTGCCCCTTTAAGTGCTTTTGTGAAATTATAAGCTTAACATATCTGTTTTTTAAATCCTTTAAGAAACTAATGCCACCCAGTTCCATTGTAAGTGCCTCACCATAACCACGAGACAAGAAACAAGTTGAAATTATTTTTGTGGTAATCAGCATTATGCTACAAATGCAGTTGAGCTTAAGTTGTAGTGCAATATTATTTTCAAATATTTCCTGAAATGAATTATTGTAACACAAATCAAAGACTACCATAGAAAACATTTGTCATGATCTTGCAAGTCTTTAAACAACTTTTTTTTTTTTTTTTACTCCAGGGCTCAACCTAAATGTGAAATATTCATCCTGTTAAGCCACCAAAATTAAAATATTGAGAACAAAATAATGATGTCTTAAAGAGATAAAAACTAGCTCATGATGCAATCATGATGCAACCAGCTTTGCTGCAAATAATTAAAATAACATCCTAATAATCACCCAAAATCTGAGAAAAATAAGGCACAATAACATTTCATAAGTAGTAAGAAACATTTAGGGACAGTAAGTAAGGTAATTTGGCCCCTGGGGTGCGGTTCATGTGGTTAACTTCTCAACAGGTGTGCAGTTGAACCATTGTTGATATATAAATATAATTTTCTTTCCCCTGCCTTCTTTAAGTTGTTACCTAGCTACCAAAGTAAAAGGTTGCCGCTAGCATTCAGGGTGGTAATTACATTGATGATATATATGTACCATGGTTTGGATCCAAATAATACAATGTGGAGAAAAGACATGCAGAAGTGAGAGGATAAGAAAGAATAATAATAAAAAGAATGTGGCCTATTTAAATAGCTTACTACCAAAAGTTGGTCAACCGACTTTACTTGAAAGATAAAAGTTAGTTGATCATTTTCACAAGGTACATATTCCTGGTAAACAGCATGGATAATCAGGCACTGTTAGATCAAAGGCACCAAAATGTTAGATCGGATGGATCTCCACGTCAGAAATATCAGATCCGACCCCAGCCTCCGGATCCTGTCAAACGATATCCATTTGTCTGGTGTCTAAAACCAGTAAAACCTGTCTTGTCTGGTACCCAAAACTCTATTAACAGTCTTTTATCAGTCTGAGAGTTTGACTAAGAAAGCCAGAGAAGAGCAGACGTGACAAAGTGATGATAAAAAAAAAAAAAAGAGCAGATTTTATTGAATTATCTTAGTTGCGTATATTCCAATGCTCAGACTTCCTCTTCCAAAAAGTGTTATTATACCAAAGCAAAAGCAATGGGAAATTACTGCTTCACAACATCGTCTTGTGATGTTACAAACCTTATCTCTCACTCATGAAGACAAACATCCCTTGAAACCACACTATTAATCAACAATAGAAAGGAATATAAAAACATAAAATTACATAAAACAATACGAATAAATGTTTAAATATACTGTAAATCAAATGACAAATGCATAATGACTGATTATGAATGATTAAAACATTTAATCATATACAAATTCAAATGTCTCATGTAATCACATCAAGAAGTTGAGTCTGAAACATCACTTTCTGCAGCTGTACAGGGCAATACTCTGACATGAGCCGAGACCGCTGAAGGAAACAATGCTAAAAAATGAGCTACTTTAAATCTGACAGTGAAACAAACGGCTCTGTTATACATGATGCCAGCTACATTGATAGATAGCTAATGAAGAAAAAACTAAGACTAAAACTAACACTGTTTGGTTGTAGGTTGTCAAGAAGACCGAGTAATGCACTTTCTTACCACTCCCAAGGTTGCCTTGCTTTATAAAAGCAACAATAATAGATAAATCCAGTCCAGTGAACTGCAAAAAAATACATTCCCAGGAATAGCAGCATATACAGTAGGAGCACATGATGACATGATGACATGTTCAGTGTTTGTGTGACATCTCAGCCTGAGTAGCTAAATAATCCCTCAGATAACAATTCCCATCATCAAGGGAGAATATAGCCTAAACCAGGTGCAACTAAAGCAATAAGCCCAGCGAAGCCGTGATTTACAGTGAATTTAGAAGAGCTAAGGGGCGTTGTTAGGCGGAGCGGAGAGCCCAAAACCCCCTTAGCTGTTCAATATGCTAATCAATGACTAGAAGATAGTTAACTCCACATCAGCAACATAAATTTATACATAAACAAAAAAGTTTTTGAAAATTTCAGCACACGAGCTGTTGAAGCTCCGCCCTCTGTGCCGGGAGCAGCAGCTCATTTGCATTTAAAGGGACAGATAACAAAAACAGTGCATTTTTGCTCACCCTCAAAAAGTGACACTTTTAACATGCTATATAAAAATATCTGTGGGGCATTTTGAGCTAAGACTTCAAGGCACAATATGTATTTTTTTTTTATTTAAAAATATAAAAAATCCCTATATCTATGTTATATATTTTTTAAAGTTGTGTATTTACATTATCCCGACAGTTCCAATTAACTTCTAAATCCAGAGAAATTAATATTTTAATTCGAACGGACCGTGTCTTTATTTCCGTTTTGTCGCCGTCAATGCCGTCATATCCGTGTTGTCTCTGGTTTCCGCTCGTGCTGCCATGGCAACCAGAGCTATGAACCAGAGCCCTCTGATAGTAACCAAACTGACGCGGACAACTGTGTAGTTCGCAATGTCTATTTGCACGCTGTTGTTGTTTCGTTCAAACATTATGGACCATGGCAAGCAGACTTTGGATAAAAAAGGAGAACTAAACCGAGAATCAATATCAGCGCGGTGTTTTCGAGATGTCGAGAGCTCCCATGGACACTATATAAACGAGAGCTCCACGTCCGAGACTTCGACAACTCCTACATGTACTTTATTAAACAGGTGAGCACATTTACATAAAACTAATCAAGGTTATATAGTTCAACAATGATAAAATGTTAGAATATGATCTGTATGTTATTCTAATGTTGATCTATCTAGCTTACTGCTAGTCTCATACAGGCAAACTAACGTTAACACATACATTTCAACACATTCAAATGCAGTTTAGAGTGATAGTGTAATGTTAGAGCAAGTGAAACAGCGCTGCGTTACCTCACAAGTTTAATTTGTCTAATAGACTGACCTGTGAGTAGTAATTCTGCGTGTAGTTCGGTAGAATGAAATGTCCATATTCCTTTTATATCCGCGGGACTCGCATCGCGTTTGGAGCTGATAGCTGTCTCTTAGCAATCCCGAACTGCTTCATATCACAGTCATGATAAAAGCATCGATGTATTCAGTAATCCATATACATTATTAGATCGGTCGGCTTGACGTTGACGACAAAATCCATAATTCATAGCAAATGTTGCGTCATCAATCTACGCCTTTGTTATTGTAAATAGGTTAGCGACCCCTAGTGGAGAAAAAATCCCATATTGTGCCTTTCACACACACACTCTAGGGACATCAGAGACTTATTTTACATCTTGTGAAAAGGGCATTATACCACCCCTTTAAATACAAAGCTGGAACATGATTTTGTACCAATAAGATTTGACTGTGAGTGGGGCTGGGTTATGCAACACAACAATAGAAACAAAGCAAAAGATGAAATGCAAATAAGCAAAAACATAATTCAATTTCAAATAATCAAAATTTTGTAATAATAAAACTAAAATCGGTAAGACTTTACAATAAGGTTCCATTTGTTAACATTAGTTAACTGTATTAGCTCTAAAACATTTATTTATCACAGCTGATATTAATTTCAACATTTACCAATACATTATAAATTCAAAAAATGCACCTTATTATTTAATGAACCTGAGCTAACATGAAGTAACAATAAACACTTGCATTTTAATTAACTAACATTAACAAAGTAGTATAATAAATAATGTAACAAATGCATTGGTCATTGTTTGTTAATGTTAATTAAAGGTGCTCTAAGTGATGCCGGGAGTGTTGACATTCGAATTGTTGTCAAACAAAACGGAGGCTAGCTAGACCCTCCCTCCTCCTCATCCCGTCTCCTCCCTCCTCCCCTCCCTTCCGGTATAAAGGAAAGTCAAAGTAGTCACTAAAAACAAAGTTAAGTTTTACTGATACTTCATTCAATGTGTAATGTCACCAAGTTAGATAAATGCTTTTATATATTGCAGAACAGAATGCAGAAAAAGACAAACATTGTCTTAAAATCGTTTCGCCACCTGAGGTTATAACTATAACGTTAGCTCCCATACAAGGACGCAATAATAGCAAGATAACGTTAGCTTCGCGTTTCCCAGTGAGCATAAACAACGGCGGCGTCGTAAACAAATTTAGTCAAAGTTGTCAATAGCCTATAAATGAACATTCAAATCCATAACAAACAGTGGGTGAAAACAATCATTCACACAAATTGTCGCCCTACTGTGAATTTGCTTGACCATTTACAATAGAGATTGATCGCTAGCTGCTAGAAACATACATGTTGTATTCACCAAAGCTAACGCTGACTGCATAGTTCTAGCTAATTACATCCTTGTGTTGGTTTGGCGAACATGAACGTCAATTTAGAAAGAAAAATGGATTTACCTGTTCTGCAAAAACAGAGCAACTGAATGTCTGATTGGAAGCCCTCCCAGCTAGAATTTTTTTGTTCTAAAAATGTTCTAAGAACATTAGCATGTATTGTTCTATAAATGTTTTCAGCGGCTAGTTTTAGTTTTGTTCTCAGAATGTTCTTTTAAAAGTTTGGAGAACATTCTTTAAAAACATTATTAAAATGTTTAGTAGTAACATTCTTTTAACATTATTCTCTAACGTTCTTAGAAAGTTTTCAGCGGCTAGTTTTAGTTTTGTTCCCAGAATGTTCTTTTAAAAGTTTGGAGAACATTCTTTAAAAACATTATTAAAATGTTTAGTAGTAACATTCTTTTAACATTATTCTCTAATTTTCTCAGAACGTTTTCAGCGGCTAGTTTTATTTGTGTTCCCAGAATGTTTTTTTAAATGTTTAGAGAACATTTTCTAAAAACATTATTAAAATGTTTAGTAGTAACATTTTTATAACATTATTCTCTGACGTTCTTATAATGTTTTTAGCGTGCAGTTTTATTTTTGTTCCCAGAATGTTCTTATAAATGTTCGGATAACATTTTTTTTAAAACATAATTAAAATGTTTAGTAATAACGTTCTTATAACATTATTCTCTAATGTTCATAGAACGTTTTCAGCGGGTAGTTTTATTTTTGTTCCCAGAATGTTTTTTTAAATGTTTAGAGAACATTTTCTAAAAACATTATTAAAATGTTTAGTAATAACATTCTTATAACATTATTCTCTAACGTTCTTATAATGTTGTAAGCGGATAGTTTTATTTTTGTTCCCAGAATGTTCTTTTAAATGTTCGGATAACATTATTTAAAAACATTATTAAAATGTTTAGGTGTACCATTCTTACAACATTATTCTCTAACGTTCTTAGAAAGTTTTCAGGGGGTGTTTTTATTTTTGTTCCCAGAATGTTCTTTTAAAAGTTCAGATAACATTTTTTTTTTTACAACATTATAAAAATGTTTAATAATAATATTGTTAGAACATTATTTCTCCTAAAAGGTAGGATAACATTCTCTAAGAACACTCTAAAAATGTTTTGTGATGATGACCTTCTATAAATGTTTAATCATAACATTTTCAGAACATTATCCCTTTATTCTTATAAAGTTTTTAGCAGGAAGTTTTATTTTTATTCTTAGAACGTTCTTCTAAAAGTTAGGATAACATTCTCTAAAAATACTCTTAAAAATACTACTTAACATTCTTATAAATTTTTTAGTGGGAAGTTTTATTTTTGTTCCCAAAATGTTCTTTTAAACATAAAAAATGCTTAGCTATAACATTGTTAAAACATACAATTTTATTAATCTCTAAAATAAAACAAAAATCTAACAGGTTTATGAATGGCATTCACATAAATTATTAGAAGTTCTGCGTACAGTAGATGCCCAACATTAAATGAAGAACTCAGTAAAGTCCAATATGCAATCACACGTCTTGACTGCTGTTTGCTCAGAGCGCTCATCATCAGTCTTTGGTTGTCTTGGTTCTTGCAGAAAAAGAATAAAGTCATCTGCATTAATAGGTGTTCTACTGTTCTTCTCTTCTTCTTTTTCAGCTGCTATCCCAGTTAGCAGAATTGAGCTCCATTCTCTGTGTGCATGGTAGAGTTTTTCCTCATAGCCTATAAAAGAAGATCATGCAACAGTGTAAACAAAAATAATACAAATACATATTACATATTAAGATCACAAGCAATATTGACTTTGAAAACTTTCAAAATTAGCCAGCCTAATTATTAATCAGAAATTAATTAGATTAGTTTATTTAAAAGTATAAATATGATACCTTATGAGTATCTATTTTGTTTCTGTAATTTAAAACATATACTTAATCCATTATATACATGTTAAAGGGATACTCCACTTTTTTTGGAAATAGGCTCATTTTATAACTCCCCCAGAGTTAAACAGTTGAGTTTTACCGTTTTCTAATCCATTCAGCCGAGTTTCTGATATTTAGAAGAATGTCAGTAACCAGACAGTTTCTGGTCTCATTGACTTCCATAGTATATATCCTACTATGGAAGTCAATGAGACCAGAAACTGTCTGGTTACTGATATTCTTCCAAATATCAGAAACTCGGCTGAATGGATTAGAAAACGGTAAAACTCAACTGTTTAACTCTGGGGGAGTTGTAAAATGAGCCTATTTCCAAAAAAAGTGGAGTATCCCTTTAATAACACAACTAGAGGCTAAATTATTTTAACAAACTACAAACTTGGCTTGAGAAGTGTGAACCTCGAACTCAGGTAGCCTTGAGCACAGCTGCAGCATGTCACAGCACTGCCCACGATGCTTTTGCTCTGATGTAACAGCTCATTTTCATCAGTTATATTGTCTATGGATTGTTACATTTCTTACAGATTTCTGCTTGTTTTAAATCAGATACAGATAAAGTAGTACTGCATTTGAGATAGAACAATTTCTAGTGTGATTTAATCATACCTGTGAATCGTCTCTTTGCTATTAGCTAAGCTGTAAGTTTTAGTTACTTCAAAAGCAGAAAGAAAAATATGCTATAACTTCTGTTTCTTATTGAGAAATCACAGGACAGTGTTGACACTAACTTTTTGTGCTCCAGTAGGTTTCTGTGTGCGCACAATCTGCATGTTAAATGTGAGCTACTGTCTGTGCATATGAAAGCTTGTTTCCGCCATGGAATACAATTTTTAAAAAAGGTAATTGCGAATCACAATTCAAACTTTTTTTTCTCAGAAGTGCGAGATATAAACTCGCAATTGGCCGTTTGAAAGTCAGAATCACAGGATAAATTAGTAAAACCTGAGAAAAAAAAGCAATTCTGGCTTATTTTTTTTTTGCTGTCGTTTCTATATGAGAACATTAATGCACTTCATCAACACAGCCGCTCTGAGAGTCACTTCAGCAGCATTTTAGCTTAATTTGAGAAAAACTATCATCATATCATAAAACACAGAGAAACTCAAAGGTCTACACGGCAATCCGTCAAATAAAAGTTTGGTTTAACCTTTGAAGAACGTTTTGCTTAAATCATTACATTTTAAATAATTGGTTATAGCAATTTAATTAAACCATTCAAATGGAATCAAGAAAACAAAACAAAAAATTACTTTTGGGAGATGCGAGAGCGAAGTAGTCCAGTGATAATTAACAGGCAGCCATGGTTAATGCAATTTGCAAAGACCCGCCCCCTTTAGTTACTGTTGCTATGTCCAACAAGCCATGGCGCTCTCACGCCACACATCATGTTGTCACGCAATGAAAAATACATTGCGGATCACAGAAAAAACGCTGAAACGTTTAAACGTAGAGACAAGACAGAGGAGGTTACTTTTGATATGAAAGTTGAAACAAAGTCTCAACGTTTAATTTGTGTAATTCTTTTAGAAAAAAATATTTTTGGTAAAATAAAAATGTAAAAAATACCTGTCAATCAAACTCCCTCGAAGGGTGAATTCTGAGGGGAGTAAAAAAGACAGCTCACAATTCTGATATTTTCTTGCAATTGTGTGTTCTTGCCTCACAATTCTGAGAGAAAAAAAAAAACTGTAATTTTACTGATGGAAACAGACAGTAAAAAAGTGGACTTCAAAGATTTCTTATTCTGTAGCTCCCTGTGGGATTTTTTTGACAAGTCCATAAAAATGCATCCATCCATGATAAAAGTACTCCACACGGCTCTGGCAGGTTAATAAAGGCGAAAGGTGAAGCGAAGTGATGCGTTTGTGTAAGAAACATATCCATATTTTATATTTTAGGGCTGGGAATTGATTAAAAAAAGTAACTGATTATTTACACAATTTGCTGTAATTAAATGCAATTAATTGCATTTCCCCCAAGCTTGTAATCATCAATATTTAAACTTAGAATAACCTAATTAAACAACAAAAAGGAAAAAAAGGAACAGAAAATAGCCCTGTATTAAAATAATATTAAACATCAATATATCAATATATTATTATTTTCAATAATCAATCAACATAATAAATTTAACAATTTATTATTATAAATTTTTTTTTCTAATTATCAAAATAAAACATAGTCCTACAAAGCTATTATTACAAGAGCATGTGATCAGAGCAGGTAATTTTACCATTGTTGTCAGCATGACTATACCAGCTCAGTAGGGCTATTTCACAGAAGTCTACTACTGAGAAATTACACGTTATTTGACTTTGCTTTTCCAGTGCATGATCGGTACATGATTGGAGCGTTTGGGCCGTTAATGACAGAGCAGAACGCGCAGCGCATACACGGAGCAGAACATTGAGCAAAGAGCTCAATGTTTGCTCAGTGTTGTGTGTGTGTGTCAATGCGCCGACACACACACACGGAATGGAGAGCGCGGAGCGGAAAAGACCCGGTCATGAAAGCTGCGCGAGAATAAAACCTGATCGCCAAACACGGAGGGGCGGGACGGCATATTTTGCAGCCTTTTCCGCAACAGGAAGTCATTAAAATGAGGCAAAAAAAGTGCTGCGTTAATTGCATTTTTTTTATAAACTCGTTAAGCATCTCAAATTAATCGCGAAGATTAACGTGTCAATTCCCCCAGCCCTACCATATTTATAATTTTATCGACTTAAATAACTAGCTTCCAGCAGACAGCCATATGCAAGTCAAATTACGCCCAAAGAGTTAGTCAACGCATCGATACGCATATGCGCCTGCAAGGCTACGCATCACTACACTTCGGCCGCCATATGCGTCTATGAGTAGAAAAATGTGTCGTCCCAGTTTTTGATACGCGACGCACCGTTGTATGCAATACTATGCGTTGTTGGTGGGGGCAAAACTGCAAGTTGCTTGCGTCCGACGTGTTGACTATAAAAGGCTCTTGTCGGTGCATGACATAGGAGTAGCATAAGCTTTGACGGCTCTCGCGGTTCAAACAAACAGGACTAGGCAATAAATTCAAGCTCCTCCCACATTTCTCTTTATATGATTCTCTTTAATGATAATTTTTCTAAAAATCTCTGTGGAAAGAAAGTCAGATATAAATCTGGGACAGATATAAATCTGGCACGAGGGAGAAAAAAATAGATAATTTTTATTTTGGAGTGCATTGTGCGTTTAAAATTGACTACGGTTTTATAAAATGCAGTGGATACTTACTAGTGATGGACTTGTTTCTCTGTTGGTGCCTGTTCTGCTCCGTAAACATTGGTCCAATGCTTGATCTTAAGAAAATGTAAAAAGTGTGTTAATGTGTGTTAACAGACTATTGATCTGGGTGACATAGGACCATTTTTTATGTTTTCCTTAAGTGTTAGGCTATATAAATCTGGAGAACCCTTACTAACATTAACCATGGTTTTGCTACACTAACTAAATGGTAATAAATTATTGTAATCAATCCACCATAAAAATATTGTTTCTACACTTTACTATAATAAAAACCATGGTTAATTTAGCAAAGGACCCTGGGAACATGTCCTAAAAAGAACAGCTCATCCAAAAAATAGACTCTCTATCGTTATTTACCAGTACTCCATGTTGTTCCAAAACTGTATGAATTTATTTTGTATAACCTTAATTAAGATATCTTGAGAAATGACTTCACTGTTTTGTTTTGTTTTTTCCATAAAATGGGTTCCAATGTTGTTTAATTCCCAACATTCTTGTGTTTCAGAGAAGTAAGTCATACAGGTTTGAAAATAATTTCATTTTGAAAGGACATTTATGTTATGTATAAAGACACAATGTTCTCAGTTCCCTCATTGTAAAGCTCCTATGCTGAGGTTTATTTTATTTTATTTTTTCAAAATGTTGCAAGTAAAATCTTCTAATTGTGTTAACTTGTCACATTAGAAGAACGTTTTATGAAGAACATTCAACATCTCATCTCTCAATGATATCCTCAAAACATTTCCCTAACGTGACAGAGAGAATGTTCTTCTTTTGTTATCATGAAACATTGGGACAATGTTATATTGAGATCATTGTACAACTTTAACTTTAGCAACATTCCCAAAATATGCTCAAAATGTTGCAAGTAGAATGTTCTTCTTTTGTTATCATGAAACATTGGGAACATTTGTTTCCATAAAATGGGTTCCAATGTTGTTTTATTCCCAACATTCTTGTGTTTCACAGAAGTCATACAGGTTTGAAAATAATTTCATTTTGAAAGGACATTTATGTTTGGGTCAGCTAGGCCCATAAAAACTCATATCAAGAAGACAGGTACAATTTTGACTGGAGGGTTTGGACCAGTGTGCCTTTGAGCAGAGTTTACATGTTCTGCCTTTATTTCACGTGTATTTTACTATGACAATACTCACCGCAACTGAAGATCATGTGGCTGGATAATTTATTCCCAAAATTCCTGGATAATAGGAAACACACACATACAGCAATATTATTAGCTATTTGTATTTACTTACTAAAAGAGACATAAAAAGCTTGCAAATTTTTACTCACCAGCTCAAAAACATATTATGATGATGACTCATCATTTTGACGGTAACGTTAGGCCGATATCCCGCGATCATTCAAAAGCCTAGTTTTCATAGTGTGGTTCGAGTTCCTCTCTGTATAAAGACACAATGTTCTCAGTTCACTCATTGTAAAGCTCAGACTATGCTGAGGATTATTTTTATTTATTTTGATCAAAAACTAACTTAGCTGACAATATTTAGCCTAACGTTACACATGCAGCCTGAAACATTGACATTAGTGTTGTCAAAAGACCCGGTACTTCGGTACCAAGTCGGTACTAATTTTTTTTTAAACGTCACGGTACCAGGTTTTCTCAAACCCGGTACTTGATGCGCGTGCGTGCCCGAAGCGCGTGCAGTTGCGTCCTCTTCATAAAAGCGCTGATGGCGATCGGCGGTGCTGCTGTAGGGATGCGCGGTATACCGGTACTGCAAAAATACCGGTATATATTATATTTCAAACGGTACAATATCATAATTTTGCTCAATTCGGTATTTGATGCGCTGCTGTTTCGAAGTTCACCGCTAGGCGGCAGTGCGCTACCCAAACTGACGCGGGTCACGCAAAACCGGCAAACGTGACAACGGAGGAACACGATGGATCAAACAGATGAAGCTCATTCTACACATACTGTCTATGATTCTACACGCCCGAAATTAATAAATAAAGAGAGCAGTAGGAGTGAAATATAGCATTACTTTGCTTACAAAAGTAATGAAAGGTGAAGCAACAGACCTCAATGCACCACTCTACAAACGCTGCTTTAAATTAGCCACGGGAGGCAACACAGTCTGGCTAAGCACTTGTCACTTGCTCATCCTGACTTGTTCAAAGAGTTCAGAGATCGACAGGTGAGCATCATTCAACTGATTTAATTTAGACTTCTATTCACAACACTGATCAGCGCACATACATAAGAGCTTATCAATTAAATATGATACGGTAAACACGAAAGCTCAAATGTGCTTGCATGACACGCTAGAACCAATGAAGTTTAGGTCTCATAATTTTTGACTTTTTTTTAAATTTATTTTTAATTTTTTACATTTTGATACTTTTTGTTTGCATATTCGGTACTGCAGAGTTTCAAGCAGTGTTTTTTAATAAAATAGTTTCAATTCACTTAAATTTTGAGGCCGGTTATTTGTCACCTGTGGTATCGATTTAGTATCGATACCGAGGTATTAGGTTCTGGTATCGTACCGAAACCAAAATTGTGGTATCGAGCCATCCCTATGCTGCTGCTGATGTGGTGCTGATGTTTTTGCGCGTGCAGATACGTTATTTCAAATGGTGCGCGGCAAGCGCGCTGATAATAGAAGCGGCGCGCTCGCTTTTCCATGTGCGTTCATGATGCATAGCAACGACAGACGCCACGGGAGTACAAACGCTTGTGCGAACTGCGCTCTCCATGACGACGAGGAAGTGTGACATAGGCCTATTCATTGATTTCTAGCCCTTGCATTAGCTTTACTACTAGATATATTTATGGAGATGAGAAATAAAAAGCCGTCATTAATATCAGTCCGTCAGAAAAGCAGTTCTAGTCTTATTCTTGGCTGGATAACTCTTAGCAGGTTTAAAAAGCCCTTTTAAAGTTAAATATGAATACAGTTTTGGATTAAATAAAAGTATAGTCAAGTCAAATAAAACATATTTTATCTCCTGTATAGTTTGGTAATGCTACAATAAGATACCATTCATTAACATCATTTAATGCGTTATCTAACATAACACATTGAGTGAACAATATATTTTTACAACATTAATTAATGTTTGTGAATGTTATTTAATACAAAACACTTGATTGGTCATGTTTGTTCACTTCATTCATTGTGCATTAAATAATGTTAACAGAAATAATGTTAACTTTTGATTTTAAAAATGTATTTTTAAATTAACCCCTAAAGGAGAATAATTGCGACAGTATATAACTATTGTTTTTTTTGTTAGGTCATTTTATCTAATGTTATCTAACAAATGGAATCTTATTGTAAAGTGTTTTTAATACTACAGTTTCCATCTTTGTGATATACACTTTAATATAATTATGTAAATTTAATCTAAATTAAGCATTGGTACCGAGAACCGTGGATTTTCACTGGTATCGGTACCGAATACTGAAATTTTGGTACCGTGACAACACTAATTGACATAATATCGATATTGCTCTAGTCGCATTTAAAATTAGCTTCTCAATTTAACACACTATATTTTGATGTAGCAGAATGTATTTTTATATAAAATAAAGTTATTTACCTTCCGCAGATTGCAATATGTCCGTTACACGTTGGCTACGTTGTTAAAATTCGTTGTCCATTTACATCCCGCAACTCGCTCAAAATAAAAATGTAACAGTACGATGCAAAATAATCCATGTTTTAAACAATGTAAAAGCCACAGAACCGAAGGAGGCTAGTACTGAAGATCCTCCCGAGTAGCAGCAGCGCGCACACACACACACACACTCTCACTCTAACAGACGAATATTCAAACTTCAAACTTGACCAGTAAAAGGCGCGCATAGCTGCCATTGGCCAGATTCCTGGATGACAGTCTGAATAGCCAATCATGCTCAAAACAACTCGAAGAGACAGCCAATAATGTGGTAACATTGCAATTACAGGAAAAGATTACATGTTTTAAAAGAAAGAATATGAAAAAAATGTGCACAGCTATTTATTTAGTTGTATTTGTAAGCTGGCTGTTATATTTAATCAATTGGTTAAATGGTGTCTTCATTGCAGTGCATGATAAAAATAAATAAACTTACAATAACATATAAATAATAATAATAAATTACACAAATAATATATACCATGTATAACAACATATATTTACCACTGCTCTGCCAAACAGCAGTTTAAAAGAGCAAACATATTATATATTAAACAGAGCAAACATTATGTAGGCTATTCATATACAATTCTGTATACCTACCTACATGAAAAACTAATGGATTGGTATCATGGTAACATTAGAGTTACATTCATGTGACCCATAATGATCCTTTTGCACTTTAACAAAATATTGACCTTTCCTTTAGAAACACTCTTATGCCTAATAATGTCAACTTGCTTTTCACCCTGTGTGGCACAGTTACACAACCTGTTGGTTTAGGGTAAATCCTCTGTCCAACACAAAACTTTGGTAACATTGGCATAATTCTATACAAGTTGCAACATATTCCCCGGGTTTCACAGGCAAGGTTTAAGCCTGTAGTCCCAGACTAAAATGCACGTTTGAGCTGTTTTACCTGAAAGCAACTTGCACTGACATATCTTAAAATATGTCAGTACCATTGTTTTGTCTCAAGATGCACATCAGTAATGTTTCTTTTTCTTTTTTCTTTGGCACATTTTTAAAAGCTAATTAAATGCACTAAGGCCTAATCCTGGCTTAATCTAAACTCTGTGAAACCGGGTCTGGGTTAGAAATTAAGGGTTAAGGTTAACCCTAACCCTAACCCTTGTCTACAGACTTTTATTTAACAGCATGGATACTCCAAGGTGTTGACTGCAGTGGTTAGGCCTTTAGCGTTGATACAGGACGAATAACTTCTTACTGTGACAGTCTGTAATGTATTTTAGCAAAGAGTGTTTGTATGGATTGTCCCTAATTAAGCTAGAGCTATTGGTGCATTCAAGTCATGTCATAAAGATCGTATTTACAAGTTGAACGCCACCACAATGATGAGAATATGAGTAGGAAGCTCAGGATTTTCTTTAACCCCGATCTTGAAGAGTTAGGGGTGTGTCAGTGGGAAACATTGTGGGATACCACTATACTTAGGTATTTAGCAGTGACAATGAAGTAAGCTAATGCCTGCACAAAATATGATAGCATTAATATGTAACAGTATAATATGTGATGATAAAGTTTACAGTGGCTTCATTAATTTAAAACATTAAACAAAATTGTAAAACCTCATGAATACAAACTTCCCAGGAGGACTTAAATGCACCATATGTTCCATCGTGAACCCTGTTGGCCTGCTGTCTGACCAGCAAGCTCAATTTAACAATAATTGTGTAGTTTGATTGCTAAATGTTACATTTAAAATGTTGTAGTTTTGTTAACACGTCACATTACAAGAATTTTTTTTTTTAAAACACTCATCATCTCAGGTCTCAGTGATATCCTCAAAACATTTTACGAATGTTGATTTGATAATGTTCCTCCTCTGTTATTATGGAACATTGTGCCAATGTTTTACTGAGAACATTATATAATCTGTTATCTCAACAACATCCTCAAAACATCCTTAAAATGTTGCAATTAAAATGTTCTAATTGTGTTAACACATAACATTACAAGAACGTTTTATAAAGAACATTCAACATCTCATCTCTCAATGATATCCTCAAAACATTTTCCTAATGTGACAGAGAGAATGTTCTTCTTTTGTTATGACAAAACATTGGGACAATGTTATATTGAGATCATTGTACAAACTTTAACTTTAACAACATTCCCAAAATATGCTCAAAATGTTGCAAGTAAAATGTTCTAATTGTGTTAACTCGTCACATTAGAAGAACATTTTATAAAGAACAATAAACATCTCATCTCTCAATGATATCCTCAAAACATTCTACAAATGTGACAGAGAGAACGTTCTTCTTTTGTTATGACAAAACATTAAGACAACGTTATTTTGAGATCATTGTACAAACTTTAACTTAAACAACATTCCCAAAATATGCTCAAAATGTTGCAAATAAAATGTTCTAATTGTGTTAACTCGTCACATTAAAAGAACGTTTTATAAAGAACAATAAACATCTCATCTCTCAATGATATCCTCAAAACATTTTCCTAATGTGACAGAGAGAATTGTTCTTCTTTTGGTTTTATGAAACATTGGGACAATGTTATATTGAGATCATTGTACAAACTTTAACTTTAATAACATTCCCAAAATATCCTCAAAATGTTGCAAGTAGAATGTTCTTCTTTTGTTATCATGAAACATTGGGGCAATGTTATTTTAAGATCATTGTCCAAACTTTAACTTTAACAACATTCCCAAAATATGCTCAAAATGTTGCAAGTAAAATGTTCTAATTGTGTTAACTCGTCACATTAGAAGAACGTTTTATGAAGAACATTCAACATCTCATCTCTCAATGATATCCTCAAAACATTTTCCTAATGTGACAGAGAGAATTGTTCTTCTTTTGGTTTTATGAAACATTGGGACAATGTTATATTGAGATCATTGTACAAACTTTAACTTTAATAACATTCCCAAAATATCCTCAAAATGTTGCAAGTAAAATGTTCTAATAGTGTTAACTCGTCACATTAAAAGAACGTTTTATAAAGAACAATAAACATCTCATCTCTCAATGATATCCTCAAAACATTTTCCTAATGTGACAGAGAGAATTGTTCTTCTTTTGGTTTTATGAAACATTGGGACAATGTTATATTGAGATCATTGTACAAACTTTAACTTTAATAACATTCCCAAAATATCCTCAAAATGTTGCAAGTAGAATGTTCTTCTTTTGTTATCATGAAACATTGGGGCAATGTTATTTTAAGATCATTGTCCAAACTTTAACTTTAACAACATTCCCAAAATATGCTAAAAATGTTGCAAGTAAAATGTTCTAATTGTGTTAACTCGTCACATTAGAAGAACGTTTTATGAAGAACATTCAACATCTCATCTCTCAATGATATCCTCAAAACATTTTCCTAACGTGACAGAGAGAACGTTCTTCTTTTGTTATGACAAAACATTAAGACAACGTTATTTTGAGATTATTGTACAAACTTTAACATTAACAACATTCCCAAAATATGCTCAAAATGTTGCAAGTAAAATGTTCTAATTGTGTTAACTCGTCACATTAAAATAACGTTTTATAAAGAACATTCAACATCTCATCTCTCAATGATATCCTCAAAACATTTTCCTAACGTGACAGAGAGAAAGTTCCTCTTTTGTTTTTATGGAACATTGGGACAATGTTATTTTGAGATCATTGTACAAACTTTAACTTTAACAACATTCCCAAAATATGCTCAAAATGTTGCAAGTAGAATGTTCTTCTTTTGTTATCATGAAACATTGGGACAATGTTATTTTGAGATCATTGTACAAACTTTAACTTTAACAACATTCCCAAAATATGCTCAAAATGTTGCAAGTAGAATGTTCTTCTTTTGTTATCATGAAACATTGGGACAATGTTATATTGAGATCATTGTACAAACTTTAACTTTAATAACATTCCCAAAATATCCTCAAAATGTTGCAAGTAAAATGTTCTAATAGTGTTAACTCGTCACATTAAAATAACGTTTTATAAAGAACATTCAACATCTCATCTCTCAATGATATCCTCAAAACATTTTCCTAACGTGACAGAGAGAAAGTTCCTCTTTTGTTTTTATGAAACATTGGGACAATGTTATTTTGAGATCATTGTACAAACTTTAACTTTAACAACATTCCCAAAATATGCTCAAAATGTTGCAAGTAGAATGTTCTTCTTTTGTTATCATGAAACATTGGGACAATGTTATTTTGAGATCATTGTACAAACTTTAACTTTAACAACATTCCCAAAATATGCTCAAAATGTTGCAAGTGGAATGTTCTTCTTTTGTTATCATGAAACATTGGGACAATGTTATATTGAGATCATTGTACAAACTTTAACTTTAACAACATTCCCAAAATATGCTCAAAATGTTGAGGGTAAAATGTTCTAATTGTGTTAACTCGTCACATTAGAAGAACGTTTTATAAAGAACAATAAACATCTCATCTCTCAATGATATCCTCAAAATATTCTACAAATGTGACAGAGAGAATGTTCTTCTTTTGTTTTTATGAAACATTGGGACAATGTTATATTGAGATCATTGTACAAACTTTAACTTTAACAACATTCCCAAAATATTCTCAAAATGTTGCAAATAAAATGTTATAATTTTGTTAACTCGTCACATTAAAATAACGTTTTATAAAGAACATTCAACATCTCATCTCTCAATGATATCCTCAAAACGTTTTCCTAACGTGACAGAGAGAACGTTCTTCTTTCGTTATAATGAAACATAGGGACAATGATATTTTGAGATCATAGTACAACTTGTTATTTCAGAAACATTCCCAAAACATCTTTTGAATGTTGCAGTTAAAATGTTATATCTTAGTTTTCATATAACGTTATAGGAACATTTTTTTAAATGAGAAAACATCCTTAAAATGTTCGGTAAACATTACATTCAAATGTTTTCTTTAGAACATTAACCAAACTTGTAGGGAATGTTAGCGAAAGTTCTGAGAACGTTCCCTGCTAGCTGGGCTTCTGCCGGCGGAGTTCTCGCCACATTTCGAAGGTTTTTCCGATGTAAATTCGGGACTTCGCGCGTTCCTTATCCTTGTCCCTCTTCTTTACAATTTGTTCATCGGAACGTCGTCTCTTTAGTCGTGTGTCGGCCATAATTCAAACTTCCCTCTTCATGCTTCTCTCTCCTCCACACCCCCTTCATGTGCACACGCACTAACCCCCCAAACCCCACCCCCAAATGCTTCTTGTCGGTGATTGGCGGGAGCACTGTTTGTTGTGTTTCGTGGTGCGGGTGAGCCCAGTTTGTTTTTACAGGTGTCTACAGAGACCGCGTTTTTTTACAGTGTGTTCAGGGGACAGGCAGCTAGCGGATAGTGAGGAGATGTTTGCTGTATGTGACAAAAAATGTTTTGGCCTAAAAAACGCGTGACATCACTTAGAGCACCTTTAATGCATTAACTAGTGTTAACTTATATGATCTTATTGTAAAATGTTACCAAACAAACCCAATGTCGTGGTAATTTTCATAAATGTTTAAAAAAAAAATCACACTTTGATATCACACCTTTATCACAATTACATATTTGTTTACTCTTAAGTGGCTTCCATACATTTTATAAACAGATAACAGTTTATACAGATAACAAAACTGCATTGGGTCGCCATTTGATGTGTTTAAATGCAATTATAAGCAAAATCAACCGAGAACCACTGGTATACAAGATAACATATACATGAAATAATTATTAAAAACACAATATAGGGGCCATAAATCCACAACACAGAAGGTTTGAGCCCATTCAGTGCGATGCAGAAATGTGAAGTATTGTAGTACACACACACACACACACACACACACACACACACACACACACACACACACACACACACACACACACACACACACACACACACAGTAAAGCTCCCACCAGTCATAAGCTGCAATGAGGCCTCTTCGGATGCTGCTTCGCTAATCTTCTGAACAAGATTTTCCATACTGGTTTACCAAACACGTTTTGGATTAAAGCCATTCTATTACAGAGCGAGGCTCGAATATATAGCAGAGGGGGAGAATAAGAAATAACACGACTTGAGCCATGTTTTCCCAATAGCCCTTTAAGAGTATTTGCTTCTTGGTAGGGGATCACATGCAGCGGGGAATAAAGAAGACTTCCTAAAATGGGACTTTGTGGGATTATGGCGGTTGTGGGTGAAAAGCGAATATTGCTGGAGTTACAGTTTCTGCTCAAATGCGCTTAGCAGTGTTTTTAGAGAGAGTGTCAATCATAGCAGCGTGGAACACCGCCAAATGAGGCACTAATTGGAGGTCAAGTGGTCAAGTACAGACACGGAAAAGCAGCTCAAAATATAGTCCACTTTAATGACCTGATAGATATCGTACACTTCTCAAAATGCACAAATGCAATAAATAATTAAAGGTCAACTTTTAAGGACATATGCCTTGCCTCTGGGACTTTAATGACAAGTACTGTGCTTTTTAATTAAGATAAGCATACGACACTCTCCTGGAAACATAATTTGTGATTAATGCACTCATTTTGAATCACACATTTCATTAAGCTTCAATGATAGTGCTTTCGGCTCACTAGTAACTCATTGTGCAAAAGTTGGTGCCATTGTGCTCCCATGGAGCAACATTATTGGTCTTAAAGGGTTAGTTCACCCAAAAATGAAAATGAAATAAAAATAAAAACCGGAAGATGTTGTGATATGGATGTTCTTCCTCAGCAAGAATTAAAAATTCTTAAAGGGATAGTTCACCCAAAAATGAAAATTCTGTTATACTCATCGACTCATTATCATTTAGTTACAAAGCTATATGACTTTCTTTCCAATGTGGAACACAGAAAACTCTCAAGTCTCTTGACGAAAAGACACATTTTTCACTGAACTGATTTATATAGTGGACAATGCGTGTTAAAATACTCCCTATATACTTTTTTATATAACATTTCTGTTTTGTTTTTATTTTAAATTTATGTACATTAAGTGCACATTTTCCAAATAATATAAAATAAAATAATTCAAATTTCTTGTCTTTTGGTGCACAATTAATCAATGCAAAACGAAACGAAATGAAATGAAACAAAACAAATACATACAAAATACACTTTCATCAAAATACAACAATAAGGACCAGTTTTTGACAGCCAAACGTCCGTCTAGCGCTTTACATTGAAAAACTATGGAAAAGCAGCAGAGTGGAATGGCCCCTAACACAGATGTATAAACCTGATTGAATGAAACAATTCATCTGGTATTTTGCCTTCACTGAATGATATGCCACTAGCAAACAGTTAGAGTGTTTCCAGCTAAATCAGAATGCTGTTTTTGATAAGTTGCACTTAATTGAGTCAGTTGTGATGTGTCGATTGCATTTTTTTCCTCACACTGAACCGCATACAGCAAATCCTCTTAATGCATCGTGGCACCAATTAGCACTAAAATGAAACATGTCAGTAGCAATTTGGATTATTTATGAAGTATACAAGAATTTGTACTTCCAAAACTCGTGATCAAACTAGTGAACAGCGGCCTACATTAGACTGAGATCGCGCCACTCTTGTCCCACGGCTCCATGTGTTTGATCCGACTCCAGATGTGAGCTTCTTTAAGACCCATGCGGGATTATTCTCTCATAATTGGCTGTGTTAATTACCCATCCTTGCAAGTGTCTCAAAGGCAGCGCTCAGGAGCAGGCCTTGGCCTTGTTATAATAAATATTGCCTTATGAGTGTAGCTTGGCAGTGAGGTTGCGCAAACACACACATACAGCACTTACACTTCACGAGTGCCTGAAATGCAATAAAACACCTTTTAATATTTAATGCAAATTCATTATTAATGTTGTTGTGGCTTTGTGCTTGCATTATGGTTTTATCACATTAAATTAAGGCTGATATGTCATTACACTTTCATCGGAAATGTTCTTAAGACCTTCAGAATGGTAAAGCATCGATGTGGCATGATTAATATAGTGCGCATGCATTTGTTTTCACAGATTTTTAGAGATGCACCTTACACTTTATTACATTTGCTTTGCCTCCTGACCAAGCATAATACATATGAAAATAAAAGCTTTTCGTTAAAGGAACAGTTCACCCTAAATGGAAAATTCTGTCATTGATTATGCACACTTATGTCGTTCTCTTTCTTATGACAAAGCATGACAAAAGTTTAATAAAAGTAGTTCACAAGACTTGTGTGCTACATTATATGGTTACACTTCATTTCATCAGTCCACTTTAGACATTAACTATAAGCAACTTTGCAACTATACATGTCAACTGACTCTCATTAGAGTACCAAACCCTATCGTATACTCCAGAACACTTTAAATATACAACATGTGTCACTTGAGACCAGTGACACTTTTGCATCTTTTTTAAAAGCTTGATGCTGGTCGCTATATGGACGAGGTTTTGGTCCAAAAAAAGAAAGAAGGACATACTTCATTAGAACAACACCAAGGTGAGGAAATGATGACTTAATTTTCATCTTAGGGTGAACTAACCCTTTAAGCCGAACTAACCCTTTAAGTATTCTACTAATACTCAAATGACCGGTATTTGACATGTAGTTGCAAAGTTACTTATAGTTAGTAGTAGAATGAATGAAGTGGACTAAAGAAATAAAGTGTTACCTATTGTAAGCCTTTAGAAGTCATATGCTAGATTTGAATGGAAAATAAATAATTAGATTGTTAAATTATGATTTTAGATATTATTAATATGATTATATTATTAATAGATTCTTATATTAGAATAAATAATATATTATTATATTACATATACAATTAGGGTAACACTTCATTTTACGGTGTCTTTGTTACATTAGATTAACTACATGTAAAATAAAAACATATTTATTGGAATAAATATTCCAATATTCCAATAACAATAAATATTCCAATATTTAGTGTTACATTAGATAAACTACATGTTAGATGTACTTACATTTTAGTACATGTAGTTACTATAGTAATAACTATACATTATGCATAATTACATGCAACTAAACCAAACCAAACTCTAATCTTAACCCTATAGCAAGTATACGTGTAGTTTCTTAATATCACTCAGTACTTAAATGTATATTACAGTGTAACAAAGACACCTACAACATGCCATTTCATAATTACTTCTATCTTTCACTGTAAAATCTGTCATACTGGTTTGGAACACCATCATTTCAAGTTCATGAACTATATTCCTAATATAGTATGTCCACTAATAGAGTCATATCCAAATCCACTAATAGACTAATAGACTCAATCCAAATCCAAGATGGCGCCGCGGATGGCTGCCTCGGTGTTGAGCTCTCCAGTTGTTACACTGTTTTTGTTAGTTTGTCCTGTTTTATGTTTGTCATTCGCTATCAGTTATACCAGGGACGAACTGCTGAACATTCGGCAGTGCACACCAACTGATCACCAACCAGTTTTTGATTCTTCTGGCGTTTTGCGGAACATTGTCGTCGGTTGCGCCGCTGCACTGTGGAAACAGTATAAGACGCGCAGGCGTGGGAAGCGAGCCGGCACACTCGTGAAGCTCAGGCAGCGCGGATTCAGAACGGCGCTGCCTAGCATCCATCTGGCGAATGTCCGCTCTCTCCCTAACAAAATGGACGAACTACTTCTGCTCTCACGCAAAAACAAGGACTTTACCAACTCTGCTGCTCTGTGTTTCACGGAAACCTGGCTGAACGAAGCCATTCCGGACAGCGCGTTACATCTACCGGACTTTCAGCTGTTCAGAGCGGATCGCGATATGGAGTCAACGGGGAAAACGCGCGGTGGTGGGACATGCTTTTACATCAACAGAAGGTGGTGTACTGATGTAACTGTGTTAAGGAAGATGTGCTGTCCTGATGTGGAAGTGCTTTTCATTAACTGTAAGCCGTTCTACTCGCCGCGGGAGTTTTCCTCGCTCGTTCTCATCAGTGTTTACATTCCACCGCAAGCACACGTGAGTACGGCGCTGCAACAGCTGGCTGATCTGATCACAGAAACAGAACAACAACACCCGGACTCTGTTCTTATCATTCTCGGAGACTTTAATCAGGCAAAACTCACACGTGAACTGCCTAAATTCAAACAGCACATTACATGCCCCACCAGAGACAATAATATTTTGGACCATTGCTACACCACAACAAAGGATGCATATCGCTCCGTCGCCAGAGCAGCTCTAGGACTTTCCGATCACTGCCTGGTTCATCTTCTACCAACTTACAGGCAAAAACTTAAAACTGCTAAGCCAGTAATAAGGACTGTAAAGAGATGGACCAACGACACAGAGCAGGTCTTACAAGCCTGTTTTGAATGCACTGACTGGAGTGTTTTTGAAGCTGCTGCCAGCGATCTGGACGAGCTCACAGAGACTGTAACATCATACATCAGTTTCTGTGAGGATTTATGCATCCCTACCAGGACTTACTTATCATTCAACAATGATAAACCATGGTTCACACCAAAACTCAGACAGCTTCGTCAGGTCAAAGAAGATGCCTACAGGAGTGGGGATAGGATCTTGTATAATCAGGCCAGGAACACATTGACAAAGGAGATTGAAGTGGCTAAGAAGAGCTATGCCAAAAAGCTGGAAAACCAGTTTTCCTCCAACGACCCTGCATCAGTGTGGAAAGGCCTGAAAGACATTACCAACTACAAGACACCATCCCCCAGCATCGACAGCAACAAGCATCTTGCGAACGAGCTGAATGTCTTTTACTGTAGATTTGAGACCCCCGATCAGACACCCCATACCCGCCCTGACCATCTCTCTACACAGCCATCAACACCTCCAGCCATCCCCCTCCCCTCCCCCCCTGCACTTCAGATCAGTGAGGATAATGTGCGTCAGATCTTCAGGAAACAGAAGAGAAGGAAAGCACCAGGCCCAGACGGTGTTTCACCAGCCTGTCTGAAAACCTGCGCTGACCAGCTGGCCTCTATCTTCTCACTGATCTTCAACAGATCACTGGAGCAGTGCAAAGTCCCTTTCTGCTTTAAACGCTCCACCATCATCCCAATCCCGAAGAAACCAAAGATCACAGGACTCAATGACTACAGACCTGTTGCCTTAACATCTGTGGCCATGAAGTCATTCGAAAGACTGGTGTTAGCATATCTGAAGGACATCACTGGACCCTTGCTGGACCCCCTGCAGTTTGCCTACAGAGCAAACCGGTCTGTGGATGATGTGGTCAATATGGGACTGCATTACACCCTACAACATCTGGACAAACCAGGGACCTATGCAAGGATTCTGTTCGTGGACTTTAGTTCTGCCTTCAACACCATCGTCCCATCACTGCTCCAGACCAAACTGACCCAGCTCTCTGTCCCTAGCTCCATCTGTCAATGGATCACCAGCTTTCTGACAGACAGACAACAGCTAGTCAGAATGGGCAAAATCACGTCCGACAGCCGCACCATCAGCACCGGTGCTCCACAGGGATGTGTTCTCTCACCACTGCTCTTCTCCCTGTACACAAATGACTGCACCTCTAAAGACACCTCTGTCAAGCTCCTGAAGTTTGCGGACGACACTACTGTTATCGGACTCATCCGGAACGGTGACGAGTCTGCGTACAGACAGGAGGTGGAGCAGCTGGCTCTTTGGTGCAGTTATAACAACCTGGAGCTGAACACGCTCAAAACAGTGGAGATGATCGTGGACTTCAGGAGAAACCCCCCTGCACTCCCTTCACTCACCATCATGGACAGCACTGTGACTGCAGTAGAGTCATTCAGGTTCCTGGGCACCACCATCTCTCAGGATCTGAAGTGGGACACTCACATAGACTCTATTGTGAAGAAAGCCCAACAGAGACTGTACTTCCTGCGTCAGCTGAGGAAATTCAACCTGCCACAGGAGCTGCTCGTACAGTTCTACTCAGCTGTCATCCAGTCCATCCTCTGCACTTCCATCACCGTCTGGTTCGGCTCTGCTACCAAAACCGACCTCCGTAGACTACAGCGGATAGTTCGGACTGCTGAGCGAATCACTGGCACTACCCTTCCCACACTCAAAGTACTGCACTCATCCAGAGTGAGTAAAAGGGCTCGCAAAATCACTCTGGACCCGTCACACCCAGCACACTTTCTGTTTGAACTGTTACCGTCTGGTCGACGCTACAGAGCACCGAGCACAAAAACAACCAGACACAGGAAAAGTTTCTTTCCCCAGGCCATCTACCTCATGAACACTTAAATGTTCCCCTACTGTGGAACAAACATGTGCAATACTTCCCTCAGACATTTCATTATAGCACCTTATAACTTTATATATATTTATCATTTATAATCTTTTATTTTTATTGTATTTTTATATTTTTTATTTATACCTATGTTACTTGTCACTTGTCTTGTCACTTTATATTGTATGTGTACTGGAGGCTACTGTCACCAAGACAAATTCCTCGTATGCGCAAGCATACTTGGCAATAAAGCTCTTTCTGATTCTGATTCTGATTCTGATATGCCTTATGTCTCCGCAAGAGCCCATTTTGGCCATGAAAGTTTTATCGACATGTTTGTGAGTTTGAAAAAAAAAAAATCAACACAAAGTTATTGATAAATGCAGAGGGACTCCTTTGGCGAGGGCAGGTGGCACAATCAATCTAATAATGCGATCCATGAACTGTCCTGCCTCTTGAGGAAAAAAGAGCTTGACGAAAGTGTGGAAATCTTTAGGTCAAATGTGAAGAGAATAATTGGAAATAATTGACCTGATTGTGTCACTCGCAGAATTTGAGTAGTGATGGATATTGATGTAGGCTATGTTTGTGTTGACAGTGAAAAAATGGAGTGTGGGTGAAAATAAATAAAATAAAATATAATAAAAATTGAAATTAAATTAAATGAAATTAGTAGAAGAGGAAAGTTCAGTTTTGGGGATTTTGAAAAAGATAATTAAAGTTTATATATGATAACAGTAACTTTAACAAATAATAATAATAATAATAATAATAATAAATAGGTAAGTAAATAAATAAATAAAATAACTAGAAAGTTCAGTTTTAGGGATGTTGGAAAAACATACATGTATATACAATAAGTTGCTTTTAAATAAAACATAAAAAAAAAAAATATATAACTATTAAAAATAAAGCAATACAATGAAATATACCTGTATAAACAGTTTATCAGACATGCTCAGAGTATATATCAATTTATATTTGGGAAATGTCAATAGGTGTTATTAGACACTAAACTGCATTTTTCACATCATGATGGACACATAAATGTCATAAACACTCACATTTAAGCAGACTAATATACTGATAAATCAAATCTCACCGTTTGGAGAAGCAGGTGGTTGTCGTAGAGTCATATTATTTTTAATACTGTGATATATTTCTTGGAATATTTCAGGAGATACATTATACTGCCAAACAAATTTATAAGAACACACTTCATATGTGTCACGTCACTGTCAGTGTTGTGTTTCTGTTTTTCTGTTTAGCTCATCTGTTTCCCTGGTTACCCTCATTAGTTCATTTGTATCACCTGTGTCTTGTTAATTACCCTCTCTTGTATCACCTGTTTTCAGTTCATCGGTGTGTATTTAGTTTCCTCGGTTCAGTCTGTCCTGGTCGGTTGTTAGTTATATGTAGAGTGTGTTACCTGCCTGTCATCCTGCCTGCCTGTATGTACCTGTGAGCAAGATTTAAGTAAATCGTTTGGATTGGAGCCTTTGGTCTTTGAATCTCCTTTAACCTGCACCACACCCGTGACAATATGAGGATTGTGAAAACCTAATATTACATGATGCAGGTAGGTGCAACAGTTATTATGTAAAAAATATCCACTGAAAAGAAAAAATAATAATTTCATTACACTTGATCTTTATGCTTTATGTGGTAAAAAAAAAACACTTTATCCAGTAATTGCGAACATCCACTATGTGATTCTGGTGCTCTCTGAATGATTTTTATTTTAGGTAATGTGTGTCCAAATAAATATGTTACATAAATATGATGCATAGGTCTGGGTAAATATTGATTTGCTGTCCAATTACTGTGTAATGAAAGACCAAAAATCTGAAATAGGCTCTTTCATCACTAGGGAATGTTGTCGTAATTGAGGGAAATATGGACTTCTCAGAAAAAAAGCACGCTAGACAGCCCTGTTTCTATTGTATATCCATTATATATGAGTCTGTTGGATGTCTGTCATATTTTCCATCATAAAAGAATCTCCTGATTGAGTCTATGGTCCACATATCCAGCAATCTACCTTCAGGTGCTTTCGAGGTGAAGTAATTATCACTCGGGTTTGAGATTAGCTCATTTTAGAGCTGGAAATAAAATCAGGATTGGTTTCTCCTGTGAAATCTCATAAATTCAAATGAGCTTTTGTGGAAGATGTGCTTTTGCAGTCCAAATTGTTGAACCTGAAGACATACTAACATTTACTGAAATAATATGGAGTGCTTCAACATTGCTTGACACTCTGTGGGCTATCTATCTATCTATCTATCTATCTATCTATCTATCTATCTATCTATCTATCTATCTATCTATCTATCTATCTATCTATCTATCTATCTATCTATCTATCTATCTATCTTTCCCTGTAAATAGGTCTTGAAGGAAGGAAGGAAGGAAGGAAGGAAGGAAGGAAGGAAGGAAGGAAGGAAGGAAGGAAGGAAGGAAGGAATTTTAATGGATACATTACAGGAAGGAAGGAAGGAAGGAAGGAATTTTAATGGATACATTACAGGAAGGAAGGAAGGAAGGAAGGAATTTTAATGGATACATTACAGGAAGGAAGGAAGGAAGGAAGGAAGGAAGGAAGGAAGGAATTTTAATGGATACATTACAGGAAGGAAGGAAGGAAGGAAGGAATTTTAATGGATACATTACAGGAAGGAAGGAAGGAAGGAAGGAAGGAAGGAAGGAAGGAATTTTAATGGATACATTACAGGAAGGAAGGAAGGAAGGAAGGAAGGAATTTTAATGGATACATTACAGGAAGGAAGGAAGGAAGGAAGGAAGGAATTTTAATGGATACATTACAGGAAGGAAGGAAGGAATTTTAATGGATACATTACAGGAAGGAAGGAAGGAAGGAAGGAATTTTAATGGATACATTACAGGAAGGAAGGAAGGAAGGAAGGAATTTTAATGGATACATTACAGGAAGGAAGGAAGGAATTTTAATGGATACATTACAGGAAGGAAGGAAGGAAGGAATTTTAATGGATACATTACAGGGAAGGAAGGAAGGAAGGAAGGAAGGAATGTTAATGGATACATTACAGGAAGGAAGGAAGGAATTTTAATGGATACATTACAGGAAGGAAGGAAGGAAGGAAGGAAGGAAGGAATTTTAATGGATACATTACATGAAGGAAGGAAGGAAGGAAGGAATTTTAATGGATACATTACAGGAAGGAAGGAAGGAAGGAAGGAAGGAAGGAAGGAATTTTAATGGATACATTACAGGAAGGAAGGAAGGAAGGAAGGAAGGAAGGAAGGAAGGAAGGAAGGAATTTTAATGGATACATTACAGGAAGGAAGGAAGGAAGGAAGGAAGGAAGGAATTTTAATGGATACATTACAGGAAGGAAGGAAGGAAGGAAGGAATTTTAATGGATACATTACAGGAAGGAAGGAAGGAATTTTAATGGATACATTACAGGAAGGAAGGAAGGAAGGAAGGAATTTTAATGGATACATTACAGGAAGGAAGGAAGGAAGGAAGGAAGGAAGGAATTTTAATGGATACATTACAGGAAGGAAGGAAGGAATTTTAATGGATACATTACAGGAAGGAAGGAAGGAAGGAATTTTAATGGATACATTACAGGAAGGAAGGAAGGAAGGAAGGAAGGAATTTTAATGGATACATTACAGGAAGGAAGGAAGGAAGGAAGGAATTTTAATGGATACATTACAGGAAGGAAGGAAGGAAGGAAGGAAGGAATGAATTTTAATGGATACATTACAGGAAGGAAGGAAGGAAGGAAGGAAGGAATTTTAATGGATACATTACAGGAAGGAAGGAAGGAAGGAAGGAATTTTAATGGATACATTACAGGAAGGAAGGAAGGAATTTTAATGGATACATTACAGGAAGGAAGGAAGGAAGGAAGGAATTTTAATGGATACATTACAGGAAGGAAGGAAGGAAGGAATTTTAATGGATACATTACAGGAAGGAAGGAAGGAAGGAATTTTAATGGATACATTACAGGAAGGAAGGAAGGAAGGAATTTTAATGGATACATTACAGGAAGGAAGGAAGGAAGGAAGGAAGGAAGGAATGTTAATGGATACATTACAGGAAGGAAGGAAGGAAGGAATTTTAATGGATACATTACAGGAAGGAAGGAAGGAAGGAAGGAAGGAAGGAATTTTAATGGATACATTACATGAAGGAAGGAAGGAAGGAAGGAATTTTAATGGATACATTACAGGAAGGAAGGAAGGAAGGAAGGAAGGAAGGAATTTTAATGGATACATTACAGGAAGGAAGGAAGGAAGGAAGGAAGGAAGGAAGGAAGGAATTTTAATGGATACATTACAGGAAGGAAGGAAGGAAGGAATTTTAATGGATACATTACAGGAAGGAAGGAAGGAATTTTAATGGATACATTACAGGAAGGAAGGAAGGAATTTTAATGGATACATTACAGGAAGGAAGGAAGGAAGGAAGGAAGGAATTTTAATGGATACATTACAGGAAGGAAGGAAGGAAGGAAGGAAGGAATTTTAATGGATACATTACAGGAAGGAAGGAAGGAAGGAAGGAAGGAATTTTAATGGATACATTACAGGAAGGAAGGAAGGAAGGAAGGAAGGAAGGAATTTTAATGGATACATTACAGGAAGGAAGGAAGGAAGGAAGGAAGGAAGGAATTTTAATGCATACATTACAGGAAGGAAGGAAGGAAGGAAGGAAGGAATTTTAATGGATACATTACAGGAAGGAAGGAAGGAAGGAAGGAATTTTAATGGATACATTACAGGAAGGAAGGAAGGAAGGAAGGAAGGAAGGAAGGAAGGAATTTTAATGGATACATTACAGGAAGGAAGGAAGGAAGGAAGGAAGGAAGGAAGGAATTTTAATGGATACATTACAGGAAGGAAGGAAGGAAGGAAGGAAGGAATTTTAATGGATACATTACAGGAAGGAAGGAAGGAAGGAAGGAATTTTAATGGATACATTACAGGAAGGAAGGAAGGAAGGAAGGAATTTTAATGGATACATTACAGGAAGGAAGGAAGGAAGGAATTTTAATGGATACATTACAGGAAGGAAGGAAGGAAGGAAGGAAGGAATTTTAATGGATACATTACAGGAAGGAAGGAAGGAAGGAAGGAATGAATTTTAATGGATACTTTACAGGAAGGAAGGAAAGGAAGGAATTTTAATGGATACATTACAGGAAGGAAGGAAGGAAGGAAGGAAGGAATTTTAATGGATACATTACAGGAAGGAAGGAAGGAAGGAAGGAATTTTAATGGATACATTACAGGAAGGAAGGAAGGAAGGAAGGAAGGAAGGAATTTTAATGGATACATTACAGGAAGGAAGGAAGGACGGAAGGAAGGAAGGAATTCATTTTAATGGATACATTACAGGAATTTTAATGGATACATTACAGGAAGGAAGGAAGGAATTAATTTTAATGGATACATTACAGTAATTTTAATGGATACATTACAGGAAGGAAGGAAGGAAGGAATTTTAATGGATACATTACAGGAATTTTAATGGATACATTACAGGAAGGAAGGAAGGAATTCATTTTAATGGATACATTACAGGAATTTTAATGGATACATTACAGGAAGGAAGGAAGGAATTAATTTTAATGGATACATTACAGGAATTTTAATGGATACATTACAGGAAGGAAGGAATTTTAATGGATACATTACAGGAATTTTAATGGATACATTACAGGAAGGAAGGAAGGAAGGAATTTTAATGGATACATTACAGGAATTTTAATGGATACATTACAGGAAGGAAGGAAGGAAGGAATTTTAATGGATACATTACAGGAATTTTAATGGATACATTACAGGAAGGAAGGAAGGAAGGAAGGAATTTTAATGGATACATTACAGGAATTTTAATGGATACATTACAGGAAGGAAGGAAGGAAGGAATTTTAATGGATACATTACAGGAATTTTAATGGATACATTACAGGAAGGAAGGAAGGAAGGAATTTTAATGGATACATTACAGGAATTTTAATGGATACATTACAGGAAGGAAGGAAGGAAGGAAGGAAGGAATTTTAATGGATACATTACAGGAAGGAAGGAAGGAAGGAAGGAATTTTAATGGATACATTACAGGAATTTTAATGGATACATTACAGGAAGGAAGGAAGGAAGGAAGGAATTTTAATGGATACATTACAGTAATTTTAATGGATACATTACAGGAAGGAAGGAAGGAAGGAAGGAATTTTAATGGATACATTACAGGAATTTTAATGGATACATTACAGGAAGGAAGGAAGGAAGGAATTTTAATGGATACATTACAGGAAGGAAGGAAGGAATTTTAATGGATACATTACAGGAATTTTAATGGATACATTACAGGAAGGAAGGAAGGAAGGAAGGAATTTTAATGGATACATTACAGGAATTTTAATGGATACATTACAGGAAGGAAGGAAGGAAGGAATTTTAATGGATACATTACAGGAAGGAAGGAAGGAAGGAAGGAATTTTAATGGATACATTACAGGAAGGAAGGAAGGAAGGAATTTTAATGGATACATTACAGGAATTTTAATGGATACATTACAGGAAGGAAGGAAGGAAGGAAGGAATTTTAATGGATACATTACAGGAATTTTAATGGATACATTACAGGAAGGAAGGAAGGAAGGAAGGAATTTTAATGGATACATTACAGGAATTTTAATGGATACATTACAGGAAGGAAGGAAGGAATTTTAATGGATACATTACAGGAATTTTAATGGATACATTACAGGAAGGAAGGAAGGAATTTTAATGGATACATTACAGGAAGGAAGGAAGGAAGGAATTTTAATGGATACATTACAGGAAGGAAGGAAGGAAGGAATTTTAATGGATACATTACAGGAATTTTAATGGATACATTACAGGAATTTTAATGGATACATTACAGGAAGGAAGGAAGGAAGGAAGGAAGGAAGGAATTTTAATGGATACATTACAGGAATTTTAATGGATACATTACAGGAAGGAAGGAAGGAAGGAAGGAATTTTAATGGATACATTACAGGAAGGAAGGAAGGAAGGAAGGAATTTTAATGGATACATTACAGGAAGGAAGGAAGGAAGGAATTTTAATGGATACATTACAGGAATTTTAATTGATACATTACAGGAAGGAAGGAAGGAAGGAATTTTAATGGATACATTACAGGAAGGAAGGAAGGAAGGAAGGAAGGAATTTTAATGGATACATTACAGGAAGGAAGGAAGGAATTTTAATGGATACATTACAGGAAGGAAGGAAGGAAGGAAGGAATTTTAATGGATACATTACAGGAAGGAAGGAAGGAAGGAAGGAAGGAATTTTAATGGATACATTACAGGAATTTTAATTGATACATTACAGGAAGGAAGGAAGGAAGGAAGGAAGGAAGGAAGGAATTTTAATGGATACATTACAGGAAGGAAGGAATTTTAATGGATACATTACAGGAAGGAAGGAAGGAAGGAAGGAAGGAAGGAAGGAATTTTAATGGATACATTACAGGAAGGAAGGAAGGAAGAAATTTTAATGGATACATTACAGGAAGGAAGGAAGGAAGGAAGGAAGGAAGGAAGGAATTTTAATGGATACATTACAGGAAGGAAGGAAGGAAGGAAGGAAGGAAGGAAGGAAGGAAGGAAGGAAGGAAGGAATTTTAATGGATACATTACAGGAAGGAAGGAAGGAAGGAAGGAAGGAATTTTAATGGATACATTACAGGAAGGAAGGAAGGAAGGAAGGAAGGAAGGAATTTTAATGGATACATTACAGGAAGGAAGGAAGGAAGGAAGGAATTTTAATGGATACATTACAGGAAGGAAGGAAGGAAGGAAGGAATTTTAATGGATACATTACAGGAAGGAAGGAAGGAAGGAAGGAAGGAATTTTAATGGATACATTACAGGAAGGAAGGAAGGAAGGAAGGAAGGAAGGAATTTTAATGGATACATTACAGGAAGGAAGGAAGGAAGGAATTTTAATGGATACATTACAGGAAGGAAGGAAGGAAGGAATTTTAATGGATACATTACAGGAAGGAAGGAAGGAAGGAAGGAAGGAATTAATTTTAATGGATACATTACAGGAATTTTAATGGATACATTACAGGAAGGAAGGAATTAATTTTAATGGATACATTACAGGAATTTTAATGGATACATTACAGGAAGGAAGGAAGGAAGGAAGGAAGGAATTTTAATGGATACATTACAGGAATTTTAATGGATACATTACAGGAAGGAAGGAAGGAAGGAATTTTAATGGATACATTACAGGAATTTTAATGGATACATTACAGGAAGGAAGGAATGAAGGAATTTTAATGGATACATTACAGGAATTTTAATGGATACATTACAGGAAGGAAGGAAGGAATTAATTTTAATGGATATATTACAGGAATTTTAATGGATACATTACAGGAAGGAAGGAAGGAATTAATTTTAATGGATACATTACAGGAATTTTAATGGATACATTACAGGAAGGAAGGAAGGAAGGAATTTTAATGGATACATTACAGGAATTTTAATGGATACATTACAGGAAGGAAGGAAGGAAGGAATTTTAATGGATACATTACAGGAATTTTAATGGATACATTACAGGAAGGAAGGAAGGAAGGAAGGAAGGAATTTTAATGGATACATTACAGGAAGGAAGGAAGGAAGGAATTTTAATGGATACATTACAGGAATTTTAATGGATACATTACAGGAAGGAAGGAATTTTAATGGATACATTACAGGAATTTTAATGGATACATTACAGGAATTTTAATGGATACATTACAGGAAGGAAGGAAGGAATTTTAATGGATACATTACAGGAAGGAAGGAAGGAAGGAATTTTAATGGATACATTACAGGAATTTTAATGGATACATTACAGGAAGGAAGGAAGGAAGGAATTTTAATGGATACATTACAGGAATTTTAATGGATACATTACAGGAAGGAAGGAAGGAAGGAATTTTAATGGATACATTACAGGAAGGAAGGAAGGAAGGAATTTTAATGGATACATTACAGGAATTTTAATGGATACATTACAGGAAGGAAGGAAGGAAGGAATTTTAATGGATACATTACAGGAAGGAAGGAAGGAAGGAAGGAATTTTAATGGATACATTACAGGAAGGAAGGAAGGAAGGAATTTTAATGGATACATTACAGGAATTTTAATGGAAACATTACAGGAAGGAAGGAAGGAAGGAATTTTAATGGATACATTACAGGAAGGAAGGAAGGAAGGAAGGAAGGAAGGAATTTTAATGGATACATTACAGGAAGGAAGGAAGGAATTTTAATGGATACATTACAGGAAGGAAGGAAGGAAGGAAGGAATTTTAATGGATACATTACAGGAAGGAAGGAAGGAATTTTAATGGATACATTACAGGAAGGAAGGAAGGAAGGAAGGAAGGAAGGAAGGAATTTTAATGGATACATTACAGGAAGGAAGGAAGGAATTTTAATGGATACATTACAGGAAGGAAGGAAGGAAGGAAGGAAGGAATTTTAATGGATACATTACAGGAAGGAAGGAAGGAATTTTAATGGATACATTACAGGAAGGAAGGAAGGAAGGAAGGAAGGAATTTTAATGGATACATTACAGGAAGGAAGGAAGGAAGGAAGGAATTTTAATGGATACATTACAGGAAGGAAGGAAGGAAGGAATTTTAATGGATACATTACAGGAAGGAAGGAAGGAAGGAAGGAAGGAATTTTAATGGATACATTACAGGAAGGAAGGAAGGAATTGTAATGGATACATTACAGGAAGGAAGGAAGGAAGGAAGGAAGGAAGGAAGGAATTTTAATGGATACATTACAGGAAGGAAGGAAGGAAGGAAGGAAGGAAGGAAGTAATTTTAATGGATACATTACAGGAAGGAAGGAAGGAAGGAATTAATTTTAATGGATACATTACAGGAATTTTAATGGATACATTACAGGAAGGAAGGAAGGAATTAATTTTAATGGATACATTACAGGAATTTTAATGGATACATTACAGGAAGGAAGGAAGGAAGGAATTTTAATGGATACATTACAGGAATTTTAATGGATACATTACAGGAAGGAAGGAAGGAATTCATTTTAATGGATACATTACAGGAATTTTAATGGATACATTACAGGAAGGAAGGAAGGAATTAATTTTAATGGATACATTACAGGAATTTTAATGGATACATTACAGGAAGGAAGGAAGGAAGGAATTTTAATGGATACATTACAGGAATTTTAATGGATACATTACAGGAAGGAAGGAAGGAAGGAATTTTAATGGATACATTACAGGAATTTTAATGGATACATTACAGGAAGGAAGGAAGGAAGGAAGGAATTTTAATGGATACATTACAGTAATTTTAATGGATACATTACAGGAAGGAAGGAATTTTAATGGATACATTACAGGAATTTTAATGGATACATTACAGGAAGGAAGGAAGGAAGGAATTTTAATGGATACATTACAGGAAGGAAGGAAGGAATTTTAATGGATACATTACAGGAATTTTAATGGATACATTACAGGAAGGAAGGAAGGAATTTTAATGGATACATTACAGGAAGGAAGGAAGGAAGGAATTTTAATGGATACATTACAGGAAGGAAGGAAGGAAGGAAGGAATTTTAATGGATACATTACAGGAAGGAAGGAAGGAAGGAATTTTAATGGATACATTACAGGAATTTTAATGGATACATTACAGGAAGGAAGGAAGGAAGGAAGGAATTTTAATGGATACATTACAGGAATTTTAATGGATACATTACAGGAAGGAAGGAAGGAAGGAAGGAATTTTAATGGATACATTACAGGAATTTTAATGGATACATTACAGGAAGGAAGGAAGGAATTTTAATGGATACATTACAGGAATTTTAATGGATACATTACAGGAAGGAAGGAAGGAATTTTAATGGATACATTACAGGAAGGAAGGAAGGAAGGAATTTTAATGGATACATTACAGGAAGGAAGGAAGGAAGGAATTTTAATGGATACATTACAGGAATTTTAATGGATACATTACAGGAATTTTAATGGATACATTACAGGAAGGAAGGAAGGAAGGAAGGAATTTTAATGGATACATTACAGGAAGGAAGGAAGGAAGGAAGGAATTTTAATGGATACATTACAGGAATTTTAATGGAAACATTACAGGAAGGAAGGAAGGAAGGAATTTTAATGGATACATTACAGGAAGGAAGGAAGGAAGGAAGGAAGGAAGGAAGGAAGGAAGGAAGGAAGGAATTTTAATGGATACATTACAGGAAGGAAGGAAGGAATTTTAATGGATACATTACAGGAAGGAAGGAAGGAAGGAAGGAATTTAAATGGATACATTACAGGAAGGAAGGAAGGAAGGAAGGAATTTTAATGGATACATTACAGGAAGGAAGGAAGGAAGGAAGGAAGGAATTTTAATGGATACATTACAGGAAGGAAGGAAGGAAGGAAGGAAGGAATTTTAATGGATACATTACAGGAAGGAAGGAAGGAAGGAAGGAATTTTAATGGATACATTACAGGAAGGAAGGAAGGAAGGAAGGAAGGAAGGAAGGAATTTTAATGGATACATTACAGGAAGGAAGGAAGGAAGAAATTTTAATGGATACATTACAGGAAGGAAGGAAGGAAGGAAGGAAGGAAGGAAGGAATTTTAATGGATACATTACAGGAAGGAAGGAAGGAAGGAAGTAATTTTAATGGATACATTACAGGAAGGAAGGAAGGAAGGAAGGAAGGAAGGAAGGAATTAATTTTAATGGATACATTACAGGAATTTTAATGGATACATTACAGGAAGGAAGGAAGGAATTAATTTTAATGGATACATTACAGGAATTTTAATGGATACATTACAGGAAGGAAGGAAGGAAGGAATTTTAATGGATACATTACAGGAATTTTAATGGATACATTACAGGAAGGAAGGAAGGAATTTTAATGGATACATTACAGGAATTTTAATGGATACATTACAGGAAGGAAGGAAGGAATTTTAATGGATACATTACAGGAAGGAAGGAAGGAAGGAATTTTAATGGATACATTACAGGAAGGAAGGAAGGAAGGAATTTTAATGGATACATTACAGGAATTTTAATGGATACATTACAGGAATTTTAATGGATACATTACAGGAAGGAAGGAAGGAAGGAAGGAATTTTAATGGATACATTACAGGAAGGAAGGAAGGAAGGAAGGAATTTTAATGGATACATTACAGGAATTTTAATGGAAACATTACAGGAAGGAAGGAAGGAAGGAATTTTAATGGATACATTACAGGAAGGAAGGAAGGAAGGAAGGAAGGAAGGAAGGAAGGAAGGAAGGAAGGAAGGAATTTTAATGGATACATTACAGGAAGGAAGGAAGGAATTTTAATGGATACATTACAGGAAGGAAGGAAGGAAGGAAGGAATTTAAATGGATACATTACAGGAAGGAAGGAAGGAAGGAAGGAATTTTAATGGATACATTACAGGAAGGAAGGAAGGAAGGAAGGAAGGAATTTTAATGGATACATTACAGGAAGGAAGGAAGGAAGGAAGGAAGGAATTTTAATGGATACATTACAGGAAGGAAGGAAGGAAGGAAGGAATTTTAATGGATACATTACAGGAAGGAAGGAAGGAAGGAAGGAAGGAAGGAAGGAATTTTAATGGATACATTACAGGAAGGAAGGAAGGAAGAAATTTTAATGGATACATTACAGGAAGGAAGGAAGGAAGGAAGGAAGGAAGGAAGGAATTTTAATGGATACATTACAGGAAGGAAGGAAGGAAGGAATTTTAATGGATACATTACAGGAATTTTAATGGATACATTACAGGAAGGAAGGAAGGAAGGAAGGAAGGAATTTTAATGGATACATTACAGGAAGGAAGGAAGGAAGGAATTTTAATGGATACATTACAGGAATTTTAATGGATACATTACAGGAAGGAAGGAATTTTAATGGATACATTACAGGAATTTTAATGGATACATTACAGGAATTTTAATGGATACATTACAGGAAGGAAGGAAGGAATTTTAATGGATACATTACAGGAAGGAAGGAAGGAAGGAATTTTAATGGATACATTACAGGAATTTTAATGGATACATTACAGGAAGGAAGGAAGGAAGGAATTTTAATGGATACATTACAGGAATTTTAATGGATACATTACAGGAAGGAAGGAAGGAAGGAATTTTAATGGATACATTACAGGAAGGAAGGAAGGAAGGAATTTTAATGGATACATTACAGGAATTTTAATGGATACATTACAGGAAGGAAGGAAGGAAGGAATTTTAATGGATACATTACAGGAAGGAAGGAAGGAAGGAAGGAATTTTAATGGATACATTACAGGAAGGAAGGAAGGAAGGAATTTTAATGGATACATTACAGGAATTTTAATGGAAACATTACAGGAAGGAAGGAAGGAAGGAATTTTAATGGATACATTACAGGAAGGAAGGAAGGAAGGAAGGAAGGAAGGAATTTTAATGGATACATTACAGGAAGGAAGGAAGGAATTTTAATGGATACATTACAGGAAGGAAGGAAGGAAGGAAGGAATTTTAATGGATACATTACAGGAAGGAAGGAAGGAATTTTAATGGATACATTACAGGAAGGAAGGAAGGAAGGAAGGAAGGAAGGAAGGAATTTTAATGGATACATTACAGGAAGGAAGGAAGGAATTTTAATGGATACATTACAGGAAGGAAGGAAGGAAGGAAGGAAGGAATTTTAATGGATACATTACAGGAAGGAAGGAAGGAATTTTAATGGATACATTACAGGAAGGAAGGAAGGAAGGAAGGAAGGAATTTTAATGGATACATTACAGGAAGGAAGGAAGGAAGGAAGGAATTTTAATGGATACATTACAGGAAGGAAGGAAGGAAGGAATTTTAATGGATACATTACAGGAAGGAAGGAAGGAAGGAAGGAAGGAATTTTAATGGATACATTACAGGAAGGAAGGAAGGAATTGTAATGGATACATTACAGGAAGGAAGGAAGGAAGGAAGGAAGGAAGGAAGGAATTTTAATGGATACATTACAGGAAGGAAGGAAGGAAGGAAGGAAGGAAGGAAGTAATTTTAATGGATACATTACAGGAAGGAAGGAAGGAAGGAATTAATTTTAATGGATACATTACAGGAATTTTAATGGATACATTACAGGAAGGAAGGAAGGAATTAATTTTAATGGATACATTACAGGAATTTTAATGGATACATTACAGGAAGGAAGGAAGGAAGGAATTTTAATGGATACATTACAGGAATTTTAATGGATACATTACAGGAAGGAAGGAAGGAATTCATTTTAATGGATACATTACAGGAATTTTAATGGATACATTACAGGAAGGAAGGAAGGAATTAATTTTAATGGATACATTACAGGAATTTTAATGGATACATTACAGGAAGGAAGGAAGGAAGGAATTTTAATGGATACATTACAGGAATTTTAATGGATACATTACAGGAAGGAAGGAAGGAAGGAATTTTAATGGATACATTACAGGAATTTTAATGGATACATTACAGGAAGGAAGGAAGGAAGGAAGGAATTTTAATGGATACATTACAGTAATTTTAATGGATACATTACAGGAAGGAAGGAATTTTAATGGATACATTACAGGAATTTTAATGGATACATTACAGGAAGGAAGGAAGGAAGGAATTTTAATGGATACATTACAGGAAGGAAGGAAGGAATTTTAATGGATACATTACAGGAATTTTAATGGATACATTACAGGAAGGAAGGAAGGAATTTTAATGGATACATTACAGGAAGGAAGGAAGGAAGGAATTTTAATGGATACATTACAGGAAGGAAGGAAGGAAGGAAGGAATTTTAATGGATACATTACAGGAAGGAAGGAAGGAAGGAATTTTAATGGATACATTACAGGAATTTTAATGGATACATTACAGGAAGGAAGGAAGGAAGGAAGGAATTTTAATGGATACATTACAGGAATTTTAATGGATACATTACAGGAAGGAAGGAAGGAAGGAAGGAATTTTAATGGATACATTACAGGAATTTTAATGGATACATTACAGGAAGGAAGGAAGGAATTTTAATGGATACATTACAGGAATTTTAATGGATACATTACAGGAAGGAAGGAAGGAATTTTAATGGATACATTACAGGAAGGAAGGAAGGAAGGAATTTTAATGGATACATTACAGGAAGGAAGGAAGGAAGGAATTTTAATGGATACATTACAGGAATTTTAATGGATACATTACAGGAATTTTAATGGATACATTACAGGAAGGAAGGAAGGAAGGAATTTTAATGGATACATTACAGGAAGGAAGGAAGGAAGGAAGGAATTTTAATGGATACATTACAGGAATTTTAATGGAAACATTACAGGAAGGAAGGAAGGAAGGAATTTTAATGGATACATTACAGGAAGGAAGGAAGGAAGGAAGGAAGGAAGGAAGGAAGGAAGGAATTTTAATGGATACATTACAGGAAGGAAGGAAGGAATTTTAATGGATACATTACAGGAAGGAAGGAAGGAAGGAAGGAATTTAAATGGATACATTACAGGAAGGAAGGAAGGAAGGAAGGAATTTTAATGGATACATTACAGGAAGGAAGGAAGGAAGGAAGGAAGGAATTTTAATGGATACATTACAGGAAGGAAGGAAGGAAGGAAGGAAGGAATTTTAATGGATACATTACAGGAAGGAAGGAAGGAAGGAAGGAATTTTAATGGATACATTACAGGAAGGAAGGAAGGAAGGAAGGAAGGAAGGAATTTTAATGGATACATTACAGGAAGGAAGGAAGGAAGAAATTTTAATGGATACATTACAGGAAGGAAGGAAGGAAGGAAGGAAGGAATTTTAATGGATACATTACAGGAAGGAAGGAAGGAAGGAAGTAATTTTAATGGATACATTACAGGAAGGAAGGAAGGAAGGAAGGAAGGAAGGAAGGAATTAATTTTAATGGATACATTACAGGAATTTTAATGGATACATTACAGGAAGGAAGGAAGGAATTAATTTTAATGGATACATTACAGGAATTTTAATGGATACATTACAGGAAGGAAGGAAGGAAGGAATTTTAATGGATACATTACAGGAATTTTAATGGATACATTACAGGAAGGAAGGAAGGAATTTTAATGGATACATTACAGGAATTTTAATGGATACATTACAGGAAGGAAGGAAGGAATTTTAATGGATACATTACAGGAAGGAAGGAAGGAAGGAATTTTAATGGATACATTACAGGAAGGAAGGAAGGAAGGAATTTTAATGGATACATTACAGGAATTTTAATGGATACATTACAGGAATTTTAATGGATACATTACAGGAAGGAAGGAAGGAAGGAAGGAATTTTAATGGATACATTACAGGAAGGAAGGAAGGAAGGAAGGAATTTTAATGGATACATTACAGGAATTTTAATGGAAACATTACAGGAAGGAAGGAAGGAAGGAATTTTAATGGATACATTACAGGAAGGAAGGAAGGAAGGAAGGAAGGAAGGAAGGAAGGAAGGAAGGAAGGAAGGAAGGAATTTTAATGGATACATTACAGGAAGGAAGGAAGGAATTTTAATGGATACATTACAGGAAGGAAGGAAGGAAGGAAGGAATTTAAATGGATACATTACAGGAAGGAAGGAAGGAAGGAAGGAATTTTAATGGATACATTACAGGAAGGAAGGAAGGAAGGAAGGAAGGAATTTTAATGGATACATTACAGGAAGGAAGGAAGGAAGGAAGGAAGGAATTTTAATGGATACATTACAGGAAGGAAGGAAGGAAGGAAGGAATTTTAATGGATACATTACAGGAAGGAAGGAAGGAAGGAAGGAAGGAAGGAAGGAATTTTAATGGATACATTACAGGAAGGAAGGAAGGAAGAAATTTTAATGGATACATTACAGGAAGGAAGGAAGGAAGGAAGGAAGGAAGGAAGGAATTTTAATGGATACATTACAGGAAGGAAGGAAGGAAGGAAGTAATTTTAATGGATACATTACAGGAAGGAAGGAAGGAAGGAAGGAAGGAAGGAAGGAAGGAATTAATTTTAATGGATACATTACAGGAATTTTAATGGATACATTACAGGAAGGAAGGAAGGAATTAATTTTAATGGATACATTACAGGAATTTTAATGGATACATTACAGGAAGGAAGGAAGGAAGGAATTTTAATGGATACATTACAGGAATTTTAATGGATACATTACAGGAAGGAAGGAAGGAATTCATATTAATGGATACATTACAGGAATTTTAATGGATACATTACAGGAAGGAAGGAAGGAATTAATTTTAATGGATACATTACAGGAATTTTAATGGATACATTACAGGAAGGAAGGAATTTTAATGGATACATTACAGGAATTTTAATGGATACATTACAGGAAGGAAGGAAGGAAGGAATTTTAATGGATACATTACAGGAATTTTAATGGATACATTACAGGAAGGAAGGAAGGAAGGAAGGAAGGAAGGAAGGAAGGAATTTTAATGGATACATTACAGGAAGGAAGGAAGGAAGGAAGGAATTTTAATGGATACATTACAGGAATTTTAATGGATACATTACAGGAAGGAAGGAAGGAAGGAAGGAAGGAAGGAATTTTAATGGATACATTACAGGAATTTTAATGGATACATTACAGGAAGGAAGGAAGGAAGGAAGGAATTTTAATGGATACATTACAGTAATTTTAATGGATACATTACAGGAAGGAAGGAAGGAAGGAATTTTAATGGATACATTACAGGAATTTTAATGGATACATTACAGGAAGGAAGGAAGGAAGGAATTTTAATGGATACATTACAGGAAGGAAGGAAGGAATTTTAATGGATACATTACAGGAATTTTAATGGATACATTACAGGAAGGAAGGAAGGAATTTTAATGGATACATTACAGGATTTTTAATGGATACATTACAGGAAGGAAGGAAGGAATTTTAATGGATACATTACAGGAAGGAAGGAATTTTAATGGATACATTACAGGAAGGAAGGAAGGAAGGAAGGAAGGAAGGAAGGAAGGAATTTTAATGGATACATTACAGGAAGGAAGGAAGGAAGGAAGGAAGGAATTTTAATGGATACATTACAGGAAGGAAGGAAGGAAGGAATTTTAATGGATACATTACAGGAAGGAAGGAATTTTAATGGATACATTACAGGAAGGAAGGAGGAAGGAAGGAAGGAAGGAAGGAATTTTAATGGATACATTACAGGAAGGAAGGAAGGAAGGAAGGAATTTTAATGGATACATTACAGGAAGGAAGGAAGGAAGGAAGGAAGGAAGGAAGGAAGGAATTTTAATGGATACATTATAGGAAGGAAGGAAGGAATTTTAATGGATACATTACAGGAAGGAAGGAAGGAAGGAATTTTAATGGATACATTACAGGAAGGAAGGAAGGAAGGAAGGAATTTTAATGGATACATTATAGGAAGGAAGGAAGGAATTTTAATGGATACATTACAGGAAGGAAGGAATGAAGGAATTTTAATGGATACATTACAGGAAGGAAGGAAGGAAGGAAGGAATTTTAATGGATACATTACAGGAAGGAAGGAAGGAAGGAAGGAAGGAAGGAAGGAATTTTAATGGATACATTACAGGAAGGAAGGAAGGAAGGAAGGAATTGTAATGGATACATTACAGGAAGGAAGGAAGGAAGGAAGGAATTTTAATGGATACATTACAGGAAGGAAGGAAGGAAGGAAGGAAGGAAGGAAGGAATTTTAATGGATACATTACAGGAAGGAAGGAAGGAAGGAAGGAAGGAAGGAAGGAAGGAATTTTAATGGATACATTACAGGAAGGAAGGAAGGAATTGTAATGGATACATTACAGGAAGGAAGGAAGGAAGGAAGGAAGGAATTTTAATGGATACATTACAGGAAGGAAGGAAGGAAGGAAGGAATTTTAATGGATACATTACAGGAAGGAAGGAAGGAAGCAAGGAAGGAATTTTAATGGATACATTACAGGAAGGAAGGAAGGAAGGAAGGAGTTTTAATGGATACATTACAGGAAGGAAGGAAGGAAGGAAGGAAGGAAGGAATTTTAATGGATACATTACAGGAAGGAAGGAATTTTAATGGATACATTACAGGAAGGAAGGAAGGAAGGAAGGAAGGAAGGAAGGAATTTTAATGGATACATTATAGGAAGGAAGGAAGGAATTTTAATGGATGCATTACAGGAAGGAAGGAAGGAAGGAATTTTAATGGATACATTACAGGAAGGAAGGAAGGAAGGAAGGAAGGAATTTTAATGGATACATTACAGGAAGGAAGCAAGGAAGGAATTTTAATGGATACATTACAGAAAGGAAGGAAGGAATGAATTTTAATGGATACATTACAGGAAGGAAGGAAGGAAGGAAGGAAGGAAGGAAGGAAGGAAGGAAGGAAGGAAGGAATTTTAATGGATACATTACAGGAATTTTAATGGATACATTACAGGAAGGAAGGAAGGAAGGAATTTTAATGGATACATTACAGGAATTTTAATGGATACATTACAGGAAGGAAGGAAGGAAGGAATTTTAATGGATACATTACAGGAATTTTAATGGATACATTACAGGAAGGAAGGAAGGAAGGAATTTTAATGGATACATTACAGGAAGGAAGGAAGGAAGGAATTTTAATGGATACATTACAGGAAGGAAGGAAGGAAGGAAGGAATTTTAATGGACACATTACAGGAAGGAAGGAAGGAAGGAAGGAAGGAAGGAAGGAATTTTAATGGATACATTACAGGAAGGAAGGAAGGAAGGAAGGAATTTTAATGGATACATTACAGGAATTTTAATGGATACATTACAGGAAGGAAGGAAGGAAGGAAGGAATTTTAATGGATACATTACAGGAAGGAAGGAAGGAAGGAAGGAAGGAAGGAAGGAAGGAATTTTAATGGATACATTACAGGAAGGAAGGAAGGAAGGAAGGAATTTTAATGGATACATTACAGGAAGGAAGGAAGGAAGGAATTTTAATGGATACATTACAGGAAGGAAGGAAGGAAGGAAGGAAGGAAGGAATTTTAATGGATACATTACAGGAAGGAAGGAAGGAAGGAAGGAAGGAAGGAAGGAATTTTAATGGATACATTACAGGAAGGAAGGAAGGAAGGAAGGAATTTTAATGGATACATTACAGGAAGGAAGGAAGGAAGGAAGGAATTTTAATGGATACATTACAGGAAGGAAGGAATTTTAATGGATACATTACAGGAAGGAAGGAAGGAAGGAAGGAAGGAATTTTAATGGATACATTACAGGAAGGAAGGAAGGAAGGAAGGAAGGAATTTTAATGGATACATTACAGGAAGGAAGGAAGGAAGGAATTTTAATGGATACATTACAGGAAGGAAGGAAGGAAGGAAGGAATTTTAATGGATACATTACAGGAAGGAAGGAAGGAAGGAAGGAAGGAAGGAATTTTAATGGATACATTACAGGAATTTTAATGGATACATTACAGGAAGGAAGGAAGGAAGGAATTTTAATGGATACATTACAGGAATTTTAATGGATACATTACAGGAAGGAAGGAAGGAAGGAAGGAATTTTAATGGATACATTACAGGAATTTTAATGGATACATTACAGGAAGGAAGGAAGGAAGGAATTTTAATGGATACATTACAGGAATTTTATTGGATACATTAGAGGAAGGAAGGAAGGAAGGAATTTTAATGGATACATTACAGGAATTTTAATGGATACATTACAGGAATTTTAATGGATACATTACAGGAAGGAAGGAAGGAAGGAAGGAATTTTAATGGATACATTACAGGAAGGAAGGAAGGAAGGAATTTTAATGGATACATTACAGGAATTTTAATGGATACATTACAGGAAGGAAGGAAGGAAGGAATTTTAATGGATACATTACAGGAATTTTAATGGATACATTACAGGAAGGAAGGAAGGAATTTTAATGGATACATTACAGGAAGGAAGGAAGGAAGGAAGGAATTTTAATGGATACATTACAGGAAGGAAGGAAGGAAGGAAGGAAGGAAGGAATTTTAATGGATACATTACAGGAAGGAAGGAAGGAAGGAAGGAAGGAAGGAAGGAATTTTAATGGATACATTACAGGAAGGAAGGAAGGAAGGAAGGAATTGTAATGGATACATTACAGGAAGGAAGGAAGGAAGGAAGGAAGGAATTTTAATGGATACATTACAGGAAGGAAGGAAGGAAGGAAGGAATTTTAATGGATACATTACAGGAAGGAAGGAAGGAAGGAAGGAAGGAAGGAAGGAATTTTAATGGATACATTACAGGAAGGAAGGAAGGAAGGAAGGAAGGAAGGAAGGAAGGAAGGAATTTTAATGGATACATTACAGGAAGGAAGGAAGGAAGGAAGGAATTTTAATGGATACATTACAGGAAGGAAGGAAGGAAGGAAGGAATTTTAATGGATACATTACAGGAAGGAAGGAAGGAAGGAAGGAATTTTAATGGATACATTACAGGAAGGAAGGAATTTTAATGGATACATTACATGAAGGAAGGAAGGAAGGAAGGAAGGAATTTTAATGGATACATTACAGGAAGGAAGGAAGGAAGGAAGGAAGGAAGGAATTTTAATGGATACATTACAGGAAGGAAGGAAGGAAGGAAGGAAGGAATTTTAATGGATACATTACAGGAAGGAAGGAAGGAAGGAAGGAAGGAAGGAAGGAAGGAATTTTAATGGATACATTATAGGAAGGAAGGAAGGAATTTTAATGGATACATTACAGGAAGGAAGGAAGGAAGGAATTTTAATGGATACATTACAGGAAGGAAGGAAGGAAGGAAGGAAGGAAGGAAGGAATTTTAATGGATACATTACAGGAAGGAAGCAAGGAAGGAATTTTAATGGATACATTACAGAAAGGAAGGAAGGAAGGAATGAATTTTAATGGATACATTACAGGAAGGAAGGAAGGAAGGAAGGAAGGAAGGAATTTTAATGGATACATTACAGGAATTTTAATGGATACATTACAGGAATTTTAATGGATACATTACAGGAAGGAAGGAAGGAAGGAATTTTAATGGATACATTACAGGAATTTTAATGGATACATTACAGGAAGGAAGGAAGGAAGGAATTTTAATGGATACATTACAGGAAGGAAGGAAGGAAGGAATTTTAATGGATACATTACAGGAAGGAAGGAAGGAAGGAAGGAAGGAAGGAAGGAAGGAAGGAATTTTAATGGACACATTACAGGAAGGAAGGAAGGAAGGAAGGAATTTTAATGGATACATTACAGGAAGGAAGGAAGGAAGGAAGGAAGGAATTTTAATGGATACATTACAGGAATTTTAATGGATACATTACAGGAAGGAAGGAAGGAAGGAAGGAATTTTAATGGATACATTACAGGAAGGAAGGAAGGAAGGAAGGAAGGAAGGAAGGAAGGAATTTTAATGGATACATTACAGGAAGGAAGGAAGGAAGGAAGGAAGGAATTTTAATGGATACATTACAGGAAGGAAGGAAGGAAGGAATTTTAATGGATACATTACAGGAAGGAAGGAAGGAAGGAAGGAAGGAAGGAAGGAATTTTAATGGACACATTACAGGAAGGAAGGAAGGAAGGAAGGAATTTTAATGGATACATTACAGGAAGGAAGGAAGGAAGGAAGGAATTTTAATGGATACATTACAGGAAGGAAGGAAGGAAGGAATTTTAATGGATACATTACAGGAAGGAAGGAAGGAAGGAAGGAAGGAAGGAAGGAATTTTAATGGATACATTACAGGAAGGAAGGAAGGAAGGAAGGAATTGTAATGGATACATTACAGGAAGGAAGGAAGGAAGGTAGGAAGGAAGGAAGGAAGGAATTTTAATGGATACATTACAGGAAGGAAGGAAGGAAGGAAGGAAGGAAGGAAGGAATTTTAATGGATACATTACAGGAAGGAAGGAAGGAAGGAAGGAATTTTAATGGATACATTACAGGAAGGAAGGAAGGAAGGAAGGAATTTTAATGGATACATTACAGGAAGGAAGGAAGGAAGGAAGGAATTTTAATGGATACATTACAGGAAGGAAGGAAGGAAGGAAGGACTTTTAATGGATACATTACAGGAAGGAAGGAAGGAAGGAAGGAAGGAAGGAAGGAATGTTAATGGATACATTACAGGAAGGAAGGAATTTTAATGGATACATGGAAGGAAGGAAGGAAGGAAGGAAGGAAGGAAGGAATTTTAATGGATACATTACAGGAAGGAAGGAAGGAAGGAAGGAAGGAATTTTAATGGATACATTACAGGAATTTTAATGGATACATTACAGGAAGGAAGGAAGGAAGGAAGGAAGGAATTTTAATGGATACATTACAGGAATTTTAATGGATACATTACAGGAAGGAAGGAAGGAAGGCATTTTAATGGATACATTACAGGAATTTTAATGGATACATTACAGGAAGGAAGGAAGGAAGGAATTTTAATGGATACATTACAGGAAGGAAGGAAGGAAGGAAGGAAGGAAGGAAGGAATTTTAATGGACACATTACAGGAAGGAAGGAAGGAAGGAAGGAAGGAAGGAATTTTAATGGATACATTACAGGAAGGAAGGAAGGAAGGAAGGAAGGAATTTTAATGGATACATTACAGGAAGGAAGGAAGGAAGGAAGGAAGGAAGGAAGGAAGGAAGGAATTTTAATGGATACATTACAGGAAGGAAGGAAGGAAGGAATTTTAATGGATACATTACAGGAAGGAAGGAAGGAAGGAAGGAAGGAAGGAAGGAAGGAAGGAAGGAAGGAAGGAATTTTAATGGACACATTACAGGAAGGAAGGAAGGAAGGAAGGAAGGAATTTTAATGGATACATTACAGGAAGGAAGGAAGGAAGGAAGGAATTTTAATGGATACATTACAGGAAGGAAGGAAGGAAGGAAGGAAGGAAGGAAGGAATTTTAATGGATACATTACAGGAAGGAAGGAAGGAAGGAAGGAATTGTAATGGATACATTACAGGAAGGAAGGAAGGAAGGTAGGAAGGAAGGAAGGAAGGAATTTTAATGGATACATTACAGGAAGGAAGGAAGGAAGGAAGGAAGGAATTTTAATGGATACATTACAGGAAGGAAGGAAGGAAGGAAGGAATTTTAATGGATACATTACAGGAAGGAAGGAAGGAAGGAAGGAAGGAAGGAATTTTAATGGATACATTACAGGAAGGAAGGAAGGAAGGAAGGAATTTTAATGGATACATTACAGGAAGGAAGGAAGGAAGGAAGGAATTTTAATGGATACATTACAGGAAGGAAGGAAGGAAGGAAGGAAGGAAGGAAGGAATGTTAATGGATACATTACAGGAAGGAAGGAATTTTAATGGATACATGGAAGGAAGGAAGGAAGGAAGGAAGGAAGGAAGGAAGGAAGGAATTTTAATGGATACATTACAGGAAGGAAGGAAGGAAGGAAGGAAGGAATTTTAATGGATACATTACAGGAAGGAAGGAAGGAAGGAAGGAATTTTAATGGATACATTACAGGAAGGAAGGAAGGAAGGAAGGAATTTTAATGGATACATTACAGGAAGGAAGGAAGGAAGGAAGGAAGGAAGGAATTTTAATGGATACATTACAGGAAGGAAGGAAGGAAGGAATTTTAATGGATACATTATAGGAAGGAAGGAAGGAATTTTAATGGATACATTAAAGGAAGGAAGGAAGGAAGGAATTTTAATGGATACATTACAGGAAGGAAGGAAGGAAGGAAGGAAGGAAAGAAGGAAGGAATTTTAATGGATACATTACAGGAAGGAAGGAAGGAAGGAATTTTAATGGATACATTACAGGAAGGAAGGAAGGAAGGAATTTTAATGGATACATTACAGGAAGGAAGGAATTTTAATGGATACATTACAGGAAGGAAGGAAGGAAGGAAGGAAGGAAGGAATTTTAATGGATACATTACAGGAAGGAAGGAAGGAAGGAAGGAAGGAATTTTAATGGATACATTACAGGAAGGAAGGAAGGAAGGAAGGAATTTTAATGGATACATTATAGGAAGGAAGGAAGGAATTTTAATGGATACATTACAGGAAGGAAGGAAGGAAGGAATTTTAATGGATACATTACAGGAAGGAAGGAAGGAATTTTAATGGATACATTACAGGAAGGAAGGAAGGAAGGAAGGAATTTTAATGGATACATTACAGGAAGGAAGGAAGGAAGGAATTTTAATGGATACATTACAGGAAGGAAGGAATTTTAATGGATACATTACAGGAAGGAAGGAAGGAAGGAAGGAAGGAAGGAAGGAATTTTAATGGATACATTACAGGAAGGAAGGAAGGAAGGAAGGAAGGAAGGAATTTTAATGGATACATTACAGGAATTTTAATGGATACATTACAGGAAGGAAGGAAGGAATTTTAATGGATACATTACAGGAATTTTAATGGATACATTACAGGAAGGAAGGAAGGAAGGAATTTTAATGGATACATTACAGGAATTTTAATGGATACATTACAGGAAGGAAGGAAGGAAGGAATTTTAATGGATACATTACAGGAATTTTAATGGATACATTACAGGAAGGAAGGAAGGAAGGAATTTTAATGGATACATTACAGGAATTTTAATGGATACATTACAGGAAGGAAGGAAGGAAGGAATGAATTTTAATGGATACATTACAGGAAGGAAGGAAGGAAGGAATTTTAATGGATACATTACAGGAATTTTAATGGATACATTACAGGAAGGAAGGAAGGAAGGAATTTTAATGGATACATTACAGGAATTTTAATGGATACATTACAGGAAGGAAGGAAGGAAGGAAGGAAGGAATTTTAATGGATACATTACAGGAAGGAAGGAAGGAAGGAAGGAAGGAAGGAATTTTAATGGATACATTACAGGAAGGAAGGAAGGAAGGAAGGAAGGAAGGAATTTTAATGGATACATTACAGGAAGGAAGGAAGGAAGGAAGGAAGGAAGGAAGAAAGGAATTGTAATGGATACATTACAGGAAGGAAGGAAGGAAGGAAGGAAGGAATTTTAATGGATACATTACAGGAAGGAAGGAAGGAAGGAAGGAATTTTAATGGATACATTACAGGAAGGAAGGAAGGAAGGAAGGAAGGAAGGAAGGAAGGAAGGAAGGAAGGAATTTTAATGGATACATTACAGGAAGGAAGGAAGGAAGGAAGGAATTTTAATGGATACATTACAGGAAGGAAGGAAGGAATTTTAATGGATACATTACAGGAAGGAAGGAAGGAAGGAAGGAAGGAAGGAAGGAAGGAAGGAATTTTAATGGATACATTACAGGAAGGAAGGAAGGAAGGAAGGAATTTTAATGGATACATTACAGGAAGGAAGGAAGGAAGGAAGGAATTTTAATGGATACATTACAGGAAGGAAGGAAGGAAGGAATTTTAATGGATACATTACAGGAAGGAAGGAAGGAAGGAAGGAAGGAATTTTAATGGATACATTACAGGAAGGAAGGAAGGAAGGAAGGAATTTTAATGGATACATTACAGGAAGGAAGGAAGGAAGGAAGGAAGGAATGAATTTTAATGGATACATTACAGGAAGGAAGGAAGGAAGGAAGGAAGGAATTTTAATGGATACATTACAGGAAGGAAGGAAGGAAGGAAGGAATTTTAATGGATACATTACAGGAAGGAAGGAAGGAATTTTAATGGATACATTACAGGAAGGAAGGAAGGAAGGAAGGAATTTTAATGGATACATTACAGGAAGGAAGGAAGGAAGGAATTTTAATGGATACATTACAGGAAGGAAGGAAGGAAGGAATTTTAATGGATACATTACAGGAAGGAAGGAAGGAAGGAATTTTAATGGATACATTACAGGAAGGAAGGAAGGAAGGAAGGAAGGAAGGAATGTTAATGGATACATTACAGGAAGGAAGGAAGGAAGGAATTTTAATGGATACATTACAGGAAGGAAGGAAGGAAGGAAGGAAGGAAGGAATTTTAATGGATACATTACATGAAGGAAGGAAGGAAGGAAGGAATTTTAATGGATACATTACAGGAAGGAAGGAAGGAAGGAAGGAAGGAAGGAATTTTAATGGATACATTACAGGAAGGAAGGAAGGAAGGAAGGAAGGAAGGAAGGAAGGAATTTTAATGGATACATTACAGGAAGGAAGGAAGGAAGGAAGGAATTTTAATGGATACATTACAGGAAGGAAGGAAGGAATTTTAATGGATACATTACAGGAAGGAAGGAAGGAATTTTAATGGATACATTACAGGAAGGAAGGAAGGAAGGAAGGAAGGAATTTTAATGGATACATTACAGGAAGGAAGGAAGGAAGGAAGGAAGGAATTTTAATGGATACATTACAGGAAGGAAGGAAGGAAGGAAGGAAGGAATTTTAATGGATACATTACAGGAAGGAAGGAAGGAAGGAAGGAAGGAAGGAAGGAAGGAATTTTAATGGATACATTACAGGAAGGAAGGAAGGAAGGAAGGAAGGAATTTTAATGCATACATTACAGGAAGGAAGGAAGGAAGGAAGGAAGGAATTTTAATGGATACATTACAGGAAGGAAGGAAGGAAGGAAGGAATTTTAATGGATACATTACAGGAAGGAAGGAAGGAAGGAAGGAAGGAAGGAAGGAAGGAATTTTAATGGATACATTACAGGAAGGAAGGAAGGAAGGAAGGAAGGAAGGAAGGAATTTTAATGGATACATTACAGGAAGGAAGGAAGGAAGGAAGGAAGGAATTTTAATGGATACATTACAGGAAGGAAGGAAGGAAGGAAGGAATTTTAATGGATACATTACAGGAAGGAAGGAAGGAAGGAAGGAATTTTAATGGATACATTACAGGAAGGAAGGAAGGAAGGAATTTTAATGGATACATTACAGGAAGGAAGGAAGGAAGGAAGGAAGGAATTTTAATGGATACATTACAGGAAGGAAGGAAGGAAGGAAGGAATGAATTTTAATGGATACTTTACAGGAAGGAAGGAAAGGAAGGAATTTTAATGGATACATTACAGGAAGGAAGGAAGGAAGGAAGGAAGGAATTTTAATGGATACATTACAGGAAGGAAGGAAGGAAGGAAGGAATTTTAATGGATACATTACAGGAAGGAAGGAAGGAAGGAAGGAAGGAAGGAATTTTAATGGATACATTACAGGAAGGAAGGAAGGACGGAAGGAAGGAAGGAATTCATTTTAATGGATACATTACAGGAATTTTAATGGATACATTACAGGAAGGAAGGAAGGAATTAATTTTAATGGATACATTACAGTAATTTTAATGGATACATTACAGGAAGGAAGGAAGGAAGGAATTTTAATGGATACATTACAGGAATTTTAATGGATACATTACAGGAAGGAAGGAAGGAATTCATTTTAATGGATACATTACAGGAATTTTAATGGATACATTACAGGAAGGAAGGAAGGAATTAATTTTAATGGATACATTACAGGAATTTTAATGGATACATTACAGGAAGGAAGGAATTTTAATGGATACATTACAGGAATTTTAATGGATACATTACAGGAAGGAAGGAAGGAAGGAATTTTAATGGATACATTACAGGAATTTTAATGGATACATTACAGGAAGGAAGGAAGGAAGGAATTTTAATGGATACATTACAGGAATTTTAATGGATACATTACAGGAAGGAAGGAAGGAAGGAAGGAATTTTAATGGATACATTACAGGAATTTTAATGGATACATTACAGGAAGGAAGGAAGGAAGGAATTTTAATGGATACATTACAGGAATTTTAATGGATACATTACAGGAAGGAAGGAAGGAAGGAATTTTAATGGATACATTACAGGAATTTTAATGGATACATTACAGGAAGGAAGGAAGGAAGGAAGGAAGGAATTTTAATGGATACATTACAGGAAGGAAGGAAGGAAGGAAGGAATTTTAATGGATACATTACAGGAATTTTAATGGATACATTACAGGAAGGAAGGAAGGAAGGAAGGAATTTTAATGGATACATTACAGTAATTTTAATGGATACATTACAGGAAGGAAGGAAGGAAGGAAGGAATTTTAATGGATACATTACAGGAATTTTAATGGATACATTACAGGAAGGAAGGAAGGAAGGAATTTTAATGGATACATTACAGGAAGGAAGGAAGGAATTTTAATGGATACATTACAGGAATTTTAATGGATACATTACAGGAAGGAAGGAAGGAAGGAAGGAATTTTAATGGATACATTACAGGAATTTTAATGGATACATTACAGGAAGGAAGGAAGGAAGGAATTTTAATGGATACATTACAGGAAGGAAGGAAGGAAGGAAGGAATTTTAATGGATACATTACAGGAAGGAAGGAAGGAAGGAATTTTAATGGATACATTACAGGAATTTTAATGGATACATTACAGGAAGGAAGGAAGGAAGGAAGGAATTTTAATGGATACATTACAGGAATTTTAATGGATACATTACAGGAAGGAAGGAAGGAAGGAAGGAATTTTAATGGATACATTACAGGAATTTTAATGGATACATTACAGGAAGGAAGGAAGGAATTTTAATGGATACATTACAGGAATTTTAATGGATACATTACAGGAAGGAAGGAAGGAATTTTAATGGATACATTACAGGAAGGAAGGAAGGAAGGAATTTTAATGGATACATTACAGGAAGGAAGGAAGGAAGGAATTTTAATGGATACATTACAGGAATTTTAATGGATACATTACAGGAATTTTAATGGATACATTACAGGAAGGAAGGAAGGAAGGAAGGAAGGAAGGAATTTTAATGGATACATTACAGGAATTTTAATGGATACATTACAGGAAGGAAGGAAGGAAGGAAGGAATTTTAATGGATACATTACAGGAAGGAAGGAAGGAAGGAAGGAATTTTAATGGATACATTACAGGAAGGAAGGAAGGAAGGAATTTTAATGGATACATTACAGGAATTTTAATTGATACATTACAGGAAGGAAGGAAGGAAGGAATTTTAATGGATACATTACAGGAAGGAAGGAAGGAAGGAAGGAAGGAATTTTAATGGATACATTACAGGAAGGAAGGAAGGAATTTTAATGGATACATTACAGGAAGGAAGGAAGGAAGGAAGGAATTTTAATGGATACATTACAGGAAGGAAGGAAGGAAGGAAGGAAGGAATTTTAATGGATACATTACAGGAATTTTAATTGATACATTACAGGAAGGAAGGAAGGAAGGAAGGAAGGAAGGAAGGAATTTTAATGGATACATTACAGGAAGGAAGGAATTTTAATGGATACATTACAGGAAGGAAGGAAGGAAGGAAGGAAGGAAGGAAGGAATTTTAATGGATACATTACAGGAAGGAAGGAAGGAAGAAATTTTAATGGATACATTACAGGAAGGAAGGAAGGAAGGAAGGAAGGAAGGAAGGAATTTTAATGGATACATTACAGGAAGGAAGGAAGGAAGGAAGGAAGGAAGGAAGGAAGGAAGGAAGGAAGGAAGGAATTTTAATGGATACATTACAGGAAGGAAGGAAGGAAGGAAGGAAGGAATTTTAATGGATACATTACAGGAAGGAAGGAAGGAAGGAAGGAAGGAAGGAATTTTAATGGATACATTACAGGAAGGAAGGAAGGAAGGAAGGAATTTTAATGGATACATTACAGGAAGGAAGGAAGGAAGGAAGGAATTTTAATGGATACATTACAGGAAGGAAGGAAGGAAGGAAGGAAGGAATTTTAATGGATACATTACAGGAAGGAAGGAAGGAAGGAAGGAAGGAAGGAATTTTAATGGATACATTACAGGAAGGAAGGAAGGAAGGAATTTTAATGGATACATTACAGGAAGGAAGGAAGGAAGGAATTTTAATGGATACATTACAGGAAGGAAGGAAGGAAGGAAGGAAGGAATTAATTTTAATGGATACATTACAGGAATTTTAATGGATACATTACAGGAAGGAAGGAATTAATTTTAATGGATACATTACAGGAATTTTAATGGATACATTACAGGAAGGAAGGAAGGAAGGAAGGAAGGAATTTTAATGGATACATTACAGGAATTTTAATGGATACATTACAGGAAGGAAGGAAGGAAGGAATTTTAATGGATACATTACAGGAATTTTAATGGATACATTACAGGAAGGAAGGAATGAAGGAATTTTAATGGATACATTACAGGAATTTTAATGGATACATTACAGGAAGGAAGGAAGGAATTAATTTTAATGGATATATTACAGGAATTTTAATGGATACATTACAGGAAGGAAGGAAGGAATTAATTTTAATGGATACATTACAGGAATTTTAATGGATACATTACAGGAAGGAAGGAAGGAAGGAATTTTAATGGATACATTACAGGAATTTTAATGGATACATTACAGGAAGGAAGGAAGGAAGGAATTTTAATGGATACATTACAGGAATTTTAATGGATACATTACAGGAAGGAAGGAAGGAAGGAAGGAAGGAATTTTAATGGATACATTACAGGAAGGAAGGAAGGAAGGAATTTTAATGGATACATTACAGGAATTTTAATGGATACATTACAGGAAGGAAGGAATTTTAATGGATACATTACAGGAATTTTAATGGATACATTACAGGAATTTTAATGGATACATTACAGGAAGGAAGGAAGGAATTTTAATGGATACATTACAGGAAGGAAGGAAGGAAGGAATTTTAATGGATACATTACAGGAATTTTAATGGATACATTACAGGAAGGAAGGAAGGAAGGAATTTTAATGGATACATTACAGGAATTTTAATGGATACATTACAGGAAGGAAGGAAGGAAGGAATTTTAATGGATACATTACAGGAAGGAAGGAAGGAAGGAATTTTAATGGATACATTACAGGAATTTTAATGGATACATTACAGGAAGGAAGGAAGGAAGGAATTTTAATGGATACATTACAGGAAGGAAGGAAGGAAGGAAGGAATTTTAATGGATACATTACAGGAAGGAAGGAAGGAAGGAATTTTAATGGATACATTACAGGAATTTTAATGGAAACATTACAGGAAGGAAGGAAGGAAGGAATTTTAATGGATACATTACAGGAAGGAAGGAAGGAAGGAAGGAAGGAAGGAATTTTAATGGATACATTACAGGAAGGAAGGAAGGAATTTTAATGGATACATTACAGGAAGGAAGGAAGGAAGGAAGGAATTTTAATGGATACATTACAGGAAGGAAGGAAGGAATTTTAATGGATACATTACAGGAAGGAAGGAAGGAAGGAAGGAAGGAAGGAAGGAATTTTAATGGATACATTACAGGAAGGAAGGAAGGAATTTTAATGGATACATTACAGGAAGGAAGGAAGGAAGGAAGGAAGGAATTTTAATGGATACATTACAGGAAGGAAGGAAGGAATTTTAATGGATACATTACAGGAAGGAAGGAAGGAAGGAAGGAAGGAATTTTAATGGATACATTACAGGAAGGAAGGAAGGAAGGAAGGAATTTTAATGGATACATTACAGGAAGGAAGGAAGGAAGGAATTTTAATGGATACATTACAGGAAGGAAGGAAGGAAGGAAGGAAGGAATTTTAATGGATACATTACAGGAAGGAAGGAAGGAATTGTAATGGATACATTACAGGAAGGAAGGAAGGAAGGAAGGAAGGAAGGAAGGAATTTTAATGGATACATTACAGGAAGGAAGGAAGGAAGGAAGGAAGGAAGGAAGTAATTTTAATGGATACATTACAGGAAGGAAGGAAGGAAGGAATTAATTTTAATGGATACATTACAGGAATTTTAATGGATACATTACAGGAAGGAAGGAAGGAATTAATTTTAATGGATACATTACAGGAATTTTAATGGATACATTACAGGAAGGAAGGAAGGAAGGAATTTTAATGGATACATTACAGGAATTTTAATGGATACATTACAGGAAGGAAGGAAGGAATTCATTTTAATGGATACATTACAGGAATTTTAATGGATACATTACAGGAAGGAAGGAAGGAATTAATTTTAATGGATACATTACAGGAATTTTAATGGATACATTACAGGAAGGAAGGAAGGAAGGAATTTTAATGGATACATTACAGGAATTTTAATGGATACATTACAGGAAGGAAGGAAGGAAGGAATTTTAATGGATACATTACAGGAATTTTAATGGATACATTACAGGAAGGAAGGAAGGAAGGAAGGAATTTTAATGGATACATTACAGTAATTTTAATGGATACATTACAGGAAGGAAGGAATTTTAATGGATACATTACAGGAATTTTAATGGATACATTACAGGAAGGAAGGAAGGAAGGAATTTTAATGGATACATTACAGGAAGGAAGGAAGGAATTTTAATGGATACATTACAGGAATTTTAATGGATACATTACAGGAAGGAAGGAAGGAATTTTAATGGATACATTACAGGAAGGAAGGAAGGAAGGAATTTTAATGGATACATTACAGGAAGGAAGGAAGGAAGGAAGGAATTTTAATGGATACATTACAGGAAGGAAGGAAGGAAGGAATTTTAATGGATACATTACAGGAATTTTAATGGATACATTACAGGAAGGAAGGAAGGAAGGAAGGAATTTTAATGGATACATTACAGGAATTTTAATGGATACATTACAGGAAGGAAGGAAGGAAGGAAGGAATTTTAATGGATACATTACAGGAATTTTAATGGATACATTACAGGAAGGAAGGAAGGAATTTTAATGGATACATTACAGGAATTTTAATGGATACATTACAGGAAGGAAGGAAGGAATTTTAATGGATACATTACAGGAAGGAAGGAAGGAAGGAATTTTAATGGATACATTACAGGAAGGAAGGAAGGAAGGAATTTTAATGGATACATTACAGGAATTTTAATGGATACATTACAGGAATTTTAATGGATACATTACAGGAAGGAAGGAAGGAAGGAAGGAATTTTAATGGATACATTACAGGAAGGAAGGAAGGAAGGAAGGAATTTTAATGGATACATTACAGGAATTTTAATGGAAACATTACAGGAAGGAAGGAAGGAAGGAATTTTAATGGATACATTACAGGAAGGAAGGAAGGAAGGAAGGAAGGAAGGAAGGAAGGAAGGAAGGAAGGAATTTTAATGGATACATTACAGGAAGGAAGGAAGGAATTTTAATGGATACATTACAGGAAGGAAGGAAGGAAGGAAGGAATTTAAATGGATACATTACAGGAAGGAAGGAAGGAAGGAAGGAATTTTAATGGATACATTACAGGAAGGAAGGAAGGAAGGAAGGAAGGAATTTTAATGGATACATTACAGGAAGGAAGGAAGGAAGGAAGGAAGGAATTTTAATGGATACATTACAGGAAGGAAGGAAGGAAGGAAGGAATTTTAATGGATACATTACAGGAAGGAAGGAAGGAAGGAAGGAAGGAAGGAAGGAATTTTAATGGATACATTACAGGAAGGAAGGAAGGAAGAAATTTTAATGGATACATTACAGGAAGGAAGGAAGGAAGGAAGGAAGGAAGGAAGGAATTTTAATGGATACATTACAGGAAGGAAGGAAGGAAGGAAGTAATTTTAATGGATACATTACAGGAAGGAAGGAAGGAAGGAAGGAAGGAAGGAAGGAATTAATTTTAATGGATACATTACAGGAATTTTAATGGATACATTACAGGAAGGAAGGAAGGAATTAATTTTAATGGATACATTACAGGAATTTTAATGGATACATTACAGGAAGGAAGGAAGGAAGGAATTTTAATGGATACATTACAGGAATTTTAATGGATACATTACAGGAAGGAAGGAAGGAAGGAATTTTAATGGATACATTACAGGAATTTTAATGGATACATTACAGGAAGGAAGGAAGGAATTTTAATGGATACATTACAGGAAGGAAGGAAGGAAGGAATTTTAATGGATACATTACAGGAAGGAAGGAAGGAAGGAATTTTAATGGATACATTACAGGAATTTTAATGGATACATTACAGGAATTTTAATGGATACATTACAGGAAGGAAGGAAGGAAGGAAGGAATTTTAATGGATACATTACAGGAAGGAAGGAAGGAAGGAAGGAATTTTAATGGATACATTACAGGAATTTTAATGGAAACATTACAGGAAGGAAGGAAGGAAGGAATTTTAATGGATACATTACAGGAAGGAAGGAAGGAAGGAAGGAAGGAAGGAAGGAAGGAAGGAAGGAAGGAATTTTAATGGATACATTACAGGAAGGAAGGAAGGAATTTTAATGGATACATTACAGGAAGGAAGGAAGGAAGGAAGGAATTTAAATGGATACATTACAGGAAGGAAGGAAGGAAGGAAGGAATTTTAATGGATACATTACAGGAAGGAAGGAAGGAAGGAAGGAAGGAATTTTAATGGATACATTACAGGAAGGAAGGAAGGAAGGAAGGAAGGAATTTTAATGGATACATTACAGGAAGGAAGGAAGGAAGGAAGGAATTTTAATGGATACATTACAGGAAGGAAGGAAGGAAGGAAGGAAGGAAGGAAGGAATTTTAATGGATACATTACAGGAAGGAAGGAAGGAAGAAATTTTAATGGATACATTACAGGAAGGAAGGAAGGAAGGAAGGAAGGAAGGAAGGAATTTTAATGGATACATTACAGGAAGGAAGGAAGGAAGGAAGTAATTTTAATGGATACATTACAGGAAGGAAGGAAGGAAGGAAGGAAGGAAGGAAGGAAGGAATTAATTTTAATGGATACATTACAGGAATTTTAATGGATACATTACAGGAAGGAAGGAAGGAATTAATTTTAATGGATACATTACAGGAATTTTAATGGATACATTACAGGAAGGAAGGAAGGAAGGAATTTTAATGGATACATTACAGGAATTTTAATGGATACATTACAGGAAGGAAGGAAGGAATTCATATTAATGGATACATTACAGGAATTTTAATGGATACATTACAGGAAGGAAGGAAGGAATTAATTTTAATGGATACATTACAGGAATTTTAATGGATACATTACAGGAAGGAAGGAATTTTAATGGATACATTACAGGAATTTTAATGGATACATTACAGGAAGGAAGGAAGGAAGGAATTTTAATGGATACATTACAGGAATTTTAATGGATACATTACAGGAAGGAAGGAAGGAAGGAAGGAAGGAAGGAAGGAAGGAATTTTAATGGATACATTACAGGAAGGAAGGAAGGAAGGAAGGAATTTTAATGGATACATTACAGGAATTTTAATGGATACATTACAGGAAGGAAGGAAGGAAGGAAGGAAGGAAGGAATTTTAATGGATACATTACAGGAATTTTAATGGATACATTACAGGAAGGAAGGAAGGAAGGAAGGAATTTTAATGGATACATTACAGTAATTTTAATGGATACATTACAGGAAGGAAGGAAGGAAGGAATTTTAATGGATACATTACAGGAATTTTAATGGATACATTACAGGAAGGAAGGAAGGAAGGAATTTTAATGGATACATTACAGGAAGGAAGGAAGGAATTTTAATGGATACATTACAGGAATTTTAATGGATACATTACAGGAAGGAAGGAAGGAATTTTAATGGATACATTACAGGATTTTTAATGGATACATTACAGGAAGGAAGGAAGGAATTTTAATGGATACATTACAGGAAGGAAGGAATTTTAATGGATACATTACAGGAAGGAAGGAAGGAAGGAAGGAAGGAAGGAAGGAAGGAATTTTAATGGATACATTACAGGAAGGAAGGAAGGAAGGAAGGAAGGAATTTTAATGGATACATTACAGGAAGGAAGGAAGGAAGGAATTTTAATGGATACATTACAGGAAGGAAGGAATTTTAATGGATACATTACAGGAAGGAAGGAGGAAGGAAGGAAGGAAGGAAGGAATTTTAATGGATACATTACAGGAAGGAAGGAAGGAAGGAAGGAATTTTAATGGATACATTACAGGAAGGAAGGAAGGAAGGAAGGAAGGAAGGAAGGAAGGAATTTTAATGGATACATTATAGGAAGGAAGGAAGGAATTTTAATGGATACATTACAGGAAGGAAGGAAGGAAGGAATTTTAATGGATACATTACAGGAAGGAAGGAAGGAAGGAAGGAATTTTAATGGATACATTATAGGAAGGAAGGAAGGAATTTTAATGGATACATTACAGGAAGGAAGGAATGAAGGAATTTTAATGGATACATTACAGGAAGGAAGGAAGGAAGGAAGGAATTTTAATGGATACATTACAGGAAGGAAGGAAGGAAGGAAGGAAGGAAGGAAGGAATTTTAATGGATACATTACAGGAAGGAAGGAAGGAAGGAAGGAATTGTAATGGATACATTACAGGAAGGAAGGAAGGAAGGAAGGAATTTTAATGGATACATTACAGGAAGGAAGGAAGGAAGGAAGGAAGGAAGGAAGGAATTTTAATGGATACATTACAGGAAGGAAGGAAGGAAGGAAGGAAGGAAGGAAGGAAGGAATTTTAATGGATACATTACAGGAAGGAAGGAAGGAATTGTAATGGATACATTACAGGAAGGAAGGAAGGAAGGAAGGAAGGAATTTTAATGGATACATTACAGGAAGGAAGGAAGGAAGGAAGGAATTTTAATGGATACATTACAGGAAGGAAGGAAGGAAGCAAGGAAGGAATTTTAATGGATACATTACAGGAAGGAAGGAAGGAAGGAAGGAGTTTTAATGGATACATTACAGTATCGAATTGAAACTTGATTGAAACCAAGATGGCGGCGCGAGTACATCGCGAGGCTCGCGGTCTCTCCAGATTCTGCAATTTAGTAGTATTTTTCTTGCTCATTTCGGGTCTGTTCGTGCAGAACAGTTGTGCCTTAACATCGTACACCCAAGGTGAGCTTTTGGATATTGGTTTGCGAATTTCCGACAGTTTTATGGACAACCTTCGACTCCTTCCTGAGATCGCCAAAACACCCGGGGCTATGCACTCTGCCCGGCCGGGCGGAAGTGCTCGCAGGCGGCGTCGAGATCGTAAACAAAGGCGGGGGAAGCGCGGAGGACTAAGAGCTAAGCTAAAGCTAACACCACACCGGCTCTCTTTACCCAGCATTTTCCTTGCCAATGTACGGTCGCTGTTGAACAAAATGGAGGAGATTCGACTCAACATCACATACAGCAAGAGACTTTTGAACTGTAATGTTCTAATTTTCACGGAAACATGGTTAAACAGCGGAATACCGGACAACGCTATTGAGCTAGCGGGACGCCATACATTCCGGGCGGATAGAACATTAGATGGCTCCGGTAAGACCAGAGGTGGTGGATTGTGCATTTACATTAACAAAGCTTGGTGCACAAACTCTGCTATTGTTGGGAGACATTGTTCAGCTAACCTTGAGTTTCTCATGGTTAAATGTAGACCGTTTTATCTACCGCGGGAGTTCACTTCCACTATTATAACTGCAGCCTATATTCCCCCGGATGCTGATGCCAAGTTTGCTATGAAAGAACTTCACGCAGCCATCAGTAAACAACAGACCGTTCACCCGGAAGCTGCGTTTATTGTTGCGGGTGATTTTAATCATTCAAACTTAAAGTCAGTGCTACCGAAATTTCACCAGCATGTTTCCTGTCACACCAGAGGAAACAAAACCTTAGACCATGTTTACACAAACATGGCTGGAGCTTACGTCGCGACACCCCTCCCCCACCTGGGACAGTCAGATCACCTTTCTTTGTTCCTCACCCCCAAATATGCACCTCTCATCAATCGCGTGAAGCCATCAGTGAAGACCATCAAGGTGTGGCCTGTGGGGGCAGATTCCTCACTCCAGGAAAGGTTTCTACACACAGACTGGAGTATGTTTGCTTCTCAAGCCACCAGTGGCTCTCACACGGACATTGACTGCTACACCTCCTCTGTACTGGATTATATCAATACCACCATTGACAGTGTTACAACCCAGAAGCAGATCACCACATACCCAAATCAGAAGCCATGGATGAACAGGGAAGTGCGACTCCTATTGAAGACACGCAACACTGCCTTCAGATCAGGAGATGCACAAGCCTATAGCACATCCAGAGCAAATCTGAAAAGGGGCATCAAAGAGGCCAAGCACTGCTACAAGCTTAAGATAGAGGGACACTTTTCCAACGCTGACCCTCGGCGCATGTGGCAGGGCATTCAGGCCATCAGTGACTACAAACCCTCTCACTCCACCCCCGCAGCCACTGATGTCAACTTCCTGAACGAGCTAAATGACTTTTATGCTCGCTTTGAAAGAGACAACAGAGAAACTGCCACCAAGCTCAAATCCTCAGCTGACCACCCGCCGATCACACTCTCCTCCACAGATGTCTGCAATGCACTGAGCAGGATCAGTGCGCACAAGGCTGCTGGACCAGACAACATCCCTGGACGCGTACTCAGGGCATGTGCGGAGCAGCTCGCTGGGGTTTTTACAGACATTTTCAACCTGTCTCTTGCCCAAGCAGCTGTACCAACATGCTTTAAATGCACTTCCATTGTGCCAGTGCCAAAACACTCCAGCCCGAAGTGCCTTAACGACTACCGCCCTGTAGCACTCACACCCATCGTAATGAAGTGCTTTGAGCGGCTGGTCCTGGCACACCTAAAAGACTCTCTTCCATCCACATTGGACTCACACCAGTTTGCCTACCGTAGCAATAGGAGCACAGAGGATGCAGTTTCCATGGCACTGCACTCTGTGCTCACACATCTGGACAATAAGAACACTTATGCACGCATGCTGTTTGTTGACTTCAGCTCAGCATTCAACACTGTCATCCCAACTAAGTTAATAGCCAAACTTGGAGACCTGGGCATCAACACCTCCATGTGCAACTGGATTTTGGACTTTTTGACCAACAGACCCCAGAATGTTCGATCAGGCTCCAACTGCTCCACGTCCATCACACTCAACACTGGTGTACCACAGGGCTGTGTGCTAAGCCCGTTTCTCTACTCCCTCTTCACCTCTGACTGCAAGCCTGTGTACGGATCTAATTCCATCGTCAAGTTTGCGGACGACACTACGGTGATTGGTCTCATCAGCAACAACGATGAGACTGCCTATAGGGAGGAGATCAAGCACCTGGCCACATGGTGCACTGAAAATAACCAGCTCCTCAACACCACCAAAACGAAGGAGCTCATCGTGGACTTCAGGAAAGTGTCAAGAGGCACACACGACACCATCCACATCAATGGAATGGCTGTTGAGCGTGTCTCCAGTTTCAAGTTCCTGGGGACCCACATCTCGGCGGACATGACCTGGACAACCAACACCTCCAGCCTGGTCAAGAAGGCTCACCAGCGCCTTTTCTTCCTGAGGACACTGAGGAAGAATCAGCTTTCCTCCACTATCCTGGTGAACTTCTATCGCTGTGCAATAGAAAGCATCCTGACCAACTGTGCTACAGTGTGGTATGGGAGCTGTTCTGTTGCAGAGCGCAAGGCACTGCAGCGGGTGGTGAAAACCGCCCAGCGCATCACTGGGACTCCACTACCTGCCATCGAGCACATCCAGAGGAAACGCTGTCTGCATCGAGCTCGCAGCATCCTTAAGGACTCCTCTCACCCAGCCCACAGACTGTTTTCTCTCCTGCCCTCCGGCAGGCGTTTCAGGTGCCTCCGGACCAGGACCAGCAGACTAAAGAACAGTTTTTTCCCCAGAGCTGTCTCTTTATTAAACTCTAACCCTCATTGATCCCACTCCCCTCATATACTGATTGACTCTCCTCTCCCTCCTCACACCTGCCTCCATTTTGTTATTTGCAATACTATAATGTTCATTTGCACTGCTGACTGTTATTACAGAAACAACTGTTTACATATGCATCTTGCACTACTACCTTGACTGGAATATGCTCAATTTGCACTGCCGACTGTTTATTTACAGTACCGACTGTTTACATATACATTTGCAATACCATACTTTAACTGTAATATGCAATTATTTCCACTGCACTTTCACTCGGATAGCTTCTGTCCAAACTTTATTTGCACTACTTTAAATCCATTGTTATACTGCTCATTTTAGCCTAACTTATACATATATCTATTTGTAAAATTCTGTTTATAGTAATAGCCATCTGTATATTATGCTCACATTCTGTTTATAGTAACACCCATCTGTATATATATTCAGTACATATCAGTACATATCTATCTGTAAAAATTCTGTTTATAGTAATAGCCATCTGTATATTATATTCAGTACATATCTAGCTGTAAATTCTGTTCACAGTAATAGTTATCTGTATATTATATTCATAGGACAAATCTATCTGTAAATTTTTGTTTATAATAGTATTCAACTCTATATTTATTCAGTACATATCCATGTTCTGCACTTATGGAACCACTGTATATCCTGCACTTGCTGCTATTGCACTTCTGGTTAGACCTAAACTGCATTTCGTTGCCTTGTACCTGTACTTGTGTAATGACAATAAAGTTGAATCTAATCTAATCTAATCTACAGGAAGGAAGGAAGGAAGGAAGGAAGGAAGGAATTTTAATGGATACATTACAGGAAGGAAGGAATTTTAATGGATACATTACAGGAAGGAAGGAAGGAAGGAAGGAAGGAAGGAAGGAATTTTAATGGATACATTATAGGAAGGAAGGAAGGAATTTTAATGGATGCATTACAGGAAGGAAGGAAGGAAGGAATTTTAATGGATACATTACAGGAAGGAAGGAAGGAAGGAAGGAAGGAATTTTAATGGATACATTACAGGAAGGAAGCAAGGAAGGAATTTTAATGGATACATTACAGAAAGGAAGGAAGGAATGAATTTTAATGGATACATTACAGGAAGGAAGGAAGGAAGGAAGGAAGGAAGGAAGGAAGGAAGGAAGGAAGGAAGGAAGGAATTTTAATGGATACATTACAGGAATTTTAATGGATACATTACAGGAAGGAAGGAAGGAAGGAATTTTAATGGATACATTACAGGAATTTTAATGGATACATTACAGGAAGGAAGGAAGGAAGGAATTTTAATGGATACATTACAGGAATTTTAATGGATACATTACAGGAAGGAAGGAAGGAAGGAATTTTAATGGATACATTACAGGAAGGAAGGAAGGAAGGAATTTTAATGGATACATTACAGGAAGGAAGGAAGGAAGGAAGGAATTTTAATGGACACATTACAGGAAGGAAGGAAGGAAGGAAGGAAGGAAGGAAGGAAGGAATTTTAATGGATACATTACAGGAAGGAAGGAAGGAAGGAAGGAATTTTAATGGATACATTACAGGAATTTTAATGGATACATTACAGGAAGGAAGGAAGGAAGGAAGGAATTTTAATGGATACATTACAGGAAGGAAGGAAGGAAGGAAGGAAGGAAGGAAGGAAGGAATTTTAATGGATACATTACAGGAAGGAAGGAAGGAAGGAAGGAATTTTAATGGATACATTACAGGAAGGAAGGAAGGAAGGAATTTTAATGGATACATTACAGGAAGGAAGGAAGGAAGGAAGGAAGGAAGGAATTTTAATGGATACATTACAGGAAGGAAGGAAGGAAGGAAGGAAGGAAGGAAGGAATTTTAATGGATACATTACAGGAAGGAAGGAAGGAAGGAAGGAATTTTAATGGATACATTACAGGAAGGAAGGAAGGAAGGAAGGAATTTTAATGGATACATTACAGGAAGGAAGGAATTTTAATGGATACATTACAGGAAGGAAGGAAGGAAGGAAGGAAGGAATTTTAATGGATACATTACAGGAAGGAAGGAAGGAAGGAAGGAAGGAATTTTAATGGATACATTACAGGAAGGAAGGAAGGAAGGAATTTTAATGGATACATTACAGGAAGGAAGGAAGGAAGGAAGGAATTTTAATGGATACATTACAGGAAGGAAGGAAGGAAGGAAGGAAGGAAGGAATTTTAATGGATACATTACAGGAATTTTAATGGATACATTACAGGAAGGAAGGAAGGAAGGAATTTTAATGGATACATTACAGGAATTTTAATGGATACATTACAGGAAGGAAGGAAGGAAGGAAGGAATTTTAATGGATACATTACAGGAATTTTAATGGATACATTACAGGAAGGAAGGAAGGAAGGAATTTTAATGGATACATTACAGGAATTTTATTGGATACATTAGAGGAAGGAAGGAAGGAAGGAATTTTAATGGATACATTACAGGAATTTTAATGGATACATTACAGGAATTTTAATGGATACATTACAGGAAGGAAGGAAGGAAGGAAGGAATTTTAATGGATACATTACAGGAAGGAAGGAAGGAAGGAATTTTAATGGATACATTACAGGAATTTTAATGGATACATTACAGGAAGGAAGGAAGGAAGGAATTTTAATGGATACATTACAGGAATTTTAATGGATACATTACAGGAAGGAAGGAAGGAATTTTAATGGATACATTACAGGAAGGAAGGAAGGAAGGAAGGAATTTTAATGGATACATTACAGGAAGGAAGGAAGGAAGGAAGGAAGGAAGGAATTTTAATGGATACATTACAGGAAGGAAGGAAGGAAGGAAGGAAGGAAGGAAGGAATTTTAATGGATACATTACAGGAAGGAAGGAAGGAAGGAAGGAATTGTAATGGATACATTACAGGAAGGAAGGAAGGAAGGAAGGAAGGAATTTTAATGGATACATTACAGGAAGGAAGGAAGGAAGGAAGGAATTTTAATGGATACATTACAGGAAGGAAGGAAGGAAGGAAGGAAGGAAGGAAGGAATTTTAATGGATACATTACAGGAAGGAAGGAAGGAAGGAAGGAAGGAAGGAAGGAAGGAAGGAATTTTAATGGATACATTACAGGAAGGAAGGAAGGAAGGAAGGAATTTTAATGGATACATTACAGGAAGGAAGGAAGGAAGGAAGGAAGGAAGGAATTTTAATGGATACATTACAGGAAGGAAGGAAGGAAGGAAGGAATTTTAATGGATACATTACAGGAAGGAAGGAATTTTAATGGATACATTACATGAAGGAAGGAAGGAAGGAAGGAAGGAATTTTAATGGATACATTACAGGAAGGAAGGAAGGAAGGAAGGAAGGAAGGAAGGAATTTTAATGGATACATTACAGGAAGGAAGGAAGGAAGGAAGGAAGGAATTTTAATGGATACATTACAGGAAGGAAGGAAGGAAGGAAGGAAGGAAGGAAGGAAGGAATTTTAATGGATACATTATAGGAAGGAAGGAAGGAATTTTAATGGATACATTACAGGAAGGAAGGAAGGAAGGAATTTTAATGGATACATTACAGGAAGGAAGGAAGGAAGGAAGGAAGGAAGGAAGGAATTTTAATGGATACATTACAGGAAGGAAGCAAGGAAGGAATTTTAATGGATACATTACAGAAAGGAAGGAAGGAAGGAATGAATTTTAATGGATACATTACAGGAAGGAAGGAAGGAAGGAAGGAAGGAAGGAATTTTAATGGATACATTACAGGAATTTTAATGGATACATTACAGGAATTTTAATGGATACATTACAGGAAGGAAGGAAGGAAGGAATTTTAATGGATACATTACAGGAATTTTAATGGATACATTACAGGAAGGAAGGAAGGAAGGAATTTTAATGGATACATTACAGGAAGGAAGGAAGGAAGGAATTTTAATGGATACATTACAGGAAGGAAGGAAGGAAGGAAGGAAGGAAGGAAGGAAGGAAGGAATTTTAATGGACACATTACAGGAAGGAAGGAAGGAAGGAAGGAATTTTAATGGATACATTACAGGAAGGAAGGAAGGAAGGAAGGAAGGAATTTTAATGGATACATTACAGGAATTTTAATGGATACATTACAGGAAGGAAGGAAGGAAGGAAGGAATTTTAATGGATACATTACAGGAAGGAAGGAAGGAAGGAAGGAAGGAAGGAAGGAAGGAATTTTAATGGATACATTACAGGAAGGAAGGAAGGAAGGAAGGAAGGAATTTTAATGGATACATTACAGGAAGGAAGGAAGGAAGGAATTTTAATGGATACATTACAGGAAGGAAGGAAGGAAGGAAGGAAGGAAGGAAGGAATTTTAATGGACACATTACAGGAAGGAAGGAAGGAAGGAAGGAATTTTAATGGATACATTACAGGAAGGAAGGAAGGAAGGAAGGAATTTTAATGGATACATTACAGGAAGGAAGGAAGGAAGGAATTTTAATGGATACATTACAGGAAGGAAGGAAGGAAGGAAGGAAGGAAGGAAGGAATTTTAATGGATACATTACAGGAAGGAAGGAAGGAAGGAAGGAATTGTAATGGATACATTACAGGAAGGAAGGAAGGAAGGTAGGAAGGAAGGAAGGAAGGAATTTTAATGGATACATTACAGGAAGGAAGGAAGGAAGGAAGGAAGGAAGGAAGGAATTTTAATGGATACATTACAGGAAGGAAGGAAGGAAGGAAGGAATTTTAATGGATACATTACAGGAAGGAAGGAAGGAAGGAAGGAATTTTAATGGATACATTACAGGAAGGAAGGAAGGAAGGAAGGAATTTTAATGGATACATTACAGGAAGGAAGGAAGGAAGGAAGGACTTTTAATGGATACATTACAGGAAGGAAGGAAGGAAGGAAGGAAGGAAGGAAGGAATGTTAATGGATACATTACAGGAAGGAAGGAATTTTAATGGATACATGGAAGGAAGGAAGGAAGGAAGGAAGGAAGGAAGGAATTTTAATGGATACATTACAGGAAGGAAGGAAGGAAGGAAGGAAGGAATTTTAATGGATACATTACAGGAATTTTAATGGATACATTACAGGAAGGAAGGAAGGAAGGAAGGAAGGAATTTTAATGGATACATTACAGGAATTTTAATGGATACATTACAGGAAGGAAGGAAGGAAGGCATTTTAATGGATACATTACAGGAATTTTAATGGATACATTACAGGAAGGAAGGAAGGAAGGAATTTTAATGGATACATTACAGGAAGGAAGGAAGGAAGGAAGGAAGGAAGGAAGGAATTTTAATGGACACATTACAGGAAGGAAGGAAGGAAGGAAGGAAGGAAGGAATTTTAATGGATACATTACAGGAAGGAAGGAAGGAAGGAAGGAAGGAAGGAATTTTAATGGATACATTACAGGAAGGAAGGAAGGAAGGAAGGAAGGAAGGAAGGAAGGAAGGAATTTTAATGGATACATTACAGGAAGGAAGGAAGGAAGGAATTTTAATGGATACATTACAGGAAGGAAGGAAGGAAGGAAGGAAGGAAGGAAGGAAGGAAGGAAGGAAGGAAGGAAGGAATTTTAATGGACACATTACAGGAAGGAAGGAAGGAAGGAAGGAAGGAATTTTAATGGATACATTACAGGAAGGAAGGAAGGAAGGAAGGAATTTTAATGGATACATTACAGGAAGGAAGGAAGGAAGGAAGGAAGGAAGGAATTTTAATGGATACATTACAGGAAGGAAGGAAGGAAGGAAGGAATTGTAATGGATACATTACAGGAAGGAAGGAAGGAAGGTAGGAAGGAAGGAAGGAAGGAATTTTAATGGATACATTACAGGAAGGAAGGAAGGAAGGAAGGAAGGAATTTTAATGGATACATTACAGGAAGGAAGGAAGGAAGGAAGGAATTTTAATGGATACATTACAGGAAGGAAGGAAGGAAGGAAGGAAGGAAGGAATTTTAATGGATACATTACAGGAAGGAAGGAAGGAAGGAAGGAATTTTAATGGATACATTACAGGAAGGAAGGAAGGAAGGAAGGAATTTTAATGGATACATTACAGGAAGGAAGGAAGGAAGGAAGGAAGGAAGGAAGGAATGTTAATGGATACATTACAGGAAGGAAGGAATTTTAATGGATACATGGAAGGAAGGAAGGAAGGAAGGAAGGAAGGAAGGAAGGAAGGAATTTTAATGGATACATTACAGGAAGGAAGGAAGGAAGGAAGGAAGGAATTTTAATGGATACATTACAGGAAGGAAGGAAGGAAGGAAGGAATTTTAATGGATACATTACAGGAAGGAAGGAAGGAAGGAAGGAATTTTAATGGATACATTACAGGAAGGAAGGAAGGAAGGAAGGAAGGAAGGAATTTTAATGGATACATTACAGGAAGGAAGGAAGGAAGGAATTTTAATGGATACATTATAGGAAGGAAGGAAGGAATTTTAATGGATACATTAAAGGAAGGAAGGAAGGAAGGAATTTTAATGGATACATTACAGGAAGGAAGGAAGGAAGGAAGGAAGGAAAGAAGGAAGGAATTTTAATGGATACATTACAGGAAGGAAGGAAGGAAGGAATTTTAATGGATACATTACAGGAAGGAAGGAAGGAAGGAATTTTAATGGATACATTACAGGAAGGAAGGAATTTTAATGGATACATTACAGGAAGGAAGGAAGGAAGGAAGGAAGGAAGGAATTTTAATGGATACATTACAGGAAGGAAGGAAGGAAGGAAGGAAGGAATTTTAATGGATACATTACAGGAAGGAAGGAAGGAAGGAAGGAATTTTAATGGATACATTATAGGAAGGAAGGAAGGAATTTTAATGGATACATTACAGGAAGGAAGGAAGGAAGGAATTTTAATGGATACATTACAGGAAGGAAGGAAGGAATTTTAATGGATACATTACAGGAAGGAAGGAAGGAAGGAAGGAATTTTAATGGATACATTACAGGAAGGAAGGAAGGAAGGAATTTTAATGGATACATTACAGGAAGGAAGGAATTTTAATGGATACATTACAGGAAGGAAGGAAGGAAGGAAGGAAGGAAGGAAGGAATTTTAATGGATACATTACAGGAAGGAAGGAAGGAAGGAAGGAAGGAAGGAATTTTAATGGATACATTACAGGAATTTTAATGGATACATTACAGGAAGGAAGGAAGGAATTTTAATGGATACATTACAGGAATTTTAATGGATACATTACAGGAAGGAAGGAAGGAAGGAATTTTAATGGATACATTACAGGAATTTTAATGGATACATTACAGGAAGGAAGGAAGGAAGGAATTTTAATGGATACATTACAGGAATTTTAATGGATACATTACAGGAAGGAAGGAAGGAAGGAATTTTAATGGATACATTACAGGAATTTTAATGGATACATTACAGGAAGGAAGGAAGGAAGGAATGAATTTTAATGGATACATTACAGGAAGGAAGGAAGGAAGGAATTTTAATGGATACATTACAGGAATTTTAATGGATACATTACAGGAAGGAAGGAAGGAAGGAATTTTAATGGATACATTACAGGAATTTTAATGGATACATTACAGGAAGGAAGGAAGGAAGGAAGGAAGGAATTTTAATGGATACATTACAGGAAGGAAGGAAGGAAGGAAGGAAGGAAGGAATTTTAATGGATACATTACAGGAAGGAAGGAAGGAAGGAAGGAAGGAAGGAATTTTAATGGATACATTACAGGAAGGAAGGAAGGAAGGAAGGAAGGAAGAAAGGAATTGTAATGGATACATTACAGGAAGGAAGGAAGGAAGGAAGGAAGGAATTTTAATGGATACATTACAGGAAGGAAGGAAGGAAGGAAGGAATTTTAATGGATACATTACAGGAAGGAAGGAAGGAAGGAAGGAAGGAAGGAAGGAAGGAAGGAAGGAAGGAAGGAATTTTAATGGATACATTACAGGAAGGAAGGAAGGAAGGAAGGAATTTTAATGGATACATTACAGGAAGGAAGGAAGGAATTTTAATGGATACATTACAGGAAGGAAGGAAGGAAGGAAGGAAGGAAGGAAGGAAGGAAGGAATTTTAATGGATACATTACAGGAAGGAAGGAAGGAAGGAAGGAATTTTAATGGATACATTACAGGAAGGAAGGAAGGAAGGAAGGAATTTTAATGGATACATTACAGGAAGGAAGGAAGGAAGGAATTTTAATGGATACATTACAGGAAGGAAGGAAGGAAGGAAGGAAGGAATTTTAATGAATACATTACAGGAAGGAAGGAAGGAATTTTAATGGATACATTACAGGAAGGAAGGAAGGAATTTTAATGGATACATTACAGGAAGGAAGGAAGGAAGGAAGGAAGGAATTTTAATGGATACATTACAGGAAGGAAGGAAGGAAGGAAGGAATTTTAATGGATACATTACAGGAAGGAAGGAAGGAAGAAAGGAATTTTAATGGATACATTACAGGAATTTTAATGGATACATTACAGGAAGGAAGGAAGGAAGGAAGGAAGGAATTTTAATGGATACATTACAGGAAGGAAGGAAGGAAGGAAGGAAGGAAGGAATTTTAATGGATACATTACAGGAAGGAAGGAAGGAAGGAAGGAAGGAAGGAATTTTAATGGATACATTACAGGAAGGAAGGAAGGAAGGAAGGAATTTTAATGGATACATTACAGGAAGGAAGGAAGGAAGGAAGGAATTTTAATGGATACATTAAAGGAAGGAAGGAAGGAAGGAATTTTAATGGATACATTACAGGAAGGAAGGAAGGAAGGAAGGAAGGAATTTTAATGGATACATTACAGGAAGGAAGGAAGGAAGGAATTTTAATGGATAAATTACAGGAAGGAAGGAAGGAAGGAAGGAAGGAATTTTAATGGATACATTACAGGAAGGAAGGAAGGAAGGAAGGAATTGTAATGGATACATTACAGGAAGGAAGGAAGGAAGGAAGGAAGGAATTTTAATGGATACATTACAGGAAGGAAGGAAGGAAGGAAGGAATTTTAATGGATACATTACAGGAAGGAAGGAAGGAAGGAAGGAAGGAATTTTAATGGATACATTACAGGAAGGAAGGAAGGAAGGAAGGAAGGAAGGAAGGAAGGAAGGAAGGAAGGAATTTTAATGGATACATTACAGGAAGGAAGGAAGGAAGGAAGGAAGGAATTTTAATGGATACATTACAGGAAGGAAGGAAGGAAGGAAGGAAGGAAGGAATTTTAATGGATACATTACAGGAAGGAAGGAAGGAAGGAAGGAAGGAAGGAAGGAATTTTAATGGATACATTACAGGAAGGAAGGAATTTTAATGGATACATTACAGGAAGGAAGGAAGGAAGGAAGGAAGGAAGGAATTTTAATGGATACATTACAGGAAGGAAGGAAGGAAGGAAGGAAGGAATTTTAATGGATACATTACAGGAAGGAAGGAAGGAAGGAAGGAAGGAAGGAATTTTAATGGATACATTACAGGAAGGAAGGAAGGAAGGAAGGAAGGAAGGAATTTTAATGGATACATTATAGGAAGGAAGGAAGGAATTTTAATGGATACATTACAGGAAGGAAGGAAGGAAGGAATTTTAATGGATACATTACAGGAAGGAAGGAAGGAAGGAAGGAAGGAAGGAATTTTAATGGATACATTACAGGAAGGAAGGAAGGAAGGAAGGAATTTTAATGGATACATTACAGGAAGGAAGGAAGGAAGGAATTTTAATGGATACATTACAGGAAGGAAGGAATTTTAATGGATACATTACAGGAAGGAAGGAAGGAAGGAAGGAAGGAATTTTAATGGATACATTACAGGAAGGAAGGAAGGAAGGAAGGAAGGAATTTTAATGGATACATTACAGGAAGGAAGGAAGGAAGGAATTTTAATGGATACATTACAGGAAGGAAGGAAGGAAGGAAGGAATTTTAATGGATACATTACAGGAAGGAAGGAAGGAAGGAAGGAAGGAAGGAAGGAATTTTAATGGATACATTACAGGAATTTTAATGGATACATTACAGGAAGGAAGGAAGGAAGGAATTTTAATGGATACATTACAGGAATTTTAATGGATACATTACAGGAAGGAAGGAAGGAATTTTAATGGATACATTACAGGAATTTTAATGGATACATTACAGGAAGGAAGGAAGGAAGGAATTTTAATGGATACATTACAGGAATTTTATTGGATACATTAGAGGAAGGAAGGAAGGAAGGAATTTTAATGGATACATTACAGGAATTTTAATGGATACATTACAGGAAGGAAGGAAGGAAGGAAGGAAGGAAGGAAGGAAGGAAGGAATTTTAATGGATACATTACAGGATTTTAATGGATACATTACAGGAAGGAAGGAAGGAAGGAAGGAATTTTAATGGATACATTACAGGAAGGAAGGAAGGAAGGAATTTTAATGGATACATTACAGGAATTTTAATGGATACATTACAGGAAGGAAGGAAGGAAGGAATTTTAATGGATACATTACAGGAATTTTAATGGATACATTACAGGAAGGAAGGAAGGAAGGAAGGAAGGAAGGAAGGAATTTTAATGGATACATTACAGGAAGGAAGGAAGGAAGGAAGGAAGGAAGGAATTTTAATGGATACATTACAGGAAGGAAGGAAGGAAGGAAGAATTGTAATGGATACATTACAGGAAGGAAGGAAGGAAGGAAGGAAGGAAGGAAGGAAGGAAGGAAGGAAGGAATTTTAATGGATACATTACAGGAAGGAAGGAAGGAAGGAAGAATTTAATGGATACATTACAGGAAGGAAGGAAGGAAGGAAGGAATTTTAATGGATACATTACAGGAAGGAAGGAAGGAAGGAAGGAATTTTAATGGATACATTACAGGAAGGAAGGAAGGAAGGAATTTTAATGGATACATTACAGGAAGGAAGGAAGGAAGGAAGGAAGGAAGGAAGGAATTTTAATGGATACATTACAGGAAGGAAGGAATTTTAATGGATACATTACAGGAAGGAAGGAAGGAAGGAAGGAAGGAAGGAAGGAAGGAAGGAATTTTGGAATTTTAATGGATACATTACAGGAAGGAAGGAAGGAAGGAAGGAAGGAAGGAAGGAATTTTAATGGATACATTACAGGAAGGAAGGAAGGAAGGAAGGAATTTTAATGGATACATTACAGGAAGGAAGGAAGGAATTTTAATGGATACATTACAGGAAGGAAGGAAGGAAGGAAGGAAGGAAGGAAGGAAGGAAGGAAGGAAGGGAGGAATTTTAATGGATACATTACAGGAAGGAAGGAAGGAAGGAATTTTAATGGATACATTACAGGAATTTTAATGGATACATTACAGGAAGGAAGGAAGGAAGGAATTTTAATGGATACATTATAGGAAGGAAGGAAGGAATTTTAATGGATACATTACAGGAAGGAAGGAAGGAAGGAATTTTAATGGATACATTACAGGAAGGAAGGAAGGAAGGAAGGAAGGAAGGAAGGAAGGAAGGAATTTTAATGGATACATTACAGGAAGGAAGGAAGGAAGGAAGGAAGGAAGGAATTTTAATGGATACATTACAGGAAGGAAGGAAGGAATTTTAATGGATACATTACAGGAAGGAAGGAATTTTAATGGATACATTACAGGAAGGAAGGAAGGAAGGAAGGAAGGAATTTTAATGGATACATTACAGGAAGGAAGGAAGGAAGGAAGGAATTTTAATGGATACATTACAGGAAGGAAGGAAGGAAGGAATTTTAATGGATACATTACAGAAAGGAAGGAAGGAAGGAAGGAATTTTAATGGATACATTACAGGAAGGAAGGAAGGAAGGAAGGAATTTTAATGGATACATTACAGGAATTTTAATGGATACATTACAGGAAGGAAGGAAGGAAGGAATTTTAATGGATACATTACAGGAATTTTAATGGATACATTACAGGAAGGAAGGAAGGAAGGAATTTTAATGGATACATTACAGGAAGGAAGGAAGGACGGAATTTTAATGGATACATTACAGGAATTTTAATGGATACATTACAGGAAGGAAGGAAGGAAGGAAGGAAGGAAGGAAGGAAGGAATTTTAATGGATACATTACAGGAAGGAAGGAAGGAAGGAAGGAATTTTAATGGATACATTACAGGAATTTTAATGGATACATTACAGGAAGGAAGGAAGGAAGGAATTTTAATGGATACATTACAGGAATTTTAATGGATACATTACAGGAAGGAAGGAAGGAAGGAATTTTAATGGATACATTACAGGAATTTTAATGGATACATTACAGGAAGGAAGGAAGGAAGGAAGGAAGGAAGGAATTTTAATGGATACATTACAGGAAGGAAGGAAGGAAGGAAGGAAGGAATTTTAATGGATACATTACAGGAAGGAAGGAAGGAAGGAAGGAAGGAAGGAATGAAGGAATTTTAATGGATACATTACAGGAAGGAAGGAAGGAAGGAAGGAAGGAAGGAATTGTAATGGATACATTACAGGAAGGAAGGAAGGAAGGAAGGAAGGAAGGAAGGAAGGAAGGAAGGAATTTTAATGGATACATTACAGGAAGGAAGGAAGGAAGGAATTTTAATGGATACATTACAGGAAGGAAGGAAGGAAGGAAGGAAGGAATTGTAATGGATACATTACAGGAAGGAAGGAAGGAAGGAAGGAAGGAAGGAAGGAAGGAATTTTAATGGATACATTACAGGAAGGAAGGAAGGAAGGAATTTTAATGGATACATTACAGGAAGGAAGGAAGGAAGGAAGGAAGGAATTTTAATGGATACATTACAGGAAGGAAGGAAGGAAGGAAGGAAGGAAGGAATTTTAATGGATACATTACAGGAAGGAAGGAAGGAAGGAAGGAAGGAAGGAAGGAAGGAAGGAATTTTAATGGATACATTACAGGAAGGAAGGAAGGAAGGAAGGAAGGAAGGAAGGAATTTTAATGGATACATTACAGGAAGGAAGGAATTTTAATGGATACATTACAGGAAGGAAGGAAGGAAGGAAGGAAGGAATTTTAATGGATACATTACAGGAAGGAAGGAAGGAAGGAAGGAAGGAAGGAAGGAAGGAATTTTAATGGATATATTACAGGAAGGAAGGAAGGAAGGAAGGAATTTTAATGGATACATTACAGGAAGGAAGGAAGGAAGGAATTTTAATGGATGCATTACAGGAAGGAAGGAAGGAAGGAAGGAAGGGAGGAAGGAAGGAAGGAAGGAAGGGAGGAATTTTAATGGATACATTACAGGAAGGAAGGAAGGAATTTTAATGGATACATTACAGGAATTTTAATGGATACATTACAGGAAAGAAGGAAGGAAGGAATTTTAATGGATACATTACAGGAAGGAAGGAAGGAAGGAATTTTAATGGATACATTACAGGAATTTTAATGGATACATTACAGGAAGGAAGGAAGGAAGGAATTTTAATGGATACATTACAGGAATTTTAATGGATACATTACAGGAAGGAAGGAAGGAAGGAATTTTAATGGATACATTACAGGAATTTTAATGAATACATTACAGGAAGGAAGGAAGGAAGGAATTTTAATGGATACATTACAGGAATTTTAATGGATACATTACAGGAAGGAAGGAAGGAAGGAAGGAATTTTAATGGATACATTACAGGAAGGAAGGAAGGAAGGAAGGAAGGAAGGAAGGAATTTTAATGGATACATTACAGGAATTTTAATGGATACATTACAGGAAGGAAGGAAGGAAGGAATTTTAATGGATACATTACAGGAATTTTAATGGATACATTACAGGAAGGAAGGAAGGAAGGAAGGAAGGAATTTTAATGGATACATTATAGGAAGGAAGGAAGGAATTTTAATGGATACATTACAGGAAGGAAGGAAGGAAGGAATTTTAATGGATACATTACAGGAAGGAAGGAATTTTAATGGATACATTACAGGAAGGAAGGAAGGAAGGAAGGAAGGAATTTTAATGGATACATTACAGGAAGGAAGGAAGGAAGGAAGGAAGGAAGGAAGGAAGGAAGGAATTTTAATGGATACATTACAGGAAGGAAGGAAGGAAGGAATTTTAATGGATACATTACAGGAAGGAAGGAAGGAAGGAATTTTAATGGATACATTACAGGAAGGAAGGAAGGAAGGAAGGAATTTTAATGGATACATTACAGGAAGGAAGGAAGGAAGGAATTTTAATGGATACATTACAGGAATTTTAATGGATACATTACAGGAAGGAAGGAAGGAAGGAAGGAATTTTAATGGATACATTACAGGAATTTTAATGGATACATTACAGGAAGGAAGGAAGGAAGGAATTTTAATGGATACATTACAGGAATTTTATTGGATACATTAGAGGAAGGAAGGAAGGAAGGAATTTTAATGGATACATTACAGGAATTTTAATGGATACATTACAGGAAGGAAGGAAGGAAGGAAGGAAGGAAGGAAGGAAGGAAGGAATTTTAATGGATACATTACAGGAATTTTAATGGATACATTACAGGAAGGAAGGAAGGAAGGAAGGAATTTTAATGGATACATTACAGGAAGGAAGGAAGGAAGGAATTTTAATGGATACATTACAGGAATTTTAATGGATACATTACAGGAAGGAAGGAAGGAAGGAATTTTAATGGATACATTACAGGAATTTTAATGGATACATTACAGGAAGGAAGGAAGGAAGGAAGGAAGGAAGGAATTTTAATGGATACATTACAGGAAGGAAGGAAGGAAGGAAGGAAGGAAGGAAGGAAGGAATTTTAATGGATACATTACAGGAAGGAAGGAAGGAATTGTAATGGATACATTACAGGAAGGAAGGAAGGAAGGAAGGAAGGAAGGAATTTTAATGGATACATTACAGGAAGGAAGGAAGGAAGGAAGGAATTTTAATGGATACATTACAGGAAGGAAGGAAGGAAGGAAGGAAGGAAGGAATTTTAATGGATACATTACAGGAAGGAAGGAAGGAAGGAAGGAATTTTAATGGATACATTACAGGAAGGAAGGAAGGAAGGAATTTTAATGGATACATTACAGGAAGGAAGGAAGGAAGGAAGGAATTTTAATGGATACATTACAGGAAGGAAGGAATTTTAATGGATACATTACAGGAAGGAAGGAAGGAAGGAAGGAAGGAAGGAAGGAATTTTAATGGATACATTACAGGAAGGAAGGAAGGAAGGAAGGAATTTTAATGGATACATTACAGGAAGGAAGGAAGGAAGGAAGGAATTTTAATGGATACATTACAGGAAGGAAGGAAGGAAGGAAGGAATTTTAATGGATACATTACAGGAAGGAAGGAAGGAAGGAAGGAAGGAAGGAAGGAAGGAAGGAAGGAAGGAAGGAAGGAAGGGAGGAATTTTAATGGATACATTACAGGAAGGAAGGAAGGAAGGAATTTTAATGGATACATTACAGGAATTTTAATGGATACATTACAGGAAGGAAGGAAGGAAGGAAGGAAGGAATTTTAATGGATACATTATAGGAAGGAAGGAAGGAATTTTAATGGATACATTACAGGAAGGAAGGAAGGAAGGAATTTTAATGGATACATTACAGGAAGGAAGGAAGGAAGGAAGGAAGGAAGGAAGGAAGGAAGGAAGGAATTTTAATGGATACATTACAGGAAGGAAGGAAGGAAGGAAGGAAGGAATTTTAATGGATACATTACAGGAAGGAAGGAAGGAAGGAATTTTAATGGATACATTACAGGAAGGAAGGAATTTTAATGGATACATTACAGGAAGGAAGGAAGGAAGGAAGGAAGGAATTTTAATGGATACATTACAGGAAGGAAGGAAGGAAGGAAGGAATTTTAATGGATACATTACAGGAAGGAAGGAAGGAAGGAATTTTAATGGATACATTACAGAAAGGAAGGAAGGAATGAATTTTAATGGATACATTACAGGAAGGAAGGAAGGAAGGAAGGAAGGAATTTTAATGGATACATTACAGGAATTTTAATGGATACATTACAGGAAGGAAGGAAGGAAGGAATTTTAATGGATACATTACAGGAAGGAAGGAAGGAAGGAATTTTAATGGATACATTACAGGAATTTTAATGGATACATTACAGGAAGGAAGGAAGGAAGGAATTTTAATGGATACATTACAGGAAGGAAGGAAGGACGGAATTTTAATGGATACATTACAGGAATTTTAATGGATACATTACAGGAAGGAAGGAAGGAAGGAAGGAAGGAAGGAAGGAAGGAAGGAAGGAAGGAATTTTAATGGATACATTACAGGAAGGAAGGAAGGAAGGAATTTTAATGGATACATTACAGGAATTTTAATGGATACATTACAGGAAGGAAGGAAGGAAGGAAGGAATTTTAATGGATACATTACAGGAATTTTAATGGATACATTACAGGAAGGAAGGAAGGAAGGAATTTTAATGGATACATTACAGGAATTTTAATGGATACATTACAGGAAGGAAGGAAGGAAGGAAGGAATTTTAATGGATACATTACAGGAAGGAAGGAAGGAAGGAAGGAAGGAATTTTAATGGATACATTACAGGAAGGAAGGAAGGAAGGAAGGAAGGAATTTTAATGGATACATTACAGGAAGGAAGGAAGGAAGGAAGGAAGGAATGAAGGAATTTTAATGGATACATTACAGGAAGGAAGGAAGGAAGGAAGGAAGGAATTGTAATGGATACATTACAGGAAGGAAGGAAGGAAGGAAGGAAGGAAGGAAGGAAGGAAGGAAGGAAGGAATTTTAATGGATACATTACAGGAAGGAAGGAAGGAAGGAATTTTAATGGATACATTACAGGAAGGAAGGAAGGAAGGAAGGAAGGAATTTTAATGGATACATTACAGGAAGGAAGGAAGGAAGGAAGGAAGGAATTTTAATGGATACATTACAGGAAGGAAGGAAGGAAGGAAGGAAGGAAGGAATTTTAATGGATACATTACAGGAAGGAAGGAAGGAAGGAAGGAAGGAAGGAAGGAATTTTAATGGATACATTACAGGAAGGAAGGAATTTTAATGGATACATTACAGGAAGGAAGGAAGGAAGGAAGGAAGGAAGGAAGGAATTTTAATGGATACATTACAGGAAGGAAGGAAGGAAGGAAGGAATTTTAATGGATATATTACAGGAAGGAAGGAAGGAAGGAAGGAATTTTAATGGATACATTACAGGAAGGAAGGAAGGAAGGAATTTTAATGGATACATTACAGGAAGGAAGGAAGGAAGGAAGGGAGGAAGGAAGGAAGGAAGGAAGGGAGGAATTTTAATGGATACATTACAGGAAGGAAGGAAGGAATTTTAATGGATACATTACAGGAATTTTAATGGATACATTACAGGAAAGAAGGAAGGAAGGAATTTTAATGGATACATTACAGGAAGGAAGGAAGGAAGGAATTTTAATGGATACATTACAGGAATTTTAATGGATACATTACAGGAAGGAAGGAAGGAAGGAATTTTAATGGATACATTACAGGAATTTTAATGGATACATTACAGGAAGGAAGGAAGGAAGGAATTTTAATGGATACATTACAGGAATTTTAATGAATACATTACAGGAAGGAAGGAAGGAAGGAATTTTAATGGATACATTACAGGAATTTTAATGGATACATTACAGGAAGGAAGGAAGGAAGGAAGGAATTTTAATGGATACATTACAGGAAGGAAGGAAGGAAGGAAGGAATTTTAATGGATACATTACAGGAATTTTAATGGATACATTACAGGAAGGAAGGAAGGAAGGAATTTTAATGGATACATTACAGGAATTTTAATGGATACATTACAGGAAGGAAGGAAGGAAGGAATTTTAATGGATACATTACAGGAAGGAAGGAAGGAATTTTAATGGATACATTACAGGAATTTTAATAGATACATTACAGGAAGGAAGGAAGGAAGGAATTTTAATGGATACATTACAGGAATTTTAATGGATACATTACAGGAAGGAAGGAAGGAAGGAATTTTAATGGATACATTACAGGAAGGAAGGAAGGAAGGAATTTTAATGGATACATTACAGGAAGGAAGGAAGGAAGGAATTTTAATGGATACATTACAGGAAGGAAGGAAGGAAGGAAGGAAGGAAGGAAGGAATTTTAATGGATACATTACAGGAATTTTAATGGATACATTACAGGAAGGAAGGAAGGAAGGAAGGAAGGAATTTTAATGGATACATTATAGGAATTTTAATGGATACATTACAGGAAGGAAGGAAGGAAGGAATTTTAATGGATACATTACAGGAAGGAAGGAAGGAAGGAAGGAAGGGAGGAATTTTAATGGATACATTACAGGAAGGAAGGAAGGAAGGAAGGAATTTAAATGGATACATTACAGGAATTTTAATGGATACATTACAGGAAGGAAGGAAGGAAGGAAGGAAGGAAGGAATTTTAATGGATACATTATAGGAATTTTAATGGATACATTACAGGAAGGAAGGAAGGAAGGAATTTTAATGGATACATTACAGGAAGGAAGGAAGGAAGGAAGGGAGGAATTTTAATGGATACATTACAGGAAGGAAGGAAGGAAGGAATTTTAATGGATACATTACAGGAATTTTAATGGATACATTACAGGAAGGAAGGAAGGAAGGAATTTTAATGGATACATTACAGGAATTTTAATGAATACATTACAGGAAGGAAGGAAGGAAGGAATTTTAATGGATACATTACAGGAATTTTAATGGATACATTACAGGAAGGAAGGAAGGAAGGAATTTTAATGGATACATTACAGGAAGGAAGGAAGGAAGGAATTTTAATGGATACATTACAGGAATTTTAATGGATACATTACAGGAAGGAAGGAAGGAAGGAATTTTAATGGATACATTACAGGAATTTTAATGAATACATTACAGGAAGGAAGGAAGGAAGGAATTTTAATGGATACATTACAGGAATTTTAATGGATACATTACAGGAAGGAAGGAAGGAAGGAAGGAAGGAATTTTAATGGATACATTATAGGAAGGAAGGAAGGAATTTTAATGGATACATTACAGGAAGGAAGGAAGGAAGGAATTTTAATGGATACATTACAGGAAGGAAGGAAGGAAGGAAGGAATTTTAATGGATACATTACAGGAAGGAAGGAAGGAAGGAAGGAAGGAATTTTAATGGATACATTACAGGAAGGAAGGAAGGAAGGAATTTTAATGGATACATTACAGGAAGGAAGGAATTTTAATGGATACATTACAGGAAGGAAGGAAGGAAGGAAGGAAGGAATTTTAATGGATACATTACAGGAAGGAAGGAAGGAAGGAAGGAAGGAAGGAAGGAAGGAATTTTAATGGATACATTACAGGAAGGAAGCAAGGAAGGAATTTTAATGGATACATTACAGAAAGGAAGGAAGGAAGGAATGAATTTTAATGGATACATTACAGGAAGGAAGGAAGGAAGGAAGGAAGGAAGGAAGGAATTTTAATGGATACATTACAGGAATTTTAATGGATACATTACAGGAAGGAAGGAAGGAAGGAATTTTAATGGATACATTACAGGAATTTTAATGGATACATTACAGGAAGGAAGGAAGGAAGGAATTTTAATGGATACATTACAGGAAGGAAGGAAGGAAGGAATTTTAATGGATACATTACAGGAAGGAAGGAAGGAAGGAAGGAATTTTAATGGACACATTACAGGAAGGAAGGAAGGAAGGAAGGAATTTTAATGGATACATTACAGGAAGGAAGGAAGGAAGGAAGGAATTTTAATGGATACATTACAGGAAGGAAGGAAGGAAGGAATTTTAATGGATACATTACAGGAAGGAAGGAAGGAAGGAAGGAAGGAAGGAAGGAAGGAATTTTAATGGATACATTACAGGAAGGAAGGAAGGAAGGAAGGAATTGTAATGGATACATTACAGGAAGGAAGGAAGGAAGGTAGGAAGGAAGGAAGGAAGGAATTTTAATGGATACATTACAGGAAGGAAGGAAGGAAGGAAGGAAGGAAGGAAGGAATTTTAATGGATACATTACAGGAAGGAAGGAAGGAAGGAAGGAATTTTAATGGATACATTACAGGAAGGAAGGAAGGAAGGAAGGAAGGAAGGAATTTTAATGGATACATTACAGGAAGGAAGGAAGGAAGGAAGGAATTTTAATGGATACATTACAGGAAGGAAGGAAGGAAGGAAGGAAGGAAGGAAGGAAGGAAGGAAGGAATTTTAATGGATACATTACAGGAAGGAAGGAAGGAAGGAATTGTAATGGATACATTACAGGAAGGAAGGAAGGAAGGAAGGAATTTTAATGGATACATTACAGGAAGGAAGGAAGGAAGGAAGGAAGGAAGGAAGGAATTTTAATGGATACATTACAGGAAGGAAGGAAGGAAGGAAGGAAGGAATTTTAATGGATACATTACAGGAAGGAAGGAAGGAAGGAAGGAAGGAATTTTAATGGATACATTACAGGAAGGAAGGAAGGAAGGAAGGAATTTTAATGGATACATTACAGGAAGGAAGGAAGGAAGGAAGGAAGGAAGGAAGGAAGGAAGGAAGGAATTTTAATGGATACATTACAGGAAGGAAGGAAGGAAGGAAGGAAGGAATTTTAATGGATACATTACAGGAAGGAAGGAAGGAAGGAAGGAATTTTAATGGATACATTACAGGAAGGAAGGAAGGAAGGAATTTTAATGGATACATTACAGGAAGGAAGGAAGGAAGGAAGGAAGGAATTTTAATGGATACATTACAGGAAGGAAGGAAGGAATTTTAATGGATACATTACAGGAAGGAAGGAAGGAAGGAATTTTAATGGATACATTACAGGAAGGAAGGAAGGAAGGAAGGAAGGAAGGAAGGAATTTTAATGGATACATTACAGGAAGGAAGGAAGGAAGGAAGGAATTTTAATGGATACATTACAGGAAGGAAGGAAGGAAGAAAGGAATTTTAATGGATACATTACAGGAATTTTAATGGATACATTACAGGAAGGAAGGAAGGAAGGAAGGAAGGAAGGAAGGAATTTTAATGGATACATTACAGGAAGGAAGGAAGGAAGGAAGGAAGGAAGGAATTTTAATGGATACATTACAGGAAGGAAGGAAGGAAGGAAGGAAGTAAGGAATTTTAATGGATACATTACAGGAAGGAAGGAAGGAAGGAATTTTAATGGATACATTACAGGAAGGAAGGAAGGAAGGAAGGAATTTTAATGGATACATTACAGGAAGGAAGGAAGGAAGGAAGGAATTTTAATGGATACATTACAGGAAGGAAGGAAGGAAGGAAGGAATTTTAATGGATAAATTACAGGAAGGAAGGAAGGAAGGAAGGAATTTTAATGGATACATTACAGGAAGGAAGGAAGGAAGGAAGGAATTGTAATGGATACATTACAGGAAGGAAGGAAGGAAGGAAGGAAGGAAGGAAGGAAGGAAGGAAGGAAGGAATTTTAATGGATACATTACAGGAAGGAAGGAAGGAAGGAAGGAAGGAATTTTAATGGATACATTACAGGAAGGAAGGAAGGAAGGAATTTTAATGGATACATTACAGGAAGGAAGGAAGGCAGGAAGGAAGGAAGGAAGGAAGGAATTTTAATGGATACATTACAGGAAGGAAGGAAGGAAGGAAGGAAGGAAGGAAGGAAGGAATTTTAATGGATACATTACAGGAAGGAAGGAAGGAAGGAAGGAAGGAAGGAAGGAAGGAAGGAAGGAATTTTAATGGATACATTACAGGAAGGAAGGAATTTTAATGGATACATGGAAGGAAGGAAGGAAGGAAGGAAGGAAGGAAGGAAGGAAGGAAGGAATTTTAATGGATACATTACAGGAAGGAAGGAAGGAAGGAAGGAAGGAAGGAAGGAAGGAATTTTAATGGATACATTACAGTAAGGAAGGAAGGAAGGAAGGAAGGAAGGAATTTTAATGGATACATTACAGGAAGGAAGGAAGGAAGGAAGGAAGGAATTTTAATGGATACATTACAGGAAGGAAGGAAGGAAGGAAGGAATTTTAATGGATACATTATAGGAAGGAAGGAAGGAATTTTAATGGATACATTACAGGAAGGAAGGAAGGAAGGAATTTTAATGGATACATTACAGGAAGGAAGGAAGGAAGGAAGGAAGAAATTTTAATGGATACATTACAGGAAGGAAGGAAGGAAGGAAGGAATTTTAATGGATACATTACAGGAAGGAAGGAAGGAAGGAATTTTAATGGATACATTACAGGAAGGAAGGAATTTTAATGGATACATTACAGGAAGGAAGGAAGGAAGGAAGGAATTTTAATGGATACATTACAGGAAGGAAGGAAGGAAGGAAGGAAGGAATTTTAATGGATACATTACAGGAAGGAAGGAAGGAATGAATTTTAATGGATACATTACAGGAAGGAAGGAAGGAAGGAAGGAATTTTAATGGATACATTACAGGAAGGAAGGAAGGAATTTTAATGGATACATTACAGGAATTTTAATGGATACATTACAGGAAGGAAGGAAGGAAGGAATTTTAATGGATACATTACAGGAATTTTAATGGATACATTACAGGAAGGAAGGAAGGAAGGAAGGAATTTTAATGGATACATTACAGGAATTTTAATGGATACATTACAGGAAGGAAGGAAGGAAGGAATTTTAATGGATACATTACAGGAATTTTATTGGATACATTAGAGGAAGGAAGGAAGGAAGGAATTTTAATGGATACATTACAGGAATTTTAATGGATACATTACAGGAAGGAAGGAAGGAAGGAATTTTAATGGATACATTACAGGAATTTTAATGGATACATTACAGGAAGGAAGGAAGGAAGGAAGGAATTTTAATGGATACATTACAGGAAGGAAGGAAGGAAGGAATTTTAATGGATACATTACAGGAATTTTAATGGATACATTACAGGAAGGAAGGAAGGAAGGAATTTTAATGGATACATTACAGGAATTTTAATGGATACATTACAGGAAGGAAGGAAGGAAGGAAGGAAGGAAGGAAGGAAGGAATTTTAATGGATACATTACAGGAAGGAAGGAAGGAAGGAAGGAATTTTAATGGATACATTACAGGAAGGAAGGAAGGAAGGAAGGAAGGAAGGAAGGAAGGAAGGAAGGAAGGAAGGAAGGAATTTTAATGGATACATTACAGGAAGGAAGGAAGGAAGGAAGGAATTTTAATGGATAAATTACAGGAAGGAAGGAAGGAAGGAAGGAATTGTAATGGATACATTACAGGAAGGAAGGAAGGAAGGAAGGAAGGAAGGAAGGAAGGAATTTTAATGGATACATTACAGGAAGGAAGGAAGGAAGGAAGGAATTTTAATGGATACATTACAGGAAGGAAGGAAGGAAGGAAGGAAGGAATTTTAATGGATACATTACAGGAAGGAAGGAAGGAAGGAAGGAATTTTAATGGATACATTACAGGAAGGAAGGAAGGAAGGAAGGAATTTTAATGGATACATTACAGGAAGGAAGGAAGGAAGGAAGGAAGGAAGGAAGGAAGGAATTTTAATGGATACATTACAGGAAGGAAGGAATTTTAATGGATACATTACAGGAAGGAAGGAAGGAAGGAAGGAAGGAAGGAATTTTAATGGATACATTACAGGAAGGAAGGAAGGAAGGAAGGAAGGAATTTTAATGGATACATTACAGGAAGGAAGGAAGGAAGGAATTTTAATGGATACATTACAGGAAGGAAGGAAGGAAGGAATTTTAATGGATACATTACAGGAAGGAAGGAAGGAAGGAAGGAAGGAAGGAAGGAAGGAAGGAAGGAAGGAAGGAAGGGAGGAATTTTAATGGATACATTACAGGAAGGAAGGAAGGAAGGAATTTTAATGGATACATTACAGGAATTTTAATGGATACATTACAGGAAGGAAGGAAGGAAGGAAGGAATTTTAATGGATACATTATAGGAAGGAAGGAAGGAATTTTAATGGATACATTACAGGAAGGAAGGAAGGAAGGAATTTTAATGGATACATTACAGGAAGGAAGGAAGGAAGGAAGGAAGGAATTTTAATGGATACATTACAGGAAGGAAGGAAGGAAGGAAGGAAGGAAGGAATTTTAATGGATACATTACAGGAAGGAAGGAAGGAAGGAATTTTAATGGATACATTACAGGAAGGAAGGAATTTTAATGGATACATTACAGGAAGGAAGGAAGGAAGGAAGGAAGGAAATTTAATGGATACATTACAGGAAGGAAGGAAGGAAGGAAGGAAGGAAGGAAGGAAGGAAGGAAGGAATTTTAATGGATACATTACAGGAAGGAAGGAAGGAAGGAATTTTAATGGATACATTACAGAAAGGAAGGAAGGAAGGAATGAATTTTAATGGATACATTACAGGAAGGAAGGAAGGAAGGAAGGAAGGAAGGAAGGAAGGAATTTTAATGGATACATTACAGGAATTTTAATGGATACATTACAGGAAGGAAGGAAGGAAGGAATTTTAATGGATACATTACAGGAATTTTAATGGATACATTACAGGAAGGAAGGAAGGAAGGAATTTTAATGGATACATTACAGGAATTTTAATGGATACATTACAGGAAGGAAGGAAGGAAGGAATTTTAATGGATACATTACAGGAAGGAAGGAAGGAAGGACGGAATTTTAATGGATACATTACAGGAATTTTAATGGATACATTACAGGAAGGAAGGAAGGAAGGAAGGAAGGAAGGAAGGAAGGAATTTTAATGGATACATTACAGGAAGGAAGGAAGGAAGGAATTTTAATGGATACATTACAGGAATTTTAATGGATACATTACAGGAAGGAAGGAAGGAAGGAAGGAATTTTAATGGATACATTACAGGAATTTTAATGGATACATTACAGGAAGGAAGGAAGGAAGGAAGGAAGGAAGGAAGGAAGGAAGGAAGGAAGGAATTTTAATGGATACATTACAGGAAGGAAGGAAGGAAGGAAGGAAGGAAGGAAGGAATTTTAATGGATACATTACAGGAAGGAAGGAAGGAAGGAAGGAAGGAATGAATTTTAATGGATACATTACAGGAAGGAAGGAAGGAAGGAAGGAAGGAATGAAGGAATTTTAATGGATACATTACAGGAAGGAAGGAAGGAAGGAATTGTAATGGATACATTACAGGAAGGAAGGAAGGAAGGAAGGAAGGAAGGAAGGAATTTTAATGGATACATTACAGGAAGGAAGGAAGGAAGGAATTTTAATGGATACATTACAGGAAGGAAGGAAGGAAGGAAGGAAGGAAGGAATTTTAATGGATACATTACAGGAAGGAAGGAAGGAAGGAAGGAAGGAATTTTAATGGATACATTACAGGAAGGAAGGAAGGAAGGAAGGAATTTTAATGGATACATTACAGGAAGGAAGGAAGGAAGGAAGGAATTTTAATGGATACATTACAGGAAGGAAGGAATTTTAATGGATACATTACAGGAAGGAAGGAAGGAAGGAAGGAATTTTAATGGATACATTACAGGAAGGAAGGAAGGAAGGAAGGAAGGAAGGAATTTTAATGGATATATTACAGGAAGGAAGGAAGGAAGGAAGGAATTTTAATGGATACATTACAGGAAGGAAGGAAGGAAGGAATTTTAATGGATACATTACAGGAAGGAAGGAAGGAAGGAAGGAAGGAAGGAAGGAAGGAAGGAAGGAAGGAAGGGAGGAATTTTAATGGATACATTACAGGAAGGAAGGAAGGAATTTTAATGGATACATTACAGGAATTTTAATGGATACATTACAGGAAAGAAGGAAGGAAGGAATTTTAATGGATACATTACAGGAAGGAAGGAAGGAAGGAAGGAAGGAAGGAAGGAATTTTAATGGATACATTACAGGAAGGAAGGAAGGAAGGAATTTTAATGGATACATTACAGGAAGGAAGGAAGGAAGGAAGGAAGGAATTTTAATGGATACATTACAGGAAGGAAGGAAGGAAGGAAGGGAGGAATTTTAATGGATACATTACAGGAAGGAAGGAAGGAAGGAATTTTAATGGATACATTACAGGAAGGAAGGAAGGAAGGAATTTTAATGGATACATTATAGGAAGGAAGGAAGGAATTTTAATGGATACATTACAGGAAGGAAGGAAGGAAGGAATTTTAATGGATACATTACAGGAAGGAAGGAAGGAAGGAAGGAAGGAAGGAAGGAATTTTAATGGATACATTACAGGAAGGAAGGAAGGAAGGAAGGAAGGAAGGAAGGAAGGAATTTTAATGGATACATTACAGGAAGGAAGGAAGGAAGGAAGGAAGGAGGGAAGGAATTTTAATGGATACATTACAGGAAGGAAGGAAGGAAGGAAGGAATTTTAATGGATACATTACAGGAAGGAAGGAAGGAATTTTAATGGATACATTACAGGAAGGAAGGAAGGAAGGAATTTTAATGGATACATTACAGGAAGGAAGGAAGGAAGGAAGGAAGGAAGGAAGGAATTTTAATGGATACATTAAAGGAAGGAAGGAAGGAAGGAATTTTAATGGATACATTACAGGAAGGAAGGAAGGAAGGAAGGAAGTTTAATGGATACATTACAGGAAGGAAGGAAGGAAGGAATTTTAATGGATACATTACAGGAAGGAAGGAAGGAAGGAAGGAATTTTAATGGATACATTACAGGAAGGAAGGAAGGAAGGAAGGGAGGAATTTTAATGGATACATTACAGGAAGGATACATTACAGGAAGGAAGGAAGGAAGGAAGGAATTTTAATGGATACATTACAGGAAGGAAGGAAGGAAGGAAGGAAGGAAGGAAGGAAGGAAGGAAGGAATTTTAATGGATACATTACAGGAAGGAAGGAAGGAAGGAATTTTAATGGATACATTACAGGAAGGAAGGAAGGAAGGAAGGAATTTTAATGGATACATTACAGGAAGGAAGGAAGGAAGGAAGGAATTTTAATGGATACATTACAGGAAGGAAGGAAGGAAGGAAGGAAGGAAGGAAGGAAGGAAGGAAGGAAGGAAGGAAGGAAGGAATTTTAATGGATACATTACAGGAATTTTAATGGATACATTACAGGAAGGAAGGAATTTTAATGGATACATTACAGGAAGGAAGGAAGGAAGGAAGGAATTTTAATGGATACATTACAGGAAGGAAGGAAGGAAGGAAGGAATTTTAATGGATACATTACAGGAAGGAAGGAAGGAAGGAATTTTAATGGATACATTACAGGAAGGAAGGAAGGAAGGAAGGCAGGAAGGAATTTTAATGGATACATTACAGGAAGGAAGGAAGGAAGGAAGGAATTTTAATGGATATATTACAGGAAGGAAGGAAGGAAGGAAGGAAGGAAGGAATTTTAATGGATACATTACAGGAAGGAAGGAAGGAAGGAATTTTAATGGATACATTACAGGAAGGAAGGAAGGAAGGAAGGAAGGAAGGAAGGAATTTTAATGGATACATTACAGGAAGGAAGGAAGGAAGGAATTTTAATGGATGCATTACAGGAATTTTAATGGATACATTACAGGAAGGAAGGAAGGAAGGAATTTTAATGGATACATTACAGGAATTTTAATGGATACATTACAGGAAGGAAGGAAGGAAGGAATTTTAATGGATACATTACAGGAATTTTAATGGATACATTACAGGAAGGAAGGAAGGAAGGAATTTTAATGGATACATTACAGGAATTTTAATGGATACATTACAGGAAGGAAGGAAGGAAGGAAGGAAGGAAGGAATTTTAATGGATACATTACAGGAAGGAAGGAAGGAAGGAAGGAAGGAAGGAAGGAATTTTAATGGATACATTACAGGAAGGAAGGAAGGAAGGAATTTTAATGGATACATTACAGTAAGGAAGGAAGGAAGGAATTTTAATGGATACATTACAGGAAGGAAGGAAGGAAGGAAGGAAGGAAGGAAGGAAGGAAGGAATTGTAATGGATACATTACAGGAAGGAAGGAAGGAAGGAAGGAAGGAAGGAAGGAATTTTAATGGATACATTACAGGAAGGAAGGAAGGAAGGAAGGAAGGAAGGAAGGAAGGAAGGAAGGAAGGAATTTTAATGGATACATTACAGGAAGGAAGGAAGGAAGGAAGGAATTTTAATGGATACATTACAGGAAGGAAGGAAGGAAGGAATTTTAATGGATACATTACAGGAAGGAAGGAAGGAAGGAAGGAAGGAAGGAAGGAAGGAATTTTAATGGATACATTACAGGAAGGAAGGAAGGAAGGAAGGAAGGAAGGAATTTTAATGGATACATTACAGGAATTTTAATGGATACATTACAGGAAGGAAGGAAGGAAGGAAGGAATTTTAATGGATACATTACAGGAAGGAAGGAAGGAAGGAAGGAAGGAATTTTAATGGATACATTACAGGAAGGAAGGAAGGAAGGAAGGAAGGAATTTTAATGGATACATTACAGGAAGGAAGGAAGGAAGGAATTTTAATGGATACATTACAGGAAGGAAGGAAGGAAGGAAGGAAGGAAGGAAGGAAGGAAGGAAGGAAGGAAGGAAGGAAGGAAGGAAGGAAGGAAGGAAGGAAGGAATTTTAATGGATACATTACAGGAAGGAAGGAAGGAAGGAAGGAAGGAAGGAAGGAATTTTAATGGATATATTACAGGAAGGAAGGAAGGAAGGAAGGAAGGGATTTTAATGGATACATTACAGGAAGGAAGGAAGGAAGGAAGGAATTTTAATGGATACATTACAGGAAGGAAGGAAGGAAGGAAGGAAGGGAGGAATTTTAATGGATACATTACAGGAAGGAAGGAAGGAAGGAATTTTAATGGATACATTACAGGAATTTTAATGGATACATTACAGGAAGGAAGGAAGGAAGGAATTTTAATGGATACATTACAGGAATTTTAATGGATACATTACAGGAAGGAAGGAAGGAAGGAAGGAAGGAAGGAATTTTAATGGATACATTACAGGAATTTTAATGGATACATTACAGGAAGAAAGGAAGGAAGGAATTTTAATGGATACATTACAGGAATTTTAATGGATACATTACAGGAAGGAAGGAAGGAAGGAATTTTAATGGATACATTACAGGAATTTTAATGGATACATTACAGGAAGGAAGGAAGGAAGGAAGGAAGGAAGGAAGGAAGGAAGGAAGGAATTTTAATGGATACATTACAGGAAGGAAGGAAGGAAGGAAGGAATTTTAATGGATACATTACAGGAAGGAAGGAAGGAAGGAAGGAAGGAAGGAAGGAAGGAAGGAAGGAATTTTAATGGATACATTACAGGAAGGAAGGAAGGAAGGAAGGAAGGAAGGAAGGAAGGAATTTTAATGGATACATTACAGGAAGGAAGGAAGGAAGGAAGGAAGGAAGGAAGGAATTTTAATGGATACATTACAGGAAGGACGGAAGGAAGGAAGGAAGGAAGGAATTTTAATGGATACATTACAGGAAGGAAGGAAGGAAGGAAGGAATTGTAATGGATACATTACAGGAAGGAAGGAAGGAAGGAAGGAAGGAAGGAAGGAATTTTAATGGATACATTACAGGAAGGAAGGAAGGAAGGAAGGAAGGAATTTTAATGGATACATTACAGGAAGGAAGGAAGGAAGGAATTTTAATGGATACATTACAGGAAGGAAGGAAGGAAGGAAGGAAGGAAGGAATTTTAATGGATACATTACAGGAAGGAAGGAAGGAAGGAAGGAAGGAAGGAAGGAATTTTAATGGATACATTACAGGAAGGAAGGAAGGAAGGAATTTTAATGGATACATTACAGGAAGGAAGGAAGGAAGGAAGGAAGGAAGGAAGGAAGGAAGGAAGGAAGGAAGGAATTTTAATGGATACATTACAGGAAGGAAGGAAGGAAGGAAGGAATTTTAATGGATACATTACAGGAAGGAAGGAAGGAAGGAATTTTAATGGATACATTACAGGAAGGAAGGAAGGAAGGAAGGAAGGAATTTTAATGGATACATTACAGGAAGGAAGGAAGGAAGGAAGGGAGGAATTTTAATGGATACATTACAGGAAGGAAGGAAGGAAGGAAGGAATTTTAATGGATACATTACAGGAAGGAAGGAAGGAAGGAAGGAATTTTAATGGATACATTACAGGAAGGAAGGAAGGAAGGAATTTTAATGGATACATTACAGGAAGGAAGGAAGGAAGGAAGGAAGGAAGGAATTTTAATGGATACATTACAGGAAGGAAGGAAGGAAGGAAGGAATTTTAATGGATACATTACAGGAAGGAAGGAAGGAAGGAAGGAAGGAAGGAAGGAATTTTAATGGATACATTACAGGAAGGAAGGAAGGAATTTTAATGGATACATTACAGGAAGGAAGGAAGGAATTTTAATGGATACATTACAGGAAGGAAGGAAGGAAGGAAGGAAGGAATTTTAATGGATACATTACAGGAAGGAAGGAAGGAAGGAATTTTAATGGATACATTACAGGAAGGAAGGAAGGAAGGAAGGAAGGAAGGAATTTTAATGGATACATTACAGGAAGGAAGGAAGGAAGGAAGGAATTTTAATGGATACATTACAGGAAGGAAGGAAGGAAGGAAGGAATTTTAATGGATACAATACAGGAAGGAAGGAAGGAAGGAAGGAAGGGAGGAATTTTAATGGATACATTACAGGAAGGAAGGAAGGAAGGAAGGAAGGAATTTTAATGGATACATTACAGGAAGGAAGGAAGGAAGGAAGGAAGGAAGGAATTTTAATGGATACATTACAGGAAGGAAGGAAGGAAGGAAGGAATTTTAATGGATACATTACAGGAAGGAAGGAAGGAAGGAATTTTAATGGATACATTACAGGAAGGTAGGAAGGAAGGAAGGAATTTTAATGGATACATTACAGGAAGGAAGGAAGGAAGGAAGGAAGGAAGGAAGGAAGGAATTTTAATGGATACATTACAGGAATTTTAATGGATACATTACAGGAAGGAAGGAAGGAAGGAAGGAATTTTAATGGATACATTACAGGAAGGAAGGAAGGAAGGAAGGAAGGAAGGAATTTTAATGGATACATTACAGGAAGGAAGGAAGGAAGGAATTTTAATGGATACATTACAGGAAGGAAGGAAGGAAGGAAGGAAGGAAGGAAGGAAGGAAGGAAGGAAGGAAGGAAGGAAGGAATTTTAATGGATACATTACAGGAAGGAAGGAAGGAAGGAAGGAAGGAATTTTAATGGATACATTACAGGAAGGAAGGAAGGAAGGAATTTTAATGGATACATTACAGGAAGGAAGGAAGGAAGGAAGGAAGGAAGGAAGGAAGGAAGGAAGGGAGGGAGGAATTTTAATGGATACATTACAGGAACGAAGGAAGGAAGGAATTTTAATGGATACATTACAGGAAGGAAGGAAGGAATTTTAATGGATACATTAAAGGAAGGAAGGAAGGAAGGAAGGAAGGAAGGAAGGAAGGAAAGAATTTTAATGGATACATTAAAGGAAGGAAGGAAGGAAGGAAGGAAGGAAGGAATTTTAATGGATACATTACAGGAAGGAAGGAAGGAAGGAAGGAATTTTAATGGATACATTACAGGAAGGAAGGAAGGAAGGAAGGAAGGAAGGAAGGAAGGAAGGAAGGAATTTTAATGGATACATTACAGGAAGGAAGGAAGGAAGGAAGGAATTTTAATGGATACATTACAGGAAGGAAGGAAGGAAGGAAGGAATTTTAATGGATACATTACAGGAAGGAAGGAAGGAAGGAAGGAAGGAATTTTAATGGATACATTACAGGAAGGAAGGAAGGAAGGAAGGAAGGAAGGAAGGAAGGAATTTTAATGGATACATTACAGGAAGGAAGGAAGGAAGGAAGGAATTTTAATGGATACATTACAGGAAGGAAGGAAGGAAGGAAGGAATTTTAATGGATACATTACAGTAATTAGAATTGAAGGAAGGAAGGAAGGAAGGAAGGAATTTTAATGGATACATTACAGTAATTAGAATTGAAGGAAGAAAGGAAGGAAGGAAGGAATTTTAATGGATACATTACAGTAATTAGAATTGAAGGAAGGAAGGAAGGAAGGAAGGAAGGAAGGAAGGAAGGAAGGAAGGAATTTTAATGGATACATTACAGTAATTAGAATTGAAGGAAGGAAGGAAGGAAGGAAGGAAGGAAGGAAGAAAGGAATTTTAATGGATACATTACAGTAATTAGAATTGAAGGAAGGAAGGAAGGAAGGAAGGAATTTTAATGGATACATTACAGTAATTAGAATTGAAGGAAGGAAGGAAGGAAGGAAGGAATTTTAATGGATACATTACATTAATTAGAATTGAAGGAAGGAAGGAAGGAAGGAAGGAAGGAAGGAAGGAATTTTAATGGATACATTACAGTAATTAGAATTGAAGGAAGGAAGGAAGGAAGGAAGGAAGGAAGGAAGGAAGGAAGGAATTTTAATGGATACATTACAGTAATTAGAATTGGAGGAAATACGTTAAGGAAGGAAGGAAGGAATTTTAATGGATACATTACAGTAATTAGAATTGGAGGAAAAACGTTAAGTAAGGAAGTAAGTAAGGAAGTAAGGAAGGAATGCATTTTAATGGATACATTACAGTAATTAGAATTGGAGGAAATACGTTAAGGAAGGAAGGAACGTTAAGTAAGGAAGTAAGTAAGGAAGTAAGGAAGGAATGAATTTTAATGGATACATTACAGTAATTAGAATTGGAGGAAATACGTTAAGGAAGGAAGTAAGGAAGTAAGGAAGGAAGGAAGGAAGGACGGAAGTAAGAAAGGAAGTAAGGAAGGAAAGGAATTTTAATAGATACATTACAGTAATTAGAATTGGAGGAAAAACGTTAAGTAAGGAAGGAAGGAATTTTAATGGATTCATTACAGTAATTAGAATTGGAGGAAATACGTTAAGTAAGTAAGGAAGGAAGGAAGTAAGGAAGGAAGGAAGTAAGGAAGTAAGGAAGGAAGGAAGGAAGGAAGTAAGGAAGGAAGGAAGGAAGGAAGGAAGGAAGGAAGGAAGGAAGGAAGGAAGGAAGGAAGGAAGGAAGGAAGTAAGGAAGGAAGGAAGGAAGAAAGGAAGGAAGGAAGGAAGTAAGGAAGGAAGGACGTAAGGAAGGAAGGAAGAAATATTTGATGGACACATTACAGTAATAAGAATCAGAGTACATGCACAGAGGTTCCAAAAAGGCTTCAATTCTTTTATGTATTTTATTTATTTTGTGGTGATATATGGCTTGACTTGTTTTTGTGACCTTAAAAACGTAATGCCTTTGTAAATCAGTCACTTAGACTCCTACTCTATGAAAGCATGTGGAAATTCAAGCATTAAAACAAACACAAGCTAAAGCTTGGAAAACAAAAGCTCTCTTCTATATCTCTATAACCAATCCCCTACAGATTGTCACCTTTCCCTGAAGGCTACAAGTGTGGTATTACATACGCCGATGTAATTTCACACTTGACACATCCTCTAATTCTCTTTACAAAGGCTCATGTCAGTGATTAAGGTCAAACGATGCCACTTTAAAAGCAAGAAGAGTTGCCCTAATGACTCCCTCGACACATCCTCTTTTGTCTTCATAATAAAATTAGTATTCAGAACACAGCATGACTATACAGTACCTGCACACCTACAACAATATCTGTGTAGTGGCTCTGCGTAACCCTCAAAACAGTGTGGCCTTCATCTGTAGTGTACTTTTAGTAGATGCATGAAAGCAAAATGAAAGTGCATTCTAGAAATGGAAGAGCTCAATTATTATAAAATTGAAGGGATATTAGGCAAACGGAGAGGAAAACTGATTATGTCTTTATGAGAGATATTTCAGTAGATTTGTTCAGGGGACTTAGGAGCATTTTGGCAGGAGCAACGGACAACTATGCAACACACCCTCATAAGGGAACATCAGTTTGCTGATTTTTATGCTTGCTCCTCAAAATTTCACTCTGGTGCCATTCTCTACTTCTTTAAAGTCCAGCTGGATCAAAAAAATCACCCCGGGCCACAAACGTCACACGGCCTCCATTATCCACCCAGTAATGCAACACCAATCTCACTATAAACACATGATCCACCCCGTAAATGTGTGTGAGATCAGCTCCTTTAAATTATAATAATATTTCACACTATTACCGTTATTACTGTATTTGTCATCAAATACATGCAAGTTTAACTAGAAGTCCCTCCAGATACGCATTACATCTTAACACTTTGCATTACATGACTGAATCATTCATCATACAGTATATCTGTAGCATTAAATACTAATCAGTTTTTATAGGAGTTCTGCTCACTATAGGAACAACATTGACTTGTTCATTTCCGTGTGATAAACAGGTTCAGACATTAACAAATGACTCCGCCAGTTTTATTTTCCCTGAGACACCGGGAACCTAACAGCTTTAATTGAGGTTTTTGTGAGGGATTCTTGGGGTTTGCATCTCATAGAATGCTAATGAGCCGCTGGCAACGTGAGGTCCATTATGCATACATCTACATGACCTTGTGCATTGCATTAAATGTGCTGAGAGGGGGCTGTCAAAGAGAAATCCCTTTAGTACTGCCCCATTGGAATACTTTCTTACTTTATCAGGCAGGCATTTCTGAAAGGCCATCACGGATCAATAAACCCAGAAAAAGCGTTCAAAACATGCCCAGGTTTTGGTCCAAGTGTAGTCTCATTAGTTACAAAATGTGTGAAAAGATTTCTGTGAAACATGGCATGTATTTCAAGAGAAAATGAAAGTTTTGTTTTTCAGTTGGTTAATTAGGCTGCAATTGCACATAATAAGGCATAAACATTATTATTATTTTATTATTTTATTTTTTTTGACAGGGTGGTCAGATAAAAGAGGTACTTAACCTTTAGAAGATGTTGATAATCAACCTCCTATAAAATTTTATATGAGCTGTTTTATTGTCTATATTCATAATTTTATGGGTTACCAAAATTAAACCTCAAAATTAAACCAAAGTTTGGAAGCATAACACGTTTTAATGTTTTTGAAAGAAGTCTCTTATGCTTGCCAAGGCTGCTTTAATTTAATCATAATTACAGTAAAAATAATAATATTGCAAAATGTTATTACAAATTAAATCAATTACATTTTTAAATACATTTTAAAATATAATTTATTCATGTGATGAAAAGCTGAATTTTCAGCATCATTACTCCAGTCTTCAGTGTCACGTTATCCTTCAGAAATCATTCTAAAATGCTGAAACATTTATGATTATTATCAATGTTGAAAATAGTTGTGCTTTAATATTTCTGTGGAAACTGTTCTTATTTTTTCAGGATTTTTTGATTATTAGAAAGGTCAATGAACAGCATTTATTTGCATTTATTAAATAGAAATCCTTTGTAGCATTATAAATGTACTCATTGTCACTGATCAATTAAATGCATTGATTAATACAATGATTAATTTCTTAAGTATTATTATTATTATTAATAATCTTACCACAAATGTTTGAATGGTATCATTGTTTCTACCAAAAAAAAAAAAAAAAAAAAAAATGCTAAGCAGCAAAAACTGCAAATTTTATATTTACATTTACATTTACATTTATGCATTTGGCAGACACTTTTATCCAAAGCGACTTACATTGCATTATCCTATACATTTATACATAGGTATGTGCAATCCCCTGGGATCTAACCCACAACCTTGCGTTGTTAATGCAATGCTCTTACCACTGAGCTACAGGAAAGCTGTTATGTTATATATTACATAATAACATAACAAAGAAAAGAAAAGAAAATATGATTTTTGCCTCAAAATTGATTTGTGGGTTTTACATGCACAGAGACTACCGTATTCATGGAAAGTGTCATTTCTTTTTGTCATCTCTTTAATAGATACTGAAAACACACTGAACTCCAACACTGTCCTTTGAAAAGGTCTCTATTGTGTCTCTTCTCACGGACAACAGTGTCGCTGCCTTTTCACATGTGTTTACTAGATTCAAAATATTCATACGCTTTTACAAATGCACATGGGCTCATCAAATCATAAAGGCTTCATACACACTCAGCACAAAGGACACCCAGGGGAAATTCTGTGGGATCTAAAAGAGTGACGCACATGCTAAAACACTTTAGACACTTTAGTTTTGTATTAAATAAGAGTGCAGCCAGCAAGAAATTGATTTATTGTTATTTAAGATGTCACACATTCAAGAAACGAGACAAACTCGGAGGACTCAAAAAGTGTAAATGTGTGGAAGTCAGTGAAGTACTTGCTCAGCATCTAGGGGAGTCATTCGCCACCAAGGTAAACGTTTCAATCACAAGAGGTCTTAAAAGAGGCGCTTTTCACCTGAGGAACCATTCTTGAGGAAAGGCAAGCTGGAAAAGAGATTAGCCATACGGCATTTCTAGAAAGCATGAAGTGACAACCAATGGGTGCAAAATTGAAATGTTTGTTTCATAAAGACTGCAGGATATCAGAAGAATAACTGATGAGAAGAACATTGATGCCTGACAACCTAGAAAAAAAATTCCACAGCAAGGTGCCAAAGTGCACAACAGCACACAAAGCATCCGAAATTCACATCTACATTTATTCATTTAGCAGATGCTTTTTATCCAAAATGATTTAACATTCATGAAACGTTTGCCAAAGCAAAGCGATTTCTTAGGAGGCCTTTTGCATCTTGTTGAACCATAACCCACCATCTACTAGGCCCACAGCTACTGAGAGATCCCCTGTTGCAAAACCATCTATGAGAAATTCATCTTCATAAACACGGCCCACGGAGGTGACTGATTCTCGGCTCCCGAGAACTTTTGTAGTGAGAGACACATAAATAGTTCAAGCTTTGTGTTCTAGTTGTGTTGCCGAACTATGTCCTTTGGCATTCAATTTCTTTGACTGAGAAACCTTTAGTAAAGGGACAAACAGCAATGAACACGAGTATATTGACAGAACTAAAGTCTCTGCTGAAAGACTACATTAAGAAGTGGAGTGAATGCAATGCTTTTCATGTTGACGGAGAGGCGAAACAAATGACATACTGCAACAAATTCTGCCAATATGTGGTATAAGAAACCTGCATGTACATGTATATGTTATTGTATAATTATTTATAAATGAATTAGCCTAAAATCATTTTTAAATAATAATAAATGAAAAAAAAAGATATACACGATCATTAAAATATTTTTTCATCTAGCATAAGATTGACAGTAAAGACTTTAAATTCTTGCACAGTTTCCACAAAAATATTAAGTAGTGCAACTGTTTTCAACATTGATAATAATAATAATAATAATAATAATAATTATTATTATCTTGCATATTAGAATGATTTCTGAAGGATCATGTGACACTGAAGACTGGAGTAATGATGCTGAAAATTCAGCTTTAATCACAGGAAAAATGAAATTTGAACACATATTCAAATAGAAAGCTTTGAAAGACCTTTCAGAGATAATAACAACATCTTACTGCTAACTGCTTTACCCTTGGAAAGTTTTTAACCAATTTGAAAGATTTCAGTCCAGTTTAACAGAACAGAGGATCACCATTGAATGCCACCTGGGTCTTGTTACTGTAGACTCCAAATAAAAAAAATAAAACAATAAAAAAAGGTTTTTTTTTGTTACAGACTTTAGTCACAGACTGAATGAAAGAGACAAAATATGAAATAGCAGCAAGCTTCAGACTCATTCTAATCGACTTAAAATGCCCTTATTATGCTTTTTTGAATATTACCTTACAAGTATGTAATGTAGCTGTTGGTGAATGTAAAAGGTCTGCAAAGTTTTATACAAATAAATGTATTGTCTTATAAAATAAATAATTGATTCTGAACTGCCGAAACGGGTCGTCAGCAATTCTAGTCTCAATTCCTGTTACATACCTAAGTAACAATGTAACAGATTTGCATAATGCCATCCTGTGGTCTTCATTGGCTGCCCGTGAATGTCTACTTTGACCCTCAAACACTGCAGTTGTAGCTGAGGCTGGAAGAGATTGTGTTGTTGACATGTCGAGAAGACGCTGCTTTCAGCTGTGCGCTACACTTCAAAAGGATCAGGACTCGCGCTGGAATTGATACAGAAAAAAACTATGCCATCGTTCCTGTTCGTATCACTGTAACTGTCGACCAATCACAACAGACTGGCCCATCTGACCAATCAGAGCAGAGTAGGCTTTTGGAAAGAAGGGCTTTAGAGAGAGTGAATCTTTGAGAAATTAGGTGATGTGCAATGTATATTATGAGAAAATGTTGTATGACCTTGGATGCATGTAAACCTATTATGTGAGACCTCCAAAACAAAATCTGGAACCTTTAAAATAGCATAAGGGACACTTTAAGACGTAATCACACTGGAAGTGAAACCCACAGTAATCTCTCTGTATGTATAATACATTTCTAGCTTAAAATTAAGTGTGACGTGTTCTGATGTAGTTGCACATTGCTTTTTATTATCAATGATATATGTCATTTTTGCAAGTTTCCTAATTGGCTTGAAGATGCTCTTTAGAAAACTTGGATGTTAAAGTCATGCTTTTATAGACACAGTTCATTTGTGCACGGGTAAGCCAGGTGCAGAGGAAGTGCATGTTCAGCTGAGCACCCCAAACATATGCTCCTGCTTTTGGATCAAATCCCAGTTTGTATTTATCATTCACATGAAGACAAATGAGAGGAAAACATCTCAGATTAAATATCGACTTCTGCTTTAAACTCTTGCATGGTCAAATGTATGATATATTGTTGTTATTAGCAGTAGGCTACTATTGCTTATGTAAGAAAGAAAGGAAGACTATTGCATTATCGTTTAAAAGGAAAACTAAGCAGTTCTGGCAGAATGAACGTGGGAGAAAGAACTTTTTGTTTGTTTGTTTGTTTGTTTTTTTATGGGAAGGGAATGCTTAGACAAAGCATCACAAATTCAAATCTAAATCACAGCTGGGGCTTCTCTAAGGCAGAAACAAAAACAATAATTAAAAAAGAAAAATCGTAAACACAGTATTGTTCTGATACTCATAACATCTGATGTATATGAAAGAAATATTTCATTTCAAATGGGGAAAAAAACATATATACATAGTGCATAAGGCAAAATCATTTTCCTTCTGGGTATTCTCATCTTGTTTTGTTCTCCATGCAGTACAAATATCTAAATATTTTTGTTTAAATTGAGATACATTACTTGAAAAGCAAAAATGTTTTCAAATTAATTTTTTATTAATATTTATTATTAATAAATAATAAAAAAACTTGTATTTTTATTTTTATTTTTTCAAATTAATTTTAATGAATTAACACATTCATTTTGACAGCCCAAATTTATACATATACACACACATTCAAACTATGCGTGGTTTTTTGAAGTACAGCCATAAAACATCTTAGAATGGCATTGCTGTTTCTAGGGCCCCTCATCAGCGAGGTGCCAGTACCAGACATGACGTGGGCCCACAAGTGCTCTTCACTTTAAGATTAAAGGACCACTCTCTTTGTGGGGCATAAAGAGAAATATAGAAATTCCAGTGTTATTCTGGGTTAGACACAAATTCCTGAAAACTTACAATAAATCACAGTATGTGGGTGATGATGGAATCTGCACCTGTCCTGCACAATCTTCTTTCCATGAAATGGATCCATGATTACTGTTATTTATCATCGTTATTAATATTATTATTATTATTATTTTATATAGATTGCTGGGATGGGTTTCCCTGTGTATGTCATAAACCACTCCTGAATGAATAGATTTAATGATTGTACAGCTAAAACATAAACGCGTCCTGAGATTTGATTGTGCCCCCTTGAGGAAGACCATTTTGTGGCCCATTGAAAATGGTTATTAGCTAGTAACATTTGCCGCCCAATGAGTCACACACTCAATTAAACTCACAGACTGAAAATATTTTAGAGCACAGATGATCTACAAAATACATTTATTATAGAAATTGCATTATAGGAGTTTCCCATAACTTTTAACCACTGCCGTCAATTTTAAAGTGCTAATTTACTACAATTAATCACACTGAGAAATGCAATAAATTAACATATATTAGTTTGGTCAGAGAAACAGCGGGCCGTGAAGAAGAAAGGTGAGAGAAAAAATGACCTACACTGACTCTCATGATCCGGTAATAATTCTCAGTACATGTGGCATTTGCTGTCGCACAGCTTAATTGGCATTTAGGATTTCTGCACATCAAAAGCTCACTATCACTGTCAGAAGTTGTATTACCAATAATCTAAATTAGAATTGACGTTATTATGCCAAGCTTTAAATAAAGCATGTCTTTAAGAACTTAAACAATACCCGATTAAACATTTGAAGTCCATCTTTTGTCTTTCAGACGCCATGCTCACCAACGGCAGCCACCCTATTAAAAGCATCTCCACCATAAAACCATAAAATACAGGCGTTATGACAGCAAACTGACTTTGTAATTCATGCAGACTCAGCAGGCGATGATAACATGGCTATCATTCATATCTGCTGTGTTACTGACTGACAGAAAACAATGTTTGAAAGTGATTATCAGACCTGAAGGCTCCCAGAGCGGCGAGACTGATGGTTCAGTCGTATCTTTTGATGGCTTCCTGAAAAGTCAACCGCTTCCACTGCACAGCAAAATAAATGAAAATGCATCAGAGGACAATGTCTAAATCACATTCAACTATTCTATTGTTTTTTGAAACCATACAGAGTAGGAGGTTTATGGATAATTACTCGTGTCGCCTGTGTATATTGTTCTTATCTTCTTGCATTGGTGAAGTCTTTGAATTATTGTAGTGCAGAAGTTTAAACATGAAATTGAAGCCATAACCCAATTTCATTCCGTAATGTGATCGATATCTGAGTAATTCAGAACATAGGCCTAAAATGCTGCCCGTGTTGATAACATGACAGTTGTTTTATACGCCGAGATGCTCTTAAAGATTTTCCACCTCTTTTGAAATATACGGTACGCACCTGTAAAGAGTGAATAATAACACACACACCAGCAATGCTGACATGACATTTTCTACAAATTACAGACATTTTGACAGAGGCACATTAAACAATGCTCTTGACAGCTGAGTGCTGATTTTGTCGGATACTCTGACAGGACCCTAAAAAGCTTTTGGGAAAGGGTATTTCTTCAAAGGTTACAGCTGACATTTTTACATTCTAAACCTGTCACAAATTACAAAAGAGATATTTTGGTCCACCAGCAGGCAAATCTCTTTTCCTAGAATATGACAACTAAGTGGATTGGAAGGGCCAACAACCGTAGATAAAATTTTATGGTCACATTATGGTATATCAGTGTTGTATTTTAGCTTTAATGCTCAGAAAAAAATGTCTAATTACATCTGAGTTCATGTCATCTTATCATACAAAGTGCTAATGGATTTAATATTGGCTCATAAAGTAGAAAAAACATTTTAAACATAAGCATTGCAAAGGTTATTTACTTCATGCATAATGTATGTATCATAAATCTCAAAGATCACTCTAATAATATAATGTAATAATTCCCTAATGCTGCATCCATTCAAAGTTGGATGTGGGATAGTTGGATGTCAAAGTTGGATGTCAGACTGTTGTCAGATGCTTGTGACGTATAAAGACCTTTTCAGGTGTGGAATCATCAACCTAGAACATCATTTACCATGTTTTACACGCATGTCTCTGCAAACTAAAAAAGATTTAAAAATGATGATGTAGTAAAAAAAGAAAATGAAAGAAAGACTTAACTAGTATTTTCTTATAAAACGTACTCCATAATCTTGGTTTTATATGGCGGCCCTAAAGGGACATGATGGTGGGAATAATATGGGATGGGAGATTTTTATTTATTTATTTATTTTAACTTTGCATTCTCTCGCAAAGATATTTGCGTTCTCTCACTATGAGTTCGGACAAACACTTCCTGTTTAATGTCCCGCTGGCAGTGTTTCAGTTAACAGTGGAGCTGTTCATAGAGTTTTATTTTTAACTTGGACTTAAGTACATATTTAATACATGTGCATCTAAAAAAAAAATCATGCTTGACACATTTCTCCCAAGTTTTAATTTACAAGAGCTACTCTATTGACATTTTAAATAATAAGTCTAATTTGAAATGCACATATTGCCAATACACTTCCTGTGGCGTATAAATACATTAAGATAGCAATTAGCCAAAATCATTTGTTTACTTTCTGCTAGTTTTACAATGGTTTGCATTGCCCTTCTTTTTTAATATTAATACATTTCTGCATGATAAATAATAATAATAATAATAATATTGATAATAAAAACACTTGAAAAGACAGCACTTATTTCATCAGTATGTAAAGAAAATGCCCAAACAAACACACTTTGTATAACCCTTACATTCTACTGTATATTCAGACGTCATTTCTATGACAAAAACATGTTTTAGATTTGTGAGTTAAGGTTTGAAGAGAATCGCAAAGAGTTCAGTGTTCAGTATTAGTTAATTTTCTTTCCTTTAGATCTGGGCTGGGTATCTGGAAACCAGTGGTTTCCCATCATTTATTCATACGGCCAATGTGGCTGTTCAAAATCAGATAGTCTTTTTGATCCTCTTTTCCTATGTGGGATATTCAATATTTATTGCTCCATTGCCCATTAATGTGCCAGACCTCTTTTTAGGCTGAAACGCTACTTTTCCCGTTAAAGTAATAAAGAAAAGCTATTAAGGGGAAAATAAAAGAGGATTATTGTGAGAAATGAGTTTAGATTATGGTTTTATGGCAAAGCACATAATTGCGTTTGCGCTCAAGGTTGAGAATTACAAACTTTGCTTTATGAACTTCTGCTCTCTGGAAGGAAATGAGGCCTAGACACTTCATATTTTCTCATGCAGAGTGTGACTTTAAGTAATGCCAATGGCTAATGATTGTAAGCATGTGATCTACATGCCATATCCAAAAACTAATTTACTCTTGATTTTTCTCTTGGTAAATCCTAAACCAGATATCTGCTTTGATCAGCGGTGACATAGATAAACTCCATTTTGAATTGGTTGATTCAAGTACATTTGGTTTGCAATTACATTGCCAATTAGCTGATGCTCTCATCCAAAGCTAATTTCAAAAGTGCTTTCTTCTATGTTATTTTCCCAGCATCCTAGACTGGGGATCATAACATAAATTGGGGGCTCGTCCGGGATTTGAATGCAGGCGCTCTTCCACCCAAAGTCAGAATCATACCGCCATACTTGTTACTGTATAACATTAACAGAGAGAACATTACTGTATTCATCATCTCAGGTTGAGAAGACTTTGACTGTACAATGATCTGTATGAAAGAGAGTGCCACTTAAAAAAACAAAAACACAAAAACATAAGAAATCAATTATTAATTTATTCCTAAAATAATTAATAATATATTATATATAGCCATTTTTAAACTGCCAAATAAATAAACATAATTTTTTTTTATTTAATTTATAAAGGCATTTTTAACTTGTTAGGCAATAAAAATAAAAAATAAAAATTATTTAGCACTGTCATATATACGTCTCTTTTTAACAGTGTTGGGTGTAAATAATTACTAAGTAATTAGTTACTGTAATTGAATTACTTCTCCCTCGAAAAAGTAAAGTAACGGATTACTCTTAATTTTTCTGCAATTTAATTACAGTTACTTCTGATGTAATTGAGCTAAATACTATGTATAGACCAATCCGATCTCACGGCAATTCATATGCATTTCTCATACAAATTCGTACGAATTAGCCAGCTTGTAAAATAAGTGTGAAATGTCATGAGATCAGACTGGTATTAACTAGGACAATTCTATATAAAACAAAATGTATTGTCTGATGTTAAAAAGTATGTTTATTATGTTAACCTTCTCCCTTTAAATTGTTTGGTCAGTTTAACGATAATTCATGCAATTTTATAGTTTTTATTTGAAAGAATTAAAACAGTTTCATGTCTATCCTTGTATTATTCTGTATTATCAACTGGTTGAGGTTGATATGGGATTTAGAAAGTAATTAGTAATTAAAAGTAATTAAATACTTTTTAGAGAGTAACTTACCCAACACTGCTTTTTAACTGATTTATTAGCATTTTTATTTTTAAGATTGAAGTTTTATGAGAACACAAAAGATGTCAATAAGACTGTCCGATTCAAATTTTTTTGTGTGTTTCCTATATTCGAGTATGAGCACTGATATCCTCCCACAAAACTTCTGGTGTGTGGATGTTTTCAAGGCGCTGAGAATCATTGTTTAATTTCAGCAGTTCTTGACAGCTAGGGGAACATCTAGGGGAGCTGTTGATAAGAGACTGTATTGGTTGATCATCCTCAAAATAAAAAGAAAAGTTCAGGTGTTCTGGTTCCAACTTGACTTTAAAGTCACAGAGATGTGAAAGTGTCACAGGTAGTCTTTGGTGTAATACATCAAGGGACAGCTGGGCCAGAACAAGCAGCCACAGAAGACAACCATGAAGTAAAAGATAAGAGACTCTTTTGCTGAAATGAAAGATGTCTTTTGTGTGAACTATTCATCTCGAGTCAAAAGAAATGACTAATATGTGCCTCAACGTGAAATTGCAGAGGCATCTAAAAAATGCACAGCTGTGAAAGTCTAGATACAAAAAAAAAAAATAATAATAAAGAATAGAGATCCACCAATTAGGGAAGCCGCTGCTACCATTGAAACGTCCATCCGTCAACAAATGCTAGACATCAAATTCAGAGTTTCTAAAGTGGTGTGATGTGGTTTCCAAATTCAAACAAGAACTGCAGTGTCCAGCGCTGTGTGAAGTTAAAAACTCAGTTTGAAACTGCATCACTTAAATATTTCCCAGATGAGTTTCCTTCCCAACCGATAAATGGTTTTCTTTCAGTTCGAAATTGTTAAAACTTTTTCACCAAAGCAAATGTTAGAAGAAGCACTTTTGCACCCCATGATACACAAACACTGCATTAACATGTAGGGCCATCTGTATTCAAATAGGGGAGACATGGGGCTAGTTGAAGTTGTATCTCAGTAACTATAGCCTTCAGGCCTTGTTTTCTCTAGATCTGGAATGTTGTGTAAAACAGTTCAAAACTGTCAAACTAAAATACCAATACTATCATGTTACATGATCCGGTAATCCATGTAAACATGCCTAATGTGCACTTGTAGTGCTTCAAATCTTAAAGGTGGGTTGCGCAAGTCTCTGAGTTTTTGCAGAACTATGCCCCCTCTGGCGGCAAGCGAAACTGCAGCCAGAAGTGTGCACGCTCACGGACAAAAGTTTTCTTTTTTTTTATCTTACGTGGAGTTTGCGTTGGTGTTTGAAATGAACTACAAGCCGGTCTCTTAGAATCCATCTTCTACGGAGAATGGCGGCGAATACACAAACCTGCCAGACAGCCAGGTGAGCGTGCCGTGAACGCGCATGACGTCACGCCCAGTCTAAAATTCCGGCCCGAATCCCTCTTTTTTATTTTACTTTACAGGATTATAGAGACAATCTCAGTGATCAGAGAAGGGCTCATTCAGCCCATCAGGCAATTGTTTAAGCACGGGTTAGAAAATGGGTATTTTTAACATGAAAAGTTGCTTAATGCACCTTTAAAACAACACTTAAGAGTGTACTTGCAGATAATATAATATTAACGAATAAGGCTACTTAACTCTTTCCCCGCCATTGACGAAAATACTATTACACATCTTCTGAAAGAGTACACAATCTCCTGATCAAAACACATGCAAAGAAAATACAGGAACAAGCGATCTTATGTGTAATCATATGTAAAATAACGCAATCATCAACATTAAACAAAATCAAAACTGCCTATAATGTTACCGAATGAAATGTAGCCCCAGGACGAGCTATAGGACTGTGCAAGCATTAGGGGTGTTCAGGGGCGTCGGACTGGGGGTAAAACCAGTACTGATTACCAGGGCCCCAAAGGGGGAGAGGGCCCTTGAAAAGTCTGGAATATATTTTATTTTACCTGGATATTTTCATTTCCTTATTAAATTTCATAATAAATGGCAGATCAAATGTAAAGTTAGTGTATTGGCTGAATAATTGAATAGTTGATTGACTGACTACATTTTGTATATATAAAAGAAAAGACTATCTAAGGTCTCACGGTCCCCCCCCTTGCTAATGCGCCAAATGGTTTAGTCCATCTGCACGCATTTTGTTTATGTTAGTTAGTTGAAATGAATAGGCTATAATATCTAAAATTGGCAATAATGGGCTAATCAGTGTCATAGGTAGCTTGGTAGCTCATCGGTAGCTACATATCATGTCAACATTATATTTGTCAGATTTAGTAGAAGCAGATCTTAACATTGTGAAACACATGGCCCCCAGTTTCAGAAACTGTCACATCACGGAGTGTAGCAACAGACCTTTCATCCTCCTCTTTGGATTTGAGGAACATGGGGGCCCATCAGGACTGCCTGTGCATAGGGCTCGGGATCTTGTGCTACGCCCCTGGGGGTGTTGGTGGACTCGATTTTCTCCATCTACGTTTTGATCATCGTTCTGAATCCGATCTGGGCCCGGTTTCCCGATAACGTTGTCTCTTAGCGAGCTACGAAGACTCGTAAGGTATAACTTAACTAAAGATATACCATTACTAGGCGTGTTCCCCGAACTATACCTTAGGAAGCTGCTTAAGATATACCTTCTTACATGCGACGTTACCCGGTGCTGTCCGTGGCGATGGTGCTGAATCTGTTGATATTGATGACTCGAGAATCAATTATTCTCTTGTCCAGGCGCTGTTTCACTGTTATATGCTAGAAAGTGGTGTTCTTTATAAAATAAGCACTTCAGAAATAGTTGAAATTACATTTATTAGGACTATTGGATATTATAAAAAATAATCCAAACTATAATAGCCTAGCCTACATACAATTGTATCATATATTGCTGCCACAATAACCATTTCAAAAATTTTACGTGCTTTCATCTTTTTCTCATTTTTGTTCGCTGAGGTGGAGCTGCGATGAAATATTGTTCTTGTAAATACTTTCCAGCATTTCAGTAATAAAATTTTACATCTTATGTATGGTGCTCGGCAGTGATCAAAAAGCATTTAAACAGTGAATTTTCAATCTCTTCTTGTAAACTCAGAGATGTGGATTCAGACGGCAATTAAATTAGCACACGACCTGATTGTCAAAAAACAGTAGGTACTAATTTGGCCAGGGATTTTTAATCGGGTTGGGTGAGAAAAAACACTGATAGTATGGATTCGGACGGCACTAAAATCACAGACTTACCCCTGTAAATGTTTAAAATATCGGACGAGCCCATGACAAACAATATCAGCGTCCGAATAGGACTTAACTGACAGTAGCCTATGCTTTCACTGGCCTTTAAAAGCGTTATTTTTATTAAATTAATAATATAATATATAATAATAATAATAATATAATTAAAATTCTAACAACAATCAGTGTGATTGACAATTTTATTCTTTGCATGAAAACACTTGAATTAGCCTAAATGAACTGTCTGTGTGTATTAAAACTTCAGAATTATTTTCATATAGTCCTGCAACAGTGATAAGGTAAAGTTAAGAGTGGTCCAGACCAACCTTACGAAAGTGTGACTTACAGAAGATATACTTAGCGTACGAACGTGTCGGGAATCGTGCCATAACGTTAAGAGAGAGGTTAAGGAATAGGTTAAGAACTACTTAGCGATAAGAACGTTTTGGGGAACTGGGCCCTGGATGTATTTTTTTACAAAAATGTGATTTTATCAGCTTTTTTGCTCAAAATATTGCTTTTTTATGAAACATACCCACATTCAAGTATTGATTTAAAAAAAAGGAGAAAATAAAGCATTAAAGGAGAACTCCGGCGAATTTTTAAGTTAATCTTTATCGTTTTACCTTTGTGAGTACTGTCTATAGAAAAAAAAAACGAACCGGATCGGTGCTTGCAACGCGGAGCTGTTACAGTTAATGCCCAGAGCTCCCATTCAGCTAAAACGGCAGTTATGGGGGCATAAACCTAAAGAGTGTCTTTGTGCCTCTTAACAGACACAAAATGCAATTAAAATGTCTGTCCAACATGAACAGGGCCCTTACATGACAACAAGATGCGTTTAGCAACTTAGCCATTGTTTAAACTCACCTAAATAGTGTTTTAGACGGCTAGCTGTAGTCTCGCGCTGAAGTCCCGTGGGAACTCAGTTGTAGCCGGAACACGACGCTCCTCCCACCTGCACTATGTGCGCGATTTTTTTCCCCCAAACCACTTCAGCGGAAATCCCGCCCTGCAGCTGATTTAATTGGTTTAGGTTACAGTGACGATTGACATGACCAATGAAAACCTTAGAATCAGCTGCAGGGCGGGATTTCCGCTGAAGTGGTTTGAAAAAAAAAAAAATCACGCGCACTTTTTCCGGCTACAACTGAGTTCCCACGGGACTTCAGTGCGAGACTACAGCTAGCTGTCTAAAACACTATTTAGGTGAGTTTAAACAATGGCTAAGTTGCTAAACGCATCTTGTTGTCATGTAAGGGCCCTGTTCATGTTGGACAGACATTTTAATTGCATTTTGTGTCTGTTAAGAGGTACTGTTTTTCTATAGACAGTACTCACAAAGGTAAAACGATCAAGATTAACTTAAAAATTCACCGGAGTTCTCCTTTAAGGTAGAATAAAACAGAAAAGAAAAAAAAAAACTATTATAATAGTAAAATATTATTATAATACAAAATATTCACACAACAAAATATTCTGGGGGCCATGAAAATTAGGTGAAAATGGTCAAAAACGCTGGTGGTGGCTTGCAACTTTCTTTCTTTTTTTTATCACTGGCAGGGAAAGAGAGAAAGCCTTCATGACTATATTTGTACTTAACACTTTTGGAAAGTGGGTTACACTTTATTTGAAGGTGATATAGTTACATTGTACTCACTCAAATAAGTATTGTGTAATATTAATTCACTACAAAGCGATTCAAAGCACCGCAAGCCCCATGTCACCACATTAAAAGGTCTGGCTGCTACTGTATGTAGCAAAATTAAACCATGAAAACATGTATTTAAAAAAAAAAAAAAAAACTAGCTGAATGTGGGTCCACAAAATATTAGCATATGTGGGTGCTTGGTGAATTTAAAAGTAGGTGAAACACTGAGACATCATAAAAACCAGACAACACTGAAGAGTTCCACTGCAATTGTTTAAAAATAAAATACAATCTAAGTTAAATGGTTTTATTCAAGTTAAAAATATTATTAAACACCACTGAATGAACCTAAATCATACCATCAAAAACAACTTTATGTGTCAAATCAGGCATAACATAAACATAAATTAAATATGTTCTGTATGATAAATTTTAAACATCTCTTGTTGCTTTGTATTCTAAAAGTAATCTGTTGTGATACAAAATAATGTAAAAAAAAAAAACTAAAAAACAATCACAAACAGGAGCAATGCTGGACCTGCCAAGATGTACATTTGCATATGTGATGTGAATAGTCTGATAATTAGTAGCTGTGCTTTGAAGGGTCAGCGGTTAATGGGGTTAAAGTTTAATTTGTTTAAACTTTGAGAGCTGCATAACAGTGCTTGGAGTATCGCTGATGGTGATGCTTTGAGTTTAACACAATGAGGTGTAGGCTCGTCAGTTCAGCTTGATTTTAAACACCTCAATGACCAAATAAAATGTTTATATGACAAGTACCAATGCTAATGCGGCACAACACATCTTATGGTAACTAATCCTGAATGACAATCGATAATCATTAACACAACAAATAACAAAAAAATGCAAAACCTACAATCAAATAACAGTGTAATAATGCATGCTAGGAGCTACAAATTACGGGAATGTCACAGTCACCAGCTCAGTCACCAACTCTGTGAATAAATGAATACCTTTATTCAGCAAGGATGCATTCAATTAATAAAAAGTGACAGTACATATATTTAACCCCTTCTCCCACAACCCCATTTTGGCAAATGGGGCATAAATAACATACCCAAAATAGAAAGGTTGCTGCACATAAATCAAATGTCTGAAACTTAGTATTTTGAGCACTTCTTGTGTTCGTCTGCCTCTTGCTGTATTCACTTGCTGTATTCCTCATTTGTAAGTCGCTTTGGATAAAAGCGTCTGCAAAATGAAAAAAATAAATAAATGTAAAATGTCACAAAAGAGTTCTGTTACAAATAAATGCTGTTCTTTTGAACTTTCTAATAACTTTTCATACAAATATGAAGCAGCACAACTGTTTTCAACATAATAAGATATGTTTCTTGAACAGCAAATTAGTATATTATAATGATTTCCGAAGGATCATGTGACACTGAAGACTGGAGTAATGATGCTGAAAAATTCAGCTTTCCGTCACATTAATAAATTATATTTTAAAACATATTAAAATAGACTGTTCTTTTAAATTGTAAATATTATTTTATTTTAATTTTTTTTACACAATATTATTATGTTTACTGTATTTGTGATCAAATAAATACAAGAAAAAAATCCTTCCAACCCCACGGTAGTGTAGATTTAAAGTTATTCACATTTCCTAGTATCTGTGAAAACCCTGTATGCTAGATAAAATGTCATTCAATTTTCTTTCTTTTATTCTTTTTCTTTTACAGTGTAACATTCACGGGGTTCATTCCAATTGCCACACTGGCTGAAGACATTTTGTACAATAAACAATTTTGGTATTATATTGGGTCACCACTTCATGTCCAAAGTAAAATCTGGGTCCTGAAGCGGAACCAGTTGAGAACCATCATTCTGGAGAAACTCCAAGCACTATTGTGAACTCTATGCCCTTGAGTGTGCATGAGTGGACTACATAATTCAGAAAGAGACATGTCGGACAACCTTGAGACTGTTTTAGTTGCAGAATGGTCCATTTAGTTCAAGTAAGACTCCTGAATATTTCATGCACTATGCCATGCAATGGTAAGCGACTCTGTCAAGTTGTAACTGCATATGGGTGTGCTGATTATCACCAAGGAGAGTATTAACGCATTACTTTGAATTGCTTATACTAACATTTCATTTACAGATCAATATCTGTATTTTCAGAAGGGACTGCACACCCACACACATTCATGTACATCTATCTTTGTGAGGACATGCATTGACACAATGCAATCTCTAGCTCTTTATAGCCCTACCCATCTCAACTAAGTGGCTAACCCAAACCCTTAACCTAAACCCACCCTTAACCTAATTATAACCTTATCCCAAAAAACAAATATTGATCCTCAAACAGGCTTTTAAAGGGTTCTCAGAAAGTGAGGACCGGCCAAAATGTCCTTGCTTTACTCTCTTTGTCCTCACTCTGATGTTCTAAAACTCAAACCGGTCCAGATAGATAGTTTTACACACACATACACACACAAATTAAAAATCATCCTGCATATATTTAAATACACACACTCACATTTCATCTGCATTAATCTCCATGGATGTGAAGTCTAAAATTTTACAAATTTCATCTTTTAATTTAATTAAATTATTTAATATTATGTATCTGTATTATTCTTCTATATTAATATTCATAATCAGTTGTATTATCTTATGGAGTTTTGAATGCATGTGTTTGAACGCATACTATAGATAGCATGTGTGAGGATAACATGTCAGACAGGGAGGGGAACTGGGAGAATATAACATGTTCCACTGATAATGCTACATCAAATGTGTACAGTTAGCATATCCTTACAAGGAAAGGAATGTTTTTCAACTGATGCAGTGTACCACAAATGTATACACTGAAGGGAAGTTTATTAATATGGAAAGTGGATTGTGCCATGTGTAAGCATGACATATATGTTCTATTTTTAAAGCTCAAGCAACATGTGTTTCTACCTTACAAGGAAGTTGTAAAGTCCCTCAGTGGTGTATATAAGCTTAATCTTACTGTACTATGGCAGAGAAACACAGAAACGCATAGACCTGGCAAGAATATAACATCTTCTCAAGTACTCTCCTGACATCTAATAATAAAGATTTTTCTTGGCAAGATAACTTAATTCCAAGTCTACACGCTTCATAATGAAAGGAACCATCAAAACACAGTAACGACCAAATTGGTGTGGGAGAAATGAAGAAGAAAAAGTAATGTCAGAAAGAACACTTTCTTATAAAGTTTACTGGTTGTTCAATGAATCCTGGGACTCATAAGGTTCTAGATGGGGATTAGAAACAGCAAATACATCTAAAGGATTAAATAATTGTTTGAATTTTGGAGTGGTATTTTAGTCCACATTGGGATTTAAATGAGTCTCTGGTAATGTTTTGGATTTTATTTGAGAGATTATTTAAAAGGTCATTACAGTAGGAGCTTTTTCTTATTTTGCTCTTCAGTCATATAATTCCATTCCACAACCATTTGCTAAAATACAGGCCATAAAACAGAAATAAAGGATAAAAAAATTAAATAAAATAAAATAAAAACCTTCAGTTCACACACTAGACAGAACGTCTCTCTGTGTTTTTTTTTGTTGTTGTTGTTTTTTTTAGATTTAGTGCACATGGTGACTTATGCTTTGATATACCTCTTACAAAGAGTCAGAAGAGAACTCAATTTTTCCATGTCAACAACCCTCTCATTTGTATTTTTATTTATTTATGCCAATGAAAAATGTCAAGTCTGAGAAATGATCTACTCAAAACTAGTAAGACAGGAAAAACACAAATGAGATCAATTTAGTATCTCCTGCGTTTCTTCTAGAGAGCAATACGATTAACTGGAGAACACATGGAGACTTTTGCTAAAGTTTCTTGCTTCTCAGATGTTTCTTCTGAAAAAAAAAAAAAAAAAATAATAATCTCAAAAGTCGCCTTAGAGTTTCAGACCAGATCTTAAAGGGATAGTTCACTTTGAAATAACATTTTGGTATGTTTTAGCTTACCTCAAGGGCATCCAAGATGTAGGTGTCTTTTTTTCCGCAGTAGTTTCAATTTTGATATTTTTAGGTCAAACCGTTCTTGTCTGTCAGTCATATAATGCAGGTCTATGGTCACTGTCTCAAAGAGCATGCACAGAGTCCAAATTAAAACAATTCCCCGTCGTCCAAATTAAACAATTCCCCATCGTCCAAATTAAACAATTCCCCATCGTAAGTACACATTGATGGCCCAAGACACGAAACGAGCGGTTTGTGTGAGAAAACGAACAGTATTTATATCGTTTTTACCACTTATACACAGCCATGTCCAAGTGATCTGATCTGACGTGTACGCAGACTGGTGCATAGATATATACACTAGATGTCGCCTTGTCAACGGCAGTTCATTGGAACGAATGTCTTTAAGGCGACATCTAGTGTATATATCTATGGATGCCCTTGAGGTAAGCTAAAACATACCAAAAATTTATTTCAAAGTGAACTATCCCTTTAATAGATGGTTATAGTGAGAAATGGATCATAAACTAAAGTGTGACCAATAAATCATACACGTTACACATACACATCCATTTAATATTAATTTAATGATGAATTATAGAGTATATATTATACTCTTAGGGTAAAAAAAATAAAAAAAATAAAACACATAACAAAAAAAGAAACAACATTTTTACAAAGAAAATATGCTCGCACCTCCAATTCTCTATATTCTAGTTTCTGAATGTGTCTCGAGTCCTTCGTGTAATCCATGATTTTCTCCCAACAGGCAAAATTGCTTCAAGTAATAACACATCTCTCCTCGACAACTGCTCGAGGAAAATTCATCTCCATACCACAAACAGAGCAGTAAAATACAGCCAAAGCATGAGCAATAATAAAAGTGATGCTCTCTCCTCAGTAAGCACTACTAAATAATAAAAAATTAATTCAAAGACTGAGACAACCAAGAAGACTAGACCCTTTAGACTCGTCCAGCTTTATATTTACTTCCATTCTTATTTACGCATTAGGTCCCCTGTTAAGCATGCCCATCCTTTTCAGACAGAACATCTATATATTTTATCTAAAATGTTTTTGTTAGTATTAGACTGGAGGTCGAGCCCTTGAGTCATGTTCTGTCAAACAACAATGGCTGTGGATATAGAGCCCATTCTTCTGCGCTTTACCTAATACAAGCGCGGCTCTGGGGATAATGGCCTGGCAGTGACTAATCTTTCATTCTGCTGACGAGCATGTTTGTTTTAAGTAAGTAGATTAAACATAAAGGAATGAATAAGTGAGCTGCTTTTAATTTGTATGGATAACTGGTCGTGCTGCTGTTCCTGAGACGTTGCAGAGAGGAGATTGCTCTGCCATTCATTATTTTCCCTTTGCTTGCTTGCTTTCTCTCAGGCCTACTTCACTTGAAGGAGCAGATATAGCAACCAAAGTGAGAGGGCTTGCTCTACCCAACTTGTTTTGGCAATGGATGGATGGATGGATAGATGTTTTTTTTAACAAAAAAACAAACAAATCCCAGTAAGCCTCTCTCATTCAAATCCCTTCAATTCTAAAGAATAAAGAAAGCTGTTATCATTACACTCAAGATACTGATATCGATCAGCATGACTAGACTATTATGTCAAAGGACATTTCAATTGTAAGTAAAGAAAGTGGTATTGAAATAAATAAAACGACTATGAAAAGATGTGGTGTAAGCAGGCCTATACCTCAAGTCTCCTACATATTGATACTACAAAGCATCGTCTGCACAGTTGAAACAAGCACTTTGCTATTATGCTTCTGAAAAATACCCACAATCACCCACTGACAGCATGAGAACACGACAGCTCGAACTGAGTTTTCAGCAGTTGCTTAGCAATTGATTGGCTTTGTCACAAAAGGTGTAGAGTGCTCTTAAGTGAATGAACTTTGTACATTTCCTTCCTTTCATGATTTTTTTAAAGTTTTTTTTGCTTTTAATCTTACAGAGAAGTAAAGAGAGATTAACAGGTCGGGGAGAAAAGCGGAATGGGATCAGGACAAGACGGAGACAGGATTTATATGTGTCCCCATGAGCTCTTTCATTTCTGTTTGCTTTGAGCTGCTTTCAAACAGTCTGTATTATGAAAAGCATTATACTAATCAACTTGACTTGACTAGGTTTCACAGTTGTGTTCCTTATTACTGTCAACACTAAGATTTTTATGAAAACTTTAAATAGCACATTCATCTTCCAAGATTGTTGGGTTCTCATAGGCTTAAAAAAGTAATTTTGGTTATTTTTTTGGTACCGCTCAAATTTAGCAACGACCCGTTACACTGATCAAAAGTGACAGTAAAGCCATTTATAATCTATAATGCTGTTATATTGAACTTTTTTCATCAAAAACAATCCTGAAATAGAAACATATCACAGTTTCCATAAAAATATGTTTTTAACATTGATAATAATCAGAAATGTGGATCATGTGACACTAAAACGGAGTATTGATGCTGAAAATTCAGCTTTGCATCACAAAAATAAACAAAATGTTTAAAATCTATTAAAATACTGCTTTTTAACAAACATAAATTTTAAATATGATTTTTTTTATTGTAATACAATTTCACTATCTATTTCACAAAATAATATTTCACAATATTACAGTTTTTGTTGTATTTTTTATCAAATAAATGCAGACTTTGTGAGCATAAAATACTTTTTAATAAACAAAAATAAAATCTGTATAAAACTGGAATTGTTACATAATTACCCTCATTTTAAGAAGTTAGTATCTAACAAAATACATTTTGTGGAATAAAATAGAAGAAACAAAAGGTTGCATCAAACAAATTCCTCTGAATATATATATATAATCATTGGTATGTAAATTTTTGTTTGTTGAATTATTTCAGTTTTTTTTTTTTTCTCCCAGTTCTCAATAATCAGTTATATGTATCTATATGTTTATTGAGCACTTTTCAGCACTGAAGTTCACTCCATAACCTCCAGAGAGGTAAAATCTTGCTTTATACTGTAAACTCATGATCTCAAGAGATGTATGTGCCAAATTCCTAAAATCTTACAAACTATCAGTTTGTGTGCAGCTCTGCAGAGTCTGTAGAACAGGCTGTGTTCAATTAGGAAAGTCATTTCAATCTGGCCCTGCAAAGTCAGCACACATTAATAACCATGTTGCTAAAGAGCACATTGACGAGAAAGTATTTCTCATTCTGCTGACAGATGACAATGAAAGATGTTAAGACTGAGTTCATCATTCAGCCTCAGTGTTTCCTTCAAAGTAACCCAGAATTTGCATCACATTATCACATGCTTAATTAAAGTGTTGCTTCTCACATTAACTATAAACCTCACACGTTTCTCCAGAAAAGAAAGAAAGAAAGAAAGAAAGAAAGAAAGAAAGAGAGAGAGAGAGAGAAAGAAAGAAAGAAAGAAAGAAAGAAAGAAAGAAAGAAAGAAAGAAAGAAAGAAAGAAAGAAAGAAAGAAAGAAAGAAAGAAAGAAAGAGAGAAAGAAAGAAAGAAAGAAAGAGAAAGAAAGAAAACAAAATGAAGAATTACAGGAAGGTCATTCTTGGTATGTGTAATTGGGATAAAGACATTCATTTGTAATGGGAAAATGATTATAATTACCAGAAAACAATTCCTTCCACTATAGATTTGTGGCCTATAATTAATTGAATCCCTAATAAGCTCAAAAGGGGATCCACATGGTTTCAAAATCAATTTGCACTTTTTTGTAGAAAGAATCCTATTAAATGAATTCATTCCTTTGGATTTCTTTTCATGCACTTGCAATTATTCAGAACTTCTAGCTGCAAATTAAATTCATGCAAGACCTTCCTCCAGAAATGTGATAAATGAATCCTCGGATGACCAGAACTCAACACTCCAGTGAATCTTTTGTTCATAAATAGATCTAGGCAAAAAAAAAAAAAAAAAAAAAGTAAAAGCAAAAAAAAAAATCTTTGAGGACAGTCAGCAAGATCCCTGTGTGTCGGATCTCCTCCTTAATTCTACACCGTTCCTTGGCATTTTCGGAGGCATATGAAAAGACGAACTATGCGATTCTGACACAGGCGCATTCAGTTATTCGATTATCAAATATCATCTTTTGTGTTCCACAGAAAGAACGTCATACGCTTTTGCAACGGCATGAGGATGAGTGAATGATGACAATGTAAATTTTTAGGTGAACTATCCCTTTAATGCTGCTCATAATATTTAAAATCCATAGTTCTGCTGGATGTCTGAATCATCTTTAAATCTCAAGGTATCTGCTGCTGTCGTGCTTGGCGTGACTGAATTCTGTATTTAATTACACACAGCCCTGCTTCCATTTCCAGAGTTTCTGTAATATAGTCCTCCTACACTTTCGTCTCTGGGATTGAGAAAAGGGACACAAGATAAACACTTGTGGTGAAAAGCTGTCAGCCAAGAAGTCAATTGGACATTGTCAGGGTTGTTGACAGGCTAATAGTACTCAGCTGGCATAGTAACTTCCTTCTCCTCTTCCCTGCAGGAAAAAGCTGGATCACGTATTGCCAGACAAGGTTAGTCGAGTTCAAAAAATTTTGCGAGGTATTTCAATTTGCATTGTAACAGGAACTGTGCACTCACTATGCCAACCCTTACGAAAAATATGTTTATTCAAGTGTGCTATCACTATACTTCTTTTAAACTAAAAATACGTATATTTTCAGTCTACTTTTGTCAGATATATACTTAAAATTATACTTGACTTATACTGACAGGAAGTCAAGTACATTTGGCCTGTGCTTGTACTTGTACTTAAAATATTTATATAGTATATTATAATATAGTATATAGTAAAAAAAATATATATATAAAGTATACTTGGCTTGTAGTTGTGTCTTATAAACTTTAAAAAAAAATATTGCTTTCAAAAGAAAACTATAAATATGATGTTAAATTCACTTAAAAAAACGTACAAGTATACTTGCAGTGTAAAACTACAGAACTAGAGAGCATATACTTCAAAGTGTACTTTCATAAATGTGCTACAAGTATTTGACTAGTAAACCATCAGTATAACTTAACTTGTAGTAACAGTACAAATGAACAACGTAGTTGTAAACTAGTTGTGCACTCAAAGTTTACTTCCGTTACACAAAGTATACTTAAAAGTATACTTTTATACACTAAATTAAAAGTGGGCCAATTTAGTTCCAAGAATTGAAATAGTACTCTTACAAGTATACTGCTAATACATTGATATCAATATACTTACTACATAAAGTATACTTGAATATACTTGAACTTTACTTAAATATACTCAATAAAATTAACTTGAAGTAATACTTATTTTTTTGTAAGGAAAATCTCATCCAGATCCTTGCATGGAGAAAGAAAAAGAAAATAAGAAAAAATGTGCTGCAAATAGTGATACTGATATTCAGATACTGAATGAGTTAATGCTGATACAAAGCGAATTATAGTACATTTACTATAGGGAAACCCCTTAAAGTTGGAAGTTGTTTGTGTTTGCAAGTTTTAAGTGTTTGTAAAACTGTAGATGACTAGAAGCTGGAGGCAGATGCGCTGGGACCAACATGTGGGCAGTTTACAATCAGAGCGCATCAATTTCTATACGCCTACCACTGTAATTTCAGGTAACTTGGGGATATTGCTGTTTCACCTCATATGGAGCATAAAAAGTGGGATATTAGAAAAGGGAGACAATGAATCTCCCGTGCACTTTTTGAATATTGCTTAATAGTCATGGAATATAAGAAATATGAGTGTAACACGGCTTTAAATAATGACACTTAAGATTCAAGTTCTCAACCTTGAGGTCATAACCCCATATTAGCACTGTCAATCTATAATAATAATAATAATTTTGAAATATGCTAAAAGTTAAATTGAACAGTGCTACTAAATTAGTATATTCCAAAGGTAATATAAATGTAAAAATATGGGAAGATGTGAAGATTTATTGATTCAATTTTTCAATTCACATACATTTCAGTTTGCACTTTCCCATTCCTGTTTGATTATTTACCAAAAGAGGGTGTGCTACCTTTCCAGAAACAATATATTCCCACATTGACAGAAATTTACATTTACAGTTGACCCCTGCAAATATGCATTATGTATGCATTGCAAAATTCTTTTCAATGTAGCTGAACTGCATTATGCATTGGCTGCTTGCTTGCAAGGTAAGCAATCTCCCGTTTGACTAATCTCTATACTTCACTGAAGTTCTCTCATTCTTTAGTCAATGCTAATTAACTTCCTTACACTATCTGGGATGAAAGTAATCTGCCATCTGCTATGCTGGTGCAACACCTAACCGTGCAGCTAGTGAGCTGCCAATTACCTTGGTGTAATCATATGCGATATATATATGTGTGTGGAAAAATTCAACAAGCAGTTTCTACTTGATCTGACACTTAAAAATGTACTTTGTTGGTGTAGCCTAATGTAGTCAGGCTGATCAAGTCTATATTACAGTAGACTGGCATTTCCTCAAGGATATATCAGCACTTGGATGTAAATGTAGTGTTAAAGGAATAGATTACTCGCAATTACAACTCTGCCATAATTTATTCAGCATCATGCTGTTCCAAACCCATATGATGCCATCTTTATGTGGAACACACACACACACACACACACACACACACACACACACACACACACACACACACACACACACACACACACACACACACACACACACACACACACACACGCAACAGATGCACACACAATAAAAAACAAAGAAGCTATTTTTAAAGAGCGCATGACGAAGGAGTATGAACACAACAGTATTTATTAAATCCACAAAGAGCACAGGAGAATGCATATATAAACGAGAACATAATCAGTAAAGACTGACGATAATAACGAACCAATGAACTAAGTAAATTCAGTGCTTACACTCTAAACAAAAATGGTGCTAAATAGCACTAAAAGTGGTTCATTGGCTTGTAATCATAGGGGAACCACTTTAAGTGCCATATAGCACCTACCTTTGTCAAATGGTGCTATGTAGAACCATAAGAGGTGGCATATAGCACCCTAACCACCCCAAAGAACCGCTAAAGAACCGCTGAAGAACCAAACTGGGCTTAACAGGTTCTTTAAATGGTAGTGGTGTTATATAGCACCTTAACCACCGCAAAGAACCCCTGAAGAACCGCTGAAGAACCTTTTTTTTTTAGTGTGTATACACACAGGGAACATAATCAAAGAAGACACAGAACAAGTGCGAGGAATTAGGAAACGTTTTTCATAAACATTAAAAAAATGAATAATAATAAGGTTTTGGATAATTGTTTCTGACGGCTTTGGTAACACTTGAGTCATTACTAATGGGTTACTATGATATTCACTTTAGAATACTGTTCAAAATAATTAGAAATTAATTTAGAAGGACATATTAACACTTGAGTCGTCATTACTATCCAAAACCTTAAAAGCTTACAATGATTTCAGCCATTACTTGGGAGTTATCATACTGTACATTTTCACTTTAGAATACTGATCCAAATAATTAGCAATTATAAAGGATTTGGTAATACTGGAGTCATTACTAGTAGGTTGCCATGATCTTTACTTTAGAATTAATTATACATGTTGCATTACTCTCATTAATTATGAACCTGTATAGTAGGTCTTAGTAGTCCTTTGGGAGGAATAAAAATTAATAAAAAAAAAAAAAATAAAAAAAAAAATATATATATATATATATATATATATATATATATATATATATATATAATAGTGAACTACCTCTACAGAGCACTATTACTTACTAACCTACTTGTTCCTCTGTAGTTATTCATTAATGACGGAACAGTATTCTAAGTATTACTGATTTTTTCCAATGCACAGCTCTTATCAACAATCTGTATCAACAAACTGTACATCTATCAATGAGATGCAAAAACATGCATTCAATTGTGACCACCATTAAAAAAAAAATACAATATGGAGCACTCAATGTGAAAATAAATAGGAGTTTTGCATGAAAGCAAAACCATTTCTGAGAAGAACTTACCTAATGCACCTAGAATCATAATTCTAGAGACTGCCATATTAGTATTGATTCGCCTCCCATGGTGCTAGCATACTAAATTGACTTGTATGGGCTAAAGTACCTGGCAGCTGATAGCCCACAGCTCTTAGATTAAGCCAGTGCCTCTGAGCTTAGTGGTCGAGCTCATTTAATATCTCTACCAGTGTTCATTAAGGGCTCAGAAGGAGGTTGGGAATTTTCCCTTTAAGATAAAAGCAATCAATGATTACCTGAGAAAGATGTGATTAAGCAGCTCCAGCTCCGGTGTACCGCCCTACCTGGATCGGGGCAAGGTGGTTATCTTTACTTATTTAACTGTGGTAAAGCCCACTCGGGGGAACGACCAATGCTGCAACAACACTATTGATTTGTTCTGCAGGCCTAAACAAAGTCCCATTTGAGTTTCTTTAAAGAAATATTTATGTGGAATACAGAACGGCTTTAATATTTTGAAAACTATCCATCTGTCTGTATACGGCTTTGGAATGTTTTCTTTATAATATTTTATTTTTGAATCCAAATGCAATGCGTCATTACCCCTTAATTGGTGTGCTGAGGAATAAATCTGTCTATAGAGAGCAATCTTTGTGAAATTGGTTTATTACAGACAATATTTTTTTTATTTCCAAAACAGAGGTTGTGCCATGCAGAAGGTGGCAAATTATGAAAGATAATAAGCAATTTCCCACTTCACTAACACAGTAACGATTTTGCAATTTTTATAATACTTTTTGAAATACTTACAGGTAGCCTTTCTTTGATAATCAATGTCTCAATTATCATTTCAAATCCCAACCATCGCATCAAATATGAAGTGTGTATTCATAATTTGGATACACCAAAACTCCAAAACTTAATTTGGAGGTTAATGCAATACCTTTTGTCCCAGATTGAAATGCAGAGACAAGTAAGGCATTGGTAAATAGATTTCTATTGCTCTGTCTGACCAGCCCGATTTAGCAACACTGACTCAACAAATTGCACGAATTTGGGGCAGGACTACCAGTTTGGCTCACCAATGGAAGACGTGGGAGTGTTCGAGAAAATACAGTAGTTTAAAACAACTGTTTTCTACATTGATAACAAATAATAAATGTTTCTTGAGCAGCAAATCAGCATATTAGAATGATTTCTGAAGGATCATGTGACACTGAAGACTGAGGTAATGATGCTGAAAATTCAGCTCTGATCACAGAAATAAATTACTTAATAAAAATATTTAAACAGAAAATTGCACAACATTACTGTTTTTACTGTATTTTGATCAAATAAATCCAGTGACTATGCAATTTCTTTTTATACCATTACAATATCTTTCTTACACCAGTGGCAATAGTGGTACCAAGAAATTAATTCAGCTTTAAAGTAAACATCAGAGTTGCTTCCTGGTCACGAAATCCAATATATTTCCCTGCACTGATTGTAGTAGTCCTCTAATTCAAATTCCAACCCGTACAAAGCTTGCCAATTAGAGGAAGAAAGAACAAAACCATACTTCATTTCTCCATAGGCTCTCAGAACAGTACCACAGACCATCTCTGGAGCGAGGACTTGTAAATCAAACACGACCCTGTCATTAGTGCATCATATTCACAAGTCCAATCCGTCCAATGCATTTGGCTGAGAAAGCAGAGGCCAGTAAAAAGGCAGAGAACAGCTGTCACGGCACTGAGTGACTGTGTGACCGCAAGTGAAATAACTTTACATGTGCCGTTAAACACAGCTGAAAACACACTGTTGAATTTTGGCTGGAAATCCTACTGGCTGAATACATGCATGCATTTACTAGAAACAAAGCATGTTGAGTATGTGCGCTGAAATAAAGGAAAAATCTCACTGGAAGAGACCATAACCACTCTAATGGCAACTTCACATAACTTTTACAACAAGACTACACTGAGCTAAAAAAAAATATTATTTCTGAATAAAAAATATTTGTCAACGTAAATGACATGCTTCAACCAAAAAATTAAATAATATAAAAAAATATGCAAGTGCACCAACAGTGTTCAAACTGAGCAAACTTAGTTGGGCCATCACTGTCACGTATTGCTCTGAGACAAGAAGGTTGAGGATCCAAATTCAGTTTTATTGAAATGGTAATCCACAACCGTAGTCGAAAACAGGCAAAAGGTCAAAGCACAGTAAATCAGTCCAATCAAACAAACAAATCCAGAGGGTGAGACAGGAACGGGAAAACTAGGAACATGGAAAACAGTGGAAACGCTCAGAATGGCTGTGTAAACAACTAACAAGACTTCGCAAGGAATGAATGTGAACGCCAGGCTTATATGGGGTGAGCTAAACAAGGTAATGACATACAGGTGAATGTGATCATGGCTGATTAGTCTGGGCAAAGGATTATGGGAAATGTAGTTTGTGAGGGAATGATAATAGTCTGAAGTGGAGTGCCCTCTGGTGGCCCTCAAGGGCACTCCAGCTGGTGACCGTTACAATCGCCAACAAAATTGACATTTTGAAGTTGCTCAAGCTAATTGGCCAACAATTTTACTTTACTTAATATTTTATGTAATGTCAACTTTTCTACATTCAATAGTTCAATCAGCCTTTAAAATAGAGTTTGTCTGACAAAATAAAAGTTGGTGGCGTGGTGAAATATAATATAATATAATATAATATAATATAATATAATATAATATAATATAATATACTCTCAGAAAAAAAAAGGTACAAAAGCTGTCACTGGGACAGTACCCTTCAAAAGGGTTCTAATATGTACGATTTAGGTGCTAATATGTACACATGTGGTACCAATATGTACCTTTGAGGGACTAAAATGCACTCTTTAGGTACAAAGGTGTACCTTTTGAAAAGGTACCGCCACAGTGACAGCTTTAGTACCTTTGTTTTCTGAGAGTGTATAATATAATATAATATAATATAATATAATATAATATAATATAAAGTCACACTTAAAATGTCTGAGTGTCATTGCATTAGATTACAAAAGTAAAACAAACTAGGCCCATTTTTCAGAAAATAAATAAATATTTGAATCCATTTATACAGCCAAAGCAAATTGTTTCACACACACAAAAAAAGTTTCTCAGTATGACAAAGTATTTCAACATTCAATGCCACTTGGTTTGCATTTTTGTTAGGCTGGATGATGCAATAAAAACAGTTTGGTAAACTCAGTTCAAGTGTACTATTAACTTGAATCATTTGAGTCTCCCCACCTGGTCTAGCATGGATATATATGCACAGCCTACTCTGTGCAGCTGCACAGCATATTGCGGCATTTTAAATGCAGTTTTTCCAAGCACTGTGGACAACCCAAACACTCTAGACTGCAATTTCTAAGGCTCAGCTTTTTCTCCCCCATGTGAATATAAATTTTCACGTATATTACCTCAAAATTGCAGTCCTAAATCACTGGCTGATTTTGTAATGAAATGTAAATGGGATGTAGAGGAAATTTAATCAAGGTTTTAAAGTTGTTTATTAGATCATAACCACCAGTATGATTTTAAAAGCTCCATTAAGGTAAGTGAAATTGCAACTTGTCTGTAGCCTCCAGTGGTTTAACTTTCCAGACTTGATGAAAATTTGGCAGGACGTATTTTGAAAGGCAATAGACAGAAAAAAAAAAGAAAAAAAAGAAAACCTAAGTCATTTTGAATCTGTCAATAAAAATGATGAGTGCTTCATCTACATCTGAGAACACTGCTGACCTTCAAAACCTCTTAGTAGGCATTGCAGCCAAGTCGTCTGCAATGTACACACTTATAACCATCAGATAAAATAGGAAAGGAAAATTTAGTGCTCCATTTTTATCTTAATCTTCAATGATACTTGCCTGTGACCTCATAAAATCGAACAAATGGACGGAAAAAGAGCAGGAAAAAAGAACACTTGGCCATTTCCATATTGCATTTCAATACATTCATAATATAATTCCCCAGGCTATTTATAGTTAATTCAAAACATAAAGGTATCCATAAAATAATCCAATCTAAATACAATTAAATGGATTTAAATGCAAATACGACTAAAATATCAAAACATTTTTATGGTACAAAACAGATAACATGCATAGTCCAATTTTGCACACTTAAAATTCTAAATATTCATTCTCTTGAGTGACTTTAATGGTAATTAGTGTAATATGTGTGATTATATTTTAATAACCATGCAGTAATGTAATTATCTTGTTCGATGTAGGTTTTGTCCATTAACCTAACGAAAGGTTTTGTAATTGGAGGTTATGAAGGAGCAGAGCTGGTTAACCGTGATGAAAACCCACCAGATGTTCATACTGGGTTAAATCAGTCAGTCTGAGTGAACTTAACCTGTGTCAAGTTAAAAGGACTCTGGTGTCAGGGCCAATAACCAAATGTACATGGGTGACGTACAAGATGATTATTATTATTATTTTAATTTCTGAGAATCAAATAGCTACTTTTTAAAAATCTAAAATAAAGAGAAGATACATGCAAAATACTGAAGTTGGATTATACCTACATATATACTGTACATATATGTATATATTTATATTATATATATGATTTTATATACAAAATGTATATATAAATGTATAAATGATAAATGGATTAAATTTAACATTTCAATATACACAAGATACAACATATAGGCCTAGATGTAGTGAAATGTGAACTAGACACAATGAGATTCACCAGTTTGTTTCATTATGCTCTCATGCATTATAAATGCATATCATTCCCTCCGTCCTTAAGGAGTCATTCATCAACAACACCTAGAAACACAAACTTTAATGCATTTTAAACTCATTGCATTCATTTCATGCAAGATGAGCATGTTTTTTTTTTGTGAGAAAGGGGGATAAAACAAAACGCCAAAGGTCAAGCTCATCCACCTGGTGATTACTTTGCCGTCCTCGATTGCATTATTGTTTGTCTTGCAATTTCCCCTCATCAGGCTATCATTTGATTATGTAAATATGCAGCTGGTTGTCTGGAATGCGATGTTTATCACCATGGCGATGGATACAGGGATTCAGGCCTGACCAATCCCTCCTCCCACAGGCTTATTTGACGCAACCTCCTTCCTTGTCTAGTCTCTGCGATGATGTGTGATGATGTGCACTGTGTTTATAAATAGCACCAGCTTTTCACATTGGTTTTACATAATCAGGACATTTCGCCTTGCGTTAAATCAATGTTGACACAGCACCAGGGGGACCACGGGCTTGATTGTCAGACATAACAACATCCATTTATCTCCCTTTAAAAACTTGACTCTGTTTCCTGCTACTATACGGCGTATTAGACTCCGGACACATTCACACGTCACATCACATTAGCGAGATCATAATTGAGCATATCTGAATAGTTTAAAAAAGGATCAACAATATGATTGGCTCATAGCACAATAATTGACCGGATATTGGAAGCGATCATACTTCATCAAACAAGCTGGTAAAATATTCATCAGATCTCACTCACACAAGTGATTGGGTGTAATGCGTTATCTCTCAGCGTGAGAGTAGCACAAATAGAAAGGACACTCTTGAATTAAAGGGCTTAAAGATCATTCATAGTCTACTATCAACACATACTGTACGTTTCAGAGGACAAAACTTCCTCTCCAGTCCAAAACAAGCATTTATTGAAACTAAGCAAAAAAAAAAAAAAAGAAAAAGAAAAAAGAAAAAGATTAATTCTGAAATCTAACGTCACAGCCAAGTATTAAAGGGGTGGTTGATTATGATTTCACTTTTCTAACTTTAGTTAGTGTGTAATGTTGCTGTTTGAGCATAAACAACATCTGCAAAGTTACAATGCTCAAAGTTCAAAGCAAAGGGAGAGATTTTCCTTTAAAGAAATCGTTTTTTTAGGACTACAACAAACGGCTAGTAGAGACTACACGACATTCCTCCCAGGTTAGTGACATCATGAACCCAAGAATTTACATAAACCCCACCCTAATCTATGACTAGAAGATAACTACACCTACAGTACATAAATTCATCAACTATCCATTCAGAAATGTCCTGTTGCTTCTACATGTTGTCACTTCTTCTTGAGTCTCCCCATCATTGTCTGAATCCGGTTTGAACATAAAAGACTAAAAGTTTTTGAAATTTTGAGTGCGTGTCTGTGTGAGGTAATCGAAGCTGCTAACACACAAACACACATACGGGCTCTTGAAGCTCCGTCCCCTGTGCCGGGAGCAGCAGCTCATTTGCATTTAAAGGAACAGACACAAAAACAATGCGTTTTTGCTCACCCTCAAAAAGTGACAATTTTAACATGCTATATACAAATCTGTGGGATATTTTGAGCTAAAACTTCACATACACACTCTGGGGACATCAGAGACTTATTTTACATCTTGTGAAAAGGGCATCACACCACCCCTTTAACGCTTTAACGCATGCCTGGTCTTTATCAACCAGTGATGTCATTTACTACCCTCCCCCTCATTATTTATATATATATATATATATATATATATATATATATTTTTTTTTTTTTAGTTAGACTTCTTAGTATTCTTCAATCTATTCATTATAGACAAAATAAAATAAAAACATTTATGAATCCCTGTTTTCTAATTCATTGTAAAAAGTGTATAGGGTCGCTATACTGCCCTACAAAGGCAAACGACCTTAAGTCGCTGGAGTGTGGAACAGAGAAAAATGACTTTAAAGGTCCCATGACATGAAATTTTCACTTTCTGAGGTTTTTTAAAATTAATATGAGTTCCCCTAGCCTGTATATGGTCCCCAAGTTTCTAAAAATTTCAATCGGTGTAAATCGAGCTTTTGCTATCTTTCTCTGCCTTTGAGAACATGGAGGCTCATACGCGCTGATCTTGAATCTCCTCCTTATGACGTCATAAGGAGGAAATGTTACCTCCCCTGTCTCTGCTTTGCCCGCCCAGAGAATATTTTCCGCCCATGAGAAAATGCGCTAGGAAGTAGAACGCGCGCGCGCGATTTTAGTTTGTCCACGAGAGATATCATGGCTTTTGAGCTAGCGAAGCATAACAATTGCTAAATAATTGGATGTACAAATGAACACCGAAGGGTCAATACAGAGCTGGGCTTGCTGAACGTCTGAAACTAAAGTCTGGATCACTCTCTTTGGCTCAGCTACACACCTCGGACAAGTAAGTCAACTAATGATATATAAGTGTGTTGCTTTACTGTTTATGGTTACCTAGATTTTACACGTAGAATGTGGCTGTAACATTAGCTATGCAGTTTATGTGTGTGAATACACACACTGTAACGCGAGTGTTGTACACGTCTTAGTTATTTGGATAACCGTTTTCCTGTTGGTTATATGGCGCGCGCGATATCCGCATTTCAAGATCGCAGAGCTTGATGTAATTGTAATAAGATCTCTCATGAAAAGGCAACAGTAGGTTAGCGTTAGCTACATGATAATAACTGTAAACCATCCGAATAAAGTACCGTATCCAGACATAATATTTTAAACGAACCATTCGGAAACGTCCTGCTGGAGCCGCTGAGTTGCAACTTCTTCATCCGTTGCTTCTCCATCTGGATCAGATTCTAGGTTAAACTGAAATGCTTGAACGACCGTGTCTTCGTGCCATTGTTATATCCAACGTAAACATGCACGCCACGTTACCGTTGCGCAATATGGTCAAGGCCACACCCACCCTCCACCTTGCGCCGCCTTTCTCCTCCTCATTAGTATTTAAAGCTACAGACACCGAAACGGCCTGTCTGAAGGAAGCTCATTCTGGGACTGGCTTGTAGTGGCTATAATTCTGCACCGAGGCTGCATTTTTGGAAAGAGATTTCAGATACAGTACTAGGGACCACTAAGGCCTATATTAAAGCCTACAAAAAGTAGCATGTCATGGGACCTTTAAATATTTGTTGTTGTCCCGCCAAATTAATTATAGGTAGGACACTGGAAATCTGGCAAATAGATGTTTTAGTAATGAAAATTATACACAAAAAAAATCTTGAGCTCAAACTTGACTTTTGACCACTATTTTAAAGGTACTGTACTCTGCCTTTGTATTGTCAGCAAAAAGTGAGAAGTTATGCCAAGGCAAAAGGCAGTAACTTCCACATTATCAATATTTGGTTGCTGATCACTATTAACAAAATCATTATAGTAACACCTGTATAAAATCTAGTGATCATGGCATTTATTTTGTATGATTTACAATTATTTATAGCCATCTACTTATTGCTATCCTTTGGTTGCATTCTGATGGCATTATTAATACATTTGACATGACAAAATACCTCCATAGATATCCAGCGTTGGCTCGACCGTGTTTAGGGCGGGGCTGAAGTCGCCGGCGAAGTTTTGGCACTCTGCCAGCTAGATGCATGAGTGTTTCAACCAGGTCCGGTACCCGAACTGGGTGAGGCGGGGCTTTAGTTCTTGGTTGTATTCATCTGCTACAGCAATGTGTAACATTTTTCTGTCAACTCTGCATAATCCTTCGCGATCGATATCGCGCGTTTGTCGATGGAGCGGTTTCAGACCATACTAAATGTTCTGACCGCATTTGTGCAGGACAAAGCTCTGAGGACATCAGAAGTTAGAGGGAATAATGCAGCTGTACAAAGTAGACAGGCTACACCGTAATTTAAATTTTAATGGACATTAAAACAAAGGCAGATAACCGTACAATCTGGTAGGTAGCATTATGTGAGAACACCGGCACAGTAACTTCATATTGACGTGCAGCTAAACAAAGGCAGAGTACCGTAACTCAATTTGAGCGTTCCAAAACAAAGCCAAAGAGCGGTAACTGATGTTACGGTGTTCTGCCTTTTTTTCTCATGGGCTTTTGGAAGTTACTGTTAAGACAACTCATTATTTTCTCAAAAAAACAACATAATTGATTCAATATACTCATCCACATGATAAAGGAGGTCTTGAATGTGCCAAAAATATAAAGAACTCATTTTCGACCAAAAACGAAGTTACGGTCTTTTGCCTTTGCACGGCAGTATAGCGACCCGAGGTATGTAATGTAAGAATATTTTTTTCTGCATAAATCAAGGTGACACTGCCCGGAAGCTTTCTGAGTACCTTCAGGGCATGGTACCGAAGACACATACCGAGTTTCGCAATGATACGCCAATGCGTTCGTAAAATAACAATGTTCGCAACTATACGTCTGCTTTTGGATCAACACAACATTGGAGATGAATATGTTGTAAATAAAGTGGTAAATTATGTTTTTTGTTGTTGTTTTTTGCACAAACAAAGCACTCACTTTACTTCATAAAATTGAGTTTAAACCACTGAGTCACATGAATTACTTTAATTATGTCTTTATTATATTTCTGGGCCTTGAAAGTGGTAGTTGTGTTGCTGTCAAGCAAGGGACATAAAGCTCTCAGATTTCATCAAAAAGATCTTAATTTGTGTTCCGAAGATGAACGAAAGTCTTACGGGTTTGGAACAACATGAGGATGAGTAATTAATGACAGAATTTTCATTCGGGGATGAACTAACCCTTAAGCATCTGCTGACCTTTTGTGACAACATGCCCCGGTTACACTGTATGTTGTCACACTATGTGAATTATGCATGAATTATTACAAAGGAATTATCCTATTACATGCTATTATAAAGCACCAAATGTTTTATAAAATTAGTTTTCAAATCAATTTTACAAAGAAAACAAAACAATTAAATCAATAGCCTGACGTCATCATACTCAGATTCTAGTCAGAATATGAGTCTGCTACTGCTCCATTGGGCTGTGATTATGGGGCGTGTTTCAACCGAACTAGGAAAGAAAATGCCTCTGCACTCAATTGGATAGACCTACAACCAATCAGAGCAACGCAGTAAGTGACGTATGTTCTTCATTCATCTTTCCGATCGACAAATGCCTTGATCGCTGTTCTCTGTTCCTCTTTTAAAATGAATGCGCTGTCGATATCTTTTATAACAGACGCGATGGAGGAATCTACATATGATGTTTCATAAACAAAGTTCGGGAGGAGCACGTTCAAATAATCAATCCAATCAACTTGTCATCAAACGATTGCCATGTCTACCCTATCAGCATGAGAGGAAGCATATATTTATTCTCTGTCAACTCACCTAACATTCCTTGACAGTTTTCAGCATCCCTCCACTCACTCTCGGCTTGTTCTTCCACAGCCTGGAATACGGGGGGAGCACTTTGGGTTCGGGCCGAATACCGAGCCCGGAGCCTCTCCTCGGACAGCACGCCAAATATGCATTTATTCTATCTGAATTATTTGTAAGTGTGAACTCGGGAAATCTCAATTCTCCAGCGGCATCCATCGTTGTTGTAAACGAATTCAACCCAAACCCTCTTTGGTGAAGTGGATGATTACTTTACTGTTGATCATCTGTCCATCATCGTATAAAGCCCGCCCTGACAATTTGATTGGTCCGAACAGGTTTTGTTAGGGCATAATAGCTCCTCAACGGATCAAGTCCAGACCGAACTTCCCGACCAAAAATATTTGTGGGCGGGGCTAAGTTCGGCTGGCATCCAGGCTATTAAATCAATGTTTTAGCCAACAGATATTGTGATTAATATACATTTGATTGAAACCAACACACAAAACCACTGTGAGAGAAAAGCATAGTGCATTAGAACCTACTGCATTGTTGAAATACAGCCTTTTTGATAATTTCCCCAGCCTCCCTGCATCTTCAAGCCTTGTGTTCAACGGTTTCTCATGTCTTACCCTCTCCACACACACAGATATTGAGTCTCCGTCTGATCCAGGGCCCCAGAGAGCCTTATTTAGCGCTGCTGACACAGACTGACAGAATGGCCTCACGCTGCAGGTCTGTATAACCAGGACAGCAGAGAAGGCCAGAGGGGTCACTGGTGTCACAGACTCAAACCTAACAACCGTCTGCATTAGTCTCGGCGCAGACAGCGAGACACTTTCTGTGATGTACTGAAGATCAGTGCGGCCGGAGGCCTGGGGATGAATCTGGGTCTGTCATCTCACCACATCGAGTCTAGAACACATGAAGGAGGTTTTCTGCAGGATTGCTTTGATTCTTAACTCCCTGATCCCAGAGCAGCGATCAAAGGCCTGGTTTGTTTAATGATAAGGCTGCACCGAAAACTCACTCTTTAAAATGCTAGACTTTAAATGGCAGACTTGGGTTGGTTAAGATGAGGTCAATACATGTGTCAGTGTGTTACTCGGAAGTTTAACATTAAGAACTTAACGTGTAAAAAAAGTAACTCAAAATGTAAAGCACTCTTGTTAGGATAGAGCTTAGCCAAAAATATTTTACAAATACAGGTAACACTGTACAATAAGGTTCATTGATGTATTAACTAACCATGAGCATTCCATTTGTATTTGTTAATCTTTGTTAACATTAGTTAATAAAAATACAGCTGTTCATTGATAGTTCATGTTCGTTCACAGTACATTAACTAATGTTAACAAGATTTTAATAAAGTATTAGTAAATGTTGAAATTGACATTAACAAAGATTAATAAATGCTGTATACGTGCAGTTCATTAGTTCATGTAATGTTAACTACTACAACAAACCTTATTGTAAAGTGTTACCAATGCATTAGCTATTGTGAATTAACAATGAACAACAATTATACAGAATTGTTTTATCCAATTCTAACCAATTACTATACATATACATTTTTAAACATCTCAAATCATATACACTACCGCTCAAAAACTGGGGTCAGTTGGAATTTTTGTTGTTTTTATAAATTAAGACTTCTATTGACAAAATAACTTTTTTTTTTTTCATTGGCAGATAAATAAATAATATATCTTCATCTGCCAATAAAAAAAAGTTATATTGTTTCAGCATCTGTCCAGTTTGACTAATAAAATAATTTTAGTAAACATTTATCATCATTTGCTGTGCACATTTGACCTCTAAATATTTTTTTTTTATCTACGTTTCAGTGCATTTAGTCATTTCTACTAAACTCACTCTAATGGAAATGCTTTTTAGGTAGAATAATCTACACACAAAGCTCATTAAAACAATAGTGCTGAAGTCTGGTCTTTAGCGAAAGTCTCTTATTATCAGAGTCAGCATCCTAATATCAGTGAAAGTTAGTAAGTTCTGCCAAGGTGAAGGTTTTGTGTATGTATTTGGCTAAATGTTACATATTGTCCAATTCACATGAGACTAATTACTAAGTAACCTTTACTTGCATTGGTATGTTCTACTCTCATAAATATGCAATTGCGATTGTTTTCCAGTTTTTTTGCTGGTGCACTAGAAGATGTGGGGTTCCAAGTTGTCAGAGGTTGGCTGCAGTTTATGCATAACAAATATTTAATCTTCACAGTAATCATCTTTCACTTGTATTTAGAAATACATTTTGCCTGATACTTTCAAATACTGGCAGGAATTGCAGGACAAATGTTAGTGTCACTGTTTTGAAGCAATGTACTGTAGGGTGAACAAAAAAAGCATGTAATAATGAGTAGGCTTAAGCACACCATGTAGGATGCACTGTTAGCAGCCAAAAGAACGGACAAACAAACAAATAAAAAAAATTAAAAAATAGCATTTTACACGGCCTAGAATTCAAAGCATTCAACATATTCTGAATGGATTGCATTTGGAATATATACGGTACAGTGCTTTTTTCTCCCGGAAGACTGCGAGCTGTGTGGAAATGCATTTACGCTTTGCAGTTCTGATGAAACGTGGCGGTCGGCCAATGAACATGAAAAACCGAAATATGTGAAAGTCACTAAAAAAGACTTGAGAGTTGTGAAATAAAATACATGGGCACACATACACTGAAAAATCCTACTAAAAGTTACAAGAAAAATATTTCAAAATCATATATTTTGATTGAGGGTTTTGCTTCTTGCACTGAAAGTTTTTAAATTCAGTCTTCTACCCTGCAATTCATTTAATAGCTGTCAACGTTGAGGCATTCACAACAGCTGTAAGGTCATACAAAAACATCATTCTTATCTGAAGTGTTATATTTTGACTTGTAAAGCTGTAAAAGGCTCAAAATACTGATAGTTGTGTGTGTGTCAAAACTCATAAAAACACCACAGATGCAAATTCATTTAGATTCATGGTTGTTAAGTTTGACAAAATAGCTGCAGTTGTAACTTGCCTGAAGCAATGCTATTAAAAGCACATGTTTGTTCGGTTCATTTTTTTAGAAGGCAAAGAAAATCTAAATGTGGGGACATAGTTGGCGTTGTGTATATTAAATAGGGACATGGCGTGAAATGCTAATAAGAAGCTGCTTCACATTAAATAGCCTGTTCACCGTCTGTGTCCCAGTAGCAGGACACTTTTTTATTGCCTTTTTTCTAGGACTGCATGACATCGTTTTAGCATCGATATCGCAATGTGTGCATCCACGATTGTCACATTGCAGGATGTGTGATGTCAAGAACAGGGATCGTAGTTGATCCGTATGGACCAGGCACCATGGTTCGAAACGCACGTGGTTCTGGGATTAATTGCCAAGTTGGACCATTATAGAGCGAAAATGTATCATTAGCATGTGTTTTAGGCCACGTCAGTTTAAATATTCAGGAAATGTAAAACCATTTGAGTGCAAGAACGCCCACACAGAGCAACACAGACAGCATGCAAACATTGAGAATTCCATTCTCCCTCACGTATATGTGCTTGAACAGACACGTGCACGCAAAATTATATCAACATGCCCGTCTCTGCGAGTATCCTCGTAAACAGTCGCTTATGGCTCACATGAACGTGAAAAAATTGAGAAAGAAAACGAATGCGTATCATTGGTGCAGGTTTGATGTCAGAACCCAGAAGACTGATCCGCCACTGGTTCCTTCGAGAAATTCCTTTGGGGTTTTATAATTGGGTTTTTCGGTTTATGTGTAAAATAAAGCCTGTGGTAAACAAAACTTGACGTTTTGTTCCACAACATACACACACCCATAGCGAAAATGTACAAAAAGTACAGTACGTTTTTAATAACTAGATAAGACAGCTCGGGGTGTGAGTGTGTGCAGTTTACGACTTCCATGAAAGGCGTTTTTTCGGATTCCCACAATGCAAGGATAAACACTTTGGGCCCTATTTTAACGATCTGAAACGCAAGTATCAAATGCCAAACGCAAGTAAGTTTGTGGTCTCAGGCGCTGTTGCTATTATACCGGCGGGATAAATGACTCTTGCGCCTGACACAAATCTAAAATGGGTTGGTCTGAAGTAGCTTCTTTATTCATAGGTGTGGTTTGTGCGTAACGTGAAATAAACCAATCAGAGCGACATCTCACATTACCTTTAAGAGCAGGCGCGCTTGTTCCATGGCGGATTGCTATTATAACGGCGGATTTGCCAGGCGCGCGCCAGGAGCGGTTCACAGCCGAGGAGACCGACGTTCTCGTCAGGGCCGTAAAACACAGAGAAGTGACATTGTATGGGGATGGAGAAACACACCCAAATTAGCTTCGGTTAAACAGGCGTATAATAATTGGGGTAAATGTGTAAACTAAATTTATGCCTATTTTTTCACATCTTCATGGATACCACAATGATTTCCCTCGTGTGGAATATTGTTCCTTGTAATTATTTATGGTTTGCAAAAATGCTGCGTCTGTGTGTAGATGAGATAAGAAAAGTGTATGCGCGTTGTGCAGACGTTACATTATGGCCAAGCATGCGCCCTTAAAATAGCATCTGTAATAGCATCTGAACACGCCACTGACTTTAGACTAGGTTTTTCCTAGAATTGTTTTCTGGAACTGCAAAATAGCACCAGGGAACATTTGCCGAACACGCCTCCTCTTTTCGATGAACCACCCCGGGAGCGCAAGTTCATTTCCTAATTTACCGACGTGCGTCTGTGGAGGGAAAAGTCCGCTGTGTGTCGGGTGCAAAATAGGAATGATACACGCGTCGGTGTACAAAGTCAAATGCGCTGGGTGCAAGATAGGGCCCATTAACTGTAAGGAGTGTATAGTGAATCATGTCTATGATGTCTTTATCATTGTCTGTTCCCCCTATAATTGTTGTCATACAGTATGTTCATAACCTGCTCTTTAACCTCTTATAATGGATTGAGTTATCTGTTAGTCCAACCAATGACAGATAGAGGAAAGTTTGGGAAACCTCATTCTTTTGGATATTACAAACCTCAGTTTTCTAACAAAGATGCCTAAACTTTTCAAGAAAAATCTGCTTTACTTCTGAAAATGAGACAAACTGCATCTCATGTAGCTGCATAAAAATTGAACTCATTTGTATTTTTAGACACATTCATTATTATCTTCCATGCTATGATTTCAGGACAGCCCCGGAGCCCCTGCGGTGTAGGAGACCCCTCACAGCGCTATGAGCCCATGACATTCTGGTTAGATTTGCCTTTGCAGAACTATCTAACTATCAGAACCAATGCCAGATCAAATGTTATTTTTAGAGCAGAGTTTCATTCTAGGATGTTATCTATCATTTAAAGTGATTCCCAAACGTATTTGAACTCAAAAAAATGCCTGGATGTCATTGCATTAGAGGCAAATGTCTCTTTTTTTTATAAGTTCAAACTTTGAAAACTTCTACGTGAAATGACATTCATGTATATTTGGACTTTTAAAAATGTCTTTATGCCATTTAATTAGATGCAAAAGTCTCTAGTTTATAATTTCATACTTTACAAACATGTACACTACATACAATTAAATTCATGCATTTGTCACTTAATTATCAAACGTTTAGTGATTGGTCCAATATTTATAGTGGTCACTGTAAACTAAACTAAATGTAGAGTTTTAGATAAATTATAAAAATATAACAACAAAGGCTGCACTGCCAGAAACATTTTAAAATCTAGCAATATATATATATATATATATATATATATATATATACATATATATATATATATATACATACACGTATATATTGCAATTATATCAAAACAATAAAAAAAACACAAAGTTGTAATATAATTACATTAAAACAATATATAGCAAACACAAATACCCATACACACACACACACACACACACACACACACACACACACACACACACACACACACACACACACACACACACACATATATATATATATATATATATATATATATATATATATATATATATATCATATCTATTATTTGTCACTACAAAAACATAAGGGATTTGTCGCTGAAATGCCTTAAAAAAAAAAAAGACATTAAAGTGTAATTTTTTTTGTGTGGAATGTGATAACATACATTTATTTCTCTATGAAAATTATAATTTTCAACTCCACATGGAGCTTAACATGAATTTGTCAAATGAAAAGTTCCATCTGAAAGTGAACTCCAGTCTTTTATTCCTCGCTCTCCGTTTCTCTCGTCACATTACACTTACAATGGCATGCGTAATACATCAAGAGCCCCTCCTAAATTTGGCAGAAACAAAACGCATGCAGGTAAAGATTAAAAGTTGATATGTTTGCCTTTGTATCGCTGATGCATTACATGAAGAATTGGATTTGTCACAAGGTATGCCCACGTTTGGGAAATTTGCAGAGAGCTGGCGTTTTCATCAGTCACCCTGGGGGATAACGCTACGGGAACACTCAGCAAAAATCGCTGAGGTGAATGTGCAAACGCTTTGAAAAACCACAGGCTGTTTTGTCAGCAGAGGTGTCACATGAATGCACTATTAGGTCTTTTTCAGTACAGCTAACATGATGTATGATGATGTCTTTGACACGTGAGCATACATTTTTTAAATATAGTGGCGTGAAGAATTAGATACCAGCAACCTGTGATGGTTTAATTCAAGGAGAACTGGTGTGACATCTGTCAAAAGAACTACAGAGATCTCTGGGGAAACTGTTGTGTGCACAATATGACACTGCAATTGCATTTGTACCGGTGCTTTTCCGCAGATATATCTCTCCTTTAAGAAAATAAAATGATTTACATTTCCAATTTATCAATTTTTGACCTCACGTCAGGGTTGCCAAGCCCGTGAGTTTTGATACTTGTCGTAAAACTTCATGTCGTTCCAAACCTGTAAGACTTTCGGTCATCTTTGGAACACAAATAAGATAAAGATATTAAGATATAAAGATTAAGACATAAAGATATTTTCAATTAAATCTCAGATATGTCCATAGACAGCTAGACAACTACCATTTTGACGCTTCAAAAAGTTCATAAAGAGATCGTAAAACTAATCCATATGAATCGGGTGGTTTAGTCCAAATATTCTGAAGAAACACGATCGCTTTATATGATGAACAGACTGAATTTAGGCTTTTATTCACATATAAACATTGATCAGCAAACATAAACAGAAGCTCAACCAATCTGCACTAACTTACACTCTACACTCATGTCTCATTTGAGTCTACTTTTTAATTTCTCCTAAGCAAATACATCCGAGACAAAGTTGATACTTCAGTGAATCCACAGAGTCCAGAAAGCACACCCTATGCACAATACATTTTTCCTCTTTTACAACTGCCAATGAATGACACTCAATGGTTTTATTGAAACCACAGCACTCTAAAGCACTTCTTCAAAAAGTCAAGGTCTCATATAGGTGAAATAAACCCAATTCCGCAGTAGAAATCCAGAAAACACATTGTCGTGAGTTCAAGTTAATCTTTGACCTCGGACATGGTTTCCAGACAGAATCCCTTTGACCTGCGGACAACATAATTGGAGAACACTTCCTTTAACACATAAGCTGATACAAAGATTTACAGCCAAGGACAAGAGAGGTCAGCACACTGAGGAAGAGTCTTCTCACAAAGGTAGGAATATATTCATAATACTGTACAGATTTTTTTTTTTTTTTTTTACTACCAAGACTTGTCAAAGATACAGAAACAGCTCTACATAACCAGAAGAAAATGTTCCTACAGATGGTCTGACAGACTGATCGCTCCACTAATATATGAAGGCACAAACTGTTCTTTTAACCCCTCACACATGTTCACAGCAAATGTGGGCCTGCAGATAAGATGCCAGTTTTGATTCTGATGGCAAAAGAAGGAGAACCCAGCTAACAGGGAACGTACTCAGAACTTTGACTAACAATCTGGGAAATATTTTATTTTTTATTTTTTACGTTATGAGCAAATTATCTCCCAGTAAAGTTAACAAATCGTTCGCTCACAACCTTGTTCATGGAACGCTTTTCCTTTTTTTTTTTTTAATGCCACTAGTTCCAGAATGTTCACAAAACATTCAAAAGTAACGTTCACAAAATGTTTGCAAAATTATAAAACAAGGAAATCTCTCTTTTTCTTTATCCAACACATAATTTGACAGATATTGATATTAAATGGACTTCTTAACGCTAATTGCATTCATAATTTCAGCTCTTGTTTCAAGAGACCGATTTACTCTCCTCAGCCAGAGAGACCAAAGACATTGATCAGACGTGAGACTCATAGGAAAACATATATATTTCAATTCTGCCCTAATTTACAGATGCACACTGCATGCAGATGTTACCATCATAAGACAAGGACAGAAAATATTCATAATTTCAGACAACAGTATTTCTCAGTAATTCAGTAGGTTATTATTTTGTTTCATTTAAAATACCCCAGCTAACAGGGAACGTTGGCTAACGTTCTTGCAAGTTTATCTCAAAGTTATGAACAAACGTTCGTCCAGTACATTAATATAATGTTTGTTCAAATTTTGTCTTTACTAATTTTCTCAAAACCTTATCATGAAACATTTGAAACGTTCATCATGTTCACTTTTTTATGTTACTACTTGTTTCAAAATGTGCAACATTCAAAAGAGTAACATTCTTATAATATTTGTAAAATGAGAAAATTTACCATTCCCTTATTTAATTATTTTTGGGCCAACCTTTGCATAAAACATATATAAAATAAAAATAAATAAATACATAATGAACATGTTGAACATTCTGACAACATTCATAAATAATGTTTCCATAACTTAATGGAAACGTTAGCAAAATATTCTTAGAACATATTTTTGTCAGCTGGGATCAACTTGCCTCTAAAATTCCTCAGAAGAAATAATAAAAAAAGAAGTAGAGAAGATAATTGACATACAGTAAAAAAAATATTGTGAATAGCAGCTCAGATTATTTGATCTTGGACGAATTTGCTGAGAAATGTTTGAGCCAAATCTGATCTCAGTTCATGAAACTCGAGGAGATGCATGTGAGATTACTAGTTTTTTTGTTTGTTTTTTTTGCTCACCCAGGCTGCATTTATTTGATAAAAATTACAGTTAAATCAGTATTTAAATACATACATACATACATACATACTTACTTACTTACTTACTTACTTATTTCAATTTAAAATAAGCTATATGAATAGAATATAGCTATAGCCTATATATATGGCTTTTGGCTTGCTTAGTTGGGGACATTTAATATTCAACAATATTATTGATCTGCCGTACTTAAGATGGACGGTGACACAATTTTCTTCTAGAAACAAACTTTGTTGTATTATTTTCATGTTATCACTGTGAAGCTGCTTTGATACAATCTGTATTGTAAAAAGCGCTAAATAAATAAATAAATAAATAAATAAATAAATAAATAAATAAATATTATGTAAGTATGTATGTATGTATGTATATACAGTATATATATACCCTTTTATGGTGATCATTTAGCATTTTTGAAAATGAGGACAACAGTTTTTCTTTCTGTCTTAATATAGCTGGATTCATTATCCATGAACATCTGCAGCAACAGATATTTTCATAACTCTGCAATTATCGCTGATCGCACACAAGGGTTGTTAAGCAGTTTCCCTTCCAAAATGTTCTTAAAGGGGCACAGCATAAATTAGTCTGCTACACAAGCTCTCTCTGACAGTTTTCATTTACACAGCGGTGAATACTTCAACCCCATAATTGTCTGTGTCTCTCCGTCTATCTTCCTCTGTTTCCCTGTCTGCATCTCTCCCGCCCCGCTTCATGGCCTCCTCACGGCTGTTATTTATAAAACTTAAACCTTTTAATTACACGTTAACTCCCATTTGCTATCATGGAGCTAAATCAATTTTCCTCTAAGTAGTTACATAATAGTAGGTTTAGAGGTTATACTTTTCCAACGTTAGTGCAAGAGGTGTGCGTTTGTAAAGCAATTTGCTTACTTAACCGAGCATGTAGTTCATTTAAATATGCAACTCATCAATTTGTCATTAAATCAATTTTCGCGTTAATGACATTAAACTATTTGAATGTGTTTAAATGCCTTATTTTCTTAAATTAGTGACAAACTCCATCAGTTTCCCAATTAACTGTTCTCTAATTTTTAAATAAAGCTACCTTGAGCAACATTTAATTGCATGTTATGTGTTATAATAAAAAAATAAAAAAATCTTGTTATATCTAAAAGCTTTAAACACAAAGTCGACTGAAATAGCCAAACATAATTACTACTGTCTAACATAACCATCTTACAAAACACTCCCTGATTGTCCAGAAGAGCATATTAATCGTGTTTTAAAGAAGCTTCTGTGTGGCTAAAATAATGTGTTGTAAGATTATGAGCAAATTAAAACCTGAAAAATGACATCTTAATATATTTGCACATTGATTTGTATACCTTTTATTCAATCCAACATTCCTGACATTAGAACCAAATAAACAATAAAAGTTACTACATTATTATTATTATTATACATTTTATAGGCACCTTGCATGGCACTCAAGGACACGTTACATAATAAAATATCAACACATAATCCTTATTACAGCCTGGACAGCCTGGATACAAATACAATCACATAAAAGCCTGCCTTAAAAAGCTGCATGACTAAAAGTTTGAGACCCCATAGAAGTTGTGCAAGTTCGAGGGAGAACAATATTGAGTGCCGAAGACGATCTTAAAGGGATGGTTCGGAGTAAAATCAACCTAGGGTCCTTCACACCATGACCCAAATAAGGATGTAGTGTAACGACGCCCAGTTCCAGGAATGCACTAATATTTTGTTGGTAGTACCAGTTTGCAACAATTATTAGTTAACACTAAGTTGTTAACTAATCACCCAGAGCACTAAGTTGCTCTGGGTGTGTGTATCCACGTTTGCAGTGTGTGTGTGTGTTAACTACTCACTACTCTGCTCCTAATGTGTGTGCATTAACTTGGATGGGTTAAATGCAGAGGTCAAATTCCAAGTATGTCATGTGTCCCTTTCACTTTCACTTTCACTTAACACTTCGGAAAAAAATTATAATTCGTCATTACACTACACCCTCATGCATCGCTTTCTGCCAGGACTTTTACGTGCTTTTCCCAAACCCCTGAAGTGACGTCGATGACCGGGTTAGCAGTAGCATTAGCCGTCAGGCAAGTGTTATTTAAATAAACTCCTGATGTACTTACAAACTTTCCAATGCCTCGTTTTATGAGCACAGAACCTATTTGTACTACTGTATAAGTTTGGTACCATTCTGGGCATTATTAGTGGGGCAATTTACGAGAGACATCCTTGGATCAGTTAGCGCCTGCACTAAGCCATCCGGCTGATATCTCTAAATAAGCTCTAACTTTAATAATGTTCAACCAAGGGAAAAAAGGCTTCTGGGGGGGTGTTTGGCTCGAGGTCATGGTGCAAAGGACCCTAGGTTGATTTTACTCCGAACCATCCCTTAAGGTACGAGTAGGGGTGTAGATGTGAAGGAGGTCAGGTACTGTTATGAAGGGGACAGATCATTGAGTGACTTAGGATTTTACAATCAGTATTGTATTTAACCAGTATTTACATCTTTATATATAATGGCGCTTTTCCACTACACAGTACCAGCTTGCCTCGGCTCGCCTCGACTCGCCTTTGTTTGGTTTTCCACTGTGTAAAAGTTGTACCTGTACCTGCTTCCAGGTACTTTTTTTCGTATCAGCTCCAGCCAGGTTCTGAGCGAGCTGAGGCGATACTAAAATGTGACGTGAAAACACGGCAGACTGCTGATTGGTCAGAGAGAATCGTCACTATTCACTGCGTCATCATTGCACGCGCCAGAAGGAGTATCCTGAATAAAAAAACAGCAAAAACAAAAACATCCAAAAACAGCATACACTCGATTTCCTCCATTGTCCTGTGTGTGTGGGTAGCGGGTGTGTGTCGCGTAGAAGATTAAGTCACGGCAGTTTCCTGCGGCGTCGCTATGACGACCAGGTACTATTGTGGAGGTACTATCTGTAATGGAAAACGGAGCGAAAAGCGAGCCGAGTCGAGTTCAGCTGGTACGGGTAATTGAAAAGCACCATAATATTCAAGAACATTAAAATATTCTAGTACAAAATAATCTTTTTCTTTCACGTATAACCAGCACACATAGAAGCATAAACAGCCTTTTTGACGTAATTGAAACTGAAAATGAGCTTGATGCTACTCCTATTGAACTAGTCATGCAGCATTTAATAGTAATTCATAGTAAAGCTGCTGTGAAACTACTTGGATTGTGAAAAGCACTATACAAATAGAACGTTTTTTTTTCTTTTCTTTTTGTACCCCTAAATGTTCAAATGTTTGAAATTTCAATTAATGAAAGAATCCTGTAAAAAAAAAAGTACAATGGTTTTCACAAAAATATTCTAAATGTAGAATTCAGAAACCTTTGCTATTAGCGACACCGGTGGCCGTTAAGTGAACTGCAGCTGAAAATTCAGCTTTGCATCACAGGTTTAAATTACATTTTAAATTTAAACCTTTAAATTATACTGCTGTTGAACTGCTATTGATGATGTATAATTTGCAGGTTTGCATGTTTGCATGCTCGCGGTCACACTTAGTATAATGCATTTCTCATAGCTGCTTGCCTCAGAATTAATTTCCCTTCGGAGAGCACACTAAAGCAACAAATAATTTAGTGCAAGTGCCGTTCTAAGCATGTAAAGTTTTGCTGGCAAATCAAAAGAGACAAAAGCATGAATAAAACAGTGAAGCTGGCTGTTACTTAGTTACGGTGGTAAACAGCTGGCACTACTCATCGTGATGGCGCAAACTTACAGTACCAAGACTCAGAGCTAAAGATAGGAGGACCAAAGGAGACCAGGGAATCAGGGAAGTTCAACTTCATCTATATATAGCTCCAGTCATGGATACTGGATAAATGCTCTTTTATAGGCTTTGTAAACTTAAGGTGCATTAAGCAAGATTCTGAGTTTTTGCAGAACTATGCCACCTCTGGCGGCAAGTGAAACTGCAGCCAGAGATGTGCACGCTCATGGACCACACGCACGCTTGCACGAGCACGAGCTGTTCATAACCAAAGGAGCATCACCCGCAAATCTTTTGTTTACAATCATAATGTCTTCAGAGGTAATAAAGTTATAAATCTGCAAGTCATTTTAAATATGTGAAAGGAAAGGCAATTGAGTAAATTACACACTTATGTGTGAGGGAAAAACGGGGGTAGTAGAAAACTTCGTTTTTTATTTCCATCTATCTCCATGTTGAACTGTTATGTGTTTACTGTATCCACTTATGATTGTATTATTATGGAAACACGTTCATGAACAATATAAGTTGTTACTTTGTAAAAGCTCAAAGCACAGTCGGTCAAAAAAGTACACTCAATTGTCTCAAGGTAATAAACAATTAAATGGCACTATGACGTTACCATAAAAGCCAAACAGGCTAATCCGCCGAAGATTTGCGGGGGTTTAGCCTGTTTTATTGATCTGCTAAGTAGCATATTCCAATAGCAATACATCCTAATTAAGCAGTAATTTGCTCAAAATTTGTGTCTAATTAACTTATATATCAGCATTGTATATCACACTCAAGATATTTGAACTGTTTTAATCGAATAGCAAATCATTAAACTACATGTAGTGCAGATTTATTTAGTAGATATTTTGCCAGGGACAATACACACTGATGAACATTTATGTGAAATGTGTCAATACTTTTCAACTGCTGTCCCTATGTTTACTCTCGTCTTATTCCGACGCCTGTCTGAGTCCAATTTTGCCCTTTTGGTTGCACTAGAGACAAGTTTTCTTTTTTTTTTATCTTGCGTGGAGTTTGCGTTGGTGTTTGAAATGAACTACAAGCCGGTCTCTTACAATCCATCTTCTACGGAGAATGCCGGCGAATACATAAACCTGCCAGACATAGCTATGTGAGCGTGCCGTGAACGCGCATGACGTCACGCCCAGTCTAAAATTCCGGCCCGAATCCCTCTTATTTATTTTACTTTACAGGATTATAGAGACAATCTCAGTGATCAGAGAAGGGCTCATTCAGCCCATCAGGCAATTGTTTAAGCATGTATGGGTTAGAAAACGGGTATTTTTAACATGAAAAGTTGCTTAATGCACCTTTAAAAGAGATTCTTGAATAGTCACAATGGATCTGTGAATGTCCAAACAACCTTCAATATGTCGGTCCTGTTTATCATTTTGGCTTCCATTCAAAGAGAGCTTTTATCAGAAAATAGACGGTATTGACCCCTAAGATGACAACAAACAAGCACCCTTTCATTCATTTTAACTGCAGTTCACAACCTCAAAACCTGCCTGTCAATTTACACTGTCTAAAGAGGCGCACGAGATTTTAATAAACCACGCTAATGGACAAAGTGCTTGAATTAGTGTTGCCTAAGAGTACTGTCCCTTCAATCTGCTTGCTTCTGGATGGACATGCATTTGTCTGCATAACAACTAATCACCAGAAAGTCATTTAAAACTATATACGGTATAATGGCAAAGACTAAAATGAATGTGAGACTTAAATGTTTCCCCCCATTTCATCTAATGTGACAACAGCAATCTTGAAAATCAACAATGTGACATTTACATAGACATGGTTTATTTTACTCATTTTTCCAGCGTTATTTTAGTATTATTTATATTATTTATTAATATTTTCAATTAGCTTGTATTTTCTATATTTTCAATATTCTATATTTTAATTTTAGTTTAAGTTTTATAAATTTTGTTAAATGCTTTTGTCATTTTCATTACTTTTTATTTTAAATATTTTTATTCAGATATTATAAAAGATTAATTCCACCACAGAATAAAACAAAATAAAAAAGATAAAAAGTTTACATATCGCAATTGTTCTTGCGATAGCGAGAGAATTGCAAGATGTAAACTCACAATTCTGACTTTTTTCTTCGCAATTCCCCCCAAAAAATTTTCTTCTCGCAAATGCAATTTTATATCAATTTTTTTCCGAAAAAAGTCAGAATTGCGAGATAAAAATTCACAATTACCTTTTTTTTTTTTACTCAGTGGCGTAAACAAGCTTTCATTAGATATTCAGTTTTATTGTTTTTGTTTGTATTCATCATTTTAGCTTAAATAAGAATTATAAATGTTGCCTTAATAAAAAAACAAAAAAAAAAATACCATTTTTCCATTTAACATTTATATTTTATTTGATTTCATCTTTATTTAAATGGACAAAAACGATGTTATAGTTTTAGTTAACAATAACAACACTGACTCACCCTCATCTTTCTTTCTTCAACAACAATCAAAATGAAAAAAACAAAAACAAATTTGCCATTTTTTTGGGTATAATAAAAATGAAAGATTATTGGTGTAATCAAACTCCAAAATTACAAAAAAGCACCATTATAGTATCATAAATCTGGTCCATGAAGAAAGAGCTAAATAATGTGTGTATTCTTAATCAATAGTTTTGTTTAAATGTCGATTATCAGCCAATAATGACTTCAGTTTTGGTCTGTTAATTGCTCAGAGCCATCATATCACTTCAAAAGCCTCGGAATATTGTTCACCAGGTACAATGACAACTTTTATGATGGATTTCAGTCTTTTTTGGGCCTTGTCATTTGAAATCACCCTCCATTTTGTTTCTATGGAGAAGCAGCTTAAGGACATTCTGCCTCTGATCTCATTTTGTGCTTCACAGAAGAAAGAAAACAATACTAGAGCGGAACAGCAAACGACGAGAACATTTTCTCCCTTAACTTGTCAAGTCTTCTCCTCATCTGAAACAAAAGAGACCATTCAAACGTATTCCTCCTCATTTTTAAAGCATGTTTCTGTCCTCTGGCTCAGATATTATAGTGATTCTTTTAGCCAAAGGGTGTTAGCATTCCTGCACAGCTCTCAATTCATTGTAAGATGAACGTTATACGTTCCAGGTAAACACAAAGATCGCTGAGGTAAAAAGCTCCTTTAAAGGTCACTTTTATCCATCACAAGAAAAGCGTGTTCATGAAGAAGACATCAGGTCCCTTGACACATGATCTTAAACATATTCTTAAGGGCCTAGTTGAGATGTAGAAGGCCACGAGGTTAGCTCTTTTTTTTTTTTACTGTTATGTTATTTCTTTCCCTTCCCCCCTGAAATGACAAGAGGCCTGGAGGTCACATGCTGATACCCTTTACCTTTGCTTTTATTGTTTGATTGACGCCACGAGGACTGATTCAGCGCAGTTTTATTTCCTCCTAGCATGAGTGCTTTGATTTGATGCCCGTAAACCGAAGCACATAAAAGGTTTTGATGACATACAGCAGCAGGTGCAACAATTTGTGTTGAGACAAAGAAGAGGGAGCTTGTGCAACGGCGCGTTGGCACGATAAGAAAGGATGTCAAATAATTAGGAGTGTACATGTGTGCGCAGGATTCAGACTGATGTGTGGAAAACAGCTAGAGAGATTTCTTGAATAAATAGGCAGCGCTTCAACCAGGGAGGTCTATGATACTGGAGATACTTGGAAAGTACTCTGTATTATACCGTAGTAAAAAGTATATATAATTAAATAATTTGCATTACATTGTACAATTTCCACTTATTTATTTATTTTTTACTTAAAACAGAAAAAAAAAAAAAAAAGAAAAAAAATGCTATATTTATATATATATATATATATATATATATATATATAGCATTTTTAGATTTTTTTTATTAAATATCCATGTTTATAATGCATGTAATAACATTATGCATGTATGTAATTGTCACGGTTCATGAATCGGCTGTCTCTCACTGATGTGTCTGCGTGAGTGTAATTGTGTGGGTGTGGTTACTCGTTGTGTTAATTAGTGTCACCAGCTGTCATCAATCCCAGGTTCCTTTATATGCCCAGTAACTTCACTCTCATGTTGTCAGATCGTTGTGGTTGTTTCCCGGTGTGTGTCCTGTGCTCGTGCCTCGTCTACAAGGTTCCTCGTCTGGATTTCGTCAGTTCTTCGTGTCGTCTGGATTTCGTCAGTTCCTCGTGTCGTCTGGATGTTCCACGGTTCCTGGGTTTCACTCGAGCACGCTTACCACTGCACCACCACCGGATCGCCATCTCGTCCCTGCTTCAACAGCCACCTGAGTGTTTGTCCCCGACCTGTGTCTTTACATCTGACCACCAACAATAAACTGAGTTTTACTTGCATCTTGCATCCTCCTATTATTTCCTCACAGAACGATCTGACCAATCATGGACGCAGCAAGCACAACTCAACTCAACGATTTCATCGCTCACTGCATCACACGTATGGACCAACAAGAGGAGAACGTCTCGGGCACAGGTCGTGCGGTACAAGCACTCGTGAAGCAGGTGTCCGAGCTCTCCCAACAGGTACAACAGCTATGGATTCCCACTGCGCCCCCCACACCACCCGTTCCCCCACCACCAGCGCCCGCAGCAGCGGAAGGACTGGAGCCACGCCTACCTACACCTGAGGGGTATTCCGGTGAGCCTGAATATTGTAGAGCATTCCTCACGAGATGTTCCATGCATTTTGCCTTACAGCCACGCACTTTCCAGAGTGAACATGCAAAGGTGGCATTTGTATTGACCCTGCTGTCAGGGAAAGCAGCGCTTTGGGGAACGGCGGTGTGGGAGAACGGAAACAACTGCTGCACCTCGTTCCAGGCACTCTCCGAGGAGATGAGGAGAGTGTTCGATCGTGCAGTGGCGGGTAAGGAGGCGGCCAGATTACTCGCCGAACTGCGACAGGGGGAAGGCTCGGTGGCGGACTATTCCATTCAGTTCCGCACCCTGGCCGCAGAGTGCCGTTGGAACGAGGAGGCGCAGTGGGATATGTTCCTGCATGGGCTGGCTGACCGCGTTCAAAAGGAGATATATACTTTGGACTTACCTGAGTCATTGAACGGACTGGTGGATCTTGCTCTGAGAGTGGACGCTCTACTGAATCGTGTGACCAGATTGACGCATCCCAGCCGTCCACAGCCCGACACGGGGGACCACCAGCCCGGTGGTGTGAGCGCGGTCAGCCCCGCATTCGACCACGAGCCCATGCAGGTGGGGAGAGCTCGGCTTTCCCGGGAGGAGAGGGAAAGGCGGAGATCCCAATGACTCTGCCTATACTGTGGCCGGGCGGGCCATTTCATCCACTCCTGCCCGGCAAAAGAAGCAAGCCCGGTAGTAAGTATGAGGCTACTATCGGGTGGGATCTCCGCCGAAAAGACCTCATCACCATCATCGACCCTCCTCCCGGTAAGACTGAGATGGCGAACGTCGACGCACTGCACCAATGCACTACTGGATTCGGGAGCGGAGGGTAATTTCATGGACTCCAAACTTGCACTTAAACTTCAGATTCCCGTCACTCCCCTCCCGCACCAGATTATCGTCAACGCACTCAATGGACAGGAACTTCCCCGGATTACGCATTCTACTGAAAACATCACCCTCATCACTTCTGGCAATCACACAGAACTCATCTCATTTTTACTCATGGACTCACCACTTGCACCAGTGGTTTTGGGACACCCGTGGCTTTCAAGACACAACCCCCGTGTCGACTGGTGCACTAATACTGTTTCCACATGGAGTAACCACTGTCATGAGTCCTGTTTAGTGTCTGCCTGTCCCTCTGTGTCTGGTTCTGTGTTTCAGGGTGAGGCAGCGGATTTGTCAAACGTGCCCGCGGAGTACCTCGACCTGAAGGAAGTGTTCAGTAAGTCTCGTGCTGCTTCTCTCCCTCCGCATCGTTCCTATGACTGTGCGATAGATCTACTGCCAGGTAAATCTCCGCCTAAGGGCAAACTTTACTCTCTTTCTGTTCCCGAGAGGGAGGCCATGGAGAAATATATTTCTGATTCTCTAGCCTCTGGATTCATCCAGCCTTCCTCTTCTCCTGCGGGGGCGGGGTTCTTTTTCGTTGGGAAGAAGGATGGTTCTCTGCGACCTTGCATTGATTACCGAGAGCTGAACAACATCACGGTAAAGAATTCTTATCCTTTGCCGTTGATGTCTTCAGCTTTCGAGAGGTTGCAGGGAGCATCCATTTTCACGAAACTGGACTTACGCAATGCATATCATTTGGTTCGCATCAGGAAGGGGGATGAATGGAAAACCGCTTTTAATACCCCCAGGGGGCACTTTGAATATTTGGTTATGCCTTTCGGGCTTTCCAACAGCCCAGCGGTTTTCCAGGCACTCGTGAATGACGTGTTGAGAGACATGGTAGATCAATTCATATATGTTTACCTGGATGACATATTGATTTTTTCTTCGTCTCTCCAGGAACACGTTCAACACGTCAGACGAGTGCTCCAGAGACTGTTAGAGAATGGGCTTTTTGTCAAGGCGGAGAAATGCGCGTTTCATGCACAGTCTGTTCCCTTCCTAGGGTACATCATCTCTTCTGAGGGAGTGCGCATGGATCCTGACAAGGTTAAGGCTGTGGTTGATTGGCCAAGTCCAGATTCCCGTAAGGCCCTACAGCGGTTTCTGGGGTTCGCCAATTTTTACCGGCGTTTCATTCGCAATTTCAGCCAACTAGTCGCACCTCTGACTGCCTTGACCTCCCCCCGAACGACGTTCAGGTGGTCGAACACTGCCGAGGCAGTGTTCACCAACCTCAAGAGTCGCTTCGTTTCGGCTCCAATTCTTGTCACCCCTGATCCCACACGTCAGTTCGTGGTGGAGGTCGACGCGTCAGAGGTGGGAGTAGGAGCAGTGCTTTCACAACGCGCTTCCTCAGACGACAAGATGCATCCCTGCGCGTTTTTTTCTCATCGACTATCGCCTGCCGAACGTAATTATGACATTGGTAACAGAGAGTTGTTGGCAGTCAAGTTAGCGTTGGAGGAGTGGCGTCATTGGTTAGAGGGTTCGGGGGTACCCTTTATCGTTTGGACCGATCACAAGAATCTTGAATACATCAGATCTGCTAAAAGACTCAACTCCAGGCAAGCTCGGTGGGCTCTTTTTTTCGGACGTTTTGATTTTGTTCTCTCGTACCGCCCGGGTTCCAAGAACATCAAACCCGACTCTTTATCTCGTATTTTTGATCCATCCGAACGCCCGGTGACTCCCGAGTGTATTTTACCTGAGAAGGTTGTCATCTCCACTCTGGTATGGGAGGTCGAATCGAGGGTCAAGACAGCCCTAGAAGGGGTAACGCCTCCGCCTGGTTGCCCACCGAGTCGTTTGTTTGTTCCGGAGGGGTTACGGTCCGACGTTATTCGATGGGGTCATTGCTCCAACGTGGCGTGTCATCCAGGAGTGACTCGCACGAGTTTTCTAGTTAAGCAACGATTCTGGTGGCCATTAATGGCTCGCGACATTCACGATTTTGTTTTGGCTTGCTCAGTCTGTGCCACTGGTAAGACATCTAACCAACCCCCAGACGGGTTACTTCGACCGCTGCCTGTCCCTTCGAGACCCTGGTCCCATATCGCTCTAGATTTTGTCACCGCCCTCCCGCCCTCCAAAGGCATGACGGTTGTTTTAACCGTAGTGGACCGGTTCTCGAAGGCGGCACATTTCATCCCCTTGCCCAAATTACCTTCAGCCAAGGAGACAGCGGTCACAGTCATAGATCACGTCTTTCGGTTACATGGCCTCCCGATGGACGTGGTCTCTGACAGAGGTTCCCAATTCGTATCCAAATTTTGGCGAGAATTTTGTAAGTTACTGGGGGCCACGGTCAGTCTGTCCTCGGGCTATCATCCCCAGAGCAATGGTCAGTCTGAACGAGCCAACCAGGACCTCGAGAGAACGTTGCGATGTTTGGTTGCCAAGAATCCGTCGTCCTGGAGCCAACAGCTTTCTATGGTGGAGTACGCCCACAATTCATTACCAGTGTCATCCACGGGCCTTTCGCCATTTAAGTGTAGTTTAGGTTACCAGCCACCAATTTTTCCGAGTCTGGAATCCGAGGTCGCGGTCCCCTCCGCTCACGCATTCGTCCAGAGGTGCCGCCGTACTTGGACTAGAGCCCGTGAGACTCTACTCCAAGCGGGGGGGGCGCATGAAGGCCAAGGCCGATCGCCACCGGTCAAAGCCTCCCGTCTACGTCGTGGGTCAAAAAGTGTGGCTTTCTACCAAGAATATTCCGCTCCGCTCCGTGTCTAACAAGTTAGCTCCCAAATTCATTGGCCCGTTTCCTGTCACCAAGATTATTAGTCCGGTGACAGTCCGACTCAAACTCCCTCCTGCGTACAGGAGAATTCACCCCGCCTTCCATGTGTCTAAAGTCAAGCCCGTGTTTTATTCTCACTTTAATCCGCCTGCCCCGGTTCCCCCCCCGCCGCGACTCGTAGATGGGGAACCTACGTATTTGGTACACCGTATTCTGGACTCGAGACGGAGGGGACGCGGATTTCAGTACTTGGTGGACTGGGAGGGTTACGGTCCGGAGGAGAGAAGTTGGGTACCTGCTAGAGACATTCTGGATCACTCCCTTATCGATGATTACAATCGACAGGTAAGGTTGTCTGGGAACGCCAGGAGGCGTTCCTAGGGAGGGGGGTACTGTCACGGTTCATGAATCGGCTGTCTCTCACTGATGTGTCTGCGTGAGTGTAATTGTGTGGGTGTGGTTACTCGTTGTGTTAATTAGTGTCACCAGCTGTCATCAATCCCAGGTTCCTTTATATGCCCAGTAACTTCACTCTCATGTTGTCAGATCGTTGTGGTTGTTTCCCGGTGTGTGTCCTGTGCTCGTGCCTCGTCTACAAGGTTCCTCGTCTGGATTTCGTCAGTTCTTCGTGTCGTCTGGATTTCGTCAGTTCCTCGTGTCGTCTGGATGTTCCACGGTTCCTGGGTTTCACTCGAGCACGCTTACCACTGCACCACCACCGGATCGCCATCTCGTCCCTGCTTCAACAGCCACCTGAGTGTTTGTCCCCGACCTGTTTCTTTACATCTGACCACCAACAATAAACTGAGTTTTACTTGCATCTTGCATCCTCCTATTATTTCCTCACAGTAATACATAAAATACATTTAGTAATTATGTAATAGTAATTTGGAAATTTCCATCAATTTATATATTTTGTATATTTATTTATTTATTCATATACATATAACAGAAATTACACTTATTTGAAAATTACCATGTATATAAAAAGTAATCAATAATATATGAAAACTGTTCTGCATGTTCTTTATTTTTATACAGTTTCTTTATATAGGCACACTTTGTTTTGTCAGTTAATGGAAAAAATTGGAGATCATTATATTAATGAAGAAATATAGTGATTATGCACGCATGCAGTACTCCTACTTCAGGGCTTGGGAATAACAGAACATATACATACATATTTATATACATACATATTTTTTACATACAAAATTAAAATAAACTTGCCTTCCCTTACATATTTACTGAAGAACTGCATTAATTAGAGATGTGAACAACATTGTTATTCAGCTGTCCAGCTGAGCAGTGACTGCTTGTACTGTATATCTTGGAATATTAATGTTCTGATCTATAGGGCCTTTAAATATACATAAATAATGTAATGTAACTGTATTAGCACTGTTATTTTGTCACCTACTCTTCATAGTATATTTGTAATATTAACTATAGTTATTTTTATCCTAACTGTATACATTATAGGAACATCTGGTCATAAGACTAAGAGGTAAAGCATTTCCCAAAAACGTACAAAACATGGACAAAGAGATAGGATAGCAGATCACAGTGTTATCCTTTTGTTCAACTCAAGCGGAAATGGCGGACATATTCATTCATGGAGAAAAAAGGTGAGTAACTCAAGCCACGGGCCACATGTTTAACCATGCATCACCAACTAAGATGAGGTCGAAATTTATCTCAGGTTATCTGTCATTAGGGGATGTAATGGAGCTATCTTTATCACACAACCTGCATTTGTTCATTAAAATGAGCTGCTCTTAGGTCACGGTGGCAAGTTCTCTGATATTTATTATGTTAATCAATATGTAGCCGTCATTTCCCATATGCAATATAGCCACAAAAAAAACTTCATAACTGATCATTTGAACCCGACGCCCATCGAGAGAGCACTTTCAACAAGAAATTCATTATCCTTTTTCACCTTCTAATCCACACTTTGGTCTGTAAATCTCACTGTGGTAATTTATCATGGACATGCAAACAGAACTAAGTCCCTTAAGCTACAGTAATGATGAGACCCTGTCTCGGGTCAGATAACCCCAGTGTGGTCACGTGTCTGTCAGCTTAGCTTAGACTCGGCCTCATCGTGTTTTAATGGAAATCACTATCAGCTAAAAAAAAAAAAAAAAACGATTAAAAGATACTTGCTGTGACTTTAAAATGAATGATAAATGTTTACCAATTCTTCAAGAAAAAGATGTAAAAAAATAAAATTAAAATGGCATGTGACCAATCACTATTGGAAAATTGCAATATGATAACATTGATTAATTAATGACCGCAAGAACACACATGTTTACATTTCACTATACATTCATGAATAAACCAAATTATAGAAAGTACAATATGTATAGATTATAGTTATTTTAATCTATACATTTTACATTTTATAACTTTTATCAGAAAACAATATATATATATATTTTTTTTTTATATATATAACATTAAGACTTGAGGAAATTTTTTTTTATAATTCAATAAAAAGCCTTTATTTTGAAAACACCTGAAATCTAACATTTTTTAAAGTGTTTTAAAGTTTCAAAAGATTCTTCCATTTACTTCTATCCATGTCTAATCTTGCCTGCAACAGATTAAATATCACATTATATCAGATGTTTACATTGGTAACATGCATCTGAATTACTGTATGCCTCCTGTGAAAACTAGCATCAGTTTATTACTGTACGTTGAAAGGAAAAACATAGTCAAAGCAAGAAATGAAAAAATGCAGAAAGTAAATGCACTGTTTCTCCCAGATACATCAATATTAATCCACAAACATGATCGCAATAAGATCACTTTTACACCTGTTATCTGGTGCTGTCAACCAAAACAGAGCAAGGTGTAAATGTGGTCTAAAATCATCCCCATAACTAATGGCCAATTAAGAAATTGGGTGTTAATACTAGTTTATTAGAATTCAGCACTCCAGTTTTGACGCCAGCAGCTACAAGACAGAACTGAAACTGTGCTCTTAAATCTTCAGTATAAAAACATTGCCTCTGAGAGATTCGGAGGCCATTTCTCCTCCTTTAGTTGAGTTATACTCCTGTAGCCTCCAAGGGAGCATGTGAAGTTCAAACTAGCGGCATTTATGGATATTTTTTGTTGCCCTGTCACCACAAAGGGAAAATGAATGCCATTAGAAAACAATGAGAAGATTCCTTCGTGCTACTAGCCAAAAAGGATGTTCATTTATTCAAATTTGCTATAAAACTATTTCACCTATATCAATAAGAACGAGGTTAAGTGAGACGGAAGATAAACACTCAGATATCCTCTTTCAGGGAAGAAATGATTGAATCACGCCCCATGAGCGGATCATGGGAAATAAATACACTTTTAAATCAGAAATGTTTATGAGTTAAACACATGGAAGAAAGTTTGAATCGCTTTATCTCTAATTTGATCGACAGGAAACTGACATATCAAAGAGAATATACTTTAAAGGGGTCATATCATGAATGTTTTTATTACTTCAAATTTTCCCCAATGTCCACTTATAACGTTTTTGTACCGAACAAGTCACTTTTGCAGCTTAGGAGGAAGATTTGAGCTCTGAAAGCTACAGTATGTTTTCAAGATGCATCAAGTACATCTTTTATCTCTAAAGATCAAGGAGAATTTGATTCCTCATGATATGAGCCCTTTAACATTGACTAAGGCACTGAAGAACCAGCTGTCATCTTAATACGGTTTGAGTCCAAGGTACACCTTAAGATAACAGCAGTAACCTCTCCTCATGTCAGGTCTGCACACATCTCCTCCAGGCCATGAAGCACAAAGGTCAGAGAAACCGATAGTCGTGTTTTCCCTGAGCTTCTGTATCAACCAATACCCAAATACAGCAGATCGACATGAAAGGACAGTGTGGAATTGCTCATCTGTACTGCGAATCATTTCTACGGCTATACTTGATTGTTTCATTTTATTCAAGCCAATAAATGATTATCTTCCTAAGAGCTACAATCATGTTTAATATAAGTGGCATTATTCAACAACTGAACCATTAGGCTTTTTGAAGTGGAACATTGTTGAAAAAAAGAAATTATTCAACGGGTTGAAGTAGAAAGTGCAATTCTTTTGTCATCTGCCTATTGTCTAGACTGTATGAATGATGTTTTTAAATCTAACCTTAATTTAACAGGCAAAGTACATTTGAGATTTAAAACAACTCTTTTAAAAAAGAAACCTGTCTTAGATTGACAGCAGCACAAAAACACTTTACACACACTTAAAGTCTAACATATACACAATTTAACATTTACATTTGATTCCTTGAACCGTATAATCTGGATTCAAATGCACTGAAACTGCCCAAATACTAAGCCAACACTCATTGGTATTCTTTTCCATGGTGCAGAAAACATAAAAAGTTTCCCCAACTAGTTCTGGCCAAACTTAAATCGCAAACCTGTATGAATTTCTTTAATGAACACAAAAGAAGATATTATGAAGAATATGGGTAACCAAACAGTTAATGGGCCCCATTGGCTTACATAGTATGAAAAAAAAAAAGTCAATGGGTCCATATCAACTGTTAGATTACAGACATTATTCAAAATATCTTATTTTGTGTTTAGCAGAATAAAGAAATTCTTACAGGTTTGGATCAATTTAAGGTGAGTAAATGGTGACAATTAAATTTATATATTTTTTATTCCATTTAAACTGAAATGTGGGTGATTAGTGGAAAAAAGTTAAATCGCCCAAGTCAACAAAAAAAGGGGCCGTACTAAACTTCGGGGAACAAACTATTGTGACCTCAGACATGAGACCCTCTAACATGGACGCCATGAATCTGATCCATAAAAGTCAATCCTACCACATTGTAGCAGAAAAGTGAATGTTAACAAGACTCTTTGTAAGAACATCACATCTGACAGCGTCAAAGCCATTCAACAAATCACAAAACAGAGCCAGACATTGTGTCGTATGACTGAGAGCTTCAGTTATGTCCAGAGCCGCCTTAACCTAATGTTAGGCCCCGGGGCTGAGAGGTTTTGTAGGCCCCCCATCCCCTCGATTAATAGAGTCTCATTTAAAAAAAAGTGTAATAGGTAATCTACATCACATAATGCATTAGTTTCTTTCGAGACCTACAACAGTGAGTTTTTTTTTTAATATTGTTTTTAATTTTAATATTGTTATTAACATATCACTGAGCACATAAACACAAGACACTTTATTTAACAACCACACACAGCAACTAAATTTCAACTTTATGCAAATGAGAAGCGATTTTCGCAAGCGACAACCAATAGGAAAGAAGCCTTTCAGTGGAGCTCAGCTCCCGTCACCGTCTCGAGTGCAGGAGAGACAGAAGAGTTCGAGGGCGATTTCACTGTTTTATATGATTTGACAGTAACTAACCACAAACATGGATATAATAAAATGATGCACGGAAAAGAAACTATCGACAGTCTCAGTGAGTTTATTCTGGATTTAGTGCCTAAATCATTTTGTTTACAAATTAGACACTTTGCAGATGTTATATAGCCTACATGTTAAAGATTTTATTTTGGATGTGTTCATTGTGATTATATTGGCTGGGTTTATAAAAGTTTATAAAATTGAAAGGATCATTGCTTGGTGCATTTGGAAACAAAGCTTGTCTATTTCTAAATGTAATCGCGTGCATCGCTGATGATTATACTGTCCGTGTGTTGAAAAAAACGTCGATTAAACACACTCGCAACAGACACCCCAAAGCGGAGACGTTAGCGGCACTGAGCGGACACGAACCGTAACGCCTCATTCGCGCCGCGGGACCTCTAGACGCGCATAAACGCGTCTTTGCATAGACTTAACATTGAAATCAATCGCGCCAGACGCTCTTTTCGCGTTTGGTGTGAACGCACCATAACAATAACATTAGAGCGACAGCACTACCAACGCCCACAAGCGACTAGCGACATACAGCGACAAAATCTGACAAGTTAAAACAATATGACCTTTTCAGCTCATCATAAACCTGAACATGGGAGGCCCCTGAACTTGGGAGGCCCCTGGGCTTCAGCCCAGGTAAGCCCGTGCATTAAGGCGGCCTTGGTTATGTCCAATCTGCATTTGTGACAGTGGATATAGCACAGTGATTTTAACGCAAAATGGTTGCTCAAACGTTTATTTAGAACTGAGTTTACTTTTTTCCACATATCTGGTCAAACAGATATTTCACATGAATGTTATTCAAACATGCCACTGCATTAGTATTGCTTGAAATCACCTCAATATTTGTCATATCCAATTCTGAAATTAAACGATTCACATATAAAAGTCAGTTAGTATTGACACTCATTTGACATATAGAATGTATTGAGGTAATTTCATTATTGAGAGAAGAGAATACCTTTCAATATTGCCCCATAATACTTTACAGACCAGGAATATCTCATTTCAATAAACCAATCTGCAATTTTAGTATAAATGCAGACTTGCTATGCAATCTCTAATTCACATATAGTCAGAAAGCCAGTGAGTGAAATAATGGCAGTTCCCTTTCAGTCGCTCACGTTCGACAAAGTCGACGTGTCGACTGATTGGGACCACGCTAGGAGCCTATCATCTTTGAGTATTGTAAAAATGAGCCAATGAAAATTGGCGTGTGAGATTTTCATCTCATGCTCCGCCCCGCAGTGCGGTTAAAAATACGGAAGTGGATGCACGCACCACTTGTCTTTCGCTTCTGAGCCGATCGGTCTTCATGTCGATTTCTCTGAAGAGTGTGTTGTATTACAACGAGCGAGTGTGTCGGTGCTTCTTCAGGAAGTCTCTCCCGGTGCTGGTGGTTCTACAGAGCGTGACAGCGATGGTCGCGAGCTTTCTGAGCTCTCAACTGCTGTTTTAACAGCAAAGCAAATGTCTGTTTGTGTTTGTTTGTCTGACGGCTGGTTGAGGGCAAGGAGTGTGAGAGCTTCACTGGTACAGGCTGCACCATCCCTGTCAGTGTTGCCGCGATCATTCCCCTGTGTGCTCCGGCACTGGTGAGAACGCTCATTTCCTGAAAGAGCAACACGGGTGCGTTTGCATCTTTTTCAAGATGTCATTCCACCCGTGCGTTTCTGGATGCGGTTGTTCCCTCCAAGCAGATGTTGGCCCACTGGATAGTGGATGCCATCATCTTGACGTATGAATCCCAAGATGCACCTTGTCCCCCGGGACTGCGAGCTCACTCTACATGAAGTGTAGCCGCTTCCTGGGCGTTGGCGCAGGGTGTTTCGCTGACAGATGTATGTAGAGCTGCGGGCTGGGCGACACCTAACACTATTCTATAAAGATTCTATAGCCTACGTGTCGAGCCAATTGCTTCCCGTGTGCTCTCTTCACATAGAAGCCAGTTAACACTGTAAGCACGCTCGATGTGTCTGCTTGCTGCGCCATTCCCCTCCTTGGACTGGATACGTGCGCCATTCTTGCTCCACTTGAGTTCTTCTTATTAGAACCCTGTGAGTTCCTTCACACCCCTTCGGCATCGGATGTGACGGAGCGTCCGATGCTAGGCCTACCACTTGTAAGCTTAGTGGAACTTGTGCTAGGCTGGGTCCATATGTTGTGATCTCTACGGTGATCCCATATGTGTGTTCCCACGGTACGGCTCCCTGAGTTCGAGCCTGTATCTTTCCCTTGGCAGAGTTTGCCCTGCCGTCTCTGACGGTTCGGTCTCCCCCTGTTATGGCTGGAGCCATCTCAGTGACATTCCATATGTTGTACTGCCCGATAATTCGCCCAGTCCATATGTGTATTCTCGGAGCGTGAGATGCAAATCTCGCACGCCAATGTGCATTGGCTCATTTTTACAATACTCGAAGATGACAGGCTCCCTAGCGTGATCCCAATCAGTCGACACGTCGACTACGTCTCCGAGGGTTACTTACGTAACCGAGACGTTTCATTGTTATAGTCAGCAGCCATGAGGAGAGGGAAAGATCAAGTGACTCTGATTCAGAAATATATTTAAATTATTGATTATCTGCACACTGAAACAGAGCTCGGAGTATTTCATATTTCAAGGCCAAATAACTAGTAAAATGGCTTCAAAATGTAAACGGGAAATCCAAGGCTCAACTACTTGCTGTAGATGCAGAAAATCAATCAACACACACAATGACTAATTAAATAAATCAATAGGTTACATCAACCGGCTAAAGTAGAGCCAACTATCCGTTCTCTCCACAGAAGTAAGGACAAGGCTCGGGTCTTTAACATGGCGGTGTCCTAAACCTTAAAAAAACAAACAAACAAAAAAACACGCTACTTTCACAGGCGTTATACAGAGGCAGCTTGTCTGAATCCAGTATGTCAGAGTGTTCTTAATGGAAAAATTGTGATGGAGAAGTAAAGTAAATTTAATTTAGGTAAAACAATGTTTTGAATGTTTTGCATTCATACTGAGAAAAAAAAGAATATTAAAGTATATGTAACACAGTTAGATGTTGTGGGAAGAAGGAGGCGGGAACTGGCGAACATTCAACATACTTTAATAATAAAATAAACAAATACAAAACAAAAGTAAAAGACAGCAGCTCCTCACGGACGACTGCTGTCACATATAATAAAACATAAGTTCAACTAAAACAGTCCAGGCCTGGTCCTCTCTCGATCTTCACAGTCGGTGCTCCTCATTATCAATCACGCCACCGGCCTCACGCCGTCTTCTCACGGCCCTCGGCCTTGTCCTGCTCGCCACAGTATACCATTAAAATAAATTAATAAATAAATATATTAAATTATTTATATATGTGTAAAAACCCTTTGTAGGGACGTTTACAGAGATCTCATCCAGGTGTAACGTCATCTTCCTTTCCACCTTTCTGATGTTTTTAAAATACCATACTAAATAAAGACATGAACCCAAGGAACAAGTTCACTCAGCGAGGCCTTGAAAAGAACGTCAGCCTTCAACTATATCAGCTCAGGGTTGCTGGAGAGCGAGCGGAGTGCGTGTGGGAGAACTGTGCGAGTGAAAGAGATGTGATAAAGCGTGTGATGGAACTCGTGAAGAATCGAGGAGCTTCCTTTTACAACAGCAATCATGGCTCAACAGCCTTTGAGCTCCTGCAAAATTATACTTTTGTCAGGGACATCTGGAATTGTTAGCTTTGTCTTTCCCACCGTTGACATAAATTAGCAAGAATCAGTCTATTTTCAACCAAAAGAAAGGTGGAATATCCCACATCTACCAACTAAAAATACTGTATATGAAGCCTAGAAACAAGGTGAAGCAGGAAACGTGCACTACAAACTTCACCAATAAATACCTGGGCGGGGGGCGGATCATAATTGGTAAACTTATTCAATGACATCATGTAGAGTGAAATCAATTTATTTCCCACTGCTTATAATGTTTTGGTTTGGTATAAACTTTCCATTCATCAAAGACTCCAGAACAAAACATAGCAGGGATTCCACAAAATTATTAAGCAGCATGTGTATAACACTCCAATGCCAGCAGGTGTGTAGCGTAGAAGTTTCACACTGCTCCCAAATCACCAGCCAAGATGTCTAATATCACAGTTTTTCATAACAGTTGGCTCAAATCTCAATTGCCATCCAAACCAAAACATTGTAATCAGTGGGAAATTAATTGATTCATCTCTACACAATGTCATTTATTTATCAATTGTTTGGGGTCAGTAAAATACAAAGTTCAGTTGGTATGATTTTGTGACCATTTGAATTAATTATTACAAACTGTCCTGAAAGTGTCAGAACATTGGTAGAAGTTATGCATTGTAAGATACAGTGCCAAATTAAATACAATGTCCTTGTCAAAACGTGACACAATGACAGTTGTGTCTCAAAAGGTAAAAACACTGAAATGGTAAAGCTTGCCTTCACGAAAGACAGACAAAATACATTAATTTAAAGGGATATTCCACCGTTTTTTCATATTAAACTATGTTATTCCCTTAACTAAGACGAGTTGATACATACCTCTCTCATCTCAGTGCGTGCACTTAATCGCTCTGCTGCGCGGTGACACTTTGATAGCACTTCGCTTAGCCCAGTGTATTCAATGGTATCTAACAGCAATGAATTTAATGGCATTTATAGGCTAACTTTTGGAAGTACTTCGACTCGGCGCAGTTAAAAGTCACGCCTGATCCTCTTCCCACTATTGACAGAAGTGAGAGGAAGAGGATCAGGCGTGACTTTTTACTGCGCCGAGTCGAAGTTCTTCCAAAAGTGCTATGCCGCCATACATTATAGTTATCCTTTTTAATCCGCTTAGAAAAGCGCCACGTTTTATTTTGTGTCACCATACTTGGTCGTGTAATTACTTGTGTAACTGTTTTTAAATAGGGAAAATGTTGATGTATTTGGTCACTTCTAAATTCATTGCTGTTAGATACCATTGAATACACTGGGCTAAGCTAAAGTGCTATCAAAGTGTCGCCGCGCGCCAGAGCGATTAAAGGGATACTTCACCTCTGGAAAGATGAATGTGTATTTAAAATAGGTAATTTATGTAGAAGAAATGTGAAGACATTTTTGAATTTGGAGTTTTCTAGACTGAGAAAAGCCAGAAAATGTGTTTTTGGCTTATGTGGATGAAAGACAACAACTCCCAGAATGCACTTGCTTCGCTGCTCTACGAGGCCACGCCTCCCGGTTAGAGAGCGCAGTTGAAAACAACAAGGTTAGGCTACTTGTGAGTCTCCGTGACGAGTTTGCCCGGGATATCGAGATCGCCCAAAATGTCCGGGATTCGGCTTTTGCGTTCTACAGTCGCCATTCATCATGTTTACTGTGGCGAGCAGGACGAGACTGAGGGGCGCGGGAGAACGGCGCGAGGCCGGTGGCGTCATTAATGAGACGCGCCGGTCTCCTATCTCTCACGGAGGAGCTGGAATTTTCTTAGCAATGTTAAAACGCACATCGACCGATCACTTGTTTAGCATTCATGTAAACACTACATTCAGATTCACCAATCGGAATGAATTCAGTTAGATTGAAACAAAAGGTGTGCATGTAAACAATGAATGGCGACTGTAGAAAGCAAAAGCCGAATCCCGGACATTTTGGACGATCTCGACGGCCGGACATGTCCGGGAAAAAGAGGATGGTAACCCCTACTACTCAGCTTTCTCCTACTACTCAACTTTCTCCACAGAACAAGAGCCTGCTAGCTTAGCTTCCAAAAAAAGACGGCTGATACTGTGTACATTCTGTGAGTGAGATCCCACCTCCTATGGGTGGGCTGAAAACATGCGGGACAGCCCCTACTACTGGCTGTAGTCTTTAGCCTCTGGCCAAAAAATCCTCAGATGACTCAAAATGACGATTTTTGCGTCATCTGAGGATTTTTTTCCAGACAAAAAATGCATAAATCTCTCCTCTCAGGGGGATATGAGGGTGGAAAGCATGGTAATTCGAAAATACTACAGGTTTTCTACTAATACAAAGATTAATGCTAAATCCTGAAGTATCCCTTTAAGTGCACGCACTGAGATGAGAGAGGTATGTATCAACTTGTCTTAGTTAAGGGAATAACATAGTTTAATATGAAAGTATCCCTTTAAAGGGATACTTTACCGTTTTTTCATATTAAACTATGTTATTCCCTTAACTAAGACGAGTTGATACATACCTCTCTCGTCTCAGTGCGTGCACTAAATCCCTCTGTCTTGCGGCGAAACTTTGTTAGCCCAGTTCATTTAATATGGGCCAAGCAGAGAAGCTACCAAACACCTCCATGTTTTCCCTATTTAAATACAGTTACTCGCGAAGTGTAACTCGACCTAGGACGGTGACACAAAACAAAACGTTGCGCTTTTCTAAGCGTGTAAAATGGAGAACTATTTTGTATGGCGGAATACCATAGCAAGTGCTTGTAAGCACTTCGACTTGGCGCAGTAATATCTTCACTAGAGGGAGCGGGGGCCGGTGAGAGGATTTTTCACGAGTGAAGATATTACTGCGCCAAGTCGAAGTGCTTACAAGCACTTGCTATGGTATTCCGCCATACAAAATAGTTATCCATTTTACACGCTTAGAAAAGCGCAACGTTTTGTTTTGTGTCACCGTCCTAGGTCGAGTTACACTTCGCGAGTAACTGTATTTAAATAGGGAAAACGTGGAGGTGTTTGGTAGCTTCTCTGCTTGGCCCATATTAAATGAACTGGGCTAACAAAGTTTCGCCGCAAGACAGAGGGATTTAGTGCACGCACTGAGACGAGAGAGGTATGTATCAACTCGTCTTAGTTAAGGGAATAACATAGTTTAATATGAAAAAACGGTAAAGTATCCCTTTAAGAGGTTTAGACGTGAAACCTCTAAAGAGGTTTAGAAGTGAAAAAAGTGCAACAAGCAATATGTCTTTAGAAATGTTCCTTCATCAGAAACATGTAAAAACATGTATCATGTACCATACATATTGTAATGCATATTTCAAAGTAATACTTTACACATTTTGCAATGATATCCCAACACACAAAATACTATCCAGTGGCTACAACTTTAATTTCCATTATGTACCAGTTTTCCAAGCTATTGCACAGGTATTAGCATCTGAAATGTTTTTACAATACAATATTTAATAATCCTTGGGTATTTCATCTGATTCCACAATAAACTGATATCATTAATAAAACACATTGAGCCTTGGTTCTGATCTATGGAAATTTTAGTCTAGTTTGCATCATTTCCCAAATCCACTCCAATTTCTGTTCATCATTAAAAAAGTATTTCATCAACTCATTTTCAAAGTTCCAACAAAACATCAGAGGGAGTTTCTGGCCAATTATTCCTTTAAACTCCGAAACTCTTTACCCATTGTTCCAAGACACAATTAGGGAGACATGGTCTAATTTATACTCAGTGCTGACATAAGGGCATTGGTTTATAAAATGCCATAATTACCCATCAAAAAATATGGGGGTGCTTATTTAACTGATGTTAATTAGTCAAACAGTCAAAAACTTAAGGGAAGAATCTCCCAGCCATGAAACTTAACATGAATCTAAATGATAATTGGTGTGTGCTTTCTTTTTAAGTTCCAAGTCTTCAAAAGGTTAGCAGACAGTTCAAACTTCAATACTATATACTACATGCTCTTCTAGGTTGGCTGCTTCTTTCACCTGTGATGGTACAGGAACGTAAAGCATAACATGTGAGATCGGGTGCACTGTTGCTACTGCTATCTTCAAATTTAGCTTTAAATGCAATTCTGTTATCAAGATAAATGGTCACAGTAACTGCTCCAACTGCCATGGCTTTGGACCTGTGACAAATGGACTTTATTATGTGATCCAGTGCCTTAGTCCCCATTTTAAACTATACGTGTGTAGTTGACATGACATTACAAGCAGTCCTCTAGTGTGACATATACTTAAAGGAGCCATATGTAAGATTGTGGCTAAAACTGGTACTGCAATCACTTTCAAATTACTGTAGAGTGGTGTATTCTCGATTTGAATCGATTCTCATTTTTACGAACCGATATTGATTCTTAAATCCCAAGAATCGATTAGGCTAGTCATCCTGTTTTCAGTTGATGAATGAATGGAACATTATAGTGTGCATCCCATCCATTAAATCGCAATAATCATTGTTACTATTGATATGAAACAAAGTCTCAGATTTCAAATTACGTCCATTTTCTTACGAAATTCAAAAACATAAATACCGTTTTGGTGCTGTGGCGTGAGATCGCTCTGGCGCAGCTCAGCTCAAGAGAAGCAGCAGCACATGATCTTCTCTTCCGCCTTAATAACACCAGTTACAGCGCGAAATAAACATGAATGAGCATCTAAAAGTGTGTTAAAAGATAGAGTACAACTTATCAAAATCTGTATCATGTCACATGGAATTGCTCAATCAGTGTTTCAACCGTGGAAAGACGTCAGTAAAACAGCTTGTAAACAATGTCATGTAACGTCACATTTACCTCAGAAAAATGTCTCGGGTTACGACTGTAACCCTTGTTCCCTGAGAAGGGGAACGAGAACTGTGTCGAATGACACTTTGGGGGAACGAGTACCCACTATGCCACAACGAGCCCTGCCTGTCCTAGTGTGAAGCTGCGCACAGACACACTTAGGACGAGAGCACAAGGGTGCCAGGTGTCGATGAAATGTCCAGGCTGTAAAATCTAATAAAAGTGTGAGGGGTGGCCCATCCTGCTGCATCGCAGACTTCCTGGATCGGGGCCCCTGAGAGGAGTGCTCTAGAGGACGCCATGCCTCTGGTAGAGTGAGCTCTCACGGCCAGAGGTGAAGGCAAATTGCGCACCTGGTAGGCCATAGATATAGCTTGGACAATCCAGTTGCTAATGGTCTGTTTGGAAGCGGGAAGCCCCTTTTTGGGTGACCCGAAACCCACTAACAACTGGTCTGACTTCCGCCATGAGGAGGACCTCTGGATATATATTTTGAGAGCTCTGACAGGGCAGAGCAGGTGAAGTCTCTCCTCATCCGCCGTCACGTGAGGCGGAGGATGAAAAGCCTGCAGAACCGTAGGCCGTGCCACATTAGCTGGCACCTTGGGCAAATAGCCCGGCCTAGGATGTAGGATGGCTTTGATGTTGCCTGGAGCAAACTCCAGGCAACCGTTAGATATAGAGAGCGCCTGGAGATCTCCTACCCTCCTCAGAGAAGTAATGGCCAACAAGAAAGCCACCTTTAGGGAAAGGTTATTGGCCTCAGCCGACTCCAGCGGTTCGAAGGGGGCCTCAACCAACCCTTCGAGAACCACCGCCAGGTCCCAAGTGGGAACCCTGGTACGAGCCGCAGGTCTCATCCTCCAAGCCCCACGGAGGAAACGTACGACCAACTGCTGTCTCCCCAGAGGCCCATCACTCAGAGCAGCGTGGAAAGCCGAAATGGCAGCCACGTACCCCTTGAGAATGGACGGGGTAAGACCAGCCGAGAAGCGATCTTGGAGGAACTCCAGCACTGAAGCCACTGGGCAGTAAACTGGGTCCACCTCACGCTCTCTGCACCATACGGTGAAAACATTCCATTTTAGGCCGTACAATTTCCTCGTGGAGGGAGCTCTAGAGCTGAGTATGGTCTCCACTACTCCTGCTGACAGGCCGGCCTCTCGGTACTGTGCCCCCTCAGGGGCCAGACCCACAGTTTCCATAGTTCGGGCCGAGGGTGAAATATTGAGCCCTCTGCCTGTGTCAGCAGGTCCCTCCTGATGGGAAGCTCCCATGGAGGGCCGTCCAGGAGTAATATTATGTCTGAGAACCATACTCGGGCCGGCCACAACGGGGCTACCAATATTAGACTGATCCCGTCGCGACGAACCCTCTCTAGAACTCCCGGGAGCAGAGCGATCGGGGGAAATGCATACAGACGCAGCCTCGGCCACGTCTGTACCATGGCATCCAACCCCAGCGGGGCTGGATGTGTGAGGGAGAACCACAGTGGACAGTGAGTCGTCTCTCGAGACGCGAATAGATCCACCTCCACTGGGCCGAACCTCTGACATATTAGCTCCACCACCTCGGGATGGAGTCTCCATTCCCCGGGCCTCAGCCCCTGCCTCGACAGGATGTCTGCTCCCTGATTCTGATTCCCTGGGATGTATGTTGCTCTGAGAGACAACACTTTCCCCTTGGACAACAGGAGGATCTGATGCGCCAGTCTGCATAGAGGGCGAGACCTCAGACCCCCCTGATGGTTTATATAGGCCACCACCGACATATTGTCCATCCTCACAAGGACGTGATGACCCTTGAGGTCCGGCAGGAAGCTCCTCAGAGCTCGGACCACCGCCAACATTTCCAGGCAGTTTATATGCCAGGAGGAATGATGGTCCTGCCATAGACCTCTCATAAAGCGGCCGTCCATGACCGCGCCCCAGCCCGTGAGGGAGGCGTCTGTCGAGACGGTTTTCCGGCGACATGACGCTCCCAGCACGGGACCTTGGGACAGAAACCAAGCTTTCTTCCACATAGATAGTGAACGAAGGCATCTGCGCGCAACCCTGATCATGCGAAATGGGTTTCCCCTCGGGGAGAACCCCTTGGTTTTTAACCACCACTGAAGGGGCCTCATGTGCAGGAGACCGAATGGAATGATATTGGATGCTGCTGCCATGAGTCCTAATACTCTTTGAAAATGTTTTACAGTGATGGCCTGGCCTAGCTTTATCCTGGACACCGTGGCCAGGATGGATTCGATCCATGTAGGAGACAATTGTGCCCGCATCGTGACCGAATCCCACACCACTCCCAGGAACGTGGTTCTCTGGGCTGGTGCCAACACGCTCTTTTTCGTGTTGAGTCTCAACCCCAGGCTCTGGATGTGGGCAAGGACGACATCTCGATGCCGAACTGCCAGCTCTTGTGACTGGGCCAGAATCAGCCAGTCGTCGATATAATTGAGGACCCTGATACCCTGAAGCCTCAGCGGTGCTAGAGCTGCATCCATACATTTTGTAAATGTGAGGGGAGAGAGCTAGGCCGAATGGAAGAACCCGATATTGGTATGCTTCGCCCCCAAAAGCGAACCTCATTAACTTCCTGTGAGATGGAACGATGGAAATGTGGAAGTATGCATCCTTCAGATCTATCGTGATAAACCAATCCTCGGATTGAATTTGGTTCACGATGATGGGAATAGTGAGCATCTTGAACCTGAATCTCCTCAGAGATCGATTCAAGTGCCTGAGATCTATTATTGGACGCAACCCCCCATCCTTCTTGGGAACTATGAAGTAGCGGCTGTAAAACCCGGACTCCCTGTCTGGAGGAGGAATACGTTCTATAGCCTCTTTTACCAGCAGAGAGTTTACTTCTTGTTCCAATAACCGACTCTGCTCTGGGTCGACTACAGTCCAGACCACCCCGTTGAACTTTGGTGGGCGGGAACCGAACTGTAGTCTGTACCCCTTTTGAATGGTGCGCAGAGCCCAAGGAGAAATATTCGTGATATTTTTCTCTCGAGGCTGGCTTCGGGTATTAATTGGGATTCGTTCTTGGCCCCCTGAAGCGGATCTCCGGCAGGGTTCGACCAAAAACGATTCTCGATGTGCGGACGCGAATGCTGCCTGGCCGCAAGCCTGTGGGGCGGACAGTGCAGGGCGCGTTCGCTGGAAACCGATGCGTCCCGAAGCGCACTTGACGGCGGGAAGTCGACATCGATTTCCTGCGGGCTCTGCGGACCTCTGGCTAGGACCTCTTTGTCGAAGCCTTCTTCGCCTGCAGGACGGCCCTCAGGTCGACTGAGAGCGTCGTCTATGCCCCCATGCTGTTTGAGGGGGGGCTCTAGAAGCGACGCTCTCCTTTTGCGCCTGTCTGTAGGCGGAGGAGCTGGTGGATGGCTGCGGCTGCCCACTGGGGGCAGGTTTCTTAGGTTTGGAGCGGCGAGGGAGATATTGCCTGAAGGCTGCAGATTGTTTCTTCGCCTCCTGAAACCTCTCGACGACGATATTAACGGAGTCGCCGAAAAAGCCAGAAGACGAAATCGGGGCATCAAGGAGGAAAACCCTGTCTTTCTCCTTGATGCCCGACAGATTTAACCGTAGGTGTCTCTCTGAGACCACCATTGCCGCCATGGAACGGCCGATAGCACGGGCCATTTCCTTGGTGACTCGGAAAGACAGATCTGCAGCCTTCCTCAACTCCGCAATATCTTCCGGAGTTGGACCCTCGCCCTCATCAATATCCTTAAGAAGGTCGGCCTGGTACGCTTGTAGTACTGCCATTGTATGCAGAGTAGCACCAGCCCGACCCGCAGCCATATAAGCCCTGCCCACTAACGTAGATGTATCACGGCACGGTTTAGTGGGCAGCACCGGGGTTTTTAGGGATGATGCAGACTCGGGGGCTAAATAGGTGGCAAGCGGCTATTCCACCCGAGACATCACCCCATAACCGTTCTCTCGCGCCCCCAAGATGTTACTGTAGTTCAAAACAGGGGGGTTGGACACGCGAGATGAGTGTGGATTTTTCCACGATTTACACAACTCATTATGTAAATCAGGAAAGAACGGTAAACCCCGATGGCGAGGTTGCTCGAAACGCTCGTCCAACTTGCTTCATATCATATTTAATGCATGTTTGAATAAATCTGGCAAGTTTTTTTTATAACAGCCACAATTGAAATGTTTATATTTCATATAACTTCATTACTATAAAAATAAATAAAATCTGCCATGTATTGTACCTGATATCCAAAGTAATCACTATTGAACCGAATCATAATCAAATTCGAATCGAATTGCAAGCTTGTGAATCGAAATCGAATCGAATTGTGAATTTGTGTCAATACCCAGCCCTAATTATTATACATGCATTTTATTGACCTCCAATTAATTAAATTAAATTGAGTAATTAACAAATTCATTTGCGACTGCAGGAATATGATCATTATTAAAATTATAAAAAATTTAAATGATAATTATTTATTCACCCTCATGCCATTCCAAACCTTAATTTTTTTTTTCACACAAAAATATTGAGGTTTAGAACACGAGGATGACTAAAAACAGTATTATTCATACATTTGCAAGCTTAAAAAAAAAAAACTTATACACTTGTTCATCTTGATTAGAAAGAAAGTAAAGTGTCATGATGTTTATCAATTACCCAACAGAATCCACTCTGTAAAATATCAGTCATTTAAGAAAGGACTTGTAAATGATAATGATTATTTCTTTGTAAGAACAGACGTCCTGTGTCACATCGAGTCAATTGTTGGTTTTCAAGTGCTGTAATCAAGTGCACCAGGAGTGTTTTGATTACTGTGATATCACAATTATATCACTGCTTCAAACTAATGCTGTGTTCTTCAAATTCAATCGAGCATGAGTTGTTCCTATGCAACATTTAGCATTTCAAAGATTTAAAATTGCATTTAGCAATATACATCCACATCTGTGTGAAATTCCACACTTTACTATAGCTCTGTTGAAGGGACAAAGTGACCCGATTTCATTCTTTCTTAACAAGAATTGGAAATTTCCAGCATTACTAACCACAGAGAACATTGGTGATATAGAAGTTCAACTATATGCAATTGAACAAATCAATAAAAAACAATATCACAATGTCCAGAAAAATCAGCCTAACTCTTGATGTGTTGTTCCTCTATAACAGTTAAAACCTAAGCATACTACTCACACACAATCAAAACATTAACACAAACAGTCTCTCAATTTAATCCTTTCTAAACACAATAAATAGTCATCCCAAGTGCAAAGTGTGAGACACAATATGAACCGCTCTTTTTCAATGAACATTAACAATTGCATTGTTTATTAATTTCCAATGTTTAACTAGGAAACTCGTATTCACGACAATTCCAATAGCACAAGAAGGCTTCATTCAAACAACCAATGGTATCAAATCAACATGAATCAAACATCACAAGACACCAACATCATCATCATCATCATCATCATCATCATCATCATCAGAGATGAATAAACATAGTTTCAGGTACTGAATTACTCATATGGAAATGTAAAATATGTACATATGAAATATCAATATATGTAATATAATTACATATATATAAATTAAAAACATATACGAAACATATTACAACATAAGTGACCATAGGCCAATGTGATTTATCATCATATTATCATAATTGATAAACTTGTTCAAATGACATCATATAGTGTGAAATAAATTAATTTCCCACTGCTTATAATGTTTTGGTTTGGTATAAACTTTCCATTCATCAAAGACTCCAGAACAAAACATAGCAGGGATTCCACAAAATTATTAAGCAGCATGTGTATAACACTCCAATGCCAGCAGGTGTGTAGCGTAGAAGTTTCACACTGCTCCCAAATCACCAGCCAAGATGTCTAATATCACAGTTTTTCATAACAGTTGGCTCAAATCTCAATTGCAGTGGGAAATTAATTGATTTATCTCTATACAATGTTATTTTAACAAGTTTATCAATTGTTTGGGGTCAGTAAAATACAAAAGTTTAGTTGGTATGATTAACATTATTTAACATAATTTTGTGATTTTTGAATGAAATAATCAAAAGGATAAACAATGCAGATTTATTTTCACAGCCGCCTTTGTTCATATTTACCAAGGGTGTAAATATTTGTGGAGGGCACTGTATGCTAACTTATTAAATACATATATTGAGACATATATTGTTAGCATATATGGCCTTAACATACAGTATCATTTAAATAATTTTAATATACGTTTAAAACTTCTACTATGGAAATTTCACACATGGTATAAACTTATATCTTCATATATTTTAAGGATGTATATATGTGATCATTTATGTCCTTAATAGACAACACTGCTCAGATATAGGGACATATATGTACATATATTACATTTCCGTATGGGTATATGTATACTCGACTAATGGACTTTCACAACACACATTACACATACTGCATTTGCACTCACAATTTAAAACAGCAAAACCTTACTGAAACACATTTCGGAGTTTATCTATCAATATTATATGCATCTTAATCTTACCTGTCATGAAAGGTTACATCTGCCATGTGCATGGTTTGGCCTTGAGGAGCAGAGAGCTCCCCCTGCTGGTTGGATGTATTGCCTGTCACGGTATGTGCTAGAATAAAAGCTACAAATAATGTAGTTTCCACAATTAATAAGAATGAAGGAAACATTACTATTTTAAATTTTCAGTCAATGTGCATAACTGAATAGGAATACAAATATACCAAACTTTAAATGGCAGGTCTTCTGTTTGCATCTGTTTGAAAATCTATTCACCAGAGCTACACATTTCTGTAATAAGCATACATATTGAAATATATATGCAGAAACAGTCAATTATTTAAGACTATTATTATTATAAAAAAAAGAGCATGTTTATCATTAATATTTCTATCAACACACCAGGGGTCTCATTTATAAAACTGTGCGTAGGAACCTTTACTAAAAGTGTACGTGCGCCCGAAAGGCAAAAATGGCGTACGCAAAAAAATGCCAGAACCTGCGCAGAATTCACTTTATAAATCCCAGTCAGCGGAAGATTGTGCGCACATGCGTCTCCACCCCGAAATAACCATATATGGAGCTTACAACGCCTAGTTTTACTATGCAGATCCTCATCTGCATATCATTTGCATATTATTATTCATCCACGTGATAACGTTTAACGGTACAAGACACATTACATTAATAAAAATCAAGTAGTTGCCTATCCTTGCCTTGTTTTTGAATACATAAATCAAATAGTGTAAAATACATTTCAGAGAAAGTTTTCTCAATCTTTTCCACTGGCCGAATTGTATTTTTAATTGATTTATATTTTTTATGGAAACAGATAGGCCTTGGGCATTATTTGTACGAAACTATTTTCTCAGACAATCTGGTATTATCATGATAAGCAATTATCTCTGTGGTTAAAACATTAAAACACAGCACGCCACAGGAAGTGTTCAAAAACATCGCATCCACAACAATATTTCTATTGATTGAATTTGAATATAAAAAAATTTGTAACTTCTCAGTAATGATTTCATGTTTAATTGTTTAACTCCATTAATTTGAATGGCATATTTAATCTAAATGTTTATATCAGAAGTAAAACATAGTTTAAATCATTATTTTATTTATTTAAACAGTTATTTGCGTCAGTTTCACTAAACGGCCCAACGCGCTTGCTGGCGCGGACATTTAAGAAGGGATGGATATTTGCTTCAAGTGACAGGCTTGGTGAGTTAAATTATATTTGTATCATCGTTCTGTATATGTTTAATTTTCTTTAGATTTTCTGTCTAAAAGTGACCAAAAAGACACTTAACTCCAGCTCACCATCGGTGTCGCCAAACTGCTCCATCTCCAAAACGTTCGTACGCATGGGTCAGAGTTTGCGTGCAGGTGCGCACATTTTCCCGTCAAGTTTGTTTTTATAAATCACAACTTATGCGTCGGAAGTGGCATACGCACATTTTCAGCCCCGTTTTGTGCGTACGCCATGTTTATAAATGAGGCCCCAGATCTTCTCTGATCTAACCCCATTGCATTCTGGGATATTGTAAAGCTGCTGATTCCACATCACCTCTCAATGCTGAGTGATCAATTCATACTGCATTGTGCTGAATACATACATAGGCCTGTTTATTAGGTACTGCTTTTATTAAACGCTGCTGTATCGAGCAGCTCTACACAGCTGAATATGCAAATTTCCACTGCAGGAGTTAGAAGCTCATTTTGAGTCAAAAATAAGCCACATATCAAATCACTTTTTCGGATATAGTGCAGTGTCCACAGCCTTGGCTTTCATAGTTACGGCCCATAGGATTCACCGATTTGCACAATCAGTTATAAACCAAAGTGATATATTGGAGCAATTTAGTGGTTAACAAAGTTGTTGGCGCTTCTCCAGTAAGCCTTATATTAGTATGGCAGTCATCACACTGTTCTCATTTCATTTCATGCCTCAATCATTTGAAATTCGTGGAAATGAAGTCGCTAGAGTGCAACAAACAAGATGTCAGAATTTTATGAGAGTTCAGTGCTAGCGCTGAATCAAATAACTTATTGAGTGTGAAAGCATTATATTTGCTTCTTATAAAGGCCATGTCCTGAAATTCAAACCTATTGGGAAAAAAAGTCTAAGAGAAGATTTCATATATATTAATGTCATTGATTCAAAGTGTCACTGACGACAATAAAATCTACTGCTACAATCATAAAGGTTATTCATCATTGTTCAATGGAGAGAAATCTATCTATCTATCTATCTATCTATCTATCTATCTATCTATCTATCTATCTATCTATCTATCTATCTATCTATCTATCTATCTATCTATCTATCTCCTAAACTCAAGGGATCCCCCTTCTCTTTGTTCTTGGCAAGATTTCTCCCACCAGACTTTTCAAAGGAGGCGTTTGTGCCACTTGAATCTCCTTTTGGTGTCAAGTTTCTAGCTCATGGTTCATTTGTGTGCTCCTGCGTGTAGACCGAGGCGATCTGAGTGGGATGTAATGAGTCGGAGGGGTGCATAATCAGTTTCTAGCCAGCTAATGAAGTACCCGCGTCGTATTCCTGCTTAGCAGGCTAGTCATTAAATTAGCCCTCGCCTTACTCCGTCTCTGCTGCCCTGTTGCTTTCCACTGAAGAGAGCTTGCTCTGTGTGAGCTTCAACAATGTTGATATGACATATAATAGCTTGAAAATACACTGATAGAAAGATGAAAGTTAACAAGATGTAAAAAACTGTAAAGATGTAAATAAATAAATAAATTAAGCTAAATTGCATTATCACAGTTCTGTCATGTCAAGTGTGTTTGGCATGGAATATGACAACGTTGATATGTTTGGTCTTGGCGGAATATATCTTCTACGCTGCGGCTGCAAGTACGGGATTTACTGTCAATACACACACGACACGCTGTTGTGAGCAAGTAAGACTGCTGTAAAATATAGTATACATGAATTACCTGTAGCGAGCTCATAAATCAGGAACCAATCAGCTGTGCCCTATAGAGAATGATGTGATTGGAAGCCATCTAGTTTTTTCATGACAGAACTTTGTATTTAGGCAACACTGCAAACCAATGACAAGGAAAGAAAGAAAGAAAGAAAGAAAGAAAGAAGGAAGGAAGGAAGGAAGGAAGGAAGGAAGGAAGGAAGGAAGGAAGGAAGGAAGGAAGGAAGGAAGGAAGGAAGGAAGAGGAAGAGGAGGAGGAGGAGGAGGAGGAGGAGGAGGAGGAGGATGAGGAGGAGGAAGGAAGGAAGGAAGGAAGGAAGAGGAGGAGGAGGAGGAGGAGGAAGGAAGGAAGGAAGGAAGGAAAGAAAGAAAGAAAGAAAGAAAGAAAGAAGCGAATATATTTTTTCTGAATAGTGGTTGCCACTCAAGAAATCCAATTAGATCTCTCCATTCACCCTGCGCTGCCAAAGGCTAGCAAAAAAAGAGAAGACCTCTTGCTTTAACCCGCATACTAATATTAAAGCAGGCTTTTACCATTATCCTTCTAAAGCTAGAACTTACATATGGCACATCCACTTCATTATAAATACATTTATTTAAAAAAATATTTTAATTGTACTCATTTACTCATTGGTCCATACATTCCACCCGCAAAGTATCGATCTAAACTTCAGTCTAAACAATACAGGCTAAATCATTTTGTCGGTGTAATCACCATTTAAATTTGTATGTGCTTCTTTATATTCTTCACATAAAACAGGGTTTCAAAATGACTGATTATACAAGATGTTTTTAAGCCTAAAGTAAACCTGAGAACTTACGAATGAATGAAATGATTAACATAAAGATAATTTAGCATTCACATTCACAACATTTGCTATGTAGTAAAAAATAAATGAAAAGTAACACTATACAAATAATATATAAACACTGTCATTCAAAAGTTTGGGGTCAATATACATTTTTTTTTTCTAATGCTATTATGCAGCAAGGACACATTAAATTGATCAAACGTGATCTATAATATTACGAAAATGACAAATGTTGTCAAATAAATGCTGCTTTTGAATGTTCTATTCATCAAAGGATCCTGATAAAAATGTATCACGGTAAAAAAAAAAAAAAAAAAATATATATATATATATATAAAGCAGCCAACTATTATAATAATAGCACAAAAATAGGGGTCATCATCTCTGATATCTGGATAAATGGTATTGATTATAAATCATTAGAGATTTAGAGGCACATGGTGGGTATTTAATTTAGTCTAAAATTTATTTCTGGTTTTGCTGAGTGTGCAAGAGAAATTAGAGGGGAAAAAAAACTGTGTGCAATCAACTAATGTTTATTGTGAGTTAGTGATCCCAACATTAAGAAAAAGTAGATTATGAAAAAATATTCCCCTCAAGGTTTCCTTTGTTTAGAGGGAAGCAATAACCAGTTTGACACCCATAATGGTTAAGTGGTTGTAAAGATACAATTTGCCTAGTCTGAGTGATTGCTTATGTGCGGTACATGTGTTATGCATGCGTTTAAGTGCCCGGTCTATGATAAAAATGCAATACCCTTGATGCAGCATGTCTTTTTACATGTTTCCTCAACTTCCTTTTCCTTTTAGCAGATCCTCACACGAGCACAGATGTTCATTTAGGCTTTGGCCGATTCTTTCCATGCAAGACCCAATACATCTGTCAATGTTCCTGCTCCGTTCCGGGGGTTCATAATTACTTCAGAAGCAAGATGTGTTTTGGAACAAAGAGCATCAACAATGCATCATATGATTGTCTGAACGTGAAAACCATGCAGCATTTCCGATGCTGGAAACGGCTCCTGGGATGTTCTGTTTCATTGCAGATAATTAATGTGCTTCAATGACTGGGGTTTCCAAGAAGATTAAATCCAATCTCAACCATGTTTTTGCTCTTTTTTTTTTCTTTTTATTCTGGTGAGGATGCTGTAGATATTAGTCATAGTTCAGGCTATAGTGTCATTTCTCTTCCGTTTCAATATGCACATTACAGCATGCCTTTTTTGGTACTGCATAAATTATACATTGCATAAAAATCCACTTGCAGAATTTATTTGATAACAATCTGAAGTTTAAAGTTGGCATGAAATGAAAGTTGTGATAGTCTTTGATAGTTGTGAAAGTTGTGATAGTCTATTGTGACATATAGCCTATCTGAGTGAAACAGCTACTTGTACAAGAAATGTTGGGCTGGACTTGATTTTGTCCATGGGGAATTGATTGGATGGTTGGATGGTTGAGTTTTGCTACTGGTCGACCTCATGTGAAAGACAGGTTGACCCGCCCTCGCGCCATTAAACATGTCACCAGAGAAGAGAAGAGCTGCAAGACGGAGGGGAAGTTATTTTGATTAAAGATTATGAGGACACATTCATTATAAAGTGCCCCTATTATGCTATTTTAAAGGCTTATAATTTTGTTTTGGAGTCTCCTACAATAGGTTTACATGCATCTAAAGTCAAAAAGACTTTAATTTTCTCATAATTAAGACTCATCTCTTTTCTCACAGTGTCTGAAACGACTCGATCAAGGATCCAGATTCTCTAAACCCTGCCTTTCCGAGAGCTACTCCGCTTTGATTGGTCAGTCTGTTATGATTGGTTTGGGGTGGTGAATGTGTGTTGGAAAGATTCCTCAACACTTGTATGCACAGTTATACGAACAGTAACAATGGCGTTGGTTTTACTGTATCAATTCGAGCACAAGTCCTCTTTTTCTGGAAGTGCAAGCAAAGCGGATTTGCATTCGCAGTGAAGAAAACAAGGTCTTCTCGACATGTCGACAACACGAACCAATCTCTTCCAGCCTCAGCTACAACTGCAGTGTTTGAGGGAGGGTCAAAGGACACATTCGTGAGCAGCCAATGAAGACCACTGGATGGGATTATGCAAATTGGTTACAAACCTCCATTGGTTTGTTACAGGAAGTGAGACTGGAATTGCTGACGACTCGTTTTGGCAGTTCAGAATCAGATATTTCTTTTAGGAGACAATAACTTTATTTGTCTTGCACTTTGATATCTAAACCTTTGCAGACCTTTTACATTCACAAACAGCTACAGTATATTATGCCGAATGAAAGGGAGTAATCTAAAAAGCATAATAGGGACACTTTAAACAATACTGATGTGCACTGATAAATCATTTATAATCAATTTTGATTTCATGATGCTTTTAAGTTGTAAATCAAATTGTCATTTGAATTTTAGCAGATTTCTATAAGGGCATCCACCGGACGTAAACTATGCCAGGATCGACCAGCTGAAGCACTGTTGAACTCAAGTGTGCATGATACCGAAGGCAGGCGATGTGTGTCAGGTAGGATCCACTCTCTTATTCAAAATGGGCTCTTGTATTGCATGCCACTTAGGAAGAGTGAGATGAAAGAGCTTCTGGTGGTCCTGTTGTCTGAAAAACAAAAGCAACAGCACTGTTGGCGCACACACACACACACACACACACACACACACACACACACACACACACACACACACACACGCAAGGAGAAAAACACGGCCTAAGGATGAGAAATAAATACCTAAGGAAGAAATGCCACCTTAGAAACGTAACTAGTAAAAAAAAAAAGGGATGTACAACACAATGTATTGTGTTTAAACAATATTCAATGCCTGATAAAGGAAACAATTGGAGCTTGGGGAAATGAATGCAACTGTAAGGCAGACATGGAAAATGGTGTTTTAACTGATGCTTGTACGTAATCCACCTACAGTAAGTGGTGGTTTTCAATCCGGTGCTGCTAATAATGTAAATCATAATGGAGATTTTATCAGTAGTCCGATGGTAGAGAGCTGTGGTGGTGAAATTTCAAAAGAACACTTGATGGATATGATCTAGAATCAGAGTCATTATAGTTATATAACACTAAAACCATAAAAAGGGTTACTTAAAAAAAAAATAAATAAATAAATATATATATATATATATATATATATATATATATATATATATATATATATATATATATATATAATATTTATTTTTCATTTTCATTTCCATTTCCATTTTCATTGTTATTTTTATTTTATTTTATTTTATTTTATTTTCATATATATATATATATATATATATATATGCAACATATCTATATATATATATATAGTATATGCCATTTACAATCCAGCTGTTATTTTTTCCAATTATACAAATGTATACATATGTGGAAATATTATGCTTTTTTTTTTTTTTTTTCTAAGAATGCTATTTAACATAATCCATCATTTGAGATGTGTAGTTCAAAAAGTTCATGACTTTCAGAAAAAAGAAAAGAAAAAAGAATCCTCTGATGCATGCAAATGCACTGTTAGACTTTACTAGCAAACAAATAAAATAAACCGTGGTGTTTTCTAAAGTCCACATGGCCAAAAGTGCTGTTCTTCAAAAGTTGAAGAAACCCATCAAGCAGAAGAAATAAAGTGTGAAATAACCAGAGGGAAAATGAAGCTGTGAAAGCAGGCTGACCTGATTCCCTGAGGATCCAAGGGTTAACTCTGTGCTGTACGGTACAGCGCCCGATTCAGACTCTCATTTAAGACATGCAGAGACCACCATCATCCTTCCCTTTTCATCATGCTCATGCAGATTCACATGGCCTCCCTGTCCAGCTCATAGTGATCTAGACTGCTTTCATACTTCCCGTGGCGAAGCCCTTCGTTTATCTTCAAAGACAAGCCAGTCCACATCATAGAGAGTGTGAAATGAAGAGAAGAATCAGCAATGCAAATAATCAAAAGGCAGACATTGGTTTTCTAAGCTAATTGTAAATCTAAAGCTGGACGGGAAGAGAAGGGTTTGAGATTGAAAGCAAAGAACCAGACGACTGTTTGGACCTTTCTGTTTGGACCTTTTTGGCGGGGGTAGGGGTTGGAGAAAGAGTACAAAGGCATCCATCCTGTTGAAGGGATCACATCATTAGATGCTGTCCAAAGCGTTCACGTTTAAAGCATTCATTTTGTAGTCTGCAGTGTTGTAGATACATGTCTGCACAACAGATTCTTTCAAACACAGCAGCTTGCAATATATTTCAATGCAACCCTGTCCATATGTTTACAAAGTCAAAGACAGAATCAAGGGCTGCTTTAGAATGAACAGATTGCTGCACATCTGCATGTTTACCATATGAAAACAATTATTTATGTATGTTATGATGTATCAGGGGAAATGGACAATTTGAAAACTTTTGCAGCACATTAATATATTTACTTAACTTTGCACATTCTGTAGGATCGGATCATTTGAAAACTTGCTATTGTTTCTACACAGTAAAAGTGGCCATGCAGTTGACTTAACTGACAAAAAAAAAAAAAAAAAACAGTTGGCTTAAACTCATTAATATTTGTTGTGAACTTGACAATTCCACATAACTTTTTTTTTTTCTTAATTGCGCATGGAGTGGATTTACTTAATAATTTTAAGCCAACAGTTTTCCTCACTTTTTTTTAAAGTTAAGTCAACTGATCACTTTTTATAGTGTATATTACATATGAAGAGTTCAGATGCAAAAGCCTCTGAGTGCCATCTGATATTTTCTTCTAGAATGATCATTTTTATCAAGCTTGTATATTTAAGTTCAGTAATTTCACTTAAATGACAATTAATAGGTCATTTTCATTGCCATTTAAGTGAAATTACTGAACTTAAATATACAAGCTTGATAAAAATGATCATTCTAGAAGAAAATTTCAGATGGCACTCAGAGGCGTTTGCATCTGAACTCTTCATATATTGCCTGTAACGTATGAACATAAGTGAACTGACATCCTTGAACAATAAAGATTAGAAAAACCGCAAGTCTTCACTAGTGAAAGAATCCTACATGCATGCTTAAAGAATGAGACGGGTTGCTATGACAACCTAAGGTTCACAAAATGGAATTCAAATTTAAACCATATTCTATTTATTTTCCCTTAATTAAGGAATTGAACTGAAACACGCTTGCTGTGTAATATCAAGGATGAAGAATGAAAGGGAAATTGCATTGAATGGATGAACATTTCTTGTCTCTTGATATTTTTTTCTTTAAGTAAGTCTCAAAACTTTTGTCGAGGATTCAGGGCGCTTTTCTTTTTGATTAAGTGGATGAACTAACCATAGGGGTTGCATCAACAATTCAGGATATTTTAACTTAAAAGGAATTAAAAGAAAAGTTATGCAAGTCCCATTCCATCTGGGTTAGGCTTACGTATCAAGTGGAGCATGAAGTCAGTGAGAGCATTACTCAAACATGATGAATTTATAGCAACATATAAATACAATGGGTAAAGACAAAGCGTCGGATAAATATATACATTTAGAAGACATTTTTATCCAAAGTGACTTATAAATGAAGTATACACTACACCTAAAGGGGTTCATCCAACAATATACACTACATGAAGATGTATTCAATAGTAAACACAGACATCAAATGTTAAGCTACATTCTAAAATGCACATGACATGCTGTCAAATGGCATCATATTGAGCATATTCACAAAATATCATTGTTTAAATCAGTACCGTTTGTCTTGTTTATTGAGTAAAAATAATATACTAACATCCTTAAAAAGTGATGTCAAAAAAGTAACTGATAATATGTAATCTGGATTACGTAATCGGATTCCAAAAAAATAAATAAGTACGTGTAAATAGATTATATTTCATCTTAAAATGCTCTTAATCAGACAAAAGTAACTTTTTGAATGATTACATATTATTTACACAATGGCACTGAATCATTCATAATTTACTGATTCTCCCTAATTATTCTTATTCAAGTTTTATAGTTTTGCTTTCTAAAAAAACCATGTCGCTTATATACATTCAGAATGTCAGAATAATCAGTAATCGATAAAAATTTGTAAGTAATGTTTATTTCTATAATTATTGTTATATAATATAATATTTCACCACAGGAAATACTGCATAATTCATAAACCACTCTGGATTCAGCAAATTCTATATTCATTAGACTGATTAAAACAAAAACTCCTGAGTTTGTGGATCTTTTTTTGAACGATTCATTAAAAGGATTGGATCAAAAGAGTCATTTGTCCGTGAATCAATATGCTGGTTGCACATAGTTTGTGATTCACTAAAAAGAACCAGCTCATAAGATTCACTGTTTCGTGACGTTACGTCATTGCATGCGGAGCACCTCGCCAAAAATACGTTTTCATGCTAATACTTTGCGGTACACTGCATTTCGTCTCATCACATCTAATAAATCGAAATAAAATAAAAATGTGTAGACTGCCATTTAGCTCAGTTGTCCAACACTAATGTAATCTATGTCAAATCATATATCTTCTGTGGTGATTTCCATCTTGTCAGTGTCAGTGGATTACTGTCAGGAGACTGCTTTCATATTTTTGAGTGTAACAGTGTTTTTTTTTCTTCTGTTTTTAGTAACATTGCAGCTTCTGTTCATTCACACTTTGCTGCCCATGCATCAAGGGCCTGTCACCATTGATGTGAGCATCAGCTCGGTCTTGCTTCCTAGAGAAAGAGTGTCGATTTGGCCAAATCTCAGAGGAACAGGCTTTTTATTTATTTATTCTGGTGTCTCTCAGCAGCAAATCTGATTGATAAGCGTACGCATACTCATACCAGATACTCTGTCCATGTTCTTCATTCAAGGCATGATTTGTTTGTGTTTGTTTATGCATTCATTTTGTGTCATCACTGATGTTCTTCCTGAAGTCATGTTGGATAAAAATCATTGATGCGCTCGCTCAGTGGATAAAACATGGCCAGATGTGAATCCTGTCTCAGTTATATTGTACGGATAAGATCATGCTCATTCTTTTTAGAAAGGACATCAAGTCAATATCCAACCACTGAAACGTACATTTGTTTTCAGTTGTCCTATTTATGTACAGTAGTATATTCAATTGACTTGTATGCTGCTGCATGCAGACTTACACAGACCCAACAAAAGCTATGCATAACCATAATAGACCACAATATAGAGTATAGATATAGAGTTCTGGAGGTAATTAATATTAATATTGATATATATATGTATATATGTGTGTGTGTATGTATGAAGAGTTCAGATGCAAAATCCTCTAAGTGCCATCTGAAATTTTCTACTGGAATGATCATTTTTATCAAGCTTGTATATTTAAGTTCAGTAATTTCACTTAAATGGCAATGAAAATTACCAATTATTTGTCATTTAAGTGAAATTACTGAACTTTAAAGGGTTAGTTCACCCAAAAATTAAAATTATGTCAGTAATTACTCACCCTCTTGTTGTTCCAACCCTGTAAGACCTTCGTTCATCTTCGGAACACAAATTAAGATATTTTTTATTAAATCTGAGAGCTGGATCACTCCTCCATAGGCTTCTAAGACACTATAACTTGCTGGCCCAGAAAATGCATTAAAGACATCGTTAATATAGTCCAAGTGACTCCAGTGGCTCAATCTTAAGTTTATAAAGCGACGAGAATACTTTTTGTGCGCAAAACAATACAACAATAACGACTTTATTCCACTATTCATTTCCTTCTCTCGAGTTTTTTCACGTAGTGTAACTGCGTAGCGCTTCTGTGTTTCACGTCACACGCATCACACACATGACCAGCGTCGGCCAATAGTGAGCCTACGTGTGACGTACAACACAGACGCGCTGCGCTAAAACACTACGTGAACTAACTCGAGGCCCAGAGAGAAGGAAATGAATAGTGGAATAAAGTCGTTATTTTTATTTATTTTTTTGCGCACAAAAAGTATTCTCATCGCTGTATAAACTTAAGATTGAGCCACTGGAGTCACTTGGACTATATTAACGATGTCTTTAATGCATTTTCTGGGCCAGCAAGTTATAGTGTCTTAGAAGCCTATGGAGGAGTGAGCCAGCTCTCAGATTTAATCAAAAATATCTTAATTTGTGTTCCAAAGAATTTGGAAATTCTTAATTTGTGTTTCTTACGGGGTTGGAACAACATGAGGGCGAGTAATTACTGACAGAATTTTCATTTCTGGGTGAACTAACCCTTTAAATATACACGCTTTATAAAAATGATCATTCTAGAAAGAAATTTCAGATGGCACTTAGAGGCTTTTGCATATGTCTCTTCATACAGTATATACAAAAACTCACTATATAATACAAATTATTATGATTCATCTCAGAACTGGTTGATATGGTTCAAGGTTTTGTAAAAAAATATATACATATGAAGCAATACAGTTGAAATGGTCACTGTTCTTCTTTTATGTGTGGTAGAGTTTCTATGTTTAACATATCACGGGCCATCTCTTTTGGAAATACATTTTACATATTAATAATTTTAATAGATTCTGAACTGAATTATTCACATGATTCCTAATCCAATATCTACCAAGCTAACATACATCAGAGCCTCTTAAAAAAAAAGAAAAAAAAAAAGAAATCCTCCACCAATAACCGGAATCCTCTGCCCTCTGCTCTCGCGGGGAGATAGAAATATATCAATACTCCCCTATTTATTAAAAGCAATGGCGCTGGCTTGAATCGAGGCCTTAAATGGACCACATCAATTTGCCTCCCCCATTTTCATTGCCTCCATTAGATGAATGAGCCAAAGCGAGCGACGCTGCAGCATAAAGCACAACAGAGCGACAGAAGAGGGTTCCTACGGCTGATGTAAGGCTAGCACGGGCCTGGTGCCGTGACAGTGCTTGAGTAATGACTTTCACTGTGCTTGTCAGCGCTAGATTTATGTGGCCTACGCAGCAAGTCCACTCAAAGTATCTTAAAGCAAGTGTTCTTTGAGCAGAGCTCTCTTGCAGCCGCACGCTGCAATACGTCTGACCCCTGCTCCTTTTTATCCCTGTCCCCTCTGGTGGAAATTGCCCTTTATGATGGGTTTGCACACGAGGGCGTGCTTTCACATCTCCAGTCGAATTCCAAGTGCAATCATATCCTTTAGAGATGCACCAATTTACAATCAAAACAAGCAGCGCAGAGGTGAGAGTGGAATCAGTTTGGCAGAGGTAGGTTTTCTCCTATCCTAAAGGAGATAGGAACCTTTTGCTAAAGATGACGATAAAATACTTGTTTTCTTTTATATAAAATATTTATGTTAATTGAAATAAAGCTGAAACAAAACTGAACAAAATATTACTTTAAAACAGAAATTAGAAGGCAACAAACTGAAATGAGTTGAAGCACTAAAATAGCACTATAAGCACTAAACTGGAAATAAGTAAACTAAAACTATCTAAAAGTAGAAACAAAAGAACAAAAACTAAAATAGTTCTGTTAATTGAAATAAAGCTGAAACAAAAACAATAAAATAAAATATTAGTTTAAATTAAACACTAAATGGAAATATGAAATGTTGCCTTGGCAATACACTGAAATAAGTTGAAGCACTAAATTATTAACTGGAAATGAATAAACTAAACTAAAACAACAAACAAAAGAACCAAAACTAAAATACTTATGTTAATTGAAATAAAGCTGAAACAAAACAAAACAAAATTTAACAAAACATAACAAAATTAAATAAAATAAAATAATATATATACAATTATATATATATATATATATATATATATATATATATATATATATATATACATACAATTATATATAGTATAGTTAATATATAAATATATATATAGTTAAATTGAATAAAATAAAATAATGATTTAAATTAAAAACTAAATGGAATGATAAATAGAAATGTTGCCTTGGCAATAAGCTGAAATAAGTTGAAACACTAAAATTATTAACTGGAAATAAAAAAATAAATAAATTAAAAATTACACTTATAAATAGCAATCATTTAATACAACAAAAAATTGTGAAAATGACAGAAGCATAACTAAACATATAAAAAAGCTCATTTAAAATACTAATAAAACTGTAATAAAATATCAATGCCATGAAATCAAAATGTTTTTTTTTTTTTTTATGGAATATTGTAGTATTTACTATAAATGATTTGTCCTTGCAAATCATTCTTCTTCTTCTTCTTCTTCTTCTTCTTCTTCTTATTATTATTTTAATTAATTTGCCCTTTAAACTTTAATCAAAATAACTCCCCTCCCTCTTGCAGGGACATCTCTTTTCTTCACCTGTCACTCACATGAGCTCGACCAATAGCAAACCACAACCATTCAACCAATTCCCCATGAACAAAATAAAGTCCCGCCCTACATTTTTTCTTGTTCCAGAAGCCGTTTCACTCAGATATACATCACAATAGGGAAGAAAAGACTACTTCCGTTTTCACAACTTCCATTGTATGCTAACTATAAGGATGTCAGATCTCATGCTATGAGCTAGTAGACAATCTAAAACAGAGCATAGCTGAGGAGTTGGCATTTCAGGCAAGTTGTTCTATTGGTTTGGTGTTTTCTATTCCATAGTCTCTTGTGGACTCTTGTGCTTACTTCTGCCAAGCCGCTAATTAACTCGGAGTGATCTCATTTCAACACGTCAGTCTAGAACGACATGGCCGACCTTGCAACGTGATAGATTCATAAACGTTTTCACAGAGCAATTATCAAGAGCCGGGGGAACTCGGGGGGAACAGTGGAGTTTCACATACAAGCATTTGGCAGAACAGAGACAACTGAGATGCGGTTTTTTACAATATAATTCCCAAGCTGAGACATTAGAAAGAGAAGAGCTGCGCTGAGCCAAGTGCACAACACGCGGCTGCTATTGAGTTATTTTTACAGTTATTGTTTACAGTATCAGTAACAGCTGTTTGATCATTATGTGCTTTTGTCCCTCACAACATATCCAGGTCACATTTCAAGTTTAAAATATTTTTTTTAAATATTTTTTTATAATATTATATAATATTAATACAATCAAATAAAGACATAACTAAAAAAATTGACAATATTTTAATGACAATTAATCACATTTCCCCTGGAATTCTCATTACCATAATGAATTTTTCTTCTTCATTATCAATGGTGTTTCTCATTAGATTCTCATTATTGTAATACGGCAATTAAAGCTTCAACATATTTTTTTTTATTTATTTTTTTATTCACATTACAGTGATGAGGGAATTCTTTGCATTATGGTAATGATAAATGTGCTTAGTTGCCATGCAAAAGTTTTTATGCTCCTAAAAACTGGCTGCATGTTTGAAAAGCAAAATATATTTTCCAATGTATTTCTTTTGATTATGGGGTGAAATATGACATGTTCTCATAACAGGTTTCCTGAGTGTCACTGTTGTATGTGCAAATACAGATTGACACTTGCTGTTAGTCGGCGCATTGTATCTGCAAATTATATTTTAATTGAGCTAATTGATTTAAAATGAGTATTTAACCTTGTTATTGTCCAGTGGTAACAAATTGTTCTGTTTATATTTCCATGTTAGTTATTACATTTTACAAGATGGCTTGAAAACTGTCTAAGGTTCAGCTAATTGTTTTGAAAGCTAATCTTCATTTCTTTTCAGTCGTGTCCATGAGACGAGAGTATACATAAAGCACTGTTATATACATAAAGTATAAAGACAGTATTTATATTATATAATATTATAATTAAATTTATTTCATTAAAAAAATGTGAGCGGAGAAACTTAATTTCATTACAGGGGAAATGAGCTTGAAAATAATGTCACGATGCTGCAAACAAGCTTAATTTTCATGCAAAATATGATGATATAATATTTTAATTTAATTTATTTTAGCAAAAAATGTGTGTGGAGAAAATTAATTTTATTAGAGGGGAAATAAACTTGAAAATAATGTCACGATGCAAAAAAGGCTTAATTTTCACGCAAAATATGATGATAATATCATATTTTAATTTAATTTATTTTAAATAAAAATGTGTGCGGAGAAAATTACTTGTATTACAAAGGAAATGAGCTTGAAAATAAAGTCACAATGCAAAAAAGGCTTAATTTCCTTGCAAAATATGATGATAATATGGATTTTTCAAATATACTTTAATATGATTATCTAAATGTTACATTTTTACCTTCAGATTTTAAAATGAAATATAACCCAGGCCTAATTATAATGCTATTTCTGGTGCATTTGTATTGTTTACACTCTGTATCTTATTACAGGTCAGATTCACCAAGTCGCCCTTGTTTTGACATAATGTAAATCCCCATGTACAGTATATAGCAGACACATAAAGACTTAGCAAGTACTTCACATTTCACATTATAGACAGATAATAAAAAAAAGAACCTTTCATACGAGAGGCTTCTCTTATCCGCTTTAATCTGATCTTAGATCAGCAATACGGTTATACGCTTTCCAAGGAGAAACTCTGGATGCCACCATTACTCTTTTCTCTGGTACAGTACAGTTAAAATCATTTGACATCACAATCTACAAAGCCTCAAAGGAACTCCTCTTCCTGTCACAGAAGAAAAACACAGAATGGAAATAATTGATTTGACCGTGATAGTGCCACTGCAGTTGTTGGGGATATGCAGAGGAACTGTCTGCAAACTTGTTTTGCTTGTTAGTGATTCGCAACAAAGCGGAAAGAGAAGAACGCAAGCTGATGTTGATCGATCTGTGATTTTGAGAACTCTTAAGTCAAAAGAGCCATTGTCCAGATAGTTGCCTATTTTCATCTTGTTTAGTAAAATATCCAAACATTCTTTAAACATACACTTGAGGAGCACAATTTTGTGAGATACTTGAGTCTAACTGACTTATTCTTTTCTTCACTCTCTTTTGCATGCATGATTATGAGGTCATATGCTATACTCAATTGGGTTATTTTGATTTCTCTATCAGCGATACCTTTCATTGGCCTTGATTTAATATGAGAATAAAGAAGCTGACTTACTAATAAAAAGAGGTATGGGGAGACAGGACACCCCTGCCTAATTCCTCTAGTAATATTGAATCTAGGGGAAGTAGTACCATTAAAGGTCCCATGACATGAAATTTCCACTTTCTGAGGTTTTTTAACATTAATATGAGTTCCCCTAGCCTGTATATGGTCCCCAAGTTTCTAAAAATTTTAATCGGTGTAAATCGAGCTTTTGCTATCTTTCTCTGCCTTTGAGAAAATGGAAGCTCAACCGGGCTGATCTTGAATCTCCTCCTTATGACGTCATAAGGAGAAATGTTACCTCCCCTTTCTCTGCTTTGCCCGCCCAGAGAATATTTCTCGCCCATGAGAAAATGAGCTAGGAAGTAGAACGCGCGCGCGCGATTTTAGTTTGTCCACGAGATATATCATGGCTTTTGAGCGAGCGAAGCATAATAATTGCTCAATAATTGGATGTACAAATGAACATCGAATGGTCAATACAGAGCTGGGCTTGCTGAACGTCGGACAAGTAAGTCAACAAATTATGAGAGGGGGTAAAATCTTTGCGTGGCAGGGGGAGCTGCCACTCGACCAGTCACGGATATATGCGCCTGCCACTCGACCAGTCACGGATATATGCGCCTGCCACTGCGTTATATGCGCCCGCCACTCGACCAGTCACGGATATATGCGCCGGCCACTCGACCAGTCACGGATATATGCGCCTGCCACTGCGTTATATGCGCCGGCCACTCGACCAGTCACGGATATATGTGCCGGCCACTCAAACTTACACAATATGTAAGGTTTAAAAAACAAAACAAATGCAGCGCGCGTCTCGTGGCTCTATTAGCATCGCGCCGGCCATACCAGCCACACAATCTCTCACTGTTTACATCCATCAGACACTCCTTATGATACACAAAAGCACACATACAGTGCAATACATATCTTATTTACCTATTTCTCATCTTATCTGGTTTTTTATTTGATCTTTTTACCCGTATGGGAGCGCGCTCGTGGCTAAGCGAAGCGTCGTACCAGACACGATCTCTCGCTGTTTACGGCCACTACCAGCCACACGATCTCTCACTGTTTACATCTTTCAGACACTCCTAATGATACACGAGAGCACAAAGACAGTGCAATATATCTTATTTACCTATTTCTCATCTTATCTTGTTTTTTTTATTTGCTCTTTTTATCCGTATATGGGAGTGCGCGCTCGTGGCTCTATTAGCATCGCGCCGGCCACTACCAGCCACACAATCTCTCACTGTTTACGGCCACTACCAGCCACACGATCTCTCACTGTTTACATCTATCAGACACTCCTAATGATACACGAGAGCACACATATCTTATTTACCTATTTCTCATCTAAATCTTATATTCTTTTCGCTCTTTTTACCCGTATGGGAGCGCGCGCTCTTGGCTCTATTAGCATCGCGCCGGCCATACCAGCCACACCAGCCACACAATCTCTCCCTGTTTACATCTATCAGACACTCCTATTGATACACAAAAGCACACATACAGTGCAATACATATCTTATTTACCTATTTCTCATCTTATCTGTTTTTTTATTTGCTCTTTTTACCCGTATCATATGGGAGCGCGCTCGTGGCTATAAGCGAAGCGTCGCACCAGCCACACGATCTCTCGCTGTTTACGGCCACTACCAGCCACACGATCTCTCACTGTTTACATCTTTCAGACACTCCTAATGATACACGAGAGCACACAGACAGTGCAATACATATCTTATTTACCTATTTCTCAACTAAATCTGATTTTTTATTCGCTCTTTTTACCCGTATATGGGAGTGCGCGCTCGTGGCTCTATAGCATCGCGCCGGCCACACAATCTCTCACTGTTTACGGCCACTACCAGCCACACGATCTCTCACTGTTTACATCTATCAGACACTCTTATTGATACACGAGAGCACACAGACAATGCAATACAGATCTTATTTACCTATTTCTCACCTTATCTTGTTTTTTATTCGCTCTTTTGACCTGTGCCGCACCAGCCACACGATCTCTGACTGTTGCAGCTGCCTGATACTCAGATAGACATTCTGAAGAATGATTTTGACCACTCCATTAAGTTTTGTATAAAGTCTTTTTTTTAAAGTCTGATTAATTTTGTGTAATTGTATATTCATTTTAATCAATGTTTGACCAAACAATTCCCTTGATTTAATAAATAAGAAGCATATATAGAAGACATATATAGCCTATAGCAATACAATCGTGGCATGGTTTCTGTGCGATCACTTGCATTGTACGTTCCTCACATGCACAATAAATATATACAGGGTGTGATTTGCCGGGGGGGGGGGGATGCGTGGGATTTCCCCCTTTTTGGTCAATGTATCTCTGCCTCTGCTTAATTATCACGGATCCGTGGTTTGATTAAAGTCAATTTTATTTTAAAATGCGCTACTTAGATATAGCTGCCGCAGCCTCTGCAGACTTGCTCAATGTCCCGCCCACGGCGCTATCTGATTGGTTACACCTCACGAGTACTAGCCTATCAACACTTGCGAGACGGTTGCAGGTCCTGGGCAGTGTTTCGTGTTTCGAAAGGAAGGCATCTTAGCATATTACTGAAGCGGGAATAAACATCACAATCGGATTATCTGTTTCTAATGATGACAAGCAGAGTTAGTGTCCCAGTCATGAGTCACGCCACTGAGAATGTCCGAAGTTACACACGGTGTTTCACTCAATTGAGGCTAAAGCAAAGGTTTTTTGATTACTCACTCACTCTTGAGCGTCTGGCGCGAGTGATTTAAATTTCAATGTAAAGACGCGTTTACGCGCGTCTAGAGGTCCTGCGGCGCGGGCGCGTCCAGTTCGCGCGAATGAGGCGAATTGACTAACACAGATAATGCATCTGTCTTTTCTATCATTTCACTGTAGCTCAGCATCGCGATATAAAAATAAGATTTAGATGAGAAATAGGTAAATAAGATCTGTATTGCACTGTCTGCGTGCTCTCGTGTATGATTAGGAATGATAGATGTAAACAGTGAGAGATTGTGTGGCTGGTAGTGGCCGGTAGTGGCCGGCGCGATGCTATAGAGCCACGAGCGCGCACTCCCATATACGGGTAAAAAGAGCGAATAAAAAATAAGATTTAGTTGAGAAATAGGTAAATAAGATATGTATTGCACTGTCTGTGTGCTCTCGTGTATCATTAGGAGTGTCTGAAAGATGTAAACAGTGAGAGATCGTGTGGCTGGTAGTGGCCGTAAACAGCGAGAGATCGTGTGGCTGGTGCGACGCTTCGCTTATAGCCACGAGCGCGCTCCCATATGATACGGGTAAAAAGAGCAAATAAAAAAACAGATAAGATGAGAAATAGGTAAATAAGATATGTATTGCACTGTATGTGTGCTTTTGTGTATCAATAGGAGTGTCTGATAGATGTAAACAGGGAGAGATTGTGTGGCTGGTGTGGCTGGTATGGCCGGCGCGATGCTAATAGAGCCAAGAGCGCGCGCTCCCATACGGGTAAAAAGAGCGAAAAGAATATAAGATTTAGATGAGAAATAGGTAAATAAGATATGTATTGCACTGTGTGTGTGCTCTCGTGTATCATTAGGAGTGTCTGATAGATGTAAACAGTGAGAGATCGTGTGGCTGGTAGTGGCCGTAAACAGTGAGAGATTGTGTGGCTGGTAGTGGCCGGCGCGATGCTAATACGCTGATTTCACGCAGCCGCCATTTTGAAATCGAAAGTGAGGCTCCGGTGGGAAGAACCCCGGAAGTAAAGATAAACAACAATGCCTTGGATTACCAACCTGAAGCTGCTGCCGCGATTTACACTATTGGATGTTAATATTCAATATAGGATATGTATATAGTTCATTCCTGCTTCTTTTTTTACCTTCTGAATTATGTATAAAAAAAATATTTTCTTTATAAATGAATTTCACTGTATATAGTCTAAAGTATGAAAGAAATGTATGTACATTTTTAGAATTGACACAACATCATTAAACACAACAATATGCCATCGCATTCACGACTCTCCTGTGATTAAAGGCGACACTTCCGGTTTTCTTCCCACCGGAGCCTCGCTTTCGATTTCAAAATAACGGCTGCGTGAAATCAGCGTATAGAGCCACGAGCGCGCACTCCCATATACGGGTAAAAAGAGCAAATAAAAAAAACAAGATAAGATGAGAAATAGGTAAATAAGATATGTATTGCACAGTCTTTGTGCTCTCGTGTATCATTAGGAGTGTCTGAAAGATGTAAACAGTGAGAGATCGTGTGGCTGGTAGTGGCCGTAAACAGCGAGAGATCGTGTCTGGTACGACGCTTCGCTTAGCCACGAGCGCGCTCCCATACGGGTAAAAAGATCAAATAAAAAAAACAGATAAGATGAGAAATAGGTAAATAAGACATGTATTGCACTGTATGTGTGCTTTTGTGTATCATAAGGAGTGTCTGATGGATGTAAACAGTGAGAGATTGTGTGGCTGGTATGGCCGGCGCGATGCTAATAGAGCCACGAGACGCGCGCTGCATTTGTTTTGTTTTTTAAACCTTACATATTGTGTAAGTTCGAGTGGCCGGCGCATATCCGTGACTGGTCGAGTGGCCGGCGCATATAACGCAGTGGCAGGCGCATATCCGTGACTGGTCGAGTGGCCGGCGCATATATCCGTGACTGGTCGAGTGGCGGGCGCATATAACGCAGTGGCAGGCGCATATATCCGTGACTGGTCGAGTGGCGGGCGCATATAACGCAGTGGCAGGCGCATATATCTGTGACTGGTCGAGTGGCAGGCGCATATATCCGTGACTGGTCGAGTGGCAGCTCCCCCTGCCACGCAAAGATTTTACCCCTACAGCAAATTATATATAAGTGTTTTGCTTTACTGTTTATGGTTACCTACTGTAGCTTCTTACACGTAGAATGTGGCTGTCACATTAGCTATGCAGCTATGCAGTTACTTGCGCTAATGTAAAGGTAGACAGCATCAAGTTACACATACTGTAACGCGAGTGTTGTACACTTCTTTGTTATTTGGATAACCGTTTTCCTGTTGGTTATATGGCGCGTGCGATATCCGCATTTCAAGATCGCAGAGCTTGATGTAATTGTAATAAGATAAATTACAGACGTTAATGTAACTGTAAACCATCCGAATAAAGTACCGTATCCAGACATAATATTTTAAACTAACCATTCGGAAACGTCCTGCTGGAGCCGCTGAGTTGCAATTTCTTCATCCGTTGCTTCTCCATCTGGATCAGATTCTGAGTCAAACTGAAATGCTTGAACGACTGCATGTCTTCGTGCCATTGCAATATATCCAACATAAACAAACATGCATGGTACCACGCAAGATGGTCAAGGCCACACCCATCCTCCACCTCGCGCCGCCTTTCTCCTCCTCATTAGTATTTAAAGCTACAGACACCGAAACGGCCTGTCTGAAGGAAGCTCATTCTGGGACTGGCTTGTAGTGGCTATAATTCTGCACCGAGGCTGAATTTTTGGAAAGAGATTTCAGATACAGTACTAAGGACCACTAAGGACTATATTAAAGCCTACAAAAAGTAGCATGTCATGGGACCTTTAAGTAACTTAATACACTGTAAAAAAAATTGTTAATACAATAAAGATATTGGTTTAATATATATAAACTCAAAATAGTATGTTATCTGGACCACATTAATTATTTAAGTTGATTTGACAAAAGATTAAAAGTTGTGATAACAAATCAGGATTTTTTTTTTTTTTTTTACAGTGTATATAAAGTCCCTGGTAAGATAAATGAATTACCTCATTTGTGAAGGGACTGGGTTGATTTTTTTCAGAAGGATCCTGCGAGTAAAGCACCCCATATCCTGACGTTACCTTCTAGGATGCAAAAATGCAGTTTAGAATTCAAAAATAGTTTAATATTTTCACCACCTACCGTGTGTCACAGTCTTTATTTTATTAACACATGCTGATAGATTATCTGATTAAGAGGGAACGTGGACATATGAAGCATTTTTAACTGCTACATTATTTAGATGAATAAGACTTTGAATAAAATCCCCAGCTTTAATTGTGGTGAGTTCATGAAATGTAAAGTGCTTAACGAGATTTATTCATGACACCCCTCCCCCACAGTCTTTTGAGTCTTAAACTAAACAGAGCAGATCAAATACAAACCTTCTCTGCCCCATTAACCCTAAAATACAAACCAAGGCGTCAACTATTTTTGCAATATGTTTTGCTAAAGGCGAAAAAAAAGGAAATTGGTGCAACCTGATTAGAGAAAACATTAAATTAGAGAATAAAGGCTATTGTCTTCTCTTTTGCAGAATGGGTAGAAAAACTTCAACACCCATAATGCACTGGACATGCTGCCGTGTCAAATCTATAAGATGCATTCCTGCCTTAGTATTCATGGTTATTCATCTGATCTCATCTCATCATTATCTTCATTTCTTATTTCAAAGGGAAAAAACACTGTATTCTCTATAATCTGTTATGTGTTTTCTGCCTTTCCTTACGCACGGCCTTTTATGTTTAATTCATTACAACTTGAAGAATAATGATTCTGATTGAAATGTAATTCGCAAAACAATTTACAACAAGAGTCTTTTTATTTCCCCCGTTTTTTTTTTCCACCATAGCCGTTATTCGTTTGGCTACATCAATTTATGGAAACGCACCCTCAGTCATTTCCTTGTTGAAGTGATTGATTTGTTTGTCGCGATTGACGTGGAGTTTTCTGGTGTATTATTGAACAAAGCTCTGCGACTACAATTAACACAATTTCAGCGGGAGCAGAAGTGATAGTTACGGCAGCGCGCTTGTGCTACGACCCCTTTTTCAAGTTGTCACTATTTGGGAGATGGGAATACACCCATAAGTAAAACTGTCAAAACATAGAAGGTCTTTTTGGTTGATCTAATATGCATCCATTCAAACTAATGCATGCTTTAGGAATACCAATGCAATTTCACCTCATGTTCATGATTCAGCCCTTCGCTTCACAATGCTAGCGCAGGTCAAGCAAGGATTGTCTTCTCTTTTGCCAAATGGGTAGAAAAACTTCCCATAATGCACTGGACATGCTGCCGTGTCAAATCAATAAGATGCATTCCTGCCTTAGTATTCATGGTTATTCATTTGATCTCATCATTATGTTCAGGTGTGTGTTACATGTTTAGGACTTGTTATCTCCACTACTTAAGTTCAGTTGTGTTTGAGTTTCATTGTCGGGTCTTGTCCGTGTGTATGCGTTTGTGAACTGTTATTCTAAGTTGGAATTTGTCTTGTGGATTAAGCCTGTAATACTTAATCTTAGCCTGTAATACTTAAAGGGATACTTCACCTCTGGAAAGATGAATGTGTATTTAAAATAGGTCATTTATGTAGAAGAAATGTGAAATTATTTTAGAATTTGGAGCTTTCTAGACTGAGAAAAGCCAGAAAATGTATGTTTGGCTTATGTGGATGAAAGACAACAACTCCCAGAATGCACTTGCTTCGCTGCCCTAGGAGGCCACTCCCAAGCCACGCCTACTGGTTAGAGAGCGCAGTTGAAAACAACAAGGCTAGGCTACTAGTGAGACTCTGACAAGTTTTCCCGGGATTTCGAGATCGCCCAAAATGTCCGGGATTCGGCTTTTGCGTTCTACAGTCACCATTCATTATGTTTACTGTGGCGAGCAGGATGAGGCTGATGGCCGCGGGAGAACGGCGCGAGGCCGGTTGCGTGATTACTGAGACGCGCCGGTCTCGGATCTCTCACGTAGGAGCGGGAATTTTCTTAGCAATGTTAAAACGCACATCGACCGATCACTTGTTTAGCGTTCATGTAAACACTACATTCAGATTCACCAATCGGAATGAATTCAGTTAGATTGAAACAAAAGGTGTGCATGTAAACAATGAATGGCGACTGTTAGAAAGCAAAAGCCGAATCCCGGACATTTTGGACGATCTCGACGGCCGGACATGTCCGGGAAAAAGAGGATGGTAACCCCTAATACTCAGCTTTCTCCACAGAACAAGAGCCTGTTGGCTTTTCTCCACAGAACAAGAGCCTGTTGGCTTAGCTTCCAAAGAAAGACGGCTGATACTATGTGTACATTCTGTGAGTGAGATCCCACCCTCTATGGGCGGGTTGAGAACATGCGGGACAGCTCCTCCTACTGGCTGTAGTCTTTAGCCTCTGGCCAAAAATCCTCAGATGACGCAAAATGACGATTTTTGCATCATCTGAGGATTTTTTCCAGACAAAAAATACATAAATCTCTCATCTCAGGGGGATATGAGGGTAGAAAGCACGGTAATTCGAAAATACTACAGGAATACAAAGCTTAATGTTAAATCCTGAAGTATCCCTTTTAGTGTTGCACGATGTACCGGTACTAGGAAGGTATCGCGATACCCTGCTATTAAAAACGATACGATATTAACTTTTATTAGTACCGGTACTTTAAGGGTGATAGTAAATAATAAGAGCAGTATTTCTTAATTTGCATAGCTGTGTGACAGCAGGAGTCAGGACGTGTACATTCACTACCAAACAACGGAAGCAGAACAGTAAAATATATACGCGCAGCACTTGACAAAGAAACGTGCATGCATGAGAAAATAAAGCGCGGGACGTGTTCACGCTGCCGGGCTCACTCCTGAAGCGCGCGCACACGCCGTTCAGACAGCATACGATCGCGACTTCAGTTCTCTTTCGCGGACTACTAGGTTTGAATAGTCAAAATGATATGTAAAAATGCACGTCCTGGCGAGTATTCACGTAAACACAGTCGGGTATGTCTTTAGTGAACGTAAACCGTCTGTAAAAAGAAATCGTATATGTTCCAATGTATTGGATACGTGCAGGTCTTAAAGGGCCGGACCGGCAGCGTAATATTCTGTGTGATTAATGTTAATCCAACAACAAAAGAAAATAGACAGTCAGTCACCCAATGCTTGACTGAATAAATTTAATCTATTTATTAAGAATCAGTCTATAGTTAATTTATAGAGTGAATACCTTATTGTTTCAGCTACAGAAGGTCTATAGCTTTCAAAAAATAAATTAAGCACTGTTTTTTTTATTTGTCTCTTAAAGTATTTGTCATATTGTTTGTAATTTGCTTTTTTGCTTATTTTTAATTACAAAGATGCAATTCAATTAAATATCTGTATTATAATTATAAAATTACATTTAAAAAATATTAAATGACTCGTATCATGAAATAAGATTTTGGTCATCCCAACCTGTTCAGAGTTGTGAAAGGTTTGCAAATATTAGCATGATTGATAATAATGTGATTGTTGCAAACATCTCGGTAAGGACGTTCACACTGACATAATTATTATTATTATTATTATTATTATTATTTTTAATAAAGGGGAGGGAATGGTCATAAAGCAGGGCAGGAACATGCTGGTCATGTGAGTTTTTAGCTTTTTTCAATTAATTTATAAAACAATGATTAAGTTCTGTCATATTTTTCAATTACTTTTACCGTTTTAGTTTTTTTGCTGTGGTATCGATTCAGTATCGGTATCGAGGTATTTTGGTCTGGTATCGTATCGAAGTCAAAATTTTGGTATCGTGACAACACTAATCCCTTTAATTGTGCATTTGTCTTCCACCACACAACCTGTTATATCTATTTAGTGTTAATCATTATTATTTCAGTTTTATTAATTTTAGTACTCCATCTCAAACTTTCCCCCTGCTTTATATCAATGAACAAAGATGAATTTTCATAGTTTTAGTTAACAATAACAACACTGTGAACTATTATCTTAAGCATCTTCTCTTTAAAAGCTGAATGCTTTGTTTCTATTTTCTCTGCCACTGTTCATTATATATTATCCTCACTGACTATTCTAAAATAGCCTCTTTGTTGATGGATAAGGAACATTAGATATTGAAAATGAGCATCATTTACTTAGCAAGAAGTTGCAAAAATTCTGCATTAAAGTTTTGGTAAAAAAGTTTCTCTTCATTTCTTATTTCAAAGGGAATAAACACTGTATTCTCTATAATCTGTTATGTGTTTTCTGCCTTTCCTTACGCACGGCCTTTTATGTTTCACTCATTACAACTTGAAGAATAATGATTCTGATTGAAATGTAATTCGCAAAACAATTTACAACAAGAGTCTTTTTATTTCCCCCGTTTTTTTCCACCATACCCATTATTCGTTTGGCTACATCAATTTATGGAAACGAACCCTCAGTCATTTCCTTGTTGAAGTGATTGATTTGTTTGTCACGATTGACGTGGAGTTTTCTGGTGTATTATTGAACAAAGCTCTGCGACTACAATTAACACAATTTCAGCGGGAGCAGAAGTGGTAGTTACGGCAGCGCGCTTGTGCTACGACCCCTTTTTCAAGTTGTCACTATTTGGGAGATGGGAATACACCCATAAGTAAAACTGTCAAAACATAGAAGGTCTTTTTGGTGGATCTAATATGCATCCATTCAAACTAATGCATGCTTTAGGAATACCAATGCAATTTCACCTCATGTTCATGATTCAGCCCTTCGCTTCACAATGCTAGCGCAGGTCAAGCAAGGATAAAGCAAAATAGCTCCCAAGAAACTTTGGTGTGTTGTGTCCACCCGTTTCCTCTTCCCCCTTGTCTAAGTTGTGTGTCCTTTCCCCACAACAGTCTAGGTTGTATGTCCTGAGGCACGGAGACTTTGACAGGAAGGATCTGTCTGGCATGTCTGCAGTAATTAACGCTGACTGTTTCACAAGCTGACTGCTTCTCTCTTATGTTCAAGCATCTAGGCAGAAACTGACCAAGCTTTCGGGTGACTGGAACTGGATTGACCTTGCATGGAGCAATTTGCTAAGCAGGATTTGTCATGCAATGTCACCTGACCGTTTTTCAAAGAATTACAGCATATAAAAGCAAGGTGCAAGCATTGTCTTTACTCTGTGGTTTTGATGTCTTATCCCAGAGATTATTTGACCTTTTTTTAAAATATATATATATATAAATCGAACGCACTGCTTAAATACTGCTGATATTGAGAAATATGGATGGTCAGTTCAGGTCTCAGCTTTCTGACTTTCAGTTATATTAGGTGTGTGACTGAGGAATAGGTGATTTTAGAGTTCGGTGATCATGGCCAAGATCCTGGGCAAATTGATAAAACATTATTGGTGCTGCACATAAATCATTCACAACATTGTGTTCCTAATGTGTTGTGATGAAAAAGCTAAATATCAAGCATTACAATAATAATAATAATATTTTATTTTTATTTTTATTTTTTTATGAGAACTATTCGATATGTTAGATAATTAATTGATATTTCTAGTTTTATTCAAATTGATATTGTTGTGGGTGAAAACCATTTCTAATAATTGTAAACTCATTCTAATTAACCAGATATATCCCACATTTATTTTAACATTTTACAACATGATATTCCTGCTTAAAAATTGTGACATCCAGGAAGTGACATCATTTGGACCATTTCTACAACATAAAAGAAAACAGTTTTAGTGACTGTAATTGACAAGCACAGCCATTGAAGCCTGTTACTAAAGTAATTATGGAAATGCTCAAACAATATGACTTCTTTAATATATAAATATATATCATGGGTTATCATCGTTAACTAAAACTAAATCTATAAAAAATTATTTCCATTAATTGGAATAACTAAAATAATTAACAGTAAAAAAATAAACACTAAAACTGAAATAAAAAGAAATTAAACCTATACAAAAATTCAAATTTTAATAAAACTAAAATGTGACATTATTCTGGGTTTCAAACCGTGTTTAGACCTTTGGGGGAATCAGAACTTCTATATTGTACGCTGTTCGTGGAAAGTGCCAATCATTCAGTCACCCTGTGATAGATTAAATGTAACATAATTGGCTACTCCATATTCTTTTGAAATATTGTTGAAGTATTAATCTCATAAGACACAGAGAGTTAACTGTGGCCTTTGACAAAAACCACAATTGTGGAATATGACATTAAGGATTTCAGACATTGTATTTCATTTCTGAGGTATCGATCCACTCTGTGGCTTCTCATGTCGATCACAAGATGGTCTTGAAACCCTAACTTCTAGCTGTCTTTGTAATCCCACTTACCTCACAATGGGAGGACAAGGGCAGTTTGAGTCATTACGCAATGAGTGTCGGATCAGGACATCGTAGATGTCGAGGCCAGATGGGAATACTTAGTGACAAATCATGCTGACTCCAACATGCGGGAACAAGGGACCAAATTCTGCCTCAGGAATTAATCTGACCCATGTGCACGAACCAAGATATACTGGGAAATGTATTTTTATTTTTGCAGAGGCATACATCATGTTTGGATAAAAATGAGCTATTCAATTGTCATGTTTTCATTCAAAGCTACTTAAAACTAAAATAAGGTTTCATTTGTTAACATTTCTTAGTTGACAAAATTAGTTAACATGAACTAACAATCAATACTTCTACAGCATTTATTAATCTTAGTTAATGTTATTTCAACATTTACTAATCATTTTCGGTCACACTTTAGTTAGGGTCCAATTCACACTATTAACTAACTTTTAACTATAACGTGTGTCTCAATAAACTCCTAATTGCTTATTAATAATTAGTAAGGTAGTTATAAAGTCCGGGATGTAGAATATGGCCATTACTGGCCAGGCATTAATACATGCTTTATAAGTACTAATAAACAGCCAATATCCAATTAAAATTTATGCTGATAAGCAACGAGTTAATAGTGAGAATTGAACCTTAAACTAAGGTTTTACTTTTTTTTTTTTATCAAAAGTTGTATGTTACATTAATTAATGCACTCTGAACTAACAGGAACAATGAGCAAATGTATTTTTAATAACTAACATTAACAAAGGTTAATGCTATGACAATTCGCTCCGTGCACGGCGACCGTTGACGTTCGAACTTGAGTGTGTGGGCCAGTACTTCCGGTGAAAACTTTCGGTGATCTGACAGCGAGAGCGAGAGACAACAGCGACCGAGTTGCATTACCACAGAGATATTTTTTCACAATGAGTGTTTTTAGGATTCAAGAGAGGTGACTTGCCTTTCAGAGTGTGACAGCCTCAGCACTTCATCGTTGTGTGCCGTTATGTACCATTTTGTCACGTTACAACAGAGAAGTCAGCTTTCATGCATTCCTCGTTGACGCTGCGGTACGGGCATGAGTGGATGCAGAAGATCCGTAGGGATGACCACATTTTTAAATGCATATCATTTTCAGTGTATTTCACTTGTGCGTTTATATGCTTTCTATTACTGCATTTATTTTGTGCAAGTGAGATGAGTAAAGATCTGTTTCATAAATCATTATCTGTCTGGTGTTTATAAGCAGCACATACAGTATTGTACTACGTGTGAAATATACACAAACTTACCTATATTAAATTGTTTGTGGTACCTACAGTTAAAAATGTAAATGTAAAATATGAGATGATAATATTGATCGAGCAATTGATGTAAATAAGTAAAAATATATCTGCAGAATTGAGAAAATAGTATTTATGGAGATAAATTGTAGCCTGTCACAGGGCAAACATGTGAATGTTCACGGTGCATTTTATGCAAACAACTCTAATCGTAGTTGTAACTCTATATTTACAGTAGGCATAATTGGCATTGCGTATGTGTATGCAGCATGAGTCAAATACAATCTTCTGTTCATGAACAGTTGTATTTCATTCATTAATCTGACTATGCATCCATGCATTTAAATGCCATTGGCTCGTGTGATAGTAATATGGAGCTTAGTAGTATTTTAAGTGATAATTGATTCTATAAACAGCTATAAAAGATAATTTTCGGCTTTCTCCGGCTCCCTGTACCGGGGCGTAATGCGAAACTGGAAGTGTCTAACCGCACACTCGCTGATCCGAAATCCAAAATGGTGACCACGTGCAACTAGCCTATAGTGACAAGACTGCTCATTGTTAGTTCATGTTAGCTAACACTTTATCTAATGTTACCAAATGAGACATTAAAGCATTACCCATTCATACTATGTATATTTATGTAAATACTTATGCAAGTGCATACATATATGCTTAGTGTTATGAGTGAAATGTCCATGCGCTCATGACCAAATCAAAACAAACAAATTGACTCCACTAACAAAACTCCAAACTAAGCCACAAAACAACACTGTGCAACATGAATGAATGAATTAACGTTTTTAAACAAATATGCTCTGAATGAACGATTCAAGGACTCACTCATTAAGACAGTGGCTGCGTCTGAAATCACATACTACCTACTATATAGCAAACGTATCCCATGAGGCCATGGGAGAGGATTTGTGAATGGCAGTGAAGCGACCCTAGGTCACATGATAGTGACAACATGGCGAATGTATTACGTCCGGATTGCATTCATATACATTTATACCAAATAAAACATACTCTCTAGAGTTTGCAAAGTAAGTACTTATTCAAACCTCCTCAAGAGAATATGTTATGGACGTAGCCACTCACTTGTTTCGTTCCAGAATGAATCAGCATCTATAAACTAATCGGATGGGTAAATTATTCAACGAATCACTCATGAAGATGGAGTCTGCGTCCGAAGTAATTACTTCAAACGCTAAAAAAGTATGTTCTGTATGAATGTAATCAGGACGCAATACATTCGCCATGTTGTCATTATTATGTGACCTTCTAGTGTCAGTTGTGTCGCATTCACAAATCCTCTCCCGTAAAGTGTCCAACGTATATGAAAACTTCAGAATCTCGCCAGAAGTACTAGGTCATCCAGGTACTTTTTGCCCACTCTCTTTATGAGTAGGCTACTGTGAATTCGAACATACTACTTTTGTCACATACTGTTTTTCACCTACTATATAGTATGCGATTGCAGATGCATTCGGTTTCTTGATTCATTCCTGAATGAACAAACCAGTTGAGTGAATGAATGAATGACTCATAAAGACATTAATTTGTTGCCACCTACTGGTGTAACTATGCAACCTACATAAATCAGTAGCCGTTACATTAGCATTCAATAGCACTGAAAAACGGAAAACAATTTGGTCTACAAACTGGCAGTACATTTCACAAATATTTACTGGCAGTTTCTGCATTACACTAGAAAGGCCTCTTTAAAGGCAATTGCTCTGTTTGCTTGGTTGTATGTCATATTATCTGATTCATTTTTATGCTTCAAGTCCCTGCTTAAAAATCCAGGTCACACCGTTCGGATTTCAACAACTTAAAGGTTTGGGTCTTTCATCTGCAAAATCGGATCTTAAGCACGTCTTTAAAGAAATGTGTTGCTGGTCCACAAGGCTGTGAACAAATTGCAGTGGCATCAAGACCTCCACGCTTAAGGGCGTTCAGTTTACTGCAATTCCCCTCTCCCAAGTGCTGTGAATACTGACAATACTAATGGACCTCTGTTTCATCAGGGAAAATATGTCCGGATGACAAAATAACGCTGGCTAGACGAAGATCAAAAAGGAAATTGTATTTTGAAATGATTTATTCAAAACTGACGAACACAAACATGGTCTGAGAAAAAACATTTGGCTTAAGTAAAACCGTGTGATTATTTTAAACTACAACAGCAATGCTCTGAGTCATGAAGAACTCAATACGTCTAGACAGAGGATCTAGGATTGCAAAGTGATGCTAAAACTGACATAAAAAAAAAATTGCTAAAGTGAAAAAACACGCATATATGCAAACACAGATGCAAATAAGCAAGCTCCAGGTTCAAAGTTTAGAAAGATGAAGAAAGAAGAAGCCGTTCAAATGTGTACATGATATTCCCATCATGTTGTAAAAGTAATTCATTTACATTTAACTTTTGTCTCATGTGATTCATTTTAATGTGTGATTGGTGTTAGGGTTCAATCCAGATGTCTAAAACTCTCACATGATTGAGATATATATTTCCCCGAGTTATTTATTTTCCTCAGGCCTTCATTGATTTTCAGACTAGGCTTACATGCACATTGTCTCTTGATTTAAAGGTCAGATCCTCTAAAGATAGTGAGAACAAGCACTGCCATTCCATGTTAGCTGATGTAAGAGCAGTCTCAGACATCGATTCAAGGCAAAGAACATGAGGCTGACGAATCCTGCAATGAATCGCACTTAGAGGTGTATTATAGTATTAGAGCAAACACGAAGGTTGCAAATTTTATCAACGATGAAATAGAAATGACCTTTTCAATTTGATGATCTCTTTATCTCGGGAATTGGCGTTGTGATGGAGTGTTTTGCCATGCTTTCACATCTGTGTCGATGCAGAGGTGATGATGTTAACTGTGCACATTGATGTATGTCAAACTTTAATATCGTCTTCTTTTATTTATTTTTTTCAGCCTGCAGAAAATGTGGAGCAAAAATCACAGATGCATGGAATGGTGCAGAAGGTGGGAAAAATCATACATGTTGGAATGTTGCTGGTTTGAACCCCAAAAGGCCATATAAATGTCATATTTGAGCTCACAATGAGATTAGTTGAGAAAGCCTGAACAGAAAGTTTGAAGTTTCGGCAGCTTGAAGTTTTTCAGTCTGAAGTAATTTTTAAAGCTTAAAGTATGAAGGTTTTGAAGGCCATACAGTCTAATGGATGGATGGATGGATGGAAAGACAGACATTGGATGGATGGATGGATGGATGGATGGATGGATGGATGGATGGATGGATGGATGGATGGATGGATGGATGGATGGATGGATGGATGGATGGATGGATGGATGGATGGATGGAAAGACAGACATTGGATGGATGGATGGATGGATGGATGGACATTAGCAAATACTGTTTCTGAGGCATGTGTCAAATAAATGAATGTGAACTTGTATCTGTCATGTTTTCTCTCAGTGTGTTTGCTTTGTTATGCACGGTTTAAAATTGTTGTTCTTGACTGAACCTCAACTACTGAGGTAATTTGAGGTTAAAACACAAGAAGCAATGCTACATTTCCATCTTCATACCCAGCAGCACAAATATCAGTAAAATTAGTTGTGCGGAAGGCTGAGCTTGATGCGGTTTTCACACCCTTAAAGCACAGCGTGACATGAACTTTGATGACCCTGTTGTTCAGATACTAGTCTCACCTCACTGTATAAATATTATTACCACTGTGAATATGACTCATAGGCTTTCATATGGACATTTAGACGTGATTAAATCTGTAGAGTTGTGAACACACACACACACACACACACACACACACACACACACACACACACACACACACACACACACACACACACACACACACACACACACACACACACACACACACACACACACACACACACACGCGCACACACAGAAGGTAGCCAACATGTTCTTCATGCATATTCATACATCTTTGCAAGTCCTCATGAGACGATGTCCATAGTGCTGTATATGTAGACATGAAAAACCACATGTAGTTGCCATTACTGGTCAATTTCATTCAGGTGAAATTAGTGAGTGTTTGGTTTGTGTTTCAGATATCTACAGATCAATCAATGTTGCGCTAATGTTCATTTAAGTCAATGTCATTATATATATTAAAAAAAAGTCACATCATGTACAACTGAATCATTTAAAAATGGCCTGTAGCAGAATAAATCAAATATCAATTTCTTTTCAACAAGTTGCACCTTGTTGGGGTTTTTTTTATGCATGTATACGGGGGCACTGATTTTTGATGAAGTATTTCATGAGCCACTGCTGCTTCTCCTGCCTATTTGAAATGATTGAGGCAATTAGTTTGATTAATCTAAAGTGTATGAAACATAGGAGGCATAAAATCAAAAAAAGGACAAGAGAGTGAGAAAGATTATAAACGTTTTGATTTTATAATTGCATTTTAGATTGATTTTATAATTGCATATATCTTGAATTTGATATCAACCAACATTTATGTTGTTGTATGTTCAGCTAAAATGATTTCCCTCTGCAAAAACTGGTATTTTCAGTCTCGGTTTGTGAACAGCTCGTAACTGTGCCCTGCTGTTGTGTTCGACATGAATCAAAGATCCTTTGCCCTGTCTTGGGTTAAAAAAAATACCAGTGCATTTTATGCTACTGGTCAGCCTGATATTGTCCATTTTCTGCAGAATCTCTTGGGGAAAGGTAAATGTCACTAAATGTCAGCATTGGTCCAAATGCCCCGGAAGCCAAATATTACCTTATTTATTATGCCTAGTACTTCTCAACAGGTTTAGTAAAACCTATTAACATTCTCTACACTTTTTCAGGTCAATGCATTTGCCACAATCAATCTTTTCATTACCCTATGACACAATACTAGTCTATTAATCTGTAGGATTGTACTTGTTTTTTTAGGGCCTCAAATAATTTTGCATAAAGACAATATAAAATTGAAATCAACGAACACTGCCTGGCCAAAAAAAAAAAAAAAAAAAATGCTGTAAAAAAAAAAAAAAAAAGCTTATTTGCGTGTTATTATCAATGTATCATACATTTTTGGTCAAGATCTTCCTACATGGTTGTTAAAATAACTGACTGTTGAACAAAATAACTGTTGCCAAACATATAGCATGCTAGAAACATAATAATCCCTGCAATAATGATCCAATCATAGACTCTTAAGCATTTGCCTATATTTAAATTCAAAGAGTGCCTTAAAAAAAAAAATGTGCTGGGGCAGTGTATTTACTTGTATTATAATTATTTATTACTAATCTATCTTCAAATTGCTCTTCCTCTGAAATCAGACGCAACTTTTAATGATCCAATCAACTCCAGAAGGATCAAATAAAATGCCACCCTACATTTCTTTTCTTCTCATTGAATATCTAGGGCCTTGTCCACACTAATACTTTTTCGTTTGAAAACGCAAATTTTTCTCTTCGTTTTGGCCTTCCATCCACACTGAGACTGGGTTTTTATTAATGAAAATAAAGCTTTTTGAAAACACTCTCCATAGTGGATAAATTTGAGAAAAAGCCGTTTTTGCGTCACCGCGCATCACTCCTGGATAACAGAAAATGGGTAAAGAGGCGGGATGTGGGTGGAACTGAGGAGCCTGGTTGCTTAAACCACGCCCGCCTAGCTCGACGTGATCGAGATGGGTCAGGCTAAGGAACTAATGCTGGCAATACCGTTGCAAGGGCTGTGCCAAGTGTGCGACTGCACATGCCTCGCGCTAAAGTGACTGCTGACTTGATGATGTAAAGCCAACAGTTAAAGTTCATGTTTTTGCCCTTCGAAATACTATACTAGTTAAAAGATATAGCTAAAAGTGAGACTGTGTGTATCGTGTATCAACTGAAAAACAACGCTGGTTGTTCTCTCGACACTCGACAACGACGGAATCCAACGGCGTGGGCAAAGGTATAATGCCGTTGCGTGTATTAAATTGTATGAAATAATCCCGAAAAAAATCACAAACATGGCAAAGATGCCAAATTCAGCGGCTGAAATTAGCTGAGGTGACGGCTAACGGACAGCAGACAAACGGCTAGTAGTGACAGTAGCGGCAATCCACCTGTCACTCAAGTGGCCACGCCCTTAATTATGCACAAATTTAAGGCTTAATATAATTTAAACAGATGAGTTATGAAAAAAAATCACCCCCCTCACAGTTGTCATGAAGGGAAAAATTTGCTATAGAGACCAACACCACTTTTTGCAACAGGCTGTAAAGTTGGACATTTTAACATATGGGAGATACAGATTTGACTCCCTTTTGCATCCAGCCTCCAGTGGCCAGTTGATGAATTGCAGTTTAAGTCACAGCAATGATTTTATCATCACTGCATTGGTTACCTATAAAGCTCCGTATTAATTACAAGGTATTGCTACTGACTTATAAAGCCCTAAACGGCTTAGCTCCAGTCTATTTAACGGATCTTCTATCGCCCTATAATCCATCGCGCTCTTTAAGATCACTAAATTCAAGGCTTTTGGTCATACCTAGGATATCCAGAACCACCAAAGGAGGGAGAGCATTTTCACATTTGGCTCCAAAACTCTGGAATAGTCTTCCTGATACTGTTCGTTGCTCAGACTCGCTCTCCCAGTTTAAAACTAGATTAAAGTCGCATCTCTTCAGCCAGGCATTCATATAATCCTACAGTTCAAACTGCAATCCGGCCTCTAGCTCATAAATGCCAGAGGAGAACTGGCCCCCGACTGAGCCTGGGTTCTCCCAAGGTTTTTTTTTTTTTCTCCATTAGGTCACCTGATGGAGTTTTAGGACACCATTAGGTCACTTGATGGAGTTTTTCGGTTCCTTGCCACTGTTGCCTTTGGCTTGCTCAGTTGGGGATATTTTGGGGATATTTAATTAAATTTTATCAATCAATAAATTCCTCTTGAAACAAACTTTGTTGTATTATTTTAATTTAATACTGTGAAGCTGCTTTGATACAATCTGTATTGTGAAAAGCGCTATACAAATAAACTTGACTTGACTTGACTTGACTTCCGTGCTGGTTTCAAGAGAGAGACAGGGAGGTTGCCGCTCGGTTTATACCAGTATTGTGCCTGATATATGCTATTCACTTTCACACAGTTGCTAAAATATGTTACTTTACTCACTCCTCATATCACAGTCTTGCAAAGATGAAAATTTACTCACATTTGCTGTCGTGCAGCAATACATGAGAGCAGTTGTGTTTTAGACCAAACATATGGGGTCTCATTTATAAAACTGTGCGTATAGGAACCTTACTAAAAGTGTACGTGCGCCCGAAAGGCAAAAATGGCGTACGCAAAAAAATATTCAGACTTATAAAACCGTTCGTACGCCAGAACCTGCGCAGAATTCACTTTATAAATCCCAGTCAGCGGAAGATTGTGCGAACATGAGTTTCCTCCCCGAAATAACCATATATGGAGCTTACAACGCCTAGTTTTACTATGCAGATCCTCATCTGCATATCATTTGCATATTATTATTCATCCACGTGATAACGTTTAACGGTACAAGACACATTACATTAATAAAAATCCAGTAGTTGCCTATCCTTGCCTTGTTTTTGAATACATAAATCAAATAGTGTAAAATACATTTCAGAGAAAGTTTTCTCAATCTTTTCCACTGGCCGAATTGTATTTTTAATTGATTTATATTTTTTATGGAAACAGATAGGCCTTGGGCATTATTTGTACGAAACTATTTTCTCAGACAATCTGGTATTATCATGATAAGCAATTATCTCTGTGGTTAAAACATTAAAACACAGCACGCCACAGGAAGTGTTCAAAAACATCGCATCCACAACAATATTTCTATTGATTGAATTTGAATATAAATTTTTTTGTAACTTCTCAGTAATGATTTCATGTTTAAGTGTTTAACTCCATTAATTTGAATGGCATATTTAATCTAAATGTTTATATCAGAAGTAAAACATAGTTTAAATCATTATTTTATTTATTTAAACAATTATTTGCGTCAGTTTCACTAAACGGCCCAACGCGCTCGCTGGCGCGGACATTTAAGAAGGGATGGATATTTGCTTCAAGTGACAGGCTTGGTGAGTGAAATTATATTTGTATTATCGTTCTGTATATGTTTAATTTTCTTTAGATTTTCTGTCTAAAAGTGACCAAAAAGACACTTAACTCCAGCTCACCATCAGTGTCGCCAAACTGCTCCATCTCCAAAATGTTCGTACGCATGGGTCAGAGTTTGCGTGCAGGTGCGCACATTTTCCCGTCAAGTTTGTTTTTATAAATCACAACTTATGCGTCGGAAGTGGCGTACGCACATTTTCAGCCCCGTTTTGTGCGTATGCCATGTTTATAAATGAGGCCCCATATGGTGACTGAGTGCGACCTGGACGCATCAGTGAATGGCGAGATATTTTGCTAAATAAAATGATCCTGTCAGAAGAATTGCGCTTTAACTTTATTATTTATTTTTCCGCCTGTATCATCTCAGTGAGCTTTCGTGAGGTTTTACGCATGTGCACTGAGGTGAATTTAGCGTTCTGCAAAAAAAAAAAAAAAAAAAAAAAACGCCTTAAAACGCTAGTGGGGACGGAGAGTATTTTAAAAGAAAACGCCTTTTTTAAATGTATCCAGATTAATATAGATGTAGCCTAGGAATGTAAAATTGTTGTGAATGCCCTTTCATGTTGCACTTCAAAGTACACATGTCTTTGAAGAGTCTTATTTGTATTCACCTCGCAAATCAACAGTAGAATTGTTTACTCGAATATCTAAAGTATGATCTATTGCACAAAATGTCCATAAACGTATCAGCTTTGCTGCATTATAATAGTTCAACGCCTACTGGTTATGGTGGTTATCTGCAAAACTATCAAGAGTGTCTTTTCAATAATTCATGATCTTGTATCGAGACACACATGGACCCACTGCATGTGAACTGTGATAAATCTTTGTTGCTATAAATCTCGCTCATATGTAATCAGTCCAAATGCTTGTGTGTCTGCCATCATCCATCATCACGAAGAATCCAACTTTGAGTATATTCAGTTTTGCCTTTTAGGGTCACCATGAAGAGGTCTTTCACGCTCTCAGAACTGCATTACGGTTATCACCTATGGATGAACACAGATGAATGCAGTATGTCAGAGGGCCCCAGATATGATGATCACAAGAGTGTAGAAGAGACTTCAGGAGCCATTCAACGGATGTGTTGATGGCAGCCACACAATCTGCATCTAATCAATACGCATAAATCTGATACGAGTGGGACAGGATTGAGCTCTGGCTACAAAAGGCAATATCACCGTCCGCTAGCCATGCATTCAGCGGCACAAGCCCTTGAAATGGGAAGACGCTCCATACCTGCGGATGCCAAGATGGGGTGCCGAGGAGATAATGCAGGTCCAAATGTGTGATTTGAGGACGGAGATATGGATCAGTACACTCCAGCACAATTTCTTTTTGCAAAAAGCTGTGAGACTACAGATATATCTAAGCAGGACATTCCAGCAGGCTTGTGTAAGAAAACGTCACTTTAGAAGCTTTTATCCTACACCACCCAACATCACTCTTGAAACATGTTCAAATGACATCCAAACCTCACACTGGCATTCAGCTTTACTTTAAGCTTAACTTTAATGGTTAAAATGGAAATGCTGTCATTATTTAGTCAGCAATGATGCATTAAAATGATCAAAAGTAACTGTGCATTTACATTTCTATTATGCATCAGTTTCCACAAAAATATTAAGCAACACTATTGTAACATTTAACATGTTTCTTGAGCAGCAAATCAGCATATTAGAATGATTTCTGTAGGATCATGTGACTGTGGAGAAATTATGCTGAAAATTGAGCTTTGCATCACAGGAATAAATTACATGGTAAGACATATTAAAATTGAAAATGCAAATTTTAAATTGAAATATTATTTCACTGTTTTTACTGTATTTTGATCGAATAAATGCAGCCTTGGCTAGCATAAGAGACTTCTTAAAAAAAAAAAAAAAATACTTGACCCTCTGTATGCATATTTGAACTGATAGGCTTGTACATTGTACATTTAGTGGTTCTACATGTCATGAAATCAATGGTGTCAGAAGACATTTGATACTCATTTGGCCCATAATGGGTGTTGCAGATTACACTTACATTTCTCAAGCCCATTTTAGCTTTACTGCAGACTGTTAGCTATTTAATATGCAAATACTCCATCTTAAGTGTCTCCATTGAGAGAACATCAGCTCGTAGATTAACGTGTTTGCAATTAGCAACTTTCTTTGACTGAATGCTGTAATGGTTAATTAGTGTTTGGGTGCAGAAACACATCCCAGTGGCAGCTGGACTACCCCATAATTCAGTTCATAATCAGCCCAATGTGTTTCCCCTCTTCATGGCTGACCCAGTCGCCTGGGCGAACAGTCTTCGACACTTACGGCTCCATAATGTCAAACTATACATCACTAACCTGCATAATTTGACAAAGCATCCCTGTTAAAAGGCCAATATTTACCCCTTTGACACTGTCAAAGTCACCTGTCATTGTTGGCGGGTGTTCACTGATCTATTGACATGCAGTCTATGCTCGCTTACACTCTGGTGCCCTTTGCATAAGAATGGTGGGTGATAACCATCATATTTCTCATAATTAAGTCTGAAATTGTCATCACACCAGAGTTCATGAAATAAATCCACTATTAGCAACTAATAAAGAGCCTTACAGAAGATATTCTTATTAAAGAGACACTCACTCTGCCGAAGGGCAGTTAGTGAGGAATTAGGTAAGGCTACTAAATCAAACGATAAGGTCATCAGAGACTTAACAGAGAAATACAATTATAATTATGAAAGGAGCCCTTCATTTTCCTTCTGGCACCCTTTTCTACTCTAAACCCAGTAATATTTCTTCTGTGTTTATATAACATGTAGCATAAATTAACATAAGATTGTATTGATTTTCATGACTTTTCAGCCTCAACCAGTTTTCCATGGAAGGTTGGAAACCCAGAAACTATGAACTTGTGAAATAATAAATGAATAGAGCTTATTTAATCCAATTGTACCAATAAAAAGTGTTTTTTATAGTAGACTAATCAAGAAAAGAGCAAAACAGTAGATATTGCAATTCATTTTAAATTAAGTTTCAACAAATTACATATCTATTATAATTACTATCTTATCTGAGGATCATTATTTCTCACTGCAGCAAGAACATTAAAATTAATCATTTCATCGGGATTCATTACAGGGATATTTTAACCAAAAATAAAATACTGCCATCATTGAATCCCTCATGTCGTTGCAAACCTGTAAGAATGTCTTTCTTCTCTCAGTTTGAAAGTAGTGCATGAGTCATAAGGATTATTTTATGTATTTTTATCCTCATTTTTTGGAGTTTGACAGCCCCCTGGTCACCATTCGCTTTCAGTCAATGACAAAGAGCCACGTCAACATTTTGAATTTTCGCCTTCTTTATTCCATGGGTGAAAGAAAGCCACAGGGTTTTAAATGGCATGGGAAGAATGAATGATGAAAGACTTTTCATTTTTCAGCTGATCTGTTCCTCTAAATCATCTGTGAAATTTCTAATTCCCCAGTTTTATTAAGTTACCTTGTACAACTTCACGTTTTCAATTAACACCTTAGTAATTCTGCTGATCAGCATTAAGCAAACCGCTGCATATTCAAGGCACGTATTCTTGCCTTAAAGTGGGAAAAGACTAACAGTGGCCCATATTATCTAAAATTAATTTGTTTGAAGTCAAAGAAGAGGCATCGCTAGGGACAAACAGACAGACACTAGGCGGAATATTCAGGGCAAATGAATAATAGAAATCGAGAGACAGGCATAGAAGACGCACAAGAGGTAGAACAAAGGCTACATGATCCCTAAAACAAAGATAATTGTAACAGTGCTCCTCGCTGATAACCCCGGCTCAGGCAGGGAACCGAGAATCAGAACATTTCATTTTTACAGGAAGCCAAAGGCTCAGATTCAATTCACTTCACTATTGATTACTTACTAACTCAAATGTTGTTTGATTCTTCTAATTAAATGTTCGTCTGACAACATGAATAATTAAGTTAAAAAAATAAAATAAAATAAAATAATATTTTTTATTATTTTATATTTTTATTTATTTATATATATATATTTTTTAATCTAATGTTCACCAAGGCTGCATTTATTAAATCAAAAATACTGTACAAAACGTGAAATATCACTACAATTTAAAATGTTTTTTTTTTTTTATTATTTTTATTTGAATACATTTTAAAATGTTATATATTTATTTATGTGATGTAAAAGTGAATTTTCAGCATCATTACTCCAGTCTTTAGTGTCAAATTATCCTTCAGAAATCATTGTAATATGTTGATTTGGTGCTGAATTATTATTGTTGCTCAAGTATTAATAATGGTTCTTTTAAATATGTATATATATATATATATATATATATATATATATATATATATACACATATATATATATATATATATATATATATACACACATATATATATATATATATATATATATATATATATATATATATATATATATATATATATATATATATATATATACACATATATGTGTGTGTGTTATCATTATTATCATTATTATTATTTTTGCTTAATATTTTGTGGAAACTGATGAATTTTGTCAGGATCCTTTGATGAATAGTAAAGCAACAACATTTATTTGAAATAAAATATTTTTGTAACATTATAAATGTCTTTACTGTCACTTTTGATCGGTTTAATGTGTCCTTGCTTAAAAACAAACACACACAAAAAAAATCAATAATAGCATTTTAGAATGGTTTTGATTGCAAAGTAATTACTTATTCAAAAAGATAAAACATTTGATCAAAGAATTAATATTTAAGAATCCCAACATAGCAGCATTGGCTCAAACAATGGCATGAGTTTGGGCTGGACTATCTAGCTGATGGCTATTTGTGCTATTGAATGTACACACTTCACGTTTAATCATTGCTCTAGCAGTCAAGGGCTGAAGCAGAAGCACTGAGGCATACATTTCTATTTGAAACAGACCCAGACAAGTGTGTTGGGAGGGAAAGTAATAAGGTGAAGTAATCTGATCGACTGACATTTGCATGTTTTCCAATTGAACCAATAGGCAACCTGGGAAAACAACAATGAAGCATAAGTTCAAGGGATGGGCCCGAGATTAAAGTCGCTTCCGGAAAATGAGCAATCGAAACATTAACCCTTGTGAAGCGAGTCATTCTGCCATATGTTCAGCAGTGAATTACTCTCCAGTGGCTTAGCAAGCACATCACAGTGAAAATAATGGGGATCAAATTGAGCAGAGATGCAGGCTTCAAATAAAGCCCACGCCTGACTTGAGCTTAATATTTTGAATGAATTAACTCCATCTTCTATGGCAACTGAAACCAACATTTTCCACACACAGCCTTTGTGCTTCAATCCTTGCACATATTTAAACCACATTAATGAGATGTAACTCAAACACAAGAGAGGAATGCACAAGGCTATGAGATTTCACCACAATATGGTGATGTATTAAATGATTACTTCACTCAAAAATGAAAGCTATGTCATGCCATCATTTACTCACCCTCATGTCTTGACTTTTTTCTTTTCTTTTTTTTTTTTCCGGAGGAACACCAATTGAGAAATTTTGATTAATGTACTGGGCTTTTCCCCCCATTATACTGTACATTGAATGGGAACTTGAGCTTTACATTAACACATTAACTAACGCAAGTGAGAATAAATTACTTACCTTCGCTCAATCAGTCGCGTTCTTCTTAAATTCAAGGTGTATTCCTCACAGTGCTTCTACTTCCAAACTCGATGAAAAGCAGATAAATGATGAAGATTGATGTTTGTTTATCGAGATGATGGGGTCGAGATGACAGGTCCGTGTGCCATACGTGGACGATTAGCGTGTGAATAGCCTGCACTTCGTGTGGTCACATTAAAAATAATGAGTACGAATTGGTCGGGAGATAGCGTTGGTCTGACCAGACCAACGCTATCTCCCGACCAATTCGTACGAATTTGTACGACCTCACTCGTACGAATTCATAAAATTTGTCTAAACCCCAGTGACGGTTAGGTTTAGGGGCGGGGTCAGGGGTAGGTCATTCGTACGAATTCATACTAATTGGGCAACTCGTAAAATATGTACAATTTAGCAAAAATCGTACAAATTCGCACAAGTGAGGTCGTATGAATTCGTACGAATTAGCCACCTCGTAAAATACGTAGGAATTGCCATGAGATCAGGTTGGTCAGACAGGAAAGATTGTACCTCTCGTTGGTTTCATACCGATTACATAAACAGAGAATATTTGTTTTCGATATGACTTCATTTAAAAGTAGACACTTCAAGCTTTCTAAAGACATCTCTCATGTCTGTGTGGAAAGTATTCGCTGAGTTTCAGTTCATTTTTGAAACGCTATTCAGAAAGAAGTTCACACAGACAGAGAAGGCAGAAAGCTACAAAAGCACAACATTTTGTTGTTATTGTGTGTACAAAAAAAAATAAAAAATAAAATAGACCCTTTACAGTTTCGAATGATGTATTACTACTCATTATTTTAGATTATTTTCACCATTATCAGGAAAAAATGCAAGTGATCATGTTTGTGAAAACGGTGATGTCATGCACATGCGTATTACATGTTCAGTCGATAGGCACATAGTGTTTCTTTACAAAGCGACATATACAAAAAAAAAAAATTATTTTTATTATTGTTGTGTAAACATAGTTAATATTTCTGACATCACAATTCAATTCACATTTTATGAAAACGTAAATATCATACGTTTTCATAAAATGTGAATTGAATTGTGATGTCAGAAATATTTAAAAACCAATTAGAAGACCTTGTTGTGTCCAACACTGCATCTCTGAAAATCCCATGGTGTCTACTTTAAGAGAAACTTGAGCGATCCCATTAATACGGATATTAACGAGACGTTCCAAAAATACCACGCATTCACTGAAAGCGCTCAGGGTCAGAGCAAATGATCTTCCGTTACAGTAGCCTCATTCAAAGACCAGCCATGATGTCAGGTTATAGAGTGAACACAGAAAGTCAATCAGGTCAGTGGAGTGAAATCATTGCAAATCACCAGCCCTGACAAGACAACATGAGAGAAAATGATCACCGCTCCAATAGGTCTTGACTTGGGGAAGAGGAAAAAAAGCACACTTCCTGACCTGTACAAGACTCAGATGAAAGAGACCATAAGAACATCACAAAATAACACTCTTTTTTTATGCTGGGACCAAATATATTTTATGTATAAGTTTGTGTTGTATTATCTGTGTTTGCTAAAGCATTGGAATGACTGTTGCTCAAAATCCCTTTTTGTATTACTTTTCTCTGAAAACTGCTAATGACAATAAAATGGATGAAAAAAATCCCACAGACTTAAGCAATATATATCATTCAAACATTTGGGGTGAGTAAGATTTATTTTAAGACACTAATATTTGTATTCAGCAATGACACATTAAATTGATCAAAGTGAGACTAAATACAATTATAATGTTATTTATTTATTTTTATGACTGTTTAAAAGTTTGGGGTAGGTACGATTTTTTGTAAAGGGATACTTTATTCAGCAAGGACTCTATCCCCGGTTCCACAAACAGGGTTTACGACTAGTTCCAGACTACTATGTTTGAGCAGTTTTAACTGAAAGCAACTTGCATATCTTAAAAAATATCAGTGCCATTGTTCTGTCTCAAGATGCACACAGTAATGCTTTTTTTCCCCCTAAGGCATGTTTATGAAAGCTGCCCTAATTAAACTAATATAATATAAGCGCTGTCTGTGAAAAGAGGCCATTAACTTGATCAAAAGTGGCAGTAAAGACATGTATAATATAATGTTACAAAAGATTTATTTTTCAAATAAATGTTCTTTATATTTCTTCTATATATCTACTGACGGATGACAGTATCAAAGACATTTCTATTAAAGTTAGCGGCATATAGCAGCCTTTGATTTTGTTAATCTGACATCTGGCAGGTGGCATGACAATTACTAAATATCTTTTCATCTTATGCTGTGTTCACACCGCACGTGAATTGAGTGTCAAATTTGCGTCTAGATGGACGCTTGAACATTTTGAATCCACTCTATAAAGCGAGCGTTTGAAGCGAAATAGACACGCGTTCGAGGGGAAATTCTTTTTGTGTGAGGGGCTAGTGCTAGGCGGTTGTCTGTTTGCAAGATGGTTGATGTTGATCAAGCATTCATCGAGAGAGTCACCGCTCGTATTTGCTCTGTAGGGGTCATCGTCGCTGTACTTGGGTCCACCAGAGCCTCTGGAGGCGTACCCAGTTTGGCGAGTTTCACCACTTTCTCCAGGAGCTGCGCCTGTATGACGGCCGCTTTCAGCGGTACTTCCGCCTGTCCCGCGCCCAGTTTGATGACCTGTTGTCCCGCATCGGGGCGAGGATGATCCCACCTAATCTGTAATTTATTTTTGTTTTGATGATAAATGGAGCCTCCAAAAGTAATTAACCTGTCCTGTGATTTTTTTTCTCACACAACACTGTCCAGACATGAACTATGTTCTTATACACTAAAGTATGTTGGTTGTCTTTACATTAGCATAGTAATGTTTCATATAATCTAGATTTAGATATGGAATAAATAGCATTCAATACAAAATGAATATGTTTTTATGTGACAAAATATTTGCTTTGTTGTGCATTAGAACCACACCAGGCATTTACTCATATTACAAAATAATTTATTGAGGCCAAACATATAAAATAAAATTATAAACTGAAAAGCGGGCATTTCTTAAACAAAAGTTTATCACGTCATTTCACCACCTGACAGCAGCAAGCAGGCTCCTGATTGGTTAACGCGGCGCAAACAGACGGCAAAGTTCAGATTTTTCAACTCGGGCGTCGGACGCAAATTCGCTTCAAACACGTGAATGCACAAAAAGCACCAAATAAAATCACTCGCGTGTATCACGGCAGAAGCTCAATTTGCCTCTTTCGCGTGAACTGGATGCGGGGAATGAGGCAAAATCGTGTCCATCGCGCCGCAGGACCTCCAGACGCGCGTCAACGCGTCTTTACATTGTCTTAACAAGGAAATCACTCGCTCCAGACGCTCAATTCTCATTCGGTGTCAACGCAGCATTAGGGTGTGTTCACACTTGGCATGTTTGGTTTGATAAAAAAAAACGAACCCTGGTGGGATTGCTCTGTTCGTGCCATTCATTTGAATAAGTGTGAATGCTGGAATCCGAGCCCTGGTGCACACCAAACAAGCAATACCGCTGAAAAGATGGGTCTCAGTCCGCTTCCAAACGAACTCTGGTGTGGTTTGAATGAAATATGAATGCAACACGGAACAAAGACATGTAAACGAATAAAAAACGGGACGTGTCACAAGATGCGACCCTAAAAAGAACAGAATGCTCAAGCATACCTGTTTTTTTCTCGTCATAGTCGAGATGTTGCCCATCACAGTTCAGTAGAGGCATCAGAACCACGTCTCTTCGCAGCAGATCTTTGTTTGTGTGTTTGACGGAGGGATTCCTGTCGCTGTTTTGACTCCTTTACACATTTTATAATCTTTTCACGAGTTCTCAGCGGATCAAAATACAATCATATGTCGGCCACTCACATACAACGAGTGCATTTAGCCCAGAACACAGCATTGTTTTGGATGTTCAGTAAGTTCCATCACAAAATATACGTAATAAAAGCAGACCAAACAGGTTGTGAAGATATTCCTATGCCTTTAGGTTCGGTGTTAAAATCCCAAAGTGAACACTAGGCGGAGCAGTGTTATTTTTTTATTTTTTTTGGTCCAGACCAAACGAACCAAGCGAACCGAACTACAAGTATGAACTTACCCTTAAACTTCATGGTATACAACGCTCTTTGAGTTCTCCCTCGTTTCTGTGCCTCTCCTTCCCCAAGCAGTTGTCAGAACAGGGGATGCTAGCCATGACCAAAGAACTGGCATGTTTAGCTCGAATCTGCAGGTGAAATCTCCCACCCCGACTGAGCGTTTTGAATTATGTGCATTGGAGCTTTGCACTCAGGAGATGAATTACAGTCAAGCGTGAGGTATATTGGCTTTCGTGAGTTGCTGTGATTGCCCCAAAGGGTTTACTTAGTGAAACGCTCACTGCATGATTTATGGATTAGAAGGCCTTATTGAGAGGTCTTTTGAAAAATTGGGCAACAATAGAGCAGGCAGAGTATGTCGTGAGGGGATGCGGGACATTTGGCCGAGGAAGACCTGAATTCAGCAGAAGCAAACGTGTTGGCTAATGAGACTTAGAAATAATCTAAAGTCGAAAGTTGGTTGGCGCTGGCGGCGGCGTATTCCTCATAGCAAAATCAGATTATTCACTTTGTCAACAACAAAAGCCTTCAGGGCTGATTAATGACTTTTGGAAAAGGTCAAGTGCCAGAGTACGAGCAGAATTGCTAAGACGGAAATGTTATTTCTCATTTTGCAAATTGTGAGCTATTAGTTAAGGAAAGGGGTTTATATCAAAGCTGCAAACTCAAGGACGTGAAGGGGCTGATTAGAAGTTGCCAACATTATATAATCAGGTGTTTTATTTCTGTTTGGAAAAATTGTTGTTTCCATGTTAAGCCCAGCGTTTTGGAGAAATCAGATAAAAAGCGCAGGCTGTTATTTGGTCTTGATTGTGGCGAGATTGGAAACTTCAAACTCAAGGTCAAGGTAACTTTATTGTCCCAGAAGGCAACTTATTTGTACAGCCAGCAGACACAAGGACGAAACACACAACAATACAGCAAAACATTACATTCTCACAGTCTCTGAAACACAATAGTAAATAAATACATTTAAAACAGTTCTGGCAAATTGTTTAAAATTGAAATAGTTTCTGATAAAAAAAAAAAAAGTTAAAAAAAAAGTTTTTGAGTCTATTGGACCTGCATCTGGGCATGGAGTACATAGAGCCTGAGCTTAAACTGGCAGGACAAGGGATGGCTAGGGTCAGCTGCAATAGATTGGGCCTTCTTTGCCACTCTGTTGGAGTAGATGTGGGAGAGAGAGGGGAAGTTGATGCCTACAATCTCGCTACATGTCCTAACGATACTCTCTAATCGTTTTTTTGTTTTGTTTTATGGACAGAAAACTAAAGCAGCAGATAAAACAGAAGGTTAAAACAGACTCAATAAAACAAGAATAAAACATTCTCATCAAAGTGGGGTCAATGTTAAAATTCACAATGTCAAAAAGTACATAAGCTGCTGGGCTTTGGCACAAACAAGCATCAGTGTGTGATTCAAAACATCAATTATTGTGCCAAGGTACTTATATTCTTGTACTCATCTCAATAGGTTGGCCAAACTGAACTGAGGCAACTCTCTCAGCACTTTAACACGCTGTGAAGTTTCTCAGGCCGAAAGGTGACAGGAGACCAACTTTCATACTTTGTGTGTGTTCCATGCCGGTCCAGAAGCTTTGAAATAGACATCCTTGTCGAGTCTCCTTGCCCTCAAGACAATCATAAATCATGAATACTACGGAGGAGGGTGGCAGAAACTGGGTACAACCGGTTTTTGGCTGTACAGACTTGTCTTTTCATGGTGAAATGTGTCAGAGACGGCGTGAAAAACAGGCCAGTGACGACACTTGGTAACTTGTTGAGAGAAGCACAATGCTCAAATGGGTACATGAATGATGGGTATTGCAAATTTTATTTTTCTACCATTTGACTCAATTGAATCCATTGAATTTGCTATCTATAGTGTGAATGTGAAACGTACTGCTTCATCTTCCTGGTTTATCCTAAGTTTTTTATTAAGTCTTTAAAAAAAAATTAAAAATAATCTAATTAAGATTATTAAATTAAGATTTTTTTAAAATCTAATATTTATGTTTTATTTTATTTCAGTTACCAATAAAAAGATTTTGAATAGTTTTAGTGAACAGTAACAACACTGGTCTTTAAGTGTAACGGATGTGGATAGACACTCACATGTGGGCTTCTTTGTACTTGCCTTTATCTTTATCAAATCACTTTGGCTGAAGAGAAACTACTGCAGACATTCATATGACTAGAAAAATTTAAATTACACATTCACTCAACTCATAATACAAATAATTGTCAGAATGTTAAGACATAGACAATAACCACAAGAAATAAACTCGTTCACAATCGTGTGACGCACGTGAAAATTCAGTAAATATTATAATAATCTCAACAATCGTGTCAAAGCGTTAAATTAATTAAATATACGTTCAAATACATGTATGAAAGAAATTGCATCGAAAATATTCACTTATATTATTATCACGATTAATCTGTTAATGAGTTAGAGCGTGAAAAATTTGCCCTAGCCACAGCAGTGACACTCGAATCTGCTGCGGTATGGCAAGAGAAGAGCGACAAAATACACTGTCTGCAGTACCATTAATAGCCACAGGAGGGGAGCCTTCGAACACCAATGAATATAACGAAATGCTTATTTTATTTTTATTTTAACGAATTCCACAGCTTAGGACCAAATACGGAAAAGGCTCTGTCACCTTTAGATTTCAAGCGAGACAGTGGAATGGTAAATAATTTGTCAGAGGATGATCTAAGAGATCTTCGCGGAGAGTATAGACAAATAAGGTCTGATATATAAACTGGAGCCAGACCATGCAAGGCTTTAAATACAAAAGTTAAAAAATTGTACTCAATTCTATATTTGACCGGTAGCCAATGTAAATGTGATAAAATAGGGGTGATATGCTCACGTTTTTTCTTCCCCATTAAGAAGCGAGCTGCAGTTTGAACCAGTTGCAAACGCAATAGTGAAAACTGGTTTATACCGGTATACAGAGCGTTGCAATAATCAAGCCTTGTGGAAATGAAAGCATGAATAACTGTCTCTAGGTCACCAAAAGATAGAAAATATTTCAATTTCCGTAAACCCCTAAGTTGGAAAAAACTGGCTCTGACAACAATAAACTCTGTTGTCAAAGCCAAAAAATCTTGTTTGTCGAATTTTAACTCAGAATCGACAATAACACCCAGGTTCTTTACATGAGTGCGGATATTCGCTTGCAGAGTTCCTAAACTAGAGGTCAGGCCGTCTACCAAGTGGGGGGAGCCAAAAAAAATAACTTCTGAAGAAAGTTTTCACCCATCCAACTCTTAATGTCATTTACACAGGCTAATAAATCTGACAGGGACTTAGACCCAGGTTTTATTGACATGTACAACTGGGTATCATCGGCATAAATGTGATACGGAAACTTGTGAGATTCAAAAATGTAACGAAGTGGGAGCATATAGAGGGAAAATAAAATCGGGCCCAAAATGGAGCCTTGCGGTACTCCACCCGTGACAGAAGCAGGTGATGAATGAAACTGACCCATCTCCACAGAGAAGCTCCTCTCAGAGAAATAGGACTCAAACCACTCTGTGGCTGAATCACAGATAACAGCCTCGGTTTTTAACCTTTTCAAAAGAATACAGTGATCCACTGTATTAAAAGCCGCACTCAAATCCAACAACATCAGAACTGCACAATTTCCAGAATCCACAAATAACAAGTCGTTTACCACTCTTAGCAAGGCCAATTCAGTGCTATGCTTACTGTAGATCTAAAGCCAGACTGAAACGGATCGAATATATTGTTCTCAAGTAAGTAAGGGGACAACTGGTTTAAAACAGCTTTCTCCAGTACTTTCGATAAGAATGGCAGTTTCGAAATAGGTCTGTAGTTACTAAGATCAGATGGATCCAGATTTGTTTTTTTTAAGCAGCGGATGAACTACTGCATGTTTGAAACAAGATGGAATAGAACTTGTCTGTAAGGAACTGTTGATCACAGATACAATATTTGGTGACACTGAATCCAAAACTTCTTTTAGCAATCTATTTGGTATAACGTCAAGTGAAAAAGTGGTCGATCTTAAACTGGACACTATATTCAACAGTTCAGAAAGCGAGATCGGGTTGAAGTGTGAAAATTTAGCTCGACTCGTAGGCAAAACGCCAGACCTTCTGGGATGGATTCAGTACAAATATGAGATTTAATGCAAATTATTTTGTTTATGAAAAAGCTGCAAAACTTCTCACACAACTCTGGGCTCTGAGCAACACCAATCTCAGTGGAAGGATTTAATACTGAATTTATAGTTGAAAACAAAAACTTAGGACAGTGGGGATTTTGAGAAATCAATTTAGAAAAATATTTAGACCTTTGCAAGGCAACCTCCAGATTTCAGTACTTGGTTGTATTCTACATTTGCATTTGTATGCAATATGATATGAATTATATTTTCAGACGGAATAAAAGTGGAAACAGTCGAAACAACCGATGCAATTCACTTGTGAAGCAGAAAAAACAGGCCCTTTTTTCAGGCCTCTCCAGTGCTGGAAAGGGTTTCTAATATTAGCTGGGGTCCTAAAGCTCTTGCCTGATCATATGCTATTCCTCTGACCTTTTCTCTTTTGTAATGTCTCTCAGCCATCTCTCTTTCAACAGTCTTTCTTCAAATCTCCATTTTGCTCACTCTCTCGCCTCCCCCATCATGAGTGGACACGCCCCCTACTGCTGATTGGCTACAATTGTGTTATGGTGTTCGGTCCGATCCACTTTCAAGAGTGTTTCTCAGAAATCACTTACTGCACATTTAAGTTACATCAATGGTATAGACAAACATGATTAAATGACAAAATATGACACATTATAGCCACAACAGAGGTGGACAAAGTACACAACTTCCTTACTTGAGTGAAAGTACAAATACTACTGGTCAAATATTACTCCGTTACAAGCAAAAGTTGTAAAGACAGATTTTTACTTCAGTAAAAGTACAGAAGTACTCGTTTTTAAAAGTACTTAAGTATCAAAAGTAAATGTCAATGCATTGTTTTATTATTGTTGCATTGTTGTGTGTAATACTTACAGTACCTTATGCCTCTGAATCTATGCCTGCCTACCCTCATATCAATATCACATTTATTTCTAGAACACAGTTCCAGTAGTGGGATTGAATGTGAGATTGAATAAGTCACTCAATAACGTCCACAATGGTTTCGGACACCCAAATGGCTGTTCCCTCAAATAGTGCCCTATTTAAAGTTTTTTTGGCTTTTAGTATGAATATGTTAACCTTATTGTTATCTATAAGCTAGTGTGCACCAAAAACAATGACAAAATTTGCATTTAGAAGGCCAAACCCAACGTTGAAAATGAAAATCAGGTTGATGTCAGAATCCAACGCCAGATTGACATTAATCTCCAACGTTGGACAGACATTGTATTGTGGTTGAAAACGAAAATCGGGTTGACGTCAGAAACCAACATTAGTTGGTTTCTGACGTCAATCTGACTTTCATTTCCAACCAAAATGCAACCCCTGCAATCAAAATCATCCCCTGACTGACGTTACTACTTTCAACTTTTTTCTACGACAGAATTGTAGTGGAGTAAAAAGTACGATATTTGTCTTTGGTGAAGTTAAAGTAAAAAGTTTCCCGAAAAAATAATACTATACTATAATAAAGTACAGAAACTCAAAAAGTGTCCTTAAGTACAGTACTCAAGTAAATGTACTTTGTTACTGTCCACCTCTGCAACATAGCCATCAATATGGTCAATGAATAATTTCAAGAGAGTTTACAGTTAATTTCAGGAAAGAAAAGCTGAATCATATAAAATCAGAACTTGTAAGCAATGTCTTGCTCTTTGAGGAGGCCTCATTACAAGTTAGAGTGGATCTGGGGAAAAAAACAAATCCCATAAAAATGAAGTGTGCTTCTGAAGCTCTAGTCATCCCTCTAAATAATTGCTTTTGCGGTACAGGGGCGGTGTGGTCACAGGAGTGTGTGCGGGTTAATGCTGTTTAGCTCTGTAACCTTATTGAATCCCTTTGCTTCAACTGTCCAACTAAGACATCCGGAATGGAGGATGCATTTCAAGAAGTATTTGAGGGATTTTCAAAAGATTGCCTTTAAGGTTTGATGGCTGTAGAGTAGATTCAGAATGATTTTTGCGACTTGACTCGACTTTAAGAGGCTGGTAGTGCTTGCTAGTACTGATTGGATGTGCTAAATGAAATAACAGAATAACTGAATATCCTATAGTGGACTGTCATATTTATAATTTAAATGTATAAAAAAAAATAAAAAAAATAAAAAATAAAAAAAAAACTCTAAAATGCAGAAGTGTCATGTTTTTCCAGAGGCAGTTACCATATCTACATGCTTTTGCGGCTTTAAACATGAATAATGAGATGTTGAGTCTATAGCAGCTAATCCCAGCTCAAGGTTTCACCTGAAGCGTAACTATTTTAGTGAGTTGTTAATGTGTTGACATGTTCTCAAGCTGTCATGAAGCTGCCATGATTTTATAGAGTGGAAATGAGTAATGCATGTTGCCATGCCATACAAGAAAGAAATCCACTGAAACATAATTGAAGTCAAAATAAAGTTGGAAATTAGAAATATGAGATATTTTAAATTATATATATATATATATATATATATATATATATATATATATATATATATATACTAATATAAATTATTATATGGTTTGCTTTTACCATTCTTGAAAAAAAAAAAAAAAAAAAAAAAAAAATTCAAACGATATAATTTCAAATAATAATGATTATCACACTGTAAACAATATTTTTTTTTTTTTTTTTTTTTTTTTTTTTTTTATGTAAATAAACTCTTTGTAACATCTTTTCTTGATTTGGTTATGTTTCATGTTCCTGTTACTAATCTGTCACGTGTTGTTTTGGTTTTGTTGCATGTGGTCATGTTTCATGTCATTAGGTGTGTTCGACATCGGCTGCGGCTGGATGTAACCGATCGGCGAGAGTAGCCGCGTGCAGGCGGGGAGGAGCTGCAAACGGAGACGTGAAGTCGGACACTTTCTGGTTCCCGTAGTGACCGCTCACGTGGTGTTCGCGTACTTTACCACAGCTGAAGTGAAATAAATGTAATATTGGGCAAATAATACACAGATGTTTCAGAGACATTTTCATTCAATAGGCCTACTTTATGTACTGCTTCATACTCATACAGCGTCTGTTTGAACAAGAATAAAGTTCAACATAATTGCTACTATTAATGAAGTGGAGTCTATACGTTTATTAATCAGTTTTAATTTGATAAACATGACACAATATAACATACAACATGAAAAGAGTGTTTACTGTTATAAAAAACTGATTTGTGAGCTTTAAAGTAACTAAAGGTGTTCGAATAAACACGAAACACACGTGATCGTTGTCATGCGGTGAATCCGGCCAATCGTGGGACAGCTGTGTCGTCATCAGCCCTCCTGCAGCCCAGTGCAGCCGCTCTTGAGAAGCTGCGCTGGCTGAGTTCTCCGGCTACTCTCGAAATGCTCTCGCGGTACTTTGATGGCATATGTCACAGTCACGTGGCGTCGGCGCTGTATCAAGTCGGACAAAATTTCTAACCGGCATGCACTGCTTCAAGTCAGCTGCCGATCGGTCTGCGCAGAGCTGTATGAAGTCGAACAAGCCTCTTGTCATGATTCCCTGTTAGTCATGTGATCCTGCCATGTGTTCCCTTGTCTGATGTGTCATATTGTCATTGGGTAGTTGTCTGTTCATTGTTCACAGGTGTCCCTTGTCAGGTCATTAGTCTTGTGTATTTAAGCCCTCATGTTTGACATGTGTTTTGTCAAGTATTGTTGTAGTTCACTGTTGTGCAAGTCTATGTTCACGTTTATGTCCATAGTTTTTTTTTTTTTATGTGTAATCTTGTTTTGTTCAAATAAACTGCACTTGGGTTCTCTACTACATGCCTCTGGTGGATACGTTACACTCAGGCCTATTTGTTTTAACAGACAATAATATTCCAATTGATCTGCTTAAAAATTTCACATTTAATTAAATGTGTTACTTGCCATTTATTTGTAATTATTTGTGAATTTTACTGGCAATTTCTGAGGGAAAAACATGTTTGTACACCCAATTTTTGTTCAGTGTGTTAATAGGAATGCACTCACTGGCCACTTTATTAGGTGCACGTGTTCAATTTCTCATTAACGCAAATACCGAGATATTCATTTCGATTTCTGCTTCAACATTCAGATTGAAGGGTCAGAATTTGGTGTAAAAAAGCATGGATCCATCCTGAAGTTCATAATGCTACTGGTGTACAGGAGTTGAGGATATTTTCTTGGCATACTTTGACCCCCTTAGTACCAATTGAGCATCATTTAAACGCCACAGTCGACCAGAGTATTGTTGCTGACCATGTCCATCCCTTTATGACCGCAGTGTTTCCATCTTCTAATGGCTTCTTCCAGCAGGATAAAGTTAAAGTGCCATACCAGAAAGCTCAAATCCTCTCAAACTGGTTTCTTGAACATGACAATGAGTTCACTAAAACTCAAATGATGTCCACAGTCACCAGATCTCAATCCAGTAGAGCAGCTTTTGGATGTGGAGGAACAGAAGATTCACATCATGGATGTGCAGCCGATAAACCTGTATCAACTGTGTGATGCTAACATGACAATATGGAGCAAAATCTCAGAGGAATGTTTCCAGCACCTTGTTGAATCTCTGCCACGAACAATTAAGGCAGTTCTGAAGGCAAAAGGGGGTTCAACCTGGTACTAGCAAGGTTAACCTAATAAAGTGGCCAGTGAGTTTTATCAATTGCAATAGAAGAATGCCAGTTGGACCTCCACTGTGTTCCTAATCAAAGAGATCCGGTCTGGTTTCTTATAACAACTTTTACCTCAACTGATTCACTATGAAAAGTTCCTGGTGTTCAGCCACTGATGCAAAGGAAACAAAAATTTCATGCAAAAGGTAATTTTAGACCGTGTGAGAATCAATTGACATCAGAGCAAGAATTGTATGCCCTTACCTTGAGAATAAGTGTCAAATCATAGACTTTTCCATTTACAGAAGCACCTGCGATACTGTATGCCTGCTTTAATGCGAGTATACAAACATAAATAAACACGCTGGCTGTTGTGCCATATTCTTGATATCAGAATGATGCAATCACTTCATATTTACTTCTTAATCTTTATCTCTGGCTTTGAAAAGTTGGAGCCAGGTGTGAACAGAGGTGCGGGAAACTTCTCCTTTGCATTTCCACATTCTATATTTATGCTGCGCTTCCTCAAAGACGACGGTTTCACGAAGAATTAATGAGGTGTCTCGCTGCATCCGTCGCACAATGGGAAAAAGAAGGCAAGAGCGATAAAAAGCAGATGAGAGAAAGGTTTTCTGCTAAATGATCTGCAGTAGGCCTCCCCTCCACCGCGGTCTTCCTAATGGTCTGAAGGAACGCTCTGATCCTATCTTTGTCTTCCACTGCTACGCTGCGTTCTCTCCACGTCTTGCCCTTCCTCCACCCCTTTTACCCTTTTTTAATCTAACTCATCATTTCCACACACCCTGCCTGCCTTTTCAGTTGGAAGGTGCAATTTGTTTTGGGTTCCTATACGTTTTTAAGCTATCTACCAGCCAACAATACTCTAGGAACTTCATTATTCAAGGTGACGATAACCATCTTTTGTAGTTTAGTGCCCAGCTTTAACCTGTACAGGCTGCTGTAGCCAAATTATTTTATTTATTTATTTTATTCTACTTTATTTGATTTACTTTGGTGTATTATTTTAACATTTCTGGTATGTATTGCATTACATTTCATGAATTGTATTATATTTTTATTATATAACCACAACACAATGCCCGACCAAGTTGAACAACAAAATATCAAACCGTGGCAATTATTTTAAGAAACGAAAGCACACACATATTTGCCACTTTTTGGGCCCATTGTGTTCTTATTATTCATAATCTTCTTCAAAATAAGTTCAAATTGAACAAAAACACAAAAGAAAGTGTTTTAAACTTTAATTATAACTTAAAGTAAGGTTCAAAGTTAAGCTAATTTTAAATCCTTTTGATTGAACACAGCATGAACTCACCATTTTAATTATATTATACAGTATTTTCAAGATCTAAAAATGTCCAACATAATAGATTAACATTAAAAAAAGGACTATTTCTTTCAAATTATGCATTTTCTTCTCTTTGATGCTTTTAAAACATCAATGATAGACAGCTAGGACACAGAGACTGCATTATGTATTATTCATCCACATTTACCTTGGGCATTCACTTCACAAATGCAGGTCAGAAACATTTTATATTATGACCAGGCCAAAAGCATTTATCAATAATAATCTAGTTCATTCTAAAGGGCTCAATAGGCAATTGGCTGTAATTGCCCTGCATAATAGATTCAATGGTGTCTATAAAGTGACAATGAAGAGTATTAAGGGGACATGAACTGCCTCACATATTCTGACAAAAGCATCAAAATTTCATTGTCAAGAGAATATGGGTGAAACCACACATGATCCTAACCTTTCTCATTGAATTATTTATTTTCAAACCCCATGATTCTCAGTTGCCGGGAATAAAGGATATTAATATTTCAATTCCCTAATTTGTTTGGTGGCTGTTAGTCTAGACTAAGTTGATTTGATTGGGAATGAACTTGAAAAGCTTGGATGTATCTGGAAATGTTAAACATGGCTAGTAGAAACACGCTGCCTTTATTGTCATATCAAATGAAGGCTGTGACAAGTTGTATCTCGATTTGGAACACAAAAGAGTTTGCTGTAATATTTGGAACAATAGAGGACTTTAAGCAACAGCTGCTGATGGAATGACAACGACGACTGGAATTAAACTGTTAAATGCTGCCAAAGAATGCAAACTTCACAAGCAACAATGAAGAGGATGGCATAACAGATCATTTCATGTAAAAAAAAAAAAAATACCATAAAAAAAAAAATATATATACAAAAACAAGAGCAGGGTTGCTTTTGGGATTAAATAATATACTATGCCACAAACCATAACATTTACTGGTAACACTTTATTTTGATGGTCCCTTTTGAATGTGCTATTGACTATAAGTAACTTTGCAACTATATGTCAACTAACTTTCATTGGAGTATAAGTAGACTATCTGCTTAATATCTGCAAACACTTTATTGTGATGGTCCTCCAACAGACACTCTACTGACTATAAGTAATTTTGCAACTACATGTCAACTTAATCTAACCCTAACCCTACCAGTCTATTAATACTTAACTAACACTCTAATGAGAGTTAGTAGACATGTAGGTGCAACGTTATTTATAGTCAACAGAATGTGTTAAAGGGATCATCAAAATAAAGTGAAACCCATTTACTCACCTAATTGTTCACATAGTAAACAGCAAACCAGCAATTATCCTATAGAAGGTTACAGTATGTCATGAAGTAGCAGTTAAAGTCAAGCATGTGCCATTTCATCAGCAGCTGTTGCTTAAAGTCCAGAATTTCTCACCCTCAGCTCCAAAAATGCATTAAAAAAGTCTCAATAAAGTATAGTGCAAGTTGGTGTTTTGCATCAAACATGTGATTATACCCGAAGATTACCAAGGCTTTAACTGAATCCTCCGAACTGAGCTGGGAATGTTACAGCAGCAATGTTTTGATGGTACAGGATGAAAGTCACTACAGTAACATTACCTTTGAGACTCTCCGGTATCTGACACAAATCTTGACATTAGAAACATTTACCAAATGTCTGAAACAGGCCAGTGAGCATTTTAAACATCTAAACTGCAGAAAAAAAAAAACACATTCTCACCTCAGTTCAGAGGATTCTGTCAAACTTTGCTCAGCACATGTTGTATATTATGACATATTTGAGTGGAGCACAGCATGAAGTGCTGTCAACCGAAATGTAGTATTATTTTCTAATAAATATAACATAGGCCAGCACATACATTTACAGTTACACTACTATTCAAATGTTGAGGGATGTGTATTTTTGGTTGGGTATGCATGTTTTATGGTATGGGGACTCTCCATAGACTTAAAGATTTGTACACTGTACAAACTGTATATTCTATCTCCTTACACTAGCCCTACCCATCACAGAAAACAGAAAACTGCATTTTTACATTTTCAAAAAACATCACTTAGTATGACCAAAAATGTCCCCACAAGGACATGGATTTCAGATATTGCCATCTTTGTGGACACACACACACACACACACACACACACACACACACACACACACACACACACACACACACACACACACACACACACACACACACACACACACACACACACACACACACACACACACACACACACACACACACACACACACACACACACACACACACACACACACACAACATTTGCATAGTGTCCATATTGCAGTAAAGATGGTCACTCAGAAACATGTGCACTTGCAATATGTACAATATGATTCAATACATGACTCACGCAATACTACATGTTCCAACATACTGGTTTTGAATATATTTGAAATATTATAAACTTTTATACAGACCAATCGTTGTGAAGACAATTTAGAGCAGATTATAATCTAGAATTTTTCAGCAACAACATGATGTCCCACTTTTATAAATCACCTTGTGTATTTCATTGAAATGGGTTGATTTGTTTACTAATGGTTGAACATTTCCTTGTGGGCAAATTATGTCAGATTGCCCCCTTCGTCAACCAAAATGACATTCAAACTCTTCAAAAGTCTTCCTGAAATCTCCGGCTGCGCATCTGATCAGCAAAATAACATTTTTAAATTATTTTCATGTCAAAGCCTCTCGATGGTAGCAAAGATATTGTTGGTCAAACGCAATGAGAGTGAAATTCATTTTGTTCAGCAGGATGAATGGCTTTGCCGCCTAAAGGGAGGGTCTAATGTGCACAGAGACGCAGTTGGGGTTGTGTCCTCATTAGCAATGCTAATCGCTTTTAGCGCTCTGCTGCTACTGCTGTCAGCGGCGAGGCCTCGTGTTGTTCTTGAGATCAGGGTCTTTGAACAAGAATGATGGTTGCACACAGACACTGACACACACAATTTTGTGGTGCTTAAAAAGAATCCGCTTGTAGTCATCGTGCCTTAAGGGAGACAATGTATCATCTCGCTTCAGTCTCTTTTAAATGGAGAGGGGCAAGCGTAATCAACCCTCGGGTCTTTATAAGCAGCATGTGGTGCTGCCTTGCTTTACAACAAGTGTCTGCAACACAGGCGCACTAGAAAGGAACGAGAATGAGGGAAAAAAGAACACACAACAGAAGTATTTTCCCCATGAAAGATGACAGACTTTTTAGATATACGACCAGCGTCATGCTTGGAAGCAGGTGTCAGCTTGGTTTGAAGATAATGGCTTCCCATCTTGGTGAATCACTGAGTAGTAAAGAACAAAACTGAGCGCCAACTGCCCCTGCAACAAATGGATTTTCTTTCAGAAGGTTTCCTTTAATGAGGAAAGCAGTCTGGAAACTTCAAAAGGGTCAGTATTTAAACTACAGGCTGAGCTGGAATGTTTGCTAGCGTATGTCATGTGGATTCTTTCATGTCATTCATCTGGGAGGTAAACTACATGTGTATACAATCTACATTTATATCTCAGCCTGATATATCTGCTGCCAAATTATGAGATAATATTAAAAATATCTATATGGCAGTTCTTCTTCATGGTATCCGTACAATTGGATACCATGGCCAGTGAAAATGCGGAGTGGCTAGTAACTTAGTCTTAAAGGTGTTCTAAGCGATGTCACACGTTTTTTAGGCCAAAACTAAAACTTTTTTAGGCGAAAACTATTTTTTTTGTCACATACAGCAAACTTCTCCTCACTATCCGCTAGCTGCCTGTCCCCTGAACACACTGTAAAAAAAAAAAAAAAAACGCGGTCTCTGTAGACAGCCCAGGCTCCACAAATGGCAAGAAAAACAAACTGTCCCAGCCTGGACCACGAAACATAACAAACAGTGTTCCAGCCAATAACCAACAAGAATGATTTGGGGTTGGAGGGTTAGTGCACGTGCAAATGAAGGGGGGTGTGTGGGGAGTTGAGGAGAGAGAAGCATGAAGAGGGAAGTTAGCTAGAGGAGAGATGTCCTAACAACGACTAAAACATTTATATTCTTGATAATTTTGATATGGCCGACACACGACCAAAGAGAGGACGTTCCGATGAACAAATAACAAAGAAGAGGGAAAAGGAGAAGGAACGCACGAAGTGCCGAATTTATATCAGAAAAGCGTTCAGAAGGGCTTCCAATCCGACATTCAGGTGGCTCTGTTTTTGCTTGACAGGCGGGTAAATCCAGTTTGTTTTTTTCTAAATGGTTCATGACTGTTTCAGGAAGCACGGAAGGGAGGGGGAGGGGACGGGATGAGGAGGAGCGAGAGTCGAGCTAGCCTCCGTTTTGTTTGACAATACTTTGAACGTCAACAAGAAGTGACGTCACCCAACATCGCTTAGAGCACCTTTAATATAGGCTTAATATTCTGTATGCAAATTATACATTTATATTTCTATATCCTTTAGATTTTGCAGTTAAAACACTATACATACAGTAAATGCTCTCCATAATAATGCCAGAGATACCTTGTCAATTATTCAGGTTGATGATTTTCCAGGAATGGTGTATGAACAAATGGTGCAGAATCAAAATGAATCTGACAAGTCTTTTCCCAGTGAGGCCTGTGATTGCTATTCACCACCTGGCCACCACTTGATGCGGTTCAAAGGCTCTTTTCAAGGATAGCCTTCTCACACCTCCACCGTATAAGCTCACCCCTTGACTCCATCTTCACTCCTTGTGTCTCTCATCCACTAATAAGAGAGCACGAGGCCAGGGCAGGTCTCTGCCTTTAATTAGCTTATTATAAAATCAGCCAAATCCTCTGCTAAGGGACACCAGTGATCTTAACATGTTTCTTCTGGAAAAGAGTGAGAGAAAAAACATTCTGATGACGACTGCATAATCAATAGAATGCACTGGACCAAGGCTCTTCGAAGATCCATGTTTTTTTTTTTTTGCACTGTGACTGTCAATGTTACGCACATGCTTATTGTTTGAGAAAGATAAAGCCTAATGGTGTAGCCAATTACATTCAGTAAGATAAAGGGTAAAATTACAGAAAATGCATCACTAGGTAATGACATAAAAATATATTGTGTGTGTATATTATATTACTTTAACTGAGATTCTCTGGCCATTGAGGTATTTGTAAAACAATAACACTGTGCACATCAAGACAGTAAATTAAGGCGAGATACTGTACGTCTCCATAGGAACTGCCCTTTAAGGGTCTCATGCGATACTGACGGCCACAGCGAGGGAAAATATAAATAAATAAGAGGAGGAGGAGAGTCTATGAGAAGCTACTGCTGCAGATGCTGAAGTCACATCCATAATTCAGATGTCTAATATCACAGTACAGTTAATAAAGTTTAAATAATTTAGCGAAACATAATGAAAAGTCAAGTTTTGCAGCTAAAGACAGGCCAGCTGTAATACAAGTATAATGGATTTAATTCGCTTCAAATCTGAAGGCACCTCTGTGTACCCCTAGTCTCTCGCAAAGGGTTGACAGGCTCGGGGAGTCAGGAAGTATGCAATCCCTCAATGATCAAATGCTTCGCAGAACTCAAAGGACAGCTGCAACATTTCAGCGAGCTGTTTTTCTCTCACAGCATCCATGGAATACAGCACAACAGTCGAGTTCAGGAAGTTAAAATCCCAGTCGTTTTCTCCATAGAGACAGATTTTTAGCAATGTGACATAAACCTTTCAATACAGACTTATCATGAGCTCTAAGGTTGTTAAGCGAAGATTTATGCTTCTGTAGAAGCTGCAAGTCAGTGAGATGTCATTATTTAAATATAGCGCTTTTGGAATTGTGGAATATTCTGTGAAATTTTACATTACTCACAATCCTGAAACTGATTGCTATCAAAGCTGAAATCAAAACAGTCTTAGCAATGAGCACCCACTCCCATTACATTTTTTATATATATCAGATATTTTATACAATGGCTTTTTTTAATTTTGTATACAATATGCAGGATACTATTATGCCATATATATAAAAAAAAATAAAAATAAAATAGTAAGCAAAACAGAAGGTATTATTGCATAATCCAGTTTATTTTTTTTATTTTTTTTACATTGCTACACATAATACATTGAGTGGTGTCCCATTTTCATCTTCATATTTGCATTTTTAATCCCGTTATGTATCTATATCTTAACATTTGGCAGTCCAATCAAATAATGCTTTTGGTTCATTCATCACACTGAAAAGGTCAAGGAAAGTGCTCTGCATTATGGGATGCAGTATGCTTTGTTGTGTATAATGTACATTTTGGCAAATATATCTAAGTATTCTGTGTATACAGACTATTAGCATTTTTTGCAAATGCTATCTACTGCAGCTATAGTAAGAGTAGGCTATTCCAAACACTTTTATACTTTATACTTATTGTGATTTCTGATTTATGTCATTTGAATGCTTCATGTGATGATGAGATAATTTCCTCGTAAAATACGTTACTTTTGCCTTTTCCCCCCACTGATTTGGAAGCTTGTTTCCACCACAGAATAAAACATAAAAAAAAGGAATTTGGACTTTTTATCTCACAATTCTTTTTATACTTAGTAAATAGAGTATATAGATACTATTTTGCACCTCAGTGTATAGTAGCATATTATAAAACAGTATGCAATAACAACATCAAATTCAGTGCATATGATATGCAATTAAGATAGCCCCTTCTTTGACCACTTTTAAGTCTCTACTAAAAACGCACTTGTTTTCCATGGCTTATTTATATATATATATATTGTAATAGTTAATTAACGGTTTTAACTGTGTTTTAGCTGTATTGTTTGTTTACCTTTTTCCTTCTTTTTGAACCTCTGTACAGCACTTTGGTCAGTCGTGTGGCTGTTGCATAAGTGCTATACAAATAAACTGAACTTGAACTTGATATGTTGGTTTGGTCATAGGCATAGCTTATGAAAACATTTTAAAATAAAATAATGAATGTGAAAAATATTTAGGATTCTGGAAAAAGTGAATGTTCACTGTTGTGCTCTGTTGATCATTAAAGTTTTCTGTAATCTGAGTTAAACATTTGTTTTGACGAAAGCCCTTCTTTGTATTTTTTAGACTGCAGTAGATATGTGTTTGTAATACTGAAGACTGAAAGCAATCAACTGAGCCAATTTCACTAATATTTCCTCAATTATTTCCTCTGGGTAAAACAAAGATTATTCTTGCCACTTTCTTCATGGTTTGTTTAAAATTAAATTAAATTATCAGTCAGTGATTTACTCTAAGATAGAGGCTTTAAATGAATCCTTCTGTTCGGCATCTCAAGAGACCTATTAGCATCCATAGCCACATCAAAGAGTAATTGTTAGCATTAGGGTAGTCATATTGTGGCCGCTCTATTCTCACTTTTATCTAATGGTACACAAGAGCAGGTTAGTACTTCGCCTTCAAACAGGTTCCTTCGAAGCTCATTCAGCGCTACTCATTTGCAGTCTTAATTTGCTGTGCATTTTCTGGGAAAATGAAGATCAATCCCAAGATTTGCTTTAAATGGTGACTTCAGCTCAGAGATGGACACAAATCATTCAATAGATTGGACTAAATTGCCATATCTCCATCTGGCACTGTTTTCGTGCACAGTGCATTCATACTGGCAAGATGTAAATAGAATTTTTCAGAGCAATAAGTTGAATGGGAACAGCACTTGGTTGTCATATAGTGCAGATTGCTTCATAGTTACTTTAAACATTAAGCATTAATCAATGCATGTACCTACATATATACTCACTCAGACATTAAGCTTGTACTCATTACAATTCAATCATGCATTTATTCCCCTGTGTTATGTATTTCTGTATTTTTATTGTTTTTAATATAGTGTTATATTATAACATACACTGCATAGACTCAAGATGCATTGCAAGACCTTTTCTGTACAACAACTGTTCATGGCCATTTTTGTGGTTAAACATTCTGCAACATACGTCACACAGCTGACATTACACATTTCAGCAAATTAGCTCATTTGAATTATGGCACAGTGTTCTGTTTTGCAGAAAAACATTGTCATGGACACAAACATGAGTACTGACTATTTCAGACACATAATATATATATACATACATATATATTCTGTGGAAGACTCTGCAGGTGCTTTGCAGACCCTGCTCTGTGTGTGTGTTAATGTGTTTTAAAGAAGGTGTGGCTTTGTAGACACTCTGAAGGGAGGGTGGGATCAAATGCTTTCAAAGCTAGCTTGCTATTGCTAGCCTCTCCGAAACTGCACAGCTTTAACATTAAAACACCAATGAGTGTCAACAAGTGGCTGAATTATTCAAATCATTCATTCAACAGATTTGAGGATTCAAAATAGGATTCATTATGAATAATATGAATAGGATTCATTCACAAATGAAACAAGTGACTTGCTTTTTTTTATGAACGAAATAATTGAATTATTAATTCGACTCTTCATTAAAAACTCTGATTCATTCACAAACGAAAGAAGATACTGTCTTTATGTATGAATAATTGATTATCTCATTTAAATCACTGAATCAATCAGGTTTTCAGTTTTGCAATGGCTCTGCCGTTGCTTTTCTATTAACTATTTTCGTTGATGGACCAAAAATGTGTTTATTTGTTTATAAAAATCTTTTTGTTTATTGAAGTGTTGTATAAAAGCAATATTACCCAATTGTGCTGACTCCTTGTGACTTTAATAATGTCTCAAAAACTGCCAAAACTCTTGTTGCCAATTCTAATCTGATGTTTTCAAATTAATAACGTGGCTTTGGACACATTTACCGAACTAGCAACTAGCAAGCAGATCATGGTTCTGTGGTGTTAAAATATGAGGCCGTGCTGATATACAGCCTTAATACACTCCTGCTTGTGGGATTTTGGTGGTATTGGTAGGTTTAAGTGTGGATTAAGGTGTAAGGGAAGGGTCAACAGTGTAATTACAGAAATAATAACAGCTGTAATTACATGCATTACAAGTACAACAAACGCAAACTCAGAATCAACATGCACCAGTGCGAATTTTTTCGATATATCCTAATCATTTGTTAACAACATTCTTTACTTCAGTGAGCTCATTGTTTCTGCTTTAAATTAATACATTGTTAGTGCGTGATTTGTATGTACATTTCTGAAATACATGGACACAGTCATCTCTGATAACAGATCACTAAAAATTGTAATGTAGACATATGCATTTTCTGTTAAGCTGCTTGAAAATGATATGTATTGTGAAAAGTAATATATGAATTGCACTGAATTGAATTGAATATAAAAACTTATACTACAGGGCCGTTGAATGCTTGAATCTGATTGGTTGACGGACGTTCTAAGGTGTGCATTATTTTCAGGGAAACGCACGGCTAAAGTAGTTCCAGGCAGGTCTCGACCGCATTACAGTTCCATATCACTTCGCGTAGTCAACTGTAATAACGGAAAATAGGATACAATTCATAACAAGAAAAAGCATTTCGCCCCATGCGCTTGATCTGCAATTTTCAATGTCTAGTTTCTCAATCAATAGAAACATGCAGTTTAATTTGAATAAATAAACTATAAAGTCATATCTATAATCAATAGAAAATTAAACTGAATATAGGCTAAATAAATGGATAGTCCTGCAGCACGGATTTTTATTGCAGATAATTTAACAAATAAATAATTATTGATAGGCCTACTTGTTAAAAGGGCTTTGGGTTTAATTTATTTGGCTAGTCTACTGTCATCTGTCAATAATAAAAAAAAAAAAAAAGAATTAACTAATTAATTAAAATGAATTGAATTAATTATTAAATAATAATATTGACGCACATGCTTTTCTGTCTCATTATTGCAATATTTCTCTCTAATAACTGCATTAATAACTGCATAAAGCCGGGAACACACTTTAAGGCCGGTTATGAATGTAATTTGATACTTATGACTGATCATGCCCAAACGCGTGTTCAGTGCGTTCAGTCGGTGTTCAAAGTCGGTGTTTAAAATCTGCTGCAGTCGATGAAAACAGTCAGAGAATGTGTCAGCGAGTCGTGTGTCCCCAGCATTAGTCTGCTATCAGCGGCTCAAACCTCCGTTACTAACTCTGAAATGACGTTTTGGAATTAGCAACGGAGGCATGGGATTAGATGCGTAAGAAATTAGTCCTACATACAAGAGCATTTTAATGACAAAAACTTTACAAACGTCTTGAAATACATAATCTGAACAATGTTTCGAGGTGTGGTAACTGTAGTATAAGCGGAATAATTGACTTCAGGCCGTTGGATGATTAGAAAAAGAATAATTGGACTCCGCTTCGCGTCGTGACCGCATTACCACCTCGGGTGTGCATTATTTTTCTAATAATTCAACGGCCTGTCGTCAATTATTCCTTACATGTATTTACGCAATAAGTGCATTGTGTCAAATGGTTAATTTAAAGGTGCTTTAAGCGATGTCACGTGTTTTTTAGGCAAAACATTTTTTTGTCACATACAGCAAACATCTCCTCACTATCCGCTAGCTGCCTGTCCCCTGAACACACTGTAAAAAAATGCGGTCTCTGTAGACAGCCCAGGCTCCACAAACGGCAAGAAAAACAAACTGGCCCAGCCTGGACCACGAAACATAACAAACAGTGTTCCAGCCAATAACAGACAAGAATGATTTGGGGGTGGGGGTTGGGGGGTTAGTGCACGTGCACATGAAGGGGGGTGTGGGGAGTGGAGGAGAGAAAAGCATGAAGAGGGAAGTTAGCTAGAGGAGAGATGTCCTAACAACGACTAACGTTATAATTATATACTCTTGAATTTTGATATGGCCGACACACGAGCAAAGAGACGACGTTCCGATGAACAAATAGCAAAGAAGAGGGAAAAGGAGAAGGAACGTGTGAAGTCCTGAATTTACATCGGAAAAGCCTCCGACGCGTTCATGACTTTTTCAGGAAGCACAGAAGGGAGGGGGAGGGGACGGGATAAGGAGGGAGGGTCGAGCTAGCCTCCGTTTTGTTTGACAATGCTTCGAACGTCAACAATAAATTACTTCACCCAACATCGTCAACAAGAAATGACTTCCCCCAACATCGCTTAGAGCACCTTTAAGTTTTAGAACATGTTAAAGACACCTAATATAAAGTGGGACCCATGTTTGTATATTTCTTCTCAACAAGTTCAAAATGCTTGCATTTGTTTTTGTTTGTTTTTTGTCTGTAGACTAAACAGCTGTAAAAACACAACTCACAAACCACTAAATGATTCCATGTAAGTGCAAGTATAAAATGAAAACTGTTAAATGAGAGCTGTGTAGTTTTTGAATAGAAAAATTATATATATATATAATAATAATAAAAAAAACTTAAATAAAATATGTAATGCAGAGATACATTAGTTTAAAGTGCATCATATTTCAATATTTCATAAAAAAACCCTGATAATCCCTGGATATCTATCTCACCTGCAAAAATAAAATTGCTAATATGCTTTAATTTGCAAAGTAACACTGTGAGGTTTCAAACCCAACATGTTGTTTGTTCCAGCTCCAAAACACCTTGAGGTGCCTGTAAAGCAGCACAGTAAAGGGTCACACTCCCACTGAAGACAAACAGTGAGAGGTCAACATGCAGTCTCATATGTCACATCCTCCACTAGCTGCAGAAATAAATGAGAAGCACCTCGAGAACAAGCAGACCTCTGGAGGACTTCCTGCGGCCTCCTGTCAACAGCTGCTTTTGCATTCTCGCCTAATTATCTGAAAAAGCAACTTGCAGCCAGAAAAGGTTGAATCAAGGACAGGATTCAAATGAAGCATTTTTATTATTTTTATTTAAAAAGAGCCAAGGGACATTAAGATTTTGCTGTTTGCACTCATGCATTAGCCAGTGGATTTGCTCTGAGCACATAATATGTGATTCATACAGTGCAGTGCATGGTGTGAGGCTAAGAAAGTGTTACGTAACATGCCAACGTTTTGAGTTTGACAAGGCCTTTAAGGTCGTGTCAAAAGACATGCAGAAACAGATATTCAGAAATTCAAATTGCTTTAATTTTATTTTTTTATTTTTTTTGCATTGCATTTATATAGGGGAAAAGAGATATAATTCAACCAAATTTTTATTCTGTCATCAATTAATCACCCTCATTTCGATATTTTCCATAAGATTTTTGTTCATCTTCAGAACACACATGAAGAAATTTTTAATGATACCTGAGAGATTTGGGCTCATCCATTGGAAATGTATTCACCCAAAACTTCATAAAGCGATCGTATAATAAATTCATATGAATCAAGCGGTTTTAATGAAAAGATTCAATCACTTTATATGAACCAATTTAACACGTTCGCTTGATGAGTGAGAACCAATGAGATTCATTCTCATGTGTCACACCAGCATGTTTGAGCTTCTATTGAACATATTGGAGTGCTATATGTATGTTCGCTGATCAATGTTTATATTTGAATAAAAGCCTACATTAAATCTATTCATCATCAAAGCAACTGTGTCTCTTTCAAAGTATTGGATTAAACTGCTCGATTCATAAGAATTTAGAAATCGCTCATATTTCATTAAAAACATCTTCATTCATTGAAGATGAACGAAAGTCTAATGGGTTTGGAATGACATGAATGTGAGTAATTGATGGCAAAATGTAGATTTTTAGGTGTACTATCCCTTTAAAACTCAGTTTTTTATGTTTTGTTGCTAGGTCTTTAATTAAAGTTTTCTTTTAATCTCATCTCATAATATTTCACATTTTCCTGGGAATGGAAACCACTGGAAAGAATAGCGTCTGCTCTGCCTGTGTATACTGTTCATTCTTGCTGATCAGTATTGCAGTGCATCATGGGAAAGGAATTGATGAGTTTCTCGTGGATTTTAGCTTGTCTCTTGTGATAGATCAAATTGAAATATTATTTTGTGCACCAGCTCAAGGGAAGCTTCAGCAATGATTATTGTGCCTTCCTTTTCTTCTCCCCTGCACTTGGTTTTTCATTAATTTTTGATTGTACACATATCAACAGGCTAATATGAGTGCAATACAAATATGATGCACCACCATGGGAGTCAACAATCTCATTTCAACATTTGCAATTAGGAGATAAACATCTTGGTTATGATCAGGGGTTAAATTAGTCCGGAATAATTTTCTGGCACCTTGGCAAAAATAGCAGTCTGTTTCTCAATTGTATCAATATACTGTACTGTGTGCTCCAGTACAGTGTTTTTTTTTTTTTTTTTTTTTTTTACTCAATCTCAAAATAAAACGCAACCAACCCAAACTGTTTCCGATATATGTCAAAAATGGTTCTCTTGTTTTATTATAAACGATACATTCTGAACCCTATTTACATGGCGGATTCTGCAAGCGGAAAGCAGAGGTGTAAAATACTTGAGTAATTTTACTTGATTACGGTACTTAACCCTTGTGTGGTGTTCGGGTCATTTTGACCCGGAGAGAATTTTTGTTTTACCCCAAAATACTAGTTAATGTTATCGTTTTGGACTGAAACTTAGTGACTTTATTCACAGATGGTATAACTACTTCTCAAATGTTTTTTGACAATTTTCTTACTTTTTTAGGGGGGATTTTGTCACCTTGTTACACTTGTGGTCTTCCCGGTCAAAAATGACCGGACTACAAGAAATTGCTTATAAATCAGTTGTTATGCAATATTATCACCCAATATTGGATTCAATCTTTTTGTCAATTTGTTCTCTTTCAATTAGGACTGGTTTTATATTTCTATTTGCATCTGATTAATCGTAGGCCTCATTTATTTGACAGTAGGCATCTCATGTTTTGAGTAAAAAAAACATTATTTTTGAATAATTTTGGAAATTTTAAATAAAATCTGAAGAAAATTGGCACTGTTGATCACACTAGTCTACTTTAATATTTCACCAGGAATTTTGTTTTGAAAAACTTTTATTTTGTACAAAATGGCACATTGTCACACTTGTGGTCTTCCCGGTCAAAAATGACCGGCCTACAAAAAATTGCTTATAAATCACTCTTTATGCAATATTATCACCCAATATTGGATTCAATCTTTTTGTCAACTTGTTCTCTTTCAATTAGGACTGGTTTTATATTTATATTTGCATCTGATTAATTGTAGGCCTCATTTATTTGAGAGTAGGCATCTAAATTTTTGAGTAAAAAAATATATATTTTTGAATAATTTTGGAAAAATAAAATAAAATCTGAAGAAAATTGGCACTGTTGATCACACTAGTGTACTTTAATTTTTCACCAGGAATTTTGTTTTGAAAAACTTTTATTTTATACAATATGGCACAGAGTTACACTTATGGTGTCCCACTGGGCCATTGAGGGCCATTGTGGGCCATTGTTTCAATGGGCCATTGAAAGTGAATGGGAGAGACCAATGCAAACAATCAATGGAACAACACAAAATAGGTATCATTTTAAAGCTTAGAATCTCAGCTTTTTAATGCATCTAATCACTTTGATCAACTCCTAACGAGAGCCGAGTTATCACTCTAAAACAGAGTGTACCACCCGCAGGCGCCACCTAGCTGCGAAATAAATAATCATAATATTTTTCAAAACTATTACCTTGATCAACTTAAAATAGGTGTCATTTGAAAGCTTAGAGTCTGAAATGTACAATGAATGTAGCCAATTTGATAAACTCCTAAGTAGTGCTGAGTTATTTGCTGATAAATAGAAAAAAACAAATTCATAATTTATAAACTACTTTTTTGTACTACATTCAGCAATATGTCAAATACATCATACAGCTCAGATAGTCCTGTGTCATATGTCATTTGAAAGGTCTCAATGAGTAGAATACAGCAAGCATAATTGTTTCAGGCTTTTTACTAAACTTGAGCGAGGTTTTTGTAAAAGAAGCCCTTCAAGAGACCATGTGTAAACCATATATGGATGATGGAATTTTAGACACATTTCAGCTCGTAACTTCATGAAACATGCTCCGATTGTGGAAAATGACACATCATTATTTACAGCAGATGCTTACAATTAAAATGAGTCCAAACTCAACATAATCCATCACACAGAACTAAATATATTCCTCATGGAGTTCTAACACAAAAAAAGACCACAAACGCACAAGACTCACATAGCCAAGCAAGGTAGCTTAGACTTGGCCTTTTTACTCGTATATTCATGAAACATACATCGATCATGAAAAATGACACATCATTATTTACAGCAGGAGCTCACGATTAAAAAGAGCCCAAACTCAATATATTCCATCAACAAGATCTAAAGATATTCCTCATGGTGTTTTAACACAAAAAATACCACAGACGCACCTAGCCAAGTATATACTCATGAAGCTCTCACGTTTGGTTTTCGCTCATAACTTCACGAAGCATGCACAGATCGTAGAAAAATGTACATCATTATTTTCAGTAGACTATCACAATTAAAAAGAGCCCAAACTCAGCATAATCCATCACTCAGATCTAAAGATATTCCTAATGGAGTTGTAACACACGAACCCCCACAGGCGCTCACAGAGCCTTGAATATAGATGTAGCCTAGCACTTATGTCGCGTTTTAACTCATAACTCAATGAAGCATGCATAAATTGTGAAAAATGGCACATCATTATTTACATGAGATTGTTAAGATTAAAAAGAGCCCAAACTCACCATAATCCATCACATGCACATATGTGTACATAAACAATGAACATGCTCCTGAAAACTTTTCAGTCTCTCCCATTCACTTTCAATGGCCCATTGAAACAATGGCCCTCAATGGCCCAGTGGAACACCACAAGTGTAACTCTGTGCCATATTGTACAAAATAAAAGTTTTTCAAAACAAAATTCCTGGTGAAAAATTTAAGTAGACTAGTCTGATAAACAGTGCCAATTTTCTTCAGATTTTATTTAATATTTCCAAAATTATTCAAAAATAATGTTTTTTTTACTCAAAAAATGAGATCCCTACTGTCAAATAAATGAGGCCTACGATTATTCAGATGCAAATAGAAATATAAAACCAGTTCTAATTGAAAGAAAACAAGTTGACAAAAATATTGAATCCAAAATTGGGTGATAATATTGCGTAACGAGTGATTTATAAGCAATTTTTTGTAGGCCGGTCATTTTTGACCGGGAAGACCACAAGTGTGACAATGTGCCATTTTGTACAAAATAAAAGTTTTTCAAAACAAAATTCCTGGTGAAAAATTAAAGTAGACTAGTCTGATAAACAGTGCCAATTTTCTTCAGATTTTATTTAATATTTCCAAAATTATTCAAAAATAATGTTTTTTTTACTAAAAAAATGAGATCCCTACTGTCAAATAAATGAGGCCTACGATTATTCAGATGCAAATAGAAATATAAAACCAGTTCTAATTGAAAGAAAACAAGTTGACAAAAATATTGAATCCAAAATTGGGTGATAATATTGCGTAACGAGTGATTTATAAGCAATTTTTTGTAGGCCGGTCATTTTTGACCGGGAAGACCACAAGTGTGACAATGTGCCATTTTGTACAAAATAAAAGTTTTTCAAAACAAAATTCCTGGTGAAAAATTAAAGTAGACTAGTGTGATAAACAGTGCCAATTTTCTTCAGATTTTATTGAATATTTCCAAAATTATTCAAAAATAATGTTTTTTTTACTCAAAAAATGAGATCCCTACTGTCAAATAAATTAGGCCTACGATTAATTAGATGCAAATAGAAATATAAAACCAGTCCTAATTGAAAGAGAACAAGTTGGCAAAAAGATTGAATCCAATATTGGGTGAAAATATAGTATAATGAGAGATTTATAAGCTATTTTTTATAGTCCGGTCATTTTTGACCGGGAAGATCCCGGGGGTTTTAGGGTTCTGAACACCACACAAGGGTTAAGTATTATTTTTGGGGATTTTTACTTTACTTGAGTACTATTAAAAATCAATACTTTTACTTTTACTTAATTAATTTTTTTACTCTTTTTACTCCTTACAATTTTATTTATAGTTAAAAAGTACTTATTTTTTGGAGATCACTTCATTCTATTTTCCCTTGCTTATTACCAAACCACTTGAATTGCGCTGATGCCCAGTTTAATTTAAATGTTATTTATTCTGCCAATGAGATTCGTTTTCACATTCCATGAAATTGGTCAGACATGTTCATTGGTCCTTTGGAAGTGACGTCATGTCGCATCTATTACCACAATGCACTGCACCTTGACCTGGAAATTAGAGAAATTATAATCAGTGGAAGAAAATGGAGGAAGAACGTGATTCAGCTGCGAACACAGTCCAAAATCAGCCATTGGATCAAGAGCACCCGTGGCCGTACCTTAGCAAATTATTTTCTTTTAGTGGTAAAAGCATGTTTAGTGGATTGTTTAAAGCATGTTGCATACTGACATTAGATAGTAGTCTTTAAGTTTGATAATTCAATACAAACAGTTCTAAAGCAGGATAAAACCTTGTATGTGGTTTAGGGGTGTGCCATATCATACCGTCCACGATAATACCGGTATAAATTTTTACATGATAAAAAAAGTGTCATATCGCGATATCACTGATATAGCGACGCAATGATGTATGGCGCATTACGTTCCCTAGCACGCACAATAACAACACCTGTCTGAGCGTGAGAGCAGCAAGTCAGCCTCCAATGATGATTTAGTACCTAAAAAGGAGCTACTTCAATAGTATTTTAATAATTCCCGCAGGTCTACCACTTATAATGCGGGAAATTCCCCCGCAAACATTGATTTTACCAACCGCGTGAGTGTTCAGCAGTGCCGCGTCTTCTCTCTCTCGCTCTCAAAATGGGTTGCACAAGTCAAGCGTCAATACCACACTCTTGTGTTTAGCAGTCAGGACATGACGGAATTGTCTTTTGTCACTTGCATCGTAACTAAACTTGATCATTTTCACTTCTTTTTAAGTCTTATCAGTTTAAACACTTGCGATTTAAAACTATTCAGTACTTTCGCGCGCTCTCTGAGAGATGTTTACTCTGCGTGCATACACACAGTAAAGCCGTCTCACAAACAGCTCGCGAGTAACAAAAGTTATTTTCCGCGGATTATATTGCTTTATCGGGGGAAAAAACACGCAAAATTGTGTAAAAATTCCGGTCATGGTCAGTATATTCGTAAACAGTCGGTTATGTCTGAAATAACCATAAAACGCGCGTGACAGTGTGACAGACAGTATAACAGTATATCCGGGCTCTAAAAGTGATCAAAACAACAAAAGATAGCTTTCATTGTAAGGAATCAGAATTAATAGCCTATGCATTTAATTTAGTCAGGACTCAGGACTAGTGTTATTTTACATTTGATTGCTTTATTCAGTTTCTGTAGTATTTCTGAATAGTGTTAGACCTACCCAAAAACTTTTCTCTTTATTTGTATCTTTATTATTTTGTATATATTTTTTGCTACCTTTTTCAATTTAATTCAAAGACTGAAATCAAGCTTCCTTGTGTTGTGTAAACTCTTAAAAACAACATTACCCAATTGTAAAAACAAGCAATTGTGAGTGAGCAAACATTTAGGTGAGATAAATGTAATTTAAAAAATTGTCTACATTTTTTTTATATCGTCATAAATATCATTATCGCAAATATTCTTGAAATATCGTGATATAATTTTGCGGCTATATCGCCCACCCCTAATGTGGTTCATTCACTTCATGTTTTTAGAGATTAAAAACAAGAATCTCTAGTTTTCATTCTTGCTGTTACTTTTACTTCTTTAATACTCAAGTTAATGTGGTACATTTTTACTTTTACTCAAGTACGATTCTGGCCAGATACTTTTACTTTTAGTTGAGTAAAATTTTCCCTCAGTACTTGTACTTTCACTTGAGTAATATTTTTGAGTAGTTTTTACACCTCTGGCGGAAAGACTGAACGCTTAGCAAGGAAACGGATCTGCTCGTGCGCAAGGTTAAAGTGAGCGAGCAGACCATCTATGGGACTAAGTGTACACACGTTGTGGAACCGCCTGTAGGCGCACATTACTAACACGCTCTTTAAATAACAAAATACTGCACCATTGACTTTAAACCAGGTTTTAGTCTATTTTAGTCGCCTCAAAATCGCAACGTGGCAACAATGTGCTTAAACACACTTGTTTTCAGACCAGCAGCCCATGGGCTCACAAATGTGCGCAAATGCATTTGCTATTTAAACAACGTGGCGCAGGACATGAAAATGATAACTGCGTCGGGCTGAAACTAGCAAAAAACACTTGCTTCGCACCTGGCGCTACATTGCACCGGGTGTAAGATAGGGCCCCTTCATGTCTGACTATTCTTACACTGAAATGTGTTTTTAAAGGGTTACTGAATAAACATCTGGCTTCCTTTCCTAATTACATTTAAGAGAGTGTATTTAATATTAGGTCATGATTGCTCGTCTCTAATTATTCTACTCAACGCTGGTTCTTTACAAAAATACTCAATTGATTCAGAAGATTTGGAATATAACCCAGCAGTAATGGACTACTTTTATGGAGTGTTGTCCAATATTAGATGAAAGGAGGATCCCGGACACCTCTACAGATGTCTAGACTGAGTCCTGTGTCCAATGACCTTTGAAGTGCCATTGGACATCAAAGTTGTTTAGATTGGGGGAAATAGACTTTTATTTTCTTATTCATAATTATGTGTGTTAAACCTTTTATGTCTATTCAATATTTGTTCCTTTTTTTTTTTTGTCAGTGTGTAATTCAAGCGCCTGAACCGCTAATGAGTCTTGTTCGTGCCAGTCATCTCTAGTGACAACTGCAGTATCCATGGCGACGGTGCCATCAGACATTAAGAACTGCTGAAAAATAATGGGCATATTTATAACAGGGAGTGCTGATAATGATGATAGATGCGGAGATCAAGAAGTACTTTGATGAGCTGAGGTTGAAACGTCGAATTACAAAAGTTGATGCATGGTTACATTTATCACAACAGAGGGAACGGCCATCTCCTGTTTCCCATGAACACCGAAGATGTTTTGTCACATTTCATATCAGAAGCTAATATGAAAATGTCACGTGGGCATTAGGGATTGTGAGCACGATAGATGGATGAGGAAATATGCAAATCAAAGCACTTCACTCTGTGACATGCATTACTGACATAAGAGTCTGTGTGACAAACATGATTGATGCTCACTTGGGTTCCTCTGACATATCAAGATGTAAATTTGCATGAACATTGTTTACACAAGAGAACCGATGTGCAGTGAGTTGTCAATACTGTCAGTGGTCCATAACTCCATATGTCAATATTTTTCTTTGTTTTTGAGTATTTTCTCTCACCCAGACCAGTAGAGTTCAAAGATCTGGCCCTTTAACAACTTTGGATGGATCTTTAACAATCCAAATAAAATTCATATTATGCTACTGTTTAAACATGTGTCTAATGTTTTTGAAAGAAGTCTTAAGAATGCAGTAAAAACAGTAGGATTGTGAAATATTATTAAAATAATTGTAATATGGGTTAAGATGTAATTCATTTTTCAGCATCATTACTCCAGTCTTCAGTGTTACATGATCATTCAGAAATCATTCTAATATGATGATTTGCTAAAGTTGAAAACAGCTGTGTTGCTTAATTTTTTATATATATATATATATATATATATATATATATATATATATATATATATATATTATTTTATTTTTTTTGTGGAAACTGTGATACATTTTTTTACAGGATTCTTATAAGTTCAAAAGAAAAGCATTTATTTGAAATATTTCATCGTTGTCAATGTCTTTACGGTCACTTTTGATTAATTTAATGCATACTTGCTGAGGGTAGTGTATCATCCTTCGGATGAGACGTTAAACTGAGGTCCTGACTCTCTGTGGTCATTAAAAATCCCAGGATGTCCTTCGAAAAAGAGTAGGGGTGTAACCCCGGCATCCTGGCCAAATTTGCCCCTTGGCCTCTGTCCATCATGGCCTCCTAATCAACCCCATATACTGATTGGCTTCATCACTGTCTCCTCTCCACCAGTAAGCTGGTGTGTGGTGGGCGTTCTGGCGCAATATGGCTGCCGTCGCATCATCCAGGTGGATGCTGCACATTGGTGGTGGTTGAGGAGATTCCCCCATCTATGTAAAGCGCTTTGAGGTCTCAGAAAAAGCGCTATATAAATGTAACGAATTATTATTAATTGTATATTCAAATTTAATTTGAATAAAAAATAAAAAATCTTTATATACTTTAATATTTATATTACAACAACTTTGTAAAATATGTTTAACAATCCAACTCAACTGAACAAATTTACATTTGATATCATTGGTAATAATCTGCTTCGCCAAGCACGCAAACTCACATTGATGTTGCAGTTGTAGTCCTTATTTAGCAACATAATATAGCAAATTTTATTTTCCCATTTATAGCAAAATAAATAGGACCAGGAAGTTCAGTTACATATTATTTTATTTATTTTCAAATTATATATTCCTCTTCCACACATTTCTCTACGATCTTTCCGGCTGTTAAATGGATCAATACTCCTTTCACACAAACTTTTCTTCAAAATTCTCGTTCTACTCTGTCGGTGAAAATAGGTCATTTAGATGCACGAAAATACACAGCTGTCGCACGAATTATGAGATTCTCATAACAGCCAGAAGGGAAGATCTCTGTCAATAATGTGCTGCTTGTAAGTGTCTTATCAAAGGATGTGGAGATGGCAGAAATCCCTCAGATCCACACTTTTGTCAATGGCAGTTATTACCGAGGGTAAACAAATCTACTCCACAGTACAGGCGGTGTGTTGGGTGACAGGAAAACACGGCCTACTTCATGAACAGAGGAAGTCGAGAGAAGAGCAGAAGAAGATTAAGATTGTAAATGTTCTGTAGAGAGCGAGTAAATGAGGAGGCTGAGGTGTCTGTCTGCATATCCTTTCCTGATCCACTTCCTCTGGGAAAAAGTGCTGGCAACGCACTGCGCAATGAATTTAAAGCGCCTACAAAACATTGATCCTAATAAGTGTCAAAGAATTTTTTCTACTTGATATTTATATCGCAAAATTAATTCTTTTTAGTATTGAGTTGTATTTGTTTTGTTTGCCTGCACTACTGGATGACTCTTGGAAGACCTCAGGGCAACATTCTGGCGAGAGACACGTGTCCAGACGCCACCATATGCATCTCGCCATGCAAAGGGCAGAAATCCACCTGCTCCACTGCTGTTATGGGTTTACACACACACACACACACACACACACACACACACACACACACACACACACACACACACACACACACACACACGCGCAAACGCACACACACGCAAACACACACACACACACACACACACACACACACACACACACACACACGCACACACACACACACACACACACACACACACACACACACACACACACACACACACACACACACACACACACACACTCAAAACCCTCAGGGATCTGATTACTGCCCTTCTACATCAAAACCCTTCATCAATGTCCAGTATTTGACCGCTGGGTCGTTCACACATCCACTAGCCCACCTTTACTCTAAAGCGCACAGACACACACACACACACACACACACACACCGCCTGAAGCACCACTCAGGTCATAGGACCTTCTCTCCAGCTTTTTCCTCATTTTCAAACTTTCTCGACCTGCATTGACATTTTGAGGTGTCACCACTGGACCGGAATGGGGCTGGTGGGGTGTAGTCTTATTATAGGTCTCTTTTCTGTAAGTGTAATTTGTGATTTTGGTTCCATTCAAAGAGCTTTCCTTCTCCTGTCCAATCGATGAGGCTCATGGGGGATTTTTTTTTTGGGCTAACATTGTTGCTGTGCAGCTCAGCTCATTTATAATGCCTGGCTGTTCCCTGTTGTACTGTATTCTGATTGAGATGAACTGTAATGTCCCCATCATTACTTCCCCATTTTGCCCTCCCCTATGGGCAACTTAATGGACATACTTTTCAGGTGGGCAGTCATTTTTCTTTCATCTCAATTTGCCCACACACATCTGAAGAAAGCAAGAAGCTTTTTTGAAGCTAAGAGGCATAACGATGCCAGCATGTCAGCTTACACAGCGGTCTATAGTTATAGTAAGAAAAGCTGCAGTTTTTAGTCAATAGTTATTAAGTTTGGTTATTTTAACCAACGGTGACTCACAGGGCATTTAGAGAGACAATGCCTTCGGAGTATCCCGAGGTTAAGTGTTTCGCTCAAGGGCTCAACGGTGATTGCTCATGGATCTCTACTTCTGGGGTTCATTCTTGAAAAAAAATATTTATTAGCCAAGATTTTTATCCTTTAGGGCCATCATTAATACTAATGGTCATTGGGATTTGTTTTCTCAAGGTCAGCCTTCTTTGCTACTTTTATACGATTGTCTGTGTCTGTGTGTGTGTGTGTGTGTGTGTGTGTGTGTGTGTGTGTGTGTGTGTGTGTGTGTGTGTGTGTGTGTGTGTGTGTGTGTGTGTGTGTGTGTGTGTGTGTGTGTGTGTGTTTTGTTAAATTAGGAGATTCCCTGCTGAGTGCACCGCCTGCTGCTTCTTTTGTACTATGAATACGGTTCAAGTTGATTCCCCATTACTTTTTTAAAGCAAATCTACTATACTGTTCAAATGTTTGGGGTCCTTAATATTTTAAATGTCCCTTATGATCACCAAGGCTGCATTTATTTGATCAATAAGACCACAAAAACACTGAAATATTAATATAATTTTAAATAACTGTTTTCTGTTGTAATATATTTTAAAATGTGATTTATTTTTGACATGACCATTCAGATATCATTCTAATAATGATTTGCTGCTCAAGAAACATTTCTTAATTATCAATGTTGAAACTCTTTTTGTGGAAACCGTGATAGAGCAATTTTATTGATTATTTTATGAATAGATTATTTAAAAGAATGGAAGTTATTTGAAAAAGGGAAATATTTAACATTCTTAAAGTGTGTATTGCCACTATTAATGAATTTAATGCATAATTGCATAATAATAAAAGTAATATTTTTCTTTAATATTATTTTTTTCTTTAATTTTTATATTTTTTTTAAATAAATTATATTTTTTATGTAATTTTTTTCTTTATTCAATTATTACTGTTTATCAAAAATAACATAATGATAAGACATCTCATGAGGTTAAACACTCCCTGAAACTGACCCTTTGGTGAAAAAGAAACTTAACTGAAATCTTCATTTTCAATTTGAATTCACATTTCAAGCTCTGTTTTGCACCCTTTTCATGGAAATGTGTCTGCCTCTTTTGTGAGCTGGAGAGAAATTAGCTTAAAACGCATGCTCTCAGAGCTTCCATCTTTTACTAAAATATGACTATAAGTATTTAAGAGCAGCTTAAAAGCAAATGAGCAGATCCATCCTCCACATGACAATCATTAGCAAGCTGATTAGATTAACAAGAGCCACGAGCACTGGGTTTTAAAGCTCTCTCTATAGCTCAGACTGGGAAAAGTTGGCTGGAACAGACCGTAAAAAGGATTCCTCTCTATATATCCATTTAGCAGCCTTCGAAAGAGTAGAGTCGGGTTTTTAATGAGACAAGTAATGCAGGAGATGTTATTGGAATTATTTCACCTTAAATAATGTAAAAACTTTTAGAAAAAGTAAAGGATTAGTAAGCTTTTCAGTAAATGTGCAACTTGGTAAACCAACATGTCATGCTGACCCTTATGAATATGTCATGCAAATGGCTGTTTATCAGTCACTATACTAGTAAACTCTGTTCTGACAGACAATGTTTAAGTCTAGTCCCAGACTAAAATGCATGTTTGAGCTGTTTAAACTGAAAGTAACTTGCACTGACATATCTTAAAATATGTTAGTGCCAATGTTTTGTCTCAATATGCACATCGTTTATTTATTTTTTTGTTCAAGTCCTGGCTTAATCTAATCCCTGTCGGTGAAGACCTATCTATCTATCTATCTATCTATCTATCTATCTATCTATCTATCTATCTATCTATCTATCTATCTATCTATCTATCTATCTATCTATCTATCTATCTATCTATCTATCTATCTATCTATCTATCTATCTATCTATCTACAGTATCGCTGCTAAATAGACATATTCAAGCACAGCCAAAATGACTCCAATTCATTAGCTGCTAAATATTATCTCTGTCACTTTTTTAAATATTATCTGATGACATACAGATGCAAGTTATGTATGCAATGCCATGTTGATGACAAACACAATCCACACTAGTTTTGAATGTTGCTAAAATGTGTTGGCTTTTTCCTGTATTACAGCAAACATCTTAAATAATTTATGATTTGACAGAGATCTCATAATTTTGTAAAATTATGAGGGTAATTATCATAATTTTAATAAAGTGTAACAGTAGGGATCCTAAAATCACATCCATTCAAAATCCATAGAGAATCTGACTTTTTAAAATAAAATTGGCTGTTTCAAAAAGCAGCCAATATATCCTTAAATAGGGCACTATTTAATTTAAATTATTTAATTAAGGTTTACACATTCTATTCCCTGACAGGTTTCAAGATAAATTTTTTCATCACGACTGAGCTGCCAGTTTGCAAAGTTTTAAATGATTATTAAACAGCACAAACTATGCAAAAGCGGCAGCCCTTCTGGTGCACTCATTGTCGGAGTTCACTAACTCGTTTTCATCAACTCCCTCAAGTGGACTATATTAGTGGACTAATGTAGGGAATAGTAGGCTAGATGAGGATATATGGGGTGATTTCGGACACAGCCATAAATCTTTCAGTACAGATCTATAAGCTTGAGGTTTTGCCCACTTAATGGTGTAGTTACTGCACTTACCAGCAGGGGCAAATCCTGAGGTGAAAGTCAGCGTGAAACAGAAGTTGAGATAATCTTTTCTTTCCCTATTGTGACTTATTCACTTTATTTCTCACGTAAAAGCAGGTGTGGCCATTTGTAAATTAAATGTGTCTGGCTTCCAGTGTCATTCTCTTCCAGTTATTTTTTAGCTGTACAACACAGCTTGTCATGCTTGATGTTGCAAACTGGTATTTCTCACCATATTATATTAATTGTTAAGTATAAAACACACTGGTTTGTAGCGCAAACATTTTTACCTTTTACTGCACTTTAATATTATTCGCATTATTTCCCTGTAGCTAATGAATCTGAAGTTTCACACATTAACAGGAAACAGTTTACATCCGTGCAAAAAAAAAAATAAGTGGACATCCGAGTGAAATGGTTTCCAAAAAAAAAAAGAAAGAATGTAGGATGGGACTTGATTTAATTTATGGGGAATTGATTGGTCGATCTCAAGTGAGTGACAGGTTTCCCCGCCCTCGCGCCAGTAAACACGTTATAAGAGAAGAGAAGAGATGTCGATGCAAGAGGGAGGAGAAATTAATTGGATTAAAGATTACAAGGACTAAGAATTAACCATTTTTATTTCATTGCGACTTTAACCACTCAACTTTGACCCCTTGGGCAGGGCAGTGGGTGTGTCCTATGGGCAATGAATGAGTTGATCAGTCTGTAATTGGCCTGAACACACCCAGCCTCTTGCACTAATGACCCTGCCTTTGTAATTAGTGATGCCAATTACTGGCAGCTGCATCAGCATGTGAACGAGGCTTTAAAATGCCATTTGGGGAAGTACAGATTGGACTATAAAGGCTGGTGCAAGGATTGAGTATCTGGCACATGACTAGCGAGTGCACTTTATTCTTAGAAAAATGGCATGGCTCAAAAACATGGTCATTATTTACTCACCCATTCCAAACCTGTATGAAATTTGTTCTTTTGTTGAACACAAATTTATTTTAAAGAATGTTGGAGCTCCAAACAAAATTTGTCCCCATTGACTTTCAATGGGTCAAATAGGTCAAATAAACACTGATACATTTTTCAAAATAAGTCTATTTGTATTTTCACTGTCATACAGGTTTTGAACGGTGTGAGGAAATGTGTGACTATAGAATCATAATGCCCTGGTGTTTTTTTTTTTGTTTTTTTTTCTGTATGACTAATCCAAACCAGGAGCACCTACATAAGTGTTTTTTTTTTTCACCTTATTTTGTAACTTAACTACGTGTTCTTGGCATATAACTTCAAAACAGAACATTTTGTCTTCCAAAACTTGATTTTTAAGCAGCAAATGTCAAACATCTCCCCAGGTGACAGCAGTTTGTACTTCATCGTGGAACCTCTTCAATGAAAAGCTCTTCTATTGTGCGAGTGGAGCAGAAATCAAACAGAAGGCATTGTTTGCCATGGCTCTTTAATCTGCTAATTAACATTGTTTGGTTGATTTCTGGGAGGGTTTGATGTGGTGCTGCCAAGGAGAAAAAAACAATGCCAACATTATGAATCATAATTGTCACAATGCCCTCTCTGTTGCTATGCAACATGTGAATTCACTCCATCCCACCCCCAGCCTCCTTACATACAACCATTCCCTCTCGCATCGACGGGGTATAAAAATACCTCCGCATCTGGCTCCCGGGTGGGAGGTTGTGTCTCCGTGACACGCTAATAGCTATAATATCAAATGTCAAAAGTTTGTTTAAATGTTAGGTATCATGTGGATTTTTCCTTAAAGCTTTTGTTCGTGGTTAAATATTAAAGTGCATCACTTTATGAGGAAAGAGCTCATCTGGAATGTGGCAGTGCAGTTTGCTGCATTTTATCATCTCGTAAAAGCATTCCAATTATCATTTAACATAGAAAAATGAATGATAGATAGATAGATAGATAGATAGATAGATAGATAGATAGATATGCTGACATCTAACATATGGATGTTTTTACAGCACCTAAAAAAATAAAAAATAAAGTATTTACATAAATTATTTACATATGCTCAGCTTTAGTAACTGTTTACACACATATTTACAAATGATTTATATTATATTGAAATTCCAAAATATTCTACAATATTTTCTTCAATTATACAGATCAGAAATATGTTTGTGAAATAATAAATACTAAAATTAGTTAAATGTGATAGCATTAAACATGTGTAATTAGTCTCATTCATTAAATACCTTAAAATCAATATATTTGTTTGATTTCAGTCTTCTGTGAACCTAAGCATTTGAACATTTCTAAAATTGTTCATTGCGTTTTAGATGTCAGTGTCAGATGTTTCAGTGTCTATGCAAACGCCAAAAAAACAACAACTGTCCAATCAAATCCTCTGTAGATTGAGAAAGCCCCTCCCCCTCATAACACCCACCTCTGACTGGCATTAGCAAGTAGCTCAGCTTGGTTCACTGATGTAAACTAAAAGCTACTGTCACACACCAACGTCCTGCTTCAGTAGGAAATGCGCCAACACATGGAAGAAAACTGCATTTGTCAAGCAATTTAATGGTTCTTTCAGCATATTTTACTGTCTAGAACACTATAAAATGTTAAAAAGTGCAAGCCCTGCTCTTTTACAGCTTAAAACGTTCATAATAGCTCAACACATCAAAAATCAAGGGTAAGCTTGGGTCACCTCTTTATTTATTTATTTCCCCCCCAAACCAAAGCTCTTTTCATCTACATCATCTTCTCTGCCTTTTCCGCAACCTTTCTGTCATCTTGAGGCATCTGCTCTTTCCTCTTGCCTACTCAGGTGGAAAAGCATTTCATTTGTTAAACAAAGAGGAGGGCCACCACAACATCCTGACCATAATGGAGACGGATGACAGCAACAATCTTGGACAATGGAAGACAAAGGTAATCACCCGGCCTGTCAGGGAACTAGCATAGATCACCTCTCCTGCAAAGAACAGAAAAACAGCCTCTACTTCCTTCCATGTAGGAGGATCCGCTATCGTCCAGAATTATTCATAAAAGAAGGATCAGCAGTCAAAGGTCCTTGAAGTTGTTAGAGAGATGTTGAAAGAGAATAAATCAAATGAGACTAACAATTGTGTTGAGGATTGTTTGGGATCCATTTGGTATTTTGACTTTGACGAGTTTAATAAAGATATCTAAAGACTATAACATCAATGTTTCAGGTCACCATTTGTTTCCTTAATTAGAAATGGCATCATTCATCTACTTCTCAATGTGTCTTCCTGGATATCAGTGCTTATGCATAATTCTTGGAAGATTTATTTTTACCCAGTATGCCGTGCTGTAAAGATTCATCAGCTTTCTAACTGCAATACAATGACTTATTTTTGTAGTTGGCAGGCCGGTTTTAAGTTGACAGGCAGACAACAATGGCCTCATGGGATACATTTCAAGTTCTGACTGTACGTAAATACATAGAGCACAAAGTCTTGATTAAAGGTACAGTCTTTTGAAAGTCCTGAGCGTATGAGAAGCACATCACTGTCAGGTAAAACAGAGTTCAGCTATATGCTTTCAGATTCTCTACATAATGGGATTCGATATGTAAAATGTTCACTTTAATGTCACTTCGGTAGGAATTATTTTATCTTGTGGGATTTCAATGGAGCAAACAGCCTCTTTTTCCCACAATGATGATTACTAAATTACTAAAATTGCTCATTGACAGTTGGTACATTTGTAGAAAAAAGTATGGCTGAAGTTTCCTCATAGATTTGAAATATGAAGATTTCTAGCTGGATATTGGTTTGTTCATTTTCATGTAGGCCTACTTAAAATAGAGAAAAAAACATTACATTATAGCAACAACAAAGCAAACAAACATAACTAGTCCATAGAAAAAGTAATACCTTTAGGTTAATTTTGTTAGCTAAAACTATTGAAACTTTTTTGTTGATTTAGTGTTCAAGTTTTTGAAGCTCAAAAAAGCGCATCCATCCATCATAAAAGTAATCTATACGACTCCAGTCGGTCAATAAATGCTTTCTGAAGCTAAGCAAAACTGGCTTCTGGCAGCGGCGTTCATAGTTCTGGTGGATGGGTCACCTCTGACCCGACGTATGACGTAGGATGTATGACGTAGTAAGTTTAGGTGAGAATTGTCAGCCTGATCTCACGGCAATTCGTACGAATTCTACGAGGTGGCTAATTCGAACGAATTCATGCGACCTCACTCGTACGATTTAGTCAATTATTGCTAAATCGTACATATTTTAAGAATTGCCCAATCCGTATGAATTCATACGAATGACCTACCCCTGACCCGCCCCTAAACCTACCCTAAACCTACCCATCAAGTGGGTTTAGACAAATCGTACAAATTCGTACGAGTTAGCCACCTTTTTATCACTCGTTACGAATTCATACGAATTGGTCGTGAGACAGCGTTGGAATTGTCGAATGCGGAAGCGCAGAAGATAGAGCAAAACAAAACGCCAGTCACGGAGGGACAGAAAGCTCTCAGATGTCATCAAAAAGATCTTCATTTATGTTCCGAAGATGAACGAAAGTCTTGCGGGATTGTAATGAGAGTGAGAAATTACAGAATTTTCATTTTTGGGTGAAGTATCCCTTTAACAACATCACAAAATGCTCACATTCACGTCAAAAACAGCCAATGAAATACATGAAGAAGAGTATCTTTATATTTTATAAACTTAACATCACACTATGCTTGACAGTCTACGCCATCTTTGAAATTGTGCTTCTCGAGGAGTCACGTAGGATGTCAAGTAATTTTTTTATTTTTTTTTATTTTGCGATTAATGACTTATGGCTGTATTACAGAAACATCAGAATCATGTCATGTCTGCATAGTACGGAGCCCTCAAAGGGACCTTTGCAAAAAAAAAACAAAAAAACTTGTGCACACAAGAAACTTTTGGTACGGTTTCTCGGCAGCGGCAGAGGATGCATTAAAGAGAACATATGGCTTTATGAGTTACTGCCCTAACGAAAGACAAAATTTTAGCAAATAAATCTCTATTAATTCATACTCATTCATTCTAAGAATTAAGATGGGAAGTTTCTGTAACAGAGCCCCTGTTGACTTGTACATTTACACCTAAATATTCTTAGATAAATGTTGACAAAACAATGATAGACTATTTTTTTTTCTTCTATTTTCTTATTTGGTTTTAATTCGAATTATTTTTTGTTTATTTGTGACTAATGCTAGCCTTAACTTGAAGTGTGCCTCTAAATGCTTCACCCGCATGTCTGTATGATATTCCAGTGCTGAGATTATGGATGGCGCCTCGAGAGGTTGAGAGTTTAAGCACTCCATCAATGAAAGGCTTTCTGTGTCCACCTCCAAAAATTGTAAGTCTGCTCCTTTAGAAAAGTAATAGCACCATTAAAGATGCACTGGTTAAAACAAAGTAAACGTGTAACAGTGTGTCCGACTAAACCCTATTATAACATTTAAGTAAGTTACTGTCCCATCAATGGCTGATTCATTCTGCTGCAGACACACACACGTGACCCCCGGCATTTGCGGCTCTTGAAACGGATCCAGGAGGTTGCTAAGCAACCAGCAGGGGGGAAAAAAAGGAGAAAAGTCAGTGACCGCCGAATTGTTCTCACTCTAAATGAGCACGGGAAGTCTGATGTAGAATCCAGTTTAATGATCATTTGGATGGAAATAATGTGATGTATTTTAATTGCAAGTTGTTATTCGGAATTTCAAAATGTATCAAATCATGTTGTACTATTATTTAACGCATACAAAAAATCTAACAAGTTTTCACTTTTTCAGCTAATACAAAATACGTTTTTTTTTATTTTATTAAAAATAAATTTTATTTATTTTATTTTAATAACAATAATGTAAAAAAAAGAAAGTGATTTAAACAGAACTCGCCCACATCATTTTATTTTATTTTATTTTATTATGATTAAACATCAAGAGAAAGGTGCAAATGTTAGATATTTGTTACATTTCAGTTGCATCATGTTCTTTTCATGCAAGTGTCCGTATGGGGATTTTAGCCACTGTGTAATCTTAAGATACTCGCGCTGGATCCACTGATGTAACACAACTGGGCATTCAGATTCTTTCACATTACATGTATATTGAGCCATTGCATCCTTTGACAGCGTCCCTTTGTGATAGGGATGTGTGGTATAGCCTATTATACATCACATTTTTTTTAATATTCTCAGGGCTTATTGTGATTTCATTTACAATAGACGGTATTGCCTCAGTGAAGATGAGCATGGTTGTAACCACCAGAGACACTGAGGGGGAGGTGTTATTGTTCATATTTCAGGGACTTTTTACAATGTGCTTTGGTTTAGAAAACCCTGATACAGTGCATGTGCTAAAAACTGAGCAAAGTATAAACAAAACAGATATTAGCACTACGATGACATGCTAAATAATGTGCATGATGTACGATAAATATTTAATGATGCATTGTGTTCTGAGAAATAATACTCCAAACCCTTGCGAGTCCCCTTGCTGTGTACAGGTAGCAGAATCCTAGCACACAAGTGCACATGATTCCAGTGCAGGGCTATTCAGCTCATTGAGAATTTACTTCTAACTCTAATCAAACTTACCTCTGCAATTTTCAAGCAATCCAGATCGAGTAGGTCTTTATATCACCTGGAGACCATTGGCAGTATTGTCACACTTCCTTGGCTGATGTGAGACCTCGCATGCGATTAGAAATCTGCAAACTGTGCTCATGGTGAGCTATGGTTGTTCAGTTACACTTCCACACTTTATTGAGCCATTCAGCTGAGCTGTTTATGTCATGTGACCAATAATGACTCTAGAGAGACAGGAAAGGAAAGTGATGTCATGCACTCTAAAAACTCCTGGGTTATTTCTTCAACCCATTTTCTGGGTTATTTGTGTTGGGTTAAAATTATGGGTTATTTTTTCAGAGAGTAACCATTTTCTGGGTTATAGGGCTAATATTTTGACCCAATTCATGGGTTGTTTGGGTTTCTGGGTTATTTTTCAAAGAGTAACCCATGTTCTGGGTTATAGGGTTGGCTTTCTCTCTCTCTCTCTCTCTCTCTCTCTCTCTCTCTCTCTCTCTCTCTCTCTCTCTCTCTCTCTCTCTCTCTCGCAGTTGTTCTGGAATTTTCTCACAACACAAGTTACAACAGTCGTTTGAAATAACCGTCGCTTCGCGCTCGATCCGTTTTGGCCTGTGCTTCATCGGTGCAACTTCATCTATATTCAAGGTAAGAGAGTATTTTCAGTGTTGATGTAATGTTAACTTTTCTGTGTCCATGTCCCTGTTGCTAGTTTAGCACCATTTGCTAAAAAAAAATACGTTGCTACGTTGAGACTAGCGTTAGCCGTGGTAATTCTGTGGTTGGCAACGTTAGCCGCGGCTATCACGACAACATCTAGGTCTAGGACAACTCGAGGTAACGTTATCGCACACCGGACGCGATTTTGAACACGGTCCTGAGCCGTTGCTGGGTGCCGCGGACAGACCGCCGGTGTGTGTGTGTGTGTGTGTGTGTGTCCGTTACACTCATAGAGAATAATGTGTTCGAATTTTAAAGACGCGGCGCTGCGCTTCGCGTCCGGTGTGCGAGCCCCTTCAAGAGTGCACGTCCGGTGAGCGATACCTCGAGTTGTCCTAGACGCGACGCGGCGCTTCTCGTCCGGTGTGCGAGCCCCATAGCCGCGGCTACAGAGCGACGAGGCAACACAATAGTTGAGTTATGTTTACCAGCTGTGCCATGCTTATCATATTATACAGTGCTCTACTGGCTGAAGTAGTGAGAGTTAAAGAAGCGGGTCAAGTCTTCAAATTGTTGCTAACCTCTATTGCTATGTTTTCTCCAGGTCATTTTGAATGGACAGTTTTGTCGCTGTTAAGCTAACTGAGTGGCAGCTGTCTGAGCTGACAGAGAATTTTAGAGGTGAGCATTTTACTCTTATTGCCCAGCCCTTATATCATCTCTCTATACCTAATTTTTTTTTTTTTAATAAGACTTAAATGTGTCAGTGCAAGATTTTGTGAAAGTCACAACTTCTTCGACAGTGGGGTATGTACAACCCTAAAATATTATTGTGCCTTGTCTTTAAGCTGTTATGCATAAGAATGGGCTGTCATTACACTTTTTAATGAAAGAAAATATGTCATTCACACAAAATGGGTAATGTTAATGCTGCAAAAGAACCACATTAGTTAACTAGCAATTTGGGCCATGTAAAAAAAAAAAAAAAAGCCACTGCATTACCTTAAAAGTGATTATTTGTTAGCTTGATAATGAAAGAGTGTCTGGTGAGTGGTTCACAATTGTCTCGACTTATTAACAATACTCATGTTGTCTTGTTTTCTGTCTTTCAGATAGATGAGGAGGCATTTCTTCTCTTTGATGAGGACACTATCAAAAATCTTGTCCCCAAAGTTGGCCCCAGGCTTAAATTCCTGAGGCTCTTCTGAGAATTGTTGTTTATTTTTCTATTTTTTATTTCTAATATTGTTATTACAGTGTGACCTAAAATAAATATGAAAATAAACATGTCCAAGTGTGTGTTTTTTCTTATAGATTTTTATTTAATGCAATAAAAATGTAAAAGTGCTTGAAGTGTGTAATATAATGTAAAACAAAGTTTTATTTTCTGAAATAAGGCATACTGGGATAGTGACCCAAGTTAGGTTATTTTTGACCCAACTCCTGGGTTAAAAAATGATCAACTAATTTTTGGGTTATTTCTACCCAGATGTTGGGTTTTTTAAACCCAACATTTGGGTCAGGTATTTAACCCATAATTTGGGTCAAAAAGCATAACCCAATTTTCTGAGTTGAAATAACCCATAAATTAGTTGGTCCCTTTTTAACCCAGGAGTTGGGTCAAAAATAACCCATTATGGGTTATTTTTGACCCAGGAGTTTTTAGAGTGTGACAACCGTGATTGACTGATAGTACTAGCAACCTAGCCGGTGAAAACCCAGACAACTTCTGGCAAATTTAGATTTGCTCTACAAGTAGTCTGGCAAAGAGCCCATTCAAGCCCATTTCTAATCCGTCGAAATTGCGGCACCAATCAGAAACGTTGGGGCGGGCTTTACACAATGACGATCGCTCTGATTGGTTTTAGGTCTATCCAATTGCGCCCAGAGGCTTTTGAGCGACGTCCGTTGGTGAAGCGCAGCAACTTTTAAATGCATTATTATATTCAAATTGCAAACACATGAGGACAGTCTCCATGAAAGACCCACTGGCAGATGAACGTGCTGCTACATTTCTCTCCGAAACGGTAGGAAATTAAATTAGATTTAATAGAGGATTTTAACTGTGACAAGATGATTGACAGCTGGGCAGTTTACGTGACAGGATGCACGCGACAGATCCATACGATAAAGATGACGAAGTAGTATGTCCCAAAGCTTGCCTACTTTTTTGCTACACATTCAAAAGTAAATACCTTTTCTTCACAAAAAGAGTACATACTTTTATGGCGTAGTGTAACTTAGGCGAATTGGGACGCAGCATATGGCGGTACACAATGACATTGCGCCCAGAGGCATTTGAGCGATGTCCGTTGGTGACGCCCCTTTGGAAATGAGTTATTAATGAAGCTTTGCCAGACCATAACTCAGTTACTACTGAGAATGGTCTGGTTTTAACCAGGCTACTAGCAACCATCAGTTGCTTAAGTTTTTAAGTACAGTCAACTTGGATGTTTAAGTTGTTTCAACTTAAATTACTTATTTTGATGAGTTGAAGCAATGTAAAAACATATGTTGCCATAACCTATTGATCATATAATTTTTTACATTTGTGTGATGCCTGGTTATTATTGCTGTATGTAATTTTTCTTTAGTGTCCTAAAGCATATACATACCATAATAGGTTTACAGATATTTAGGAAACATGCTAATTTCACATACACTTGTTTCTTCGAAGAACAATTCTACAGCCAGTTATTCTACTTCGAAATGTGTGTTCAATGTCGAACTGTCTGTTTTTGTTTTGGTCCATGTGATCCCGCCCACAGCCAATTACCTAATAGTATTTCAACACCCCTGCTTGCCAGCTCATCGCCTACCATTGTCAATTGCGCTGGTTCCTAATGCGTGTCCTCAGTCTGGCAACCCGAGTGAGCGTAGAGTCTGAGGAGGAGGAGGAGGAGGAGGAGGAGGACGACATATCTCTCCAATATAATGCATTTAGTCCATTTAGTAATGCAGTACTCATTTCACCCACTAGCTGTCAATATTACATGTTGCACCTTTAATTAAAACTAAAGTTGTGTTCACTCCATGTCGTAATTACCGTAATTACGAGATTCCAACTTGTAAAAAGTGTTCAAGTCCTTGAACTCGTATTTACAACAACTGGTAATTTTCTGAGAGCTCCGACTTGTACTGACCACTGCAGATTCATTCAGGTGTTGATAGTGTTGCCATAGAAACGCATAATTCCCAGTCCGGGGACGTGAACAGCTCCGAGAACGTCATGTGCTGTCATCTCGAAATTACAGTATTTACAACATGGCATGAACACAGTTTAAAACTTTAATTAAAATAAAGAATTGAAATAAAGCTGAAATAAAATAAGATATAAATATTAGAAAATTCTAATAAATGCAAATTGGAAATGTTGCCTTGGGAACTAACTGAAATTAAACCACCAGACAAGCTTAAATAAAAATAAATGAAACCTAAATAGTAGTTTAAAAATAAACTGAACAGAAAGCACATGACAAAATTACTAAAACTAAAATTAAAATTAAAAGTGAAAATAAAAAAAATAAAAGCTCATTTAAAATATTAATATGAACTATAATATTATACAATTCATTCTAAGATAACAGTGCTGTGAAGTTAAAAGTAGCAGACAGAGGGAAACTTTTTGTTTTGTTTTTTACTCTTTTAAAGTCAGCATGAAATACAATTAATCCAATCTATTAAAAGCATGCTATAGATCTTATTGCTTTTTTTTATTAGTTGACCTTCTATATTAAATCAAACTATCACCCTCTGCTCTAAACTGGACCAGATCATTTCTTACAAGTAATACAATACATTTACAATAGACACTTCTCTCAACTGCATGTGCAACTGTCTTATCTGCAAACGATGCATGTGAAAACACACAGCAGAAATGAACCAGGAATGAGCAGGGAGACTGAAATTCACATCGCCCTCATGAGCACGTGTGCTGTCCGCTAGAAGCCAAAACTTTCTTCCTGATCAAAACAAGGTATCTTAAGCGACAGCATAATATTCCTGCTTAACTCTGAAAACTGTTTCCAGCCTGGCTTCCTATTTACTTCCTATAGTCTCTCCTCCACAGCCCAATTCAGCCTCGACAACAATACAGTAGACCTGAGCTCTCTTACTCTGAATAAATGACTCACTCTCATGTGTCCCCAGGGCCCGATGAAAGCAGCAGTCATACAGCCACCCTCACACTGCAGCTCGCTCTTCTGTGAGAACCATCTCCCCACCAGACATGTTTCATTCATATCAGTCCACCAAATCACTGCTCACTGTCAGCTCTCCTGCTAAACTGCTCACAATAGCTTTAGATTTGTGCTATTTTCACCTTAAGATATCTGGTCAGGGGTTATTCCTATGACTGCTGTGTCAGGAAACCTGGAAAAAAAAGATATATATATATATATATATATATATATATATATATATATATATATATATATATATATATATACAGGGCTTGACATTTACACCCGCCAAATGCGGAAGGAATCCAGTGTAACACAGTCACTCCTACTAGCCACTTTGGTGGGTTTAATTTTAAATATAGCCTAATTATACATTTTTCAATTGTAGTCTTTTAAAAAGGCATCTGAAATAATAAATAAACTAAGAGCAATGGTGTTAAAAAATATACGTTTTTCGATACTTATCGATACTGAAATATATGAAACGCTTCCAATACTCATTTTCCGCATATTATATACACAATACCAGCTGAGCTTTCTAGACACACAAACCCTCCTCTCCCTTCACTCACTCGTTCCATTTGCTCTGGATGAATATTGCTGTTGTTACAAGGTTTGGATTTTGGCGTGGGATTGCGTGTATTGCACATCATTTTACGCATTCCCATAAAGCTGTCTTTCAGTACTAAATTGAGTTATTTTTTGCTGCTTAAAACATTTAAATACACACAAAATAATGTCAAAATGCTGGTCTTGGCGACTATTCACGTAAACAATGTCAGTTATGTTTTAAGTGAATGTAAACAGTTGAGAAAGAAAACGCATGTGTAACAGTTTAATGGATCCGTGCGTCAGGTCTTAAAGTGACAGCGGTATAGCTGCCAAATTATGAGATGATAAAAATATCTATATGCCAGTTTTTCGCTATGGTATCTGTCAAAATTGTGGCCAAAATGCTGAGTGGCGAGTAACTTTGGAAAACCACTAGTCACAGTGGCTGGTGAGCAAAAAAAGTTAATGTCAAGTACTGTGTCCTGTACTGTGCTGTTAAATATTATTCACATATTAAAATATCAATAGAAAGCTATTATTTAGCATGCATTTATGAGTGTGTGCAAACATATCATGCTTTTCTGTCATACTGTGGATTTTGCCTTGACATGATTTATTGTTACATAACCAGGGTTATTAATTATAATGAACTAAAACTGAAATTAAAAAGAAAACCATTAAAAAAAAATCCTTCCTTAACAGATGTTAATTGAAATAATTTAAAATAATAATAAAAAATCCTTAAATATATATATTTTAAAATACTCATAACTTTAAGTACTAAAATATCTACAACTAATAAATAGAGATTTATAACATTTAGTCATATAAAAAAAAATTATAATAATTTCTAAATGAGAAAAACTAAAATATAAATATAATTTAAAATATTAACATTTACAACAACTATAGTAGCCTATCAAAGATGCTAAAACAACACTCCCCATAATCCTCACACAAAGCTTTCTGCATTTTTGCATGATAAAAATAAATAATAAATAAATAAAAAGAAATTGTCCTTTGGGGACCGTTAGCTGGTGCACTCTGTAGGTGATTTCAGGATTTACTATCCTTTAGCTAAACATGCCCAGGTAGAACCTGACCCACAAACATTTAATTTTAAATAATATTAAGATTATATTTTTTTGTTAATATGCATCAAATATATCTGCAGGTGTTAAAAGGTTGTTTGTGTTTTCAAAGGCTCAAAACCATCAATAAAAACAAAATTCAACCAAACACGTGCAATGCATGGACTGACGTAAGAGCATCAATAAACTGTAAGTACAATTGAGCAAAATCTCAGAGATTATGACAGCCATCAACAGAAGACAGATCAATGCCTCCACAAAAGATTTGAAACACACAGAAGACTAGAAGACCCACCACCGTTCAGCATTGGCACAGCACTCATCTATAATCTTCAAGGAACGTAATAAGTATGCAAATCACACATGCACATGTGAAAGACCGAAAAATACTTTTATTGTCGTCACTGACATAATAGGCTTTAGCCTTGTGTAATATCCAGGCTTCTTGTTTTCGACAGCATTGATTTTTTTCAGAATGGCTTCTCACCAAGGGACCTGTGGAATAGATGGGAATAAGAGGTAATGAGAGACTAAAGGAAGCCAGAAACCGAGCAGGACTAAAATAGACACATTTCTACACAATTACTGAATTGGAAGGCCATTTCCACACCCGTGATGTATTGCAGAGATGTTCATTAAGGAAAGTATATAGATTGAGTATAGGGGAACCACGTCTTCATTTAGTATTGACAGGTTTATGGTGGACGTTTCTGAATACTTTTAGACAGGGACCAGAATTATTACTCGTGCATCACCAAATGCGAATTACATCTTCTTTGGCAAGTGATTAAAATGTTATGCCAGCTGGCGTGTGACTCTAAGGAACTGCAACATAATACAGGATTTTGAATTATGGAAGATAATCTGAGATATTCAAATAAGTAAAAAATATACAAACCGTCAATCAAAGATAACAAATGTTGTGATAATTTAATTTTTTTTATATTAATATTAAATATTTGTATTAAACATTACATTTTATTAAATATTTGTATTAAACATTACATTTTATTAAATATTTGTATTAAACATTTTTATATTATTATTTTATTAAATATATAATATACACATTGTTTGAAATTTACTTTGTTTATATGCTTGTTTTCTTTTTGAGGCTACAGAAACACTCAAGACTCAAGTGTTCAGTAGCATAAAAATCACAAGCATATTCAGCTACATTCAAATCTGACAACAAATACAAAGTTCTTTCATGAAACTCTAGATGGCGCAAGGTGATAGGTCCTTAACTCAGTCTGCTTACAATGACATCATTCTCTATAGGGCACAGCTGATTGGTTCCTGCTTTATCAGTAGCAAATGAGCTTAGTCAGCATTTGCTGTAGCAGTTTTGCTGTTAGCAGCTTTCAGAACCCTCCACCTTCCCCAGCTCCACCTGGATCTGCTATGGGTAATTCACGTATGCTATTTTGTACAGGAGCAGCGTGTTGTGTATGTATTGGAAGTAAATCCCGTACTTGCTCTTCAGGGTTAATTACCAACAGCAACTGCAATAACACTAGCAGAAGAAGCAGCAGCAGATCTATTCCGCCAAGACCAAACACATTAACATAGTCATATCCATTACCATGCCAAACACTTCAAGAGTTGTCATGCTAGAGATGCTAACGATGACTTTCAACTTTCAAATGATGCTGGGTATCTCTGTCAGTCAGTGAGCATTGTCTTGCTGTGTTTGGGCGCGTTCGAGACCAGCTGCTCTAAATAAAGATATGTGATCTACTATTGTTTACAACTTTTTTTTTGCAAGATTACAAACCAAAACATGGCGCAAAAGCAACATGTGCACAATTTACACGTGCATCGGATTTTTCATAAAAATACTTGGTATTGTTTGGTCTTTTACTGAAACAAATATGCTTGTTGTATTTTGCTAGTTGAGAATTTTTCAGTTATAGTCCATCTGTTATGTAGGCTGCTATGACTTTACAGAGCACAGTTTCATGTAAAGCAATAATTTTTTTCATGCTATGAAAATAGAGCACTTGTAATTGCATGCATTTAAACGCTTCTGTTTACTGATGGTCATAGTCCATAAATTCACTGTAAAGCTAAGCTTTAAAATGAGTTAAGGAAGTGGTTCTTTAAGTAACATAACTTGGTAGCGCCCCCGCTTCGGATTTAAGAGGTTAAGGCTAACGATTAATCAATTAATTGACTATTAATTTAAACAATGATCGATTTTGGGAATTTATGTAAATTGACATCGCTAGCCATGACAGAACTCAATTTTAAAACATGTTAGTCGAGAGTTATCAGAATCACCATGTCTTTATGTTGTGAGGGGTAAACAGTTCAATTGTGCTAACGTATCAATCGCTTTGTGTTAGCTGAAGCCATAATCATAATAATTGTGTTAGCTGAAGCCATAATCCTGGTTTAAATCAACATGAAATCAAAATGAATTCTATTTACTTTCTAAGTACAAATTCCATTACAGAAGTGAAATGGTTTGCGTTTGTAATTTATTTTCTCATGTACTCATAGCATTGATAACATGATGAAAGGAACAGGTGCAGAAAATAAAATGGGCCAAAAAGACATGGAGTGTATGCAATACACTAAATAAGGACATGGAAAAAATGACATAAAGTGCATGGCTCATTCAAGTGGAACATTCAATTGGGTCTCATATTGATTGCTAGAACGATAAAATATTCATGATTATTTTGCCATGCTGGGTTTAAAAAGAATATAAATGGCCCTATATATATCCTATATGCCCATTTTTCTTAACAAAAGTCAACAGTGTACACAATTATAGATACAAATTAATGAATAATGTGGATTTCATTCAAAAATGTGTTTAACAGTGATACAACGCTGCCTAGAATCCTGTCAATTCTAAAATGTTCAATCAAACGGTGGCTAATTAACTGTGTCTTACCAACTACTGCTCACAGGAGAGAGTCCAAGATTAGTGAAATCATTGACTCCGTTGGCTTAAGATTGTTATTCCTAAAAGCAAGGAAGCAGAAAATAGCAAAATACGGCCAGTTAAGCAATGAAAAGTACGACCTGTATAGAACTGACATTCAAACCAATCGATTCTGACCTTAGGATTAACACAGTGAAAAGAAGAGAAATTTGCCTTTGTCTACCCTTAAAAACAAGCTCAGCTAATTAGCCTATAGGACCAGAAATGATGCCAACACTTCTAAAGACAACTGTATAGGAAAAATGTATTGCATTGCACTGCTAAAGGTGTTTTAGAATCTAGATGGTTTCTACACAGTTGATAGAGATGGAAACTGGAAAGCCACATGGCATCAGAAAACAAAATGGAGGCCATTGCTCCTGGACGTGAAAATGTGTTTTACAGTGTTGTAAAGTGTATATAAATACATTTTTAAAAATCTCCATTTGTGTTTTTTACGGAGAAAATTTTTTGGCAGATTACAGGTTTGGAACGACATGAGGGCAAGAAAATAATGACGAACTCATCATTTTATGTGAAGCATTCATTTCATTTTGAGCCAACAGACTTTTCTCGACTGAAGTGCTACTGCACTGTCACATCTTAATAAGTTGGCATCATTTCAGAAACTGAAGAGGACGCATCACGCATCACGCATCCCTCAGACGTGAAGAGAGGAGACATGCCAAAGCGAGCCTCCCAAATGGAGCAGATGCGTGGCACACCATGGCTACTCGCATTTCAATCAGCCCGCACAATCGATGCAATCTGTGTGGTGTAATCGGCCACATTGTCGTGACTGGCAGGGGATGCCACCAAAAGTTGATGTGGGTGATGAGTGAAAACGAGAGACAGGAAGAGAGTCATGTAGATTAAGAGGGGGGAAATGTGTCATTGACTGAGTCATACGGTACTTTTGCGTACTCTCTGGCCACGTACACAAAACCGCAACTGCATTTAAATCCCCAAAATGATCGTTCCATGTGTGTATGGAACATGACTCACTCCTGAAACTGTAATGATTGACACCATGGTAACCATAGCAACGTTCTGGTGTCACTATTATAGTGACGAAATTTGAACTACATCACAGTCGTTGGATGTGTCGTGTTTTGCTTATTATATATTGTCTGCTTATTATAATATTGTATAGCTTGTTTAGGTTTGGCTCATAAAGCGATCAAGTTTACAGAGTTATTAAAGTGAGCAGGTGTGGTTTGCGATATTTTAGTCTTATTTTCAGCATTAAACATTTGGATTTATTTCTGTTTATTGTGGGCTGTTTTTTCTAATAAGCTCTGGCAGCCCCAAACCAAATCCTTTTCTATTTAAAGCACGTGGAATTACCATTGTGTTTGAAATGTGCTAAATAAATAAACAAACTTGCCCTGCCAATAACTGTCTAAAATGTTAATCATTAATCATTATTACCTTCTTGTTTACCGTTGTAAAACCAACATCACTTAATTGTGCTCTGCCTCCATACTGTCCCAAGCCATCAATGCTAGTTCTATCGCTGCTTTTCTGTTGTTGTCTAAGTAAACAGATGTTGCTGACCATTGTGCTGGACTCTCAAGCATGCTGTGTTTTTAAAACGCTGTTAAAAGATGTTTTAAAACTTAAAAAAATCTACCTAGAGACCAAGACAGTTCACACCAGGAGCGATAACTATAGGCCTAACTATAATGATAACTACTAAAGTCGGGTGGATTCTAATTGGCTTTCAATGTTTTTATCATTCCTCAACTAAAAAAAAAAAAAAAAAACATTCTGAAAGTTATTCCAATGTTGTCATCATTATCTGTATTCATTTACATTTAGAACCATTTTTAAAGCTATCATAGTTATCGTCCTTGGTGTGAACAGGCCTTTATGGTGTTTTTATCAATGCCATTTTTTTTACTCCACTTCCCTGCATCATCTTGCATTTTTAAATGCAAAAACGTGTTGTGGGAATAAGTATTGTGCTTACAACGACATACATGCTTAAACTGTTTAAAAGACGTATATTTCCTGTCAAATAAAAACTGCCAGCAGTCTCTTCCTCAGAACAGGGGCGGCTGTGGACGTCATGCTGAGCTACTCCTGTAGGCTTCTCAACACACCTTTGCAGTAGTTAGCATATTTTTGTTGTTTGAATAATCTATAGCATATTACATTGCACAAAACTGCAATGCTTTCATCTCGGTTGGATGTTTGATTATGATACAATTTGCCATGTAATCGATACACCCCTACGCCTCAAGCCTGTTCACCGCTCAAGTACATGTGCCGGGCTAGTGAGCGTTTGTTGCACATCTCATTTCTGTCTTAATAACATTATCACCAAAAACGTAATGACAACATTAGCTGTGCTCTCCTAAGTTAACAGCCGGCAGCAACTGAAGTTAATTACTTGTTTGTCTTTTGTTCGAGTTCTTGTGCATATCTGCACTTGTATTCGTTCGGAAACACAAGTCTGGCTTATTCCATCAAAAGTGATTTTTGTTTTTGTTTTTTTGCCCCCTACCCCAAGTCTCAATGCACTCATTCAGTTCTCAGTTTCCAAACTTCATTTCAAGTAGCCTATGTCTAACTTCAATCATATACTGAAGCAAACATACTTCATATCAGAATGTGTGTTATTTAATTTCATGGTCAGATAAATCTCAATTGTTTCTAGCGTGTCAAGTCTAATAGGTAGAAATTATGATGCAAAGAATAAATTAAAAAAATGAGTCAAACTGGCAATGCTAGATTCATTCAAGGGAATCAGAGCTATAGCTATACATACTGATGAATGACATGAAACACAACGTGGGCTTGTAATGTTTTGATGTGATTTAATAGTCTTTGTGAATGCTTATATCATTATGCTAGAATTGACGTTTCGTTAAAGTGGATCGCAGAACATGCACAAAGCCCGCTGCGTGCCATTGGTATGCCATGTAACAGATCTTGACGTAGTTTAGAGGACGTTTTCAATGCCACTGGCGATGCGCTGTGATCCTTTGTTTACGGCAGCATATTTTGACAGGGAATAAGATTGGGCCGGGATGACTGTGACCTCTCTCTTTCAAGAGGTCTTCACTGATACTTCAATAACATCATCTATACATCATCACACCCCCTGGCAAACCTGATAACTGAGCCCATTCATGTGAAAATCACGAGTCACGAAACACTTATTGCAAACACTTCTTCAGGGCTATTTCATCATACAGCTTCCCTTGCATAATTACATTATTTGTTGTCAAAATTGTTGTTTGTTTAATTAATCTAGAAGTAGCCTTCTATTCTGAAGTACTTTGAAGTTTGAGGTGTATGTTAATATTTTTTTTATTATTATTTTTCATACACAATGGTAATTATACGGTGGCCGAGAGAGCTCAACGCGCTGCGAATGAGGAAAACACATGCAAATAGAAAAACAACACATGTGTGCTCCAAATACTCACAACACAACCAAATACAGAAATGCACTGCTAAAGTTCACAACACAACCAAATACAGAAACACGCTGCAAATAGAACAGAACACAACGGAAATGTTTCCAGGGAACCCCAATAAGTGACAAACCTGGCTGGGACGTGAGCATCCCTATGCCCTACCGCCTTCGAAGGGCAGAGCCTTGAAGTGGGGACTTTGAAGTGAGCACGGCACTTGTGTGCCATTATGTAGCCGTTTGGATCCCACTTGGTGAAGGGAGCAACGAAAGACAATGTAATTTCCTCATTATTTTCCCCTGGGATGTTCCCATGACAACGCAGCACGTTGTCCATCAGCTGAATAGCTGTTTTTACAACATAAGTTTCTTATTATTGGTGTTAACATAACCGTTGCAAGTAAATATACATTTTATACCAAAAAAAAGTTTTTTTTAAATATTCTTTATATATCTGTGTGTGTGTGTGTCAACTTTAAAACTTGCCGTCTCATCTTTGGACCCTGCATTACCTAACATTTCATATGAAACTTATTTAAACATAACATGACAACATTTGTGTAACTGATATATAGATTAAAATCTTACCCTCGTGTTCTTATTCTCTATCTTTTTTTTCATTTTTCATTTTTCATTTTTCAGCTCATTGTTAACTCTTCTTTTCTCATTTGTATTCTGATGACATTGAGCATATTGTAGGTTATACAAATTTATATGTCATAAACATGTCATCTCTGTATGTTTTGCAAAAAAATTTATAAAAATACAAATACAGTTTAAAAAAATAAAATAAAAAAGTAGACATTGAGCTATAAGCACTCCCAGCCGGGTTCGTCACTTATTGGGGTCCCCTGGAAACATTTCCGTTGTGTTCTGTTCTGTTCAGTGCATGTCTGTATTTGGTTGTGTTGTGAGTATTTGGAGCACACACGTGTTGTAAAACGGATGATGTTTTCTTAATATGCAGGTGTTTTTTATATTTGCATGTGTTTTCTTCAGTTGCTGCGCGTTGAGCTCTCTCAACCACCATATGATTAGGATATTACAGTTTTCAACTGTAGCCCAAACGTTTCATCATTGACAATAATAAGAATTGTTTCTTAAGCAGCAAATCAGCATATTAAAATGATTTCTGAAGGATCATGTGACAATTAAAACTGGAGTAATGATGCTGAGAATTCAACTTTAACATAACATTTTTATAAATATGTATTACATTGTAAGATAAATATGTATTACATTGTAAGATACATTCAAATAGCAAAACGCTATTTTTAATCCTAACAATATTGAATGATATTACTGTATTTTGATCTGCCTTGCTGAGCATAAGAAACTTAGGTAACACTTTAAGTGTACATAAGTACATAAGTACGCTTTAAGCCTTAATATTGTATATAATAGGCCTACGTATTTTAATGCTCTGAACACACACACACACACACACACACACACACACACACACACACACACACACATTATATATATATATATATATATATATATATATATATATATATATATATATTTTATTTTTTTATTTTTTTTAAACTAAACATTCAGTTTTGAAAATTCCCCATTGATGTATATTGATGAACTGTATTTAAAAACTATTATAAAAAAACATAAAAAAAATAAAAATAAAAAAACTATTTACATACTGAATTTGGTTCGGTCTTTGCATCAAAATAACCATTGGTCAATGCATCTAATTAAGATTGTTGTTGGTTTCTTCTTCACAGACGTCAGACAAACTCTGAATGCCATGACAACGCCAGCTCTGATGCATAATTTCATTTACGCACAAAGCCTGTTCTCTTGCTTCTTTGCACGCATATATTTCTGTTAATATGCCTATACTGCATGTAAAGCACTTTTAGTTACCATTGTGTATCGAATGTGTTGTATAAATAATACATATCTTGCCTCAACAAGTCAACAAGTCAACAAATCAATCGTTATTTAATATAAATGATACTCGCAAGGGCATAACTAAACCTAAGCTGCCTTTCAGAGTCCAACAAAAAGCAATATTTGGGTGCAAAAGTTCTGTTGTGAATATTAACCGTATTGATCGTCCACTGGAACAGAGTAATGCTTCATACGTGGTAGATCAATACATTCTTGTGTTGTTTATAAGCATGTGCTTCAATTGCTCATGCAATTTTTAATTTCGCTGCTTGCCGTGATCTTACTCCCCTGTAAACTGCCATATCAGAATCAGTCATCAGGTTTTTAATTAGGGGAAGGTCCTCATGCAACTTGCAGGAGTGAATAGAAGAGGAACGTTAGACACTCATTCTCTCTTGGGTGGCTGTTGATTGGCAGCAGAAGAAAAAATTAATTGCCTTGCTTTGGCGCACGGGTTCCCTCAGCACCACCACCATTAAACAAAATGTTCAACAGAGTTTTCATGCTCTGGACTAAATAAAACCTTGTAATGAGAAGCAAAAGAGGAAGGAAAATGATGCAGCATACAGCATCCTCCGTGGAGGCGGCATGCGGAGGGGAACTTAAGCGCAGCATTTAATAATTCTGGACAACTTTCAGATTTTAATATCGCTGCTTAATTTGCTGATACAGTAAGGCTATTCAGTCTTGTCTGGTAAGAGAGAATTGGAATCCATTGTAAGCAGCAGTGATCACAAGTTCAACTTTGAGTTTGCACACATACAAATAAAGGCCCATAGAACAAAGGTGGACAACTTTAAATTACTTTTAAAGTAACTGGAAAACTTCTTCTAAAGGAAGTTCACATTCATGTTGTTCCAAACCGGTATATCTTTCTTTCTTCTAAGGAAAATCATATCAGATTGTGCAGCTCTTTTTCCATATACAAAGAATGTGGGAATAAAATTGACAAAATAATGATCAAAACAACCAGAAATATTAAACTAGTCTGAAATCATAGCAGTTTCCACCTGCGTATTCATAAAAAAAAAAAATGAAAAAAAAGTTGGTAATAATTAGCATAACAATTTGAGTAAACACTGAATAATTAACATTGCATTTCATAATTAAATCTCTTTTTCTTTAATGACAAAAGCACTGGAGCTGACATGAACAAAACCAGACGAACACGTAATTTAGCATGATTTGAAAATGTACCTAAGAGCAATGTTAATGGAAGCAACGTGACATCAAAATATTTCACAAAAGAAAGAAAGTCATAGGCTACAGGTTTGGAGGAACAAGAAGGTGAATACATGATGACAGAGTTTTCATTTTCAGGATTAAATTCGATTTTAATTCACAGACTGTCATTATGGATTTGTGAAGAAGAATATAACCAACTCAAGAGTCCAACTGGCAAAGAGGAACCGAGTGAGTTCATATGACATCAAATTACTTTCCATGCATGTCATGACTGAAAAGCTCTGGTTAAGATTTTCAATCAGCAAAGCTCTGGTTAAGCTCTCTGACACAATGCAAAGTATACTGTATGGTATACACTCGCTTTGGGAATGTATTCACAAATATTCACATGTAAAGGTTGGTTCTTGCATTCTCTACACGTGAATAGAAAAAGTAATAGAACAAGTAGATATCAATGGCCAGCTGATATTAACCCTTTATGGTGTTCGGGTCTGTAGGACCCGTTTTCATTTTTATCAAAAGAAAAATTATACGATTAATTATTTTTTCAACCTCAGACTCATTGGCCTTGCCTTGGTTAGTGTAGGGGGATAGATTATACAGTTTGCACATTAGTAAAACCATTACATATGGAGAGTCCCCGTAAACCACATATCCAAGTGAGTGTGTGTGTGTGTGTGTGTGTGTGTGTGCGCGTGTGAGAGAGAGATTGTGTGTAAGTGTGAGATAGTGTGAGTGCAAAAGTGAGTTTTGTTTTTACCCCTACCATTCCCGCACAAGATTGCAATTCTTAAATGTGATCTAACAAAGCTAAAGAGGAAATATTAACCATATATGCTGTTTATATTGCTTGTAATTGGGATGAAGTAAACATCTGTTGAGTATTTTAACATAAATAGTTTGATTATGTTGAATTAAAAACCCCAAAATGCAGTGGGTCCACCAGACCCACGAACACTGGCTGAATAACAGAAATATGAACACCACACGAGGGTTAATATGCTTTTTAAATGTAAACTCTTTTTACATCGATTTGTATGATTTATGAGATCACCCTGTAATTTCAGATACAGTGACAGATTTCACTGTATCTTCTGTATATTCAGTTTCTCTGTATATTCTCTGTATCTGGTCACCATTTCTGAAACACACCTGAGATTTGTTCGCCGTGTCTGCAAAATTCTGTCAAACACTCTTGATTTGAACATGTTTTGGGAGTCTGTCCTGTTATACAACATCTTTTACATGGACGCTTGTTCTGAAGCTGTATATTTCATTCACATGCAAACCCAATGCAGCAAAGAAAACCAGGCAATGGTGGGCACTGAGCAACAGAACAGCATGAAGGCAAGACTGGAACATAGAGAACTTGTGAGCCTGTAAAGTTAGTTATTAATTTACAACTCAGGGTGACAGCAGAGGAGGACTGATGATGAAACAATTACAATAATCACAGCTCACATGGTCTACAGTAGGTGGCAACCATTACAACAGTTAAAACAACAACACAAAACACTTAAAGATCAGAATATATAGGCAGACTGAAAGAGAAACCTTGGATCAGGGATACTTTAAATCTAGAAAACTAGAGACTTACATAGCCTCAACATATTACATTGGCAATCCAATGCACAAATACATGCTGAGCCATTTGCATTTGTAGGCTGCTTCACATTGAAAATATATGTGAATGTGTTTTTGCATTTTTTATAATTTTCGAGGCTTTATGTGCTGTTGATTCACAAACATGAGTGGTTTGATCGGTTGACACTCACGGTAAGGATGGATGGTGTTTGTGTCTGGGACTACCAAACAAGCCCCGGTGCACGTCTCCATAAATCTAGAAACTCTCCGTAATAAATGCTTGTTGCACGCAAATGTTCCAAAGGTGTCGGTCATTGATTGAAAGCCTGTCGCTCTGCCAGCGTTGCAGGGAAGCCATGCACACCAAAAACACTCGCACCTTTCAGCATGAAATCAACTCAATGAAGAGCCCGCTGAGCGATTGAAGCGCTCGTCTTAGAAAAATGTCACGTGGTGTCATGAATAATTATGAGACAGAGCTTTCTCATAGGATGACACCATGCAGTCTCATGAATAATTATGAGACACTGAATTACACTCAGTGTAGTGCATGAAAACGTCACATCCTCTCACGCTGACTAGATTATTTTAATCCTGAAAGATTAAAGATGCTAATGTTGTCTTCCATCATACATCACACACTGTCGTTCAAAGGTTTGTGGTTGCTACAGATGTTCTTGAAAGAGGTCTCTAAAGCTCACCAAGGATAAAAAAATACTGTAAAAACGGTAATATTGTGAAATATTATTACAATTTAAAGGAATAGTTTTAGTTTTCAATACATGTTAAAATGTAATTTATTACAGTGTTGGCAAAGCTGAATTTCCAGCATCATTCCTCCAGTCTTCAGTGTCGTATGATCCTTCAGAAATCATTCTAATATGCTGATTTATTATTATTATTATTATCAATGTTGAAAACAGTTGTGCTGCTTCATATTTCTGCGGAAACCATGCTACTTTTTTTTTTCTGGATTCTTTGAGGAAAGTCTTGAAATTGAAATCTGTTGTAACATTATAAATGTCTTCGCTGTCACTTTTGATCAAGGATTCTTACTGAATACAAATATTAATTCAAAAAATAAATAAAAATAATAATCTTGCTGACCCTCAAGCTCTGAACAGTAATGTACATGATAAAATCTTTGAAAGCATGAGTTTTAGTTTCCCATGACATTTTAAGGCAAAAAAAGTTTCCACTGAGCTACGTCATATCAGTGTCCCTTCCTTGAACTGTATTTTTCTCTAGCTATTAAAGGGAAACAGTTTAAAATCTTCAAAGAGTCGAGAGGCTGGTGGACAGAAGAGCTGAGGAGAGCGGCAGATCAAGGAAAGGTTCCTCTAAGAGTCTGGTGGGGTATTGAAAGGATTTTCAAAAGCTCACAGAAATTACTACATTTATAGATACTTCAAAATACAGGATTTCAAAATAAGCCCTTACATGAGTTCATGGCCACTTGATTTCGAATTAACACAAAATCTGTAGGCATAAACGTTCAACTCAATTAAAAATGAATACGTACCGTTTAACCCTTTCATGCATGAATTATGATACCCTCAGTCAGGATTTTTTTCCTATGTGTTTTTATTGCTCTTAGGGCATGAAAAACAAGAATTGATTTTTATTTTATTTTTTTACAAATTTTTCAAAGAGATCTTCAGATGTCCACTTGAGTGGACAGCATGCGGTTGGTTTAAACTGAAGATATACTGTATTAAATATAAGACAATAATCAAACAGATAAAGTATGTGAATTTAACAAACTAATCAATGCAATTATATCAAATAATGTGAAAACTATAAAATATATACAAAAAATATAAATGCAAAATATTGCAACGGCTTCATACAACTTCATACAAGTTGCACTTTGCGTATCTTTGATATCAGAACATGAGGACGTGATTCCATCAGAATTTTCTACAGCCTGTCAAGGTACAACTGTGGAAACCACTCAAATGCTCCCTCCAGTGCACCAGAGTATGGAGATTTACCCTTATTAGCTGATAATTCTGATTATGTTCAAGATGGACATGCACATTTCTATCATAGCCCTCCTCTGAGAAAACCTAGCGATACGTTTTTTCAATCTCATCTGAAATGATCAGTGTTGGGGGTAACGCATTACAAGTAACATGCATAACGCATTCAGATTACTTTTTTTGATGTTACAAGTAAAGTAATGTGTTACAAGTAACATGCATTACCTAATCAGATTACTTTTTGATCTAACAAGTAATTAACTACAAGTAATATGCATTACCTAATCAGATTACTTTTTGATGTAACGAGTAAAGAAACGCATTACAAGTAACATGCATTACCTAATCAGATTACTTTTTGATGTAACGAGTAAAGAAACGCATTACAAGTAACATGCATTACGTAATCAGATTACTTTTTGATGTTATGAGTAAAAAAACACATTACAATAACGCACATTACATAATCAGATTACTTTTTGATGTTATGAGAAAGGAAACGCATTACAAGTAACATGCATTATGTAATCAGATTACTTTTTGATGTTATGAGTAAAAAATGCATTACAATAACATGCATTATAAAATCAGATTACTTTGTGATCTAACAAGTAAAGTAATGCATTACAAGTGTCATACATTATGTAATCACATGACTTTTTTCGATGTCAATGAAAATTACATTCTAATAATACAAATACATGTATTTACAGTAGAAAAAGTCAATGCATATTAAGTTAAGTTTTAAATTTCAAAAACAATATTCACATTATAATTATGAATTGTATCTGAAATATAGCCATTGCATGCATGACGTCCACTACAGTGGACATGTGATTAATCAGAGTTTTCTCTCAATCTAAAATCAAAACTTGGAAAATTTTACTGTGATATGACTCATTAGATATTGCTTTATGCTGCAATGTTTTTTTTACCTACAAGAGTCTCCTAGGATAGAAGGAATGGGTGGATATTCTGGAGCAACTTGGCATGTCTGACTGACCCTTGGCCATCTTGGTTTGGAGGGGGAAAAAATCGAAACACAAAGGCTTGCCACTTGATTGCAATTTATAGGATGATGCACCAGGGTCCAATGAAGAGATTGATGTGCAACTTTGCCATAAAAACCCGTGCAAATTCAAGAAAATGCTTTTTTAATAGCTGTCCACTGTAGTGACCACTATGCGTGAAATGACTATTGTAATTGTATATGTCCCAGTTGAGGTTGTTGCAGCCATGATTCAGTTAATAACAACAATGTCATTTTGAACCTTATATACAAAGGTTTTTTTCATGTTCTAATATACTTATTAAAAGTGTCAAGTTTCATATGATATGATGTTGATAAATTATTCATAAAATCAAGTCATACAAATGCTTCACTTTGTTTTTTGCACCGGTTCCACCAATTAACTGAAAAGATCGGGCTCAGAAGAATGCTACTTAATTAAACCTTGCCTATCAAACTTGGCCCTGAATTTATGAATTATTCCCCAACTTAAATCCAGACAAATTCCTCCAGTAAGACTCAGTCCTCAAAATAGACTGAGCTGAGGGTGTGAGTTTGAGAGAGAAAGTTAGCGTCATCAAAGTTGGTGTTTTGACACTCGCTGCCCTTAGTTCTCAGTTTGATTCCCAAAAGTCAAGCTGTTAGTGAGACGACTCATGAGGAGAGCAACTCTGTAAGAAAAAGACTAGAGGGCTATCATCATGAATCCACATGAACAACTCCACTCCAACAGGAGATAATTAGCACATTCTTCCTGGAATCCTGCAAAAACATATTTGCTGCATATTTATGAATATGAAAAGAAGGTGGGGTGCAGAGGTTGGTAGCTGTCAGAAAAAAAGAATAAATGAGAAATTCCCACAGCTTGTATGAGTTAACTCAACATGAAATCAAAATTGACCCTATTTACTTTCTTAAAATGTTACTGGTCTTGTTGAATATCTGATAAAATGTCACATTACAAAAAATATAAAACTTAAATCGGTTCATCATAAAAAGCGACTGAGTCTCTTCAGAAAATGTGGATTAAATCGCTCAGTTCATTTGGATTAGTTTTACAATCCCTTTATGGACTTTTTGAAGCGTAAAACTGGTGGTTGTTTGATTTTTATACAAATCTAATTATCAAAGCACAATAAAGGAATTAGAAGACAAACATTGCAAGGAAAATAGAGTGGCCTTTTAATAAATACACTATAGTATTTATTTTATTTTATTTATGACTGGCCTTGGGCCTCAGGCTGAAGTGCCTTCCAGGTGCTTGTTTTTAGTATTGTCAAGTTATAGTAAATAAATTAATACAGTCTTGCCTTCAATAAAACAGTAAAAAAATGAATAAAAAAAAAAAAAAAAAAATGTCTGTGCTATTCAATTAAGCCTTAAAGTTATAAAGAGCTTAAAATACTGAAGAGATCCTTGTTTTTATTACATTTGGCTTTTTACCAAACACTGGCTATTATTTTTTGGCATACAACAAATAATAATGAAATAACCATATTTTAATTTAGTAGAGTACTAAATTAAATAAAATTCATGAATGTATTTTCTCATAAAAATAATGAATAATGCTCAAATCAATTTCCAACAGGATTTCTATTCATCTGGTTATTGCCAACAAATATCCCATTACTCTTGCAGTCCCAATGCAAATGGATTAAGTGAAGTTAAATTGATTGCGTGCAATTAATTGCATTAATGTTCAAATGTTGAAGAATTTTTACTTACTTCGATGAACTACTTTGAAAAAGCAGCAAACTATATTTTTTTTAGTGTATAAATCCAGTACTACACATAACTTTAAAGGTGCAGTAAACGATTTTTGAATCGTTGAATCTGACTGATCACCAAAACACACTTGTAGCCAATCAGCAGTAAGAGGCGTGTCCACTCATGATGGGGGAGGAGAGAGAGCTCAGTGCACAAGACAGACATTAGAAGAACAAATAGAGAGAGATGGCAAAGAAAAAAGGCCAGGGTATAACTTTAAAGGAAGTGTCACGATCAGACAAGATGTAGGACCCGCGTTAAGATCGGAGAAGCTTTCCAGTGCTGGAGAGGTCTTGAGGAGCGGGAATTCTTAAAAAAAGGGCGCCAAGCTTGCTTTATTTCTTCTGAGTTTCACAGATTTTTCTTGAATATACTAGTGTCATCATCACTAGTTTGTTCATTTGCATTATTATTATGAGCCTGAAACGTCTAAATCTCATCCACCGCCCGTTTCAAGTATTAGGTCCCAAAGTGTGTCCAAAAAGTGAGATAAAATACTCCTAATATATGTTTTTTTTGGTTTGTTTGTTTTTTGGTTCCCCTTTTAGTGATTGCTGTAACCCCTTTAATCTTGTCATATTTGCATTAATTACTTGGACTATCATGTTATGTAGGGAGCTGTTCATGAAAACTGTGTATGTTTTTTGGGATAGAGGGGATTACTTTGCCATCGAAGGAGTAGAGGAGCTACATAACAATTAGACATTCGACCTGAATGATCATAGTAACACAAATTGCTTTAGCTGATGACATCATACCCTCGGGCGGCAGGCACAGCATATTCCACCACTTTCGTTGCCTTTGTTATAGAGTGTACGTGAATGTGGGGGCGGAGGCATCAAGATAGGGGTGTGACCCTTTTGGGTAGGGGTGTGTTTGTTTTGGTGATTTCAAATATCAACAGCGGTTACCAGAAATCGCTCACTGCACCTTTAAGGAGCAATTGCTGCTAATAACCAGGCAGGTCTGACTCCTCAGAAACGTTTTGTTAAATCAAAGTATCATTCAAGAAGTTTACTAAAGTTAACAGAAATACTGATATCAGCAGATAAGAGAATAAACAGTCTTTCAAAAGTGCTTGCAAAGCAAAAAAGAGCCAAGAAACACCTGCAGACAGAGCACCAAAAGTTTCAAAAGAATCTCAAAGCAACATAATGCTTTGAGCTCCTGTTCAGAACTGTACAGCCTGCAGGGACACATTTCAAGGTGTTAAATTGTTGAAGCGCAATTGTTATAATCTAAAAATATTTTTGCAATTCTGTTTAGTGACACAGAAATAATACATTTTAAGGCCTGTTCACACCAAGAACAATACGTATATAACCATAGCTATAACTATATTATCGTCCACACCAAAGAACGATACCACTGTTTATTCTAAGTGCGTGCTGCAGTTTTGTTGCCTCTCGCTTTAAATACTCAAGCTCTTTAAAGTAGAGCGGATTCTACCCCTATTATGCTTTGTCTGATATAACTTTTCATGCAGCATGTTATATAGCTATTTGTGAATATAAAAGGTCTGCAAAGTTTTATAGATCAAAGTGCATGACAAATAAAGTCTTTGGGCCCTATTTTAACGATCTGAAATGCAAGCATCAAACGCGAAACGCAAGTAACTTTGTGGGCGGATCTCGGGCGATGTTGCTATTATACCAGCGGGATAAATGACTCTTGTGACCGACGCAAATCTAAAATGGGTTAGTCTGAAGTAGCTTCATTATTCATAGGTGTGGTTTGGGCGTAACGTGAAATAAACCAATCAGAGCGACATCTCACATTCCCTTTAAAAGCAGGCGTGCTTGTTCCATGGCGGCTTGCTATTATAACGGCGGATTTGCCAGACGCGCGCCAGGAGCGGTTCACAGCCGAGGGGACCGACGTTCTCATCAGGGCCGTAAAAGACAGAGAAGTGACATTGGGGATGGAGAAACCCACCCAAATTAGCTTCGGTTAAACAGGCGTATGATAATTTGGGTTAATGTGTAAGCTAGATTTATGCCTATTTTTTCACATCTTCATGGACACCACAATGATTTCGTGTGTTAATATTTTTCCTTGTAATAATGTAGCCTATGATTTGCAAAAGTGAAAACTGCTGCTTCTGTGTAGATGAGAGAATCAAAGTGTATGCGCGTTGTGCACACGGTACTTTATGGCCAAGCATGCGCCCTCAAAATAGCATTTGAATAACATGCGCAACACGCCACTGACTTTAGACTAGGTTTTGTTTTCTGGAACTGCAAAATAGCACCAGGGAACGTTTGCGCCGGAACACGCCTCCTCTTTTCGCTGAACCGCCCCCCTGGGAGCGCAAGTTCATTCCCTAATTTACTGACGTGCGTCTGTGGAGGGAAAAGTCTGCTGTGCGCGGGTGCAAAATAGGAATGATACATGTGTCGGTGTACAAAGTCAATTGCGCTGGGTGCAAGATAGGGCCCACAGGCTCCTAAAAGAAAGAATCCCTTCTGAACTGCTGAAACGAGTCACCTGCGATTCCAGTCTGACTTCCTGTTACAAACCTATGTAACAATGTATTTGCATATTTATAATGTATATATTTGCATAATCCTGTGGTCTTCATTGGCTGCCCGCAAACGTCTACTTTGACCCGCCTTCAAACACTGCAGTTGTAGCTGAGACTGAGATTGGTCTGTGTTGTCGACATGTTAAAAAACTTCAGATATGCCAATGAGCATGTCATGCAATGTATATTATATTATAAGAAAAGGGAGGGGGACCTTGGATATTTGATCTCCAAAACAAAATAAGAAACCTTATATATAGCATATAACCTTATAGCACCTTAATAGCATAATATAACTTTAAATAGCCATGTGATAATGATAATAAAATATAGCAATTGCGGGCCCACGCCGGTGGCACCGCCACCCTGGTGCCTTTAGTTATACTAAAGCCACCGGCTTGGGCCCTCCATCGCTGCTCGCAGCTAATATATATATATATATATATATATATGTATATGAAGAGTTTGGTTCCTAAACGCCATTTTAAAAAAAAATTAGTTCCTGAAAAAATCTGTATTGTATAGGGGTCGGTATTGAAAAGTCCATTTTAAATTTTACGTAAAATGCGATATCCGCCGTGTTATTCTCTCATGTTTTCTCCCTTTCTTTCCAAACCGCAACAAACGCCAGTCTCCTTTCTCTGCAGAATGCGATAAATCTGCTCAACCAATCACAGCGCACCATTCTACGCATTGTAAACAGTAACGGCGGCGCTCTGAATACACCCGGCATCCTAGTTTTTCCTATCTACTTTGTACTTTTTGATCAACAATCAAACAAAAATGTGTATAATTTTGACGGCATTGATGAACCTGTGGTGGTTTCTGCGGTAGGGAAGAAACGTAAGCCATCGAAATCTAATCATTTACGTGAGGAGATTAAGAAGACGAGGCACGCGGGAGGAGGAAAAATGCCGGCTGTTGTTTGTTCTCACACGACACGACAACATCAAACTTCAGTCACGCTGACACGTTAACCCCTGGGGATCTTTTGAAAAACGTTCAATTGTTTTACTCAAAGTCAACGAAAACCGAGCAGGACCAAGCCATTTTACAGATGATCGCCATCAAAAAAGTTCAGGAGGTATTTCCTAGCGATGGCTGATTGTATTTTTAGTCCAGTGCCTGTAATAAGATATTGACCGAGTTCAGAGGCTGTCATATGTGGATCAACTTATTGATTCAATGGATTAATTGCATTTTGAAAAAAAAAAGTGTCATGAATTTATTGCATTTTGGGGAAAAAATTATCAGTTTTTATAATAAATCTTTGAAATCAAAATCTGGATTTGATTTTTTTTTTTTTTTGTTATTATAACCTAAAGATGCTATGTGAAAGTTTGAAACAGAAAATAGTGGTTTTCATCTTGCCACATTCTTGGTAAAGAAAACACATTTTTACTCAAATTAATCAAAATGGATTTATCGCGTTTTGGAACCAAACTCTTCATATATATATATATATATATATATATGGTGTGCGTCCACGGCGAGGAACGGGCAGACAAGAGCGAACTTTTTTTAGTTCATTCCTACTTCCATAGGAATTCATTGAAAACGCTCGCTCTGCACCATTATCCATGTCAGTGTGGACGAACATATTTTACTTTCGTTTTTAAGTTAGCAATTCAAAAGCCCCCAGCGGTGTCACACGTTGATTAACCGGTGGTAAAATATTCCTCACCGTCACATACCGGTACCTAGTATATTTTTATATAGATACAATAGGCCTACCTGACTTTGAACACAAGAGGGCAGTATAGCACTATGAATGACTTTTTTTTTTTTTTTGGACTAAAAAAAACATTCTGGATGTTTTTAAACTTAACCAATTATTAAATTGAAAAAAAAGAATAAAATGGGTTTAGTTCTGATATTTGTATTATTATATATATAAATAAATGGTGTATAATTACATTTTTAGAAGATAGGAGGTTTTTAGTGTTTCCTTTTTTGACATTACTTTAATCCCTTGCCATAGCAAAACCGTTTGAGATATTTATTATCTGTTTACAATTTAGCATCTTTAATGTATTTTCATCTTGTTGAAAAAGTTTGGTGGGAATAAAATAAACCACTTAAGAGGAGTGGGTAAAAATTCAGAGGCTGATTTTGCAAAGAAATCCACATTCAAACCAAAATATCTGACTTCCTGTTGCTCGGAGCTAATTACTGTAAATTAGAAAATTGTCCGGCTCGATGAGACCAATATGCGTATTGATTTTTGTGACTGTACATAAAATTAACCCCCCCACTTTTGTCAAAAGCATTTTGAAAGTGACACACTTCCTGCTGCCATAACTTTGACTCACAATAGTTACATCCATCTGATCGGCCTCTTACAACGAACACACTGCTGAAGTTTCATCAAGATCAGTTAATGTATGCTGAAGTTATAATACACTTCCTGTGTCCCATTATTCGCCACAAATTCGTTTCCTCGCCACGGCCAAACCGTTCGAGATATCAAAAATCCGTTCGCAAGAATTCATCCTCAATGTCTTGACTTCATTCACACCGAGTTTGGTGGCGATCGGATGAATTCCCTAGGAGGAGTATTTCACATTCCATTGTATGCGTTTTCCAAACAACGTATAATAACCGACTTCCTGTTGGGCTGGTGTAAAACTTAGAGCACGAAAGTTGTTCGGCCCGATGAGATCTATATGTGTACAGAGTTTCATATTATTACATGCAAGTGTGTTTGATTTATGGACAAGTATTCGGATCCCGTTCCAGGGGGCGCTGTCGAGCACCCCTGCCACGCCCGGGTACCAGCTTCAGTCCGGCCCTGATGGCCGCAGGTTCTGACGTGTGTGCAAAATTTCAAGAGTTTTTTAGCATGTTAATGGCCCCAAAAGTGGCAAAAAGGCACAAAAAAAAATCAAATCCTTCTGGAAACAATAAGCCCTTTCAGGGCTTGGGCCCTAAATACGGCTAATGCATAATTTCACATTATATAACACACGTTTAAAACAAAACTCAAAACAGAAAACTATATAATGTATAGTTCTAGATTCTGAGCCATTGTAGAAAATTTGTGTTGCACTTTCCATATTGTACTGTATCACCATATACCAGTCCCTAGTCCTGTCTCATCTGTCATAACTTTGTGAAATGATTCCCTGCTAAATATCTTGTTTGCTGTAACTCAAATTCGCACATAAACACAAAGACAGAAACACAAAGACACACAGCTGCGAACACGCTTCACTCTCTCCTGTCAGCGTTTTTTTTTTCTTCTTTATCTCTGTCTTTGGCTCGTTCTCTCCCTTCACTTGAACAGTTGGGGCAAGGACGCCGCTCGTCTTACTCATTCTTGATGAAGCTGTCACTTTGTCACCCCGGGCCGCAGTTGCACGGGGGAGGTGACTGCTGACAGGAGAACGAGGCGTATGAATGGGTAAGATCTGCTTCTGATCGCTTCATGGGACATCATTGCCAGCACAGCGAAGGAGAACAAAATGTTCAAGCTTCAAAGCCCATCAGATGTTCACCTATTGCAAGCGGAGTAACAGGTAGAACTGATGCTTTGTTAACCCTCACCTTAACATGTAACTGATCAAACCTGCCTTAGCAATATCATCAGACAAGCCTTTTCATTCTTTCTAATGCAAGTTTGTGAATTATAGTCCTTTATGGGATTTTACCCTGAGAGAATACACACTGTATTTGTTTTCTTTCCAAATATTTACATCACATGAAGTTCACATGTATTTAACTACTGTATGTGTCAATTTAATTATTCCCAAAATCAGTAAGAGCATCAATATTATTGTTAACAAACAAAAAACATAATAATAATAATTTGTTCATTGAAATAAAGCTGGAAAAAATGTGACTATGACTCATAAATATTAGAAACATAAAGTTAAGAACGTAAACAAACATTATAAATTAAATTAAAATAAGTTTAAGGTGAATATATTAAGGTTTAATTATTCAAACTGAAAATATTAAATACAACTATCAAATTGACATACAGTAAGCACATAAAAATGACTAAAACTTAACCTAAAATTAAGTTTTAGTGGGTATAATATATATATATATATATATATATATATATATAACATTCATTTCTTTAATCCTTTGCAATGTTACAATCATTTAAGAATGATAATCAATTACAAATATTGTACCACTTTGTGAGCACACTTTACTAAAATACACAATATTCACAGAAATCTCCAGTTCTTGTCCGGGTTAACAACAGTAACCAAGGGGGGTGAGTTTATTAAACTCACGTCATGACGGAGTCAAACCATACAACTAATGTCAAATGTGCATATCAGTTTTTCCAGTTCAGTGACATTCAAACCGAGTAGAATATCAGCCCTTAGATGTTTAAATTTGTGGCGTAAAAAGAAAAAAAAATCTTGGTTTGAATGATGCCAGATGCCTTTGGATGCTGACAGCTGCTGATCAAAAGCACCAATCAAATGTGTTTTCACAGCAACTGGAGTAAAGACTTCAATCATCAAAGGCATCTGACATGAAAACCTGGACCACCTCTGATAATTACAAATGAATAAACTGCTGGAATCAATGACATTCCAGGTTATATTCATATAGTCAATACATTTCACTACCATTGTGTGGACGTTAATGATGTAAAATTTCACTCTTAGTGGAATATCTGACACAAAAAAAAAAGGAGAAAGAAAACAGAAAAAGAAAATCCTGTCATGATTTACTCACCCTCATGTTTCAAACCAGTATATTTTTCACTGATTATCATTGACAAACCTGATGAGCTGAATTTCGGTCTATAGGAAAAAAGTAATAATTTTATTATTGATCAAAAGTAAAATACATTTACAATCTAAATCAAATAAATGCTGCTCTTTTGAACATTCTATTAATAATAAAATAAAATAAAATAAAATAAATGGATAATGGTTTTGTTTTTAACATTGATAAGAGTGATAAGTGTTTCTTGAGCTGCATCAGCAAATTAGAATGATTTCTGAAGGATCATGTGACACTGAAGACTGGAGTAATGATGCTGAAAATTCAGCTTTGACAACACAAGAAAAAAAAAAAATATTTTAAAGTATTCAAATAGCAAACAGTTATTTTAAATTATAATAATATTTCACAATATTACTGTTTTTACTGTATTTTTGATCAAATAAATCCAACGTAAGAGACTTCTTCTAAAAACATAAAAATACCAACCTCAAACTTGAGATAGATGGACGGACGGACGGACAGATAGACAGATAGACAGATATAGATAGATAGATAGATAGATAGATAGATAGATAGATAGATAGATAGATAGATAGATAGATAGATAGATAGATAGATAGATAGATAGATAGATAGATAGATAGATAGATAGATAGGACTTTATGATTTCTAGCAACGCCAGACCTTCCTTTTACCTTTTAAAAATGTCATCTTTTAGAGAAGGCAAAGCCTTGATGTTTCATACAACAAATCAAGTAATGTTTTTTTCTTTTTTCTTGTATGCAACATGTTTTGTTCCTGAAGGCTGGAAGATGCTGGTCACACATGTAAACAATGTTGAAATGTACCTGTAACATTTTTATCGAGGTTGATACTTTTCCTCAATAATCTTTTTTTTTCTTTTTTTTCTGATGTGATGCAAGAGTATCCGATAGCCCTAAGTGATGGTCTGAGGATGTTACTCCATGGTAACATCTGCTACCTTTCAGCTTCATCCCTACAGCTTTCGTCACATTTCACACTGTGATCGTGATTCACACCAGCAGGGAAGCGACACCCACAGAAGTCCATGAGTCCTATAGCATTACGTTGTTTGAAAATGCAATGGATTCTCCACCAATTTACACATGATGAAGCCACTTGGAAGAGCACAGAAGCATTCTGAACTCATACAAACCATGTCTAGATAACCTGAGCGATTCTACAAGGACTGAAAACCTTCACAAACTTTGTGCTGTACAGTTTCCATTGTATGTCTGAGTCAAAGATGGGACTGGAAAGAGGGCTAAATTAATGTAAAAATTATAAATATAATCTTATAAATCATGTGCTCGTTAACCAAATTAACAGATTTAGTTTTTTATGCAATTCCTACACCACTAGCGGCACCAAACAGCAAAAAAGATGCATTGTTTCCAAACAGGTTTCCCAAAAATACCTCTCCTGCCTGTCATGGTTTTATCAAACAATTAACCCCGCCCCAAACTCACACCATTGGTTGAGACAGAAGTTATGCTGGGTCAAAGTTTGCTTGGTTCATTTCAGAAGTTAGACCCAATCGGCAGATGCTGCAATTACACCAAAGCTTGTTTCTCCATTGGCGGAGGTATACGAGTAGCTTTGAATGCTGGCTCTTTTCTTTTCTTTTCTTTTTTCATTCAGTGTGTTGCAAATTGTAAATATTTCATTTTATTAAAGTAAATGTTTTTTTATCAGGGCTTTCATTCTTTCTTATTTCAAACCTACAGCTGACTCTAAACCGGGATGGAAAAGTAGTTTAACATAGAAAACATATCACTCATGCTAAACTCCACAAAGAGACTGCTAAATGTCAAAAACAAGCCTTTAAATTTAGCCCAGGACTAAATTATATGGGAAACGCGCTCCGATAACCAGCCAGACATTAAAGTGCTTCAGTTTAGCTTTATGCACTATACAACTATTCACCATAAATTCCTGCCGAGGCTCAAGTGATTAATTGCTGTCCGTTCCCAGCGGATATTGAAAATGAAGATGCGCCACTTCACCTTGCTTGCGTACCCAAATATATAAACCCATTTTCCACGGCTGCCCTAGCTTAAGAGGCAAAGACAGTGTACAGAAAGTAGTTTACAATGATCAATGCCTGTGTGCATGTCTGTTGCCAAATCGCAGCTGAATTATAAATGAATCTCCACCGCTTGGGATTTGTTGATTGGGTCCATATGTGGAGTTGGCTCATGGGACGTGTGTTTTTTTAAGGCCGACTGTGACTCGAGTCATTTGGGCAGGTTAGGCATGATAGATGGCGGAGGATGATTTATCAGTGCCTTATCTTCATGTTTCAAACAACATGAGCACTTGGCTCCTTTGCATCCTCAATACTTCTTATGTTAAGTAAGCGTCAGGGCACACAGCCCAAATAATTGGGACCAACTTCGTATAAGTTTATACATTTGTGCAAGAAACTTACCAACAACATGAAACAACACATTTTAGTAGGGTTTTAATTAAAAAATAAATAACAATAATAATATGTCAGGAGCAAAGTAATCGGGTATTTCAGACCAGACCGGAGGCAGACATGAATGCGTTATTTGAGGAGATTTTTTTATGATGATAAAATCATGAGCGCTTCACTTTCAGATCTACTGACTAGAAGATAATGACAGACAAAAAGGAAAGTGAATTATGATTTCATGACACTTGCACATTTCAAGTCAAGTCGAGCTTTATTTGTCATTCCACTACATGTGGGGACATAGAGTGGATTGAAATGTCGTGCCTCGCAGGCATATCTATATCTATATCTATATCTATCTATCTATCTATCTATCTATCTATCTATCTATCTATCTATCTATCTATCTATCTATCTATCTATCTATCTATATATATATATACAACAGTAGAAGTAAAAACGAGTATAAATATAGCTAACCTACGACTATACATATACAAAATCTAAGAAAACAAAAACTATACAAATAGTTTAGATAAAAGTACATGTGATCGTGCAAAAAGTGATCGTGATCGTCTTTCATATATTTGTGTATGAAAGTCATTGACTAACTTAAACTTGAATTATTTTTTTTATTAATCTTTTATATTTGCTAGTATAATTTATTATAATACTTAAAATAACAATAATAACAATACATAGGACAAGCATTTTGGTTAATGGATGGATAATACAAAATAAAGATACAAATAATAATAATAATAATAATTATGATGATTCTTATTAAATAAACCAATATATTTTATTTCAACCTCAGAGTAAAACAAAGTAAAATAATTATAATTGTGAGGATAAAGTTTAAAATAAGAAATAATGTTGCACTGTAATAATGATAATAATTATAATGATAATTTGAAAGTGTGAGATGTGCAATTCCAATTCCACAATTCCAATGATATAATGATGTAATAAACATTACTAAACCTGTAATAAACCTTTTCATTACTATTTCATTATTACTAATATATATATATATATATATATATATATATATATTCAAAATAGTACCAAAAATTATAATAGTACATCAGTAACACTGTTTTTTTTGTTTGTTTTTTTTTACTGTGAGACAGAAATGGGCTTTAATAATAATAATAATACATTGTATAATATTACCTTTTTTAATACTATTTAATATTACTAGTATTATTATTGTTGTTATTCCATTTAATAAATAGAATTTACACGGTCAAATCCCAAATGAGCCAACTGGAAGGAAGGCAGTGAAGATTCACAGGTCTAAAGGCACTGCTTTGGAAAGTAGGGCACACAGAGTTAGTTATGTAAATCTCTAAATTATAGATCGATTTGGCTGCTAGAGCGGTGGGAGACGCTGAGAGGGGCTGCTACATGAGCCATGCCATCCTCGCTGAACGAGCGGGCAGGAATATCAAACAGATGGCAGGACCAGATGATGGGCACCACCAGATTTATGTTTCACAGTGGGTAACATCGGTGACACCATTTAAACAGCAAGGCGGTTTGGGGGTTTTACGCTAGTGCAGATTTGTCAGGTTGGGTGAGAGAAAAATCAGGCAGTCGCTCTGTGGGATCCAAACCCTCAAACATGAACTTCATCTTGAAGCAACAAGCCTGTGTCTAAAAGGCACCCACATTCGACTCAATTATCCTCCTTTCTGCTCAGCCTGGGCTTTTCCCCAGTGCTCCAACCCACAGGTCGCTTTGTGTTTAGGGAGCAGAGCTAAAAGACATGGAGAGGGTCTTAGATATTGTTAAGCCCCTGCTGGTTTGATCATTTTTTGGTACAGAGTCTATTTTGACATGTTACTCAGGAGTATGGTGTTCCAGTAAAAGAATAAGAAAACAAAAACAGAATTGGCTCTGCTTTGGGTTTATGTGGGGGTTGTTTTCTCTCTTTCCTTATTGTCTTCCACTCTCTTGCTCTTTGTGCCAATTTATGGTGCTTTGAAAATAAAGCAAGTTCTCCTTTGAAGAAGGCGACTGTGCCTCTGGGTCATATATAGAGCACATGTTGAAGAGCCCTCCGGCACAAATTATACATAGTACTGGGTCACTGTGCAAAGTAAATAAAGACACACAACAGCAGCATTTCTGCAATTATGTAAAAGCCTAATTCAAAAAGATAACCAAGAAAATTGTGGTAGTGTCACTCAGTTTCGGTGTGCTTTTCAAATCAGAATCAGAAAGAGCTTTATTGCCAAGTTTTTGCTCAAACAAGGAATTTGTTTTAATGACAGAAGAAGCTTCCAGTGCACATTTAATGAGTCAGTCAGTAAGTACATAAGGAAGTAAATAGATAAATAAATGTGAATAAGACACACACACACACACACACACACACACACACACACACACACACACACACAAAATCACAAATACAAGCACATTTGTATGAATAGGCGTGCTAGAAGAGAATAGAATAGAATAGAATAGAATAGAATAGAATAGAATAGAATAGAATAGAATAGAATAGAATAGAATAAACAGGAAATAAACAAACAGAATTCAAATAAATCATATCTACATTATCCAGGTAATGGGAAAAAAGAGGACCAAACTTATTCCATATGCTTTGGAGTTGGAGATCAGTGCAAAATCCAATACAAAGTTTCCCAAAGCCAACTATGATCGCAAGTTCTGTCGTTACCAATAGAGTTCAATGGAACTTGTGACCATAGTTGGCTAACGATGCTTTTGGGAAACGTCTCAAACTGCCCCATCTTCTGTGATCATCTCATCTTCAAGCCAGCCTGTCTTCTAGTCCTATCATCTCCGCCTGTAAACGGATAAGAACAGTCATTACCCTGCCAGTGTCATCACATCAATCTACTCTCTAGTTCCTCACCTTTTTACATTCTGTGTGTCTCTCAAAAAACTCTATTTGGATGTTATCTTTGTCTGCATTCCTCTGTTCCATGACAGGTAGTGTTTTATTATTGAATATGGAAACACAAATGATGCTGTTTCCTGAGAACTGGCCGGTGCTTTTAAACTTGTGAGGCACATAATGAGAGTTTACCCAAAAAAAAATCAGGCTCACACAAGCCCTTGAGTGGGTAAGTGACCAATCTGTGCCGTCTGCATCTGACAGCTGTTTGGCTGAGCCACAGAATGTCAGTTGTGTAATTTTTTTCTGCAGCTTATCTCAAATTTAACTTGACAAAATGTGACAGGTTTGAATGTGAACAGGGTTTTCAGATTGACAACACACCTATCCAGAATGGACATGTGCAGCACGAGGGGTGGATTTGTGGAAGATATGCAGTCAGAAACAGATATTTTTATATATTTTATATAATATGCTTGTAATAGCATCTATCATTCATAGATAAAGTAGCTAAAAAGCAAGTACACACAGATTATCCATACAGACATTAGAAAAGGGCAATGATTGCAAAGGTAGGATTGGTCAGTAATGTTTTTCAGGCATGCTCAGTGAAGGATCAATTTACATCTGACAATTATTTACAGAGCAAGAAAGCGAGAGAGAGAAAGAAAAATCATGATTTTGAAATGTGCAAATGAGAAATAATAAGGAAAGATGAACATCTCAAGTGATGCCTGGCATTTTGCTGTCAACGCTTTGCAGTTATTATTTCCCTTTCCTCAGTATCTGCATGTCAAAGAGAATGACTCATCTGCTGATCTCGGCTCTGCTGAAAACACAGACCCTTCTGTATTTCACAGATGATCACATCCAAAGAAAGAAACCTTCTGTGGGATGCTCTATCTCAAGGCCTGGTATCTGACTGCTAAGCTAATGGTGTGATACTCTAACAAGCTTAAAACACACCACCAATATTGAGTGAAACATTGGGCCCTTTTTTAACGATCTAAGCGCAAGTTCTAAAGCGCAAGGTGCAAGTGCACTTATGGCATGTCCGAATCCACTTTTGCTAGTTTAACGATGGGAAAAATGGTTGGTGTGCCCGGTGCATGGTCTAAAAGGGTTGTCCCGATTCTCTTAATGAGTAATGGGTGTGTTTTGGGCATTACGTGCAATAAACCGATCAGAGTCTCATCTCACATTCCCTTTAAAAGCCAGTTGCGCTCACGCCATGGTGGATTGCTATTTACATGGCAGAATTTGCATGCATTTGCTGCGTGTCCCCGTGTGTAATAAGACAATTACGCGCATTGTGGACCCGCCTATAGACCCCTTTTGCGCCTACGTCACAGCGTTAGCTGGAGACAAAACAAACGGAAAACTGGAGGTGGCCAATACAAACCAGCACAGATTCGGCTACATAATAAGGAGCTTAAATTATTATTATTGCTATTAAATGTCATCTTGTTGTGTTGTTGGGTGCAAGAATCGATGGAGTAGCCGACAGGCTCCAATTTGAAATTGTATCGCATAATGTTTTCAAAATTATTGTGATTATTTGTGAATCATCTATGATTGTATACATTGTTTTGATTGATTGTGACTAGACTTTTTGAAAAACCTGGTAAGAAAGTGTAATCAAATACATAGTTAAAAAATTAATATGCTGTATCTGGAATTTTTATTTCTAGAAGATATTCACATCATTAAAATTGCACCGTAATGTCACTCTTTACATTGTCGTCTTGGCCATGGCGCTGGCTTGGCAGAACCGCGGATCGTAGTCTACCACACAAGTCTTGTACGTGACCATTTAGAACAGTTAAAGGCATCTAAATATGTATATGCCCTCAGTTTCTCTTTACCCTCGGTTTCTCTATCGGGTAGGTGTAGAAGTCAGGCCACTCAACCGGAGGTAGCGTTGACGTTAATCCTGTCAGATCGTCCATCCATTGAATGACCGTGTTTGCCGGGTCAGCCAATCTGGTTATGTCCGTTAAAATTTACTTTTGCAAATAACAATCGCGGTCCTGGACAGTGAGTAACCTTGCACATTAAGATGAAATCGGATTTTCTCCAGTCATTGTTAGAAAACAAGCTAACAAAACTTGCACACTAACGTTAGTGAAGCGGACATAGGGATTTTTCTGCCTCCACCTAAGCTCCGCCCACAAAAAAACGTCACCATGTTTACCAACTGAAAAGGGGTCTATAGGCTAATATTACTAATGCACCCTTTAAATAACAAAAAATATATATATTGCGCCATTTCTTTTGGACCAGGTTTTTGTTGGTCAATGGCGTAGTCTATTTTATTCGCCTCAAAATAGCAATGCGGCAACAATGCGCCTGAACACACCTCGTTTTCAGACCAGCAGCCCACAAATGGGCTCACAAATGGGCGCAAGTGCATTTGCTATTTAAACAACGTGGTGCAGGACATGAAAATGATAACTGCGTCAGGCTGAAACTAGCAAAAAACACTTGCGTTGCGCCTGGCGCCACATTGCACTAAGTGTATGATAGGACCCACTGAGTCCTCAACTGGCTTGGAATAGGACTGCCTCCACAGTGCAAACTCCATGATGGACCTGAGGGTAGACTCCGGCCTCGGGATATATATGCAGTTGCTGCAGATTTTTCAAGAAACCAGTTTGAGATTATTTGAGATTTGTGGCATGGCGCTTTATCCTGCAGGAAGTAGCCATCAGAAGATGGGAACACTGTGGTCATAAAGTGGACACTGTGGACTGTGGCGTTTAAATGATGCTCAATTGGTAAGAAGAGGCCCAAAGTGTCCCAAGAAAATATCCTCCACACCTTTACAATACCAGCAGCCTGAACCACTGATACAAAACATGATGGATCCATGCTTTAGTGTTGTTTGCGCCAAACTCTGACCCTACAATCTGAATGTTGCAGCAGAAATCAAGACTCATCAGACCAGGCAATGTTTTCCAATCTTCTATTGTCCAATTTTGGTAAGTCTGTGTGTATTGTTCCCTCAGTTTCCTGTTCTTATCTGACAGGAGAACAGTATACATATAGAGAGAGAACAGTGTTTACTGTATATTGTCCTGCCCAACTAAATACATTGCAAACCTGCAGTTGAGAACCAACATTTTAAAAGCAGCATAATCATGCTACCACCAATATTTGAAACTACTTTTGTATCTGAAGCATTCTTATGTTTCCTTAAAATGCTATCTAAAGTGCTAAAGTGCACCATGTTTTAGAACAGAGCTGTGTGTGCATGGCCATATTCTAACTATCACCCTCCGGGCACTGTCCCCTTCTGCAAAAGTACAGTATAAAACTGAATAAATAAATACATTACAGTGCTCATGGGCATTCATTGGATGACCATAAATCACTCATTTTAGATAAATTAAAATATGATACATTTATAAGCAGATGTATTTTAGTTTTTTTTTGAAGAAATGTAAATTACCTAGGTTGTACATGTAATGAGAGCGAATTTACTTGGATTAATGACTGAAATTTAAGTTTTTGGCCTGACCCCACCTACTGTGCATGCCATGGAGAGCTGTGGACTGTGTTCGAAGAACTTTTTTTGCCGCCATTCGAGAACTTTCGACGGATCCTGTTAAAGTTGGGTGAGTAACGTTATTTAAGACATTTCTAGCAATAACGATGCAATTTCTTACCCACTTACAGTTAAAATAAATATTTTTCTCCCTCTTTATGTACACTTTGTTAGGCAAAGCTGCATTCTATGGTAAAAAAAATAAAATAAAAATAAAAAACATTTCTGTTGACATTGAAATCATTAGTTTTACCATTAGCTTTAAGTTTGTGAGATCTTACAATTGGCTATAATTCTGAGGGGTTTTGGTTTGTGATATGGTTTAGAACCTCATTTTCTGGCGATACAGTAAGGAAGCGATCGCATTACTGACAGTTCTCCGCACTTTGCAACGGTCGAGATATGACGTCACATTCTGCGGCATCTTTTTAAAAAGCATTAATTCAGTTATATATAACAAATAATGATATATCTAAATGTAAAAATATACAATCTACTCTAGTGATGGGTCGTTCATTTTGAACGAATCTTTTACTCGGGTAATGAGTCGCCAGAGTGATTTCGAGGTGCGTTCCAATCGACCGTAGTGGACGTAACAGAGGGCAGTCCGCCATCGTAAGTGAGATTCGAACCCGAAGGGAGCGAACATGTTCAGTTTGAAGGGCACTGCGAACCACGCTGTGTACTGCATAGGGAACTTTTGTTCATCTTTGAAACACAAACGAATATATTTTTTATTAAATCTGAGAGCTGGCTCACTCCTTCATAGGCTTCCATGTTAAAGGGGTGGTTGATTGTGATTTCACTTTTTTCATTTTAAATAGTGTGTAATGTTGCTGTTGGTGCATGAACAATATCTGCAAAGTTGCTGCGCTGAAAGTTCAACGTAAGCAGAGATATCGTCTTTTAAAAATCAGGAAGTTTAATGCCTACAAAAACGACTGGAATGGGACTACAACGAGATACTTCCCGGGTTTTATACGTAACTAACCCATGCAAAAAAGGGGGCATGGCCATATTTCTGCGGCTTTGTCGAAGAGGAAGAGTTATAGTGAAGAGCTGTAGCCATGCCGTCGAAAGTGTGTTATTTTCACCCAGCTGCCAGGTCTTCTGTGTTCGGGCTTCATACGGACGCTGTAGTTCCTCAACAATGGCTAAAATTTATGTTTGATTATGTTCCTGAAAATGTCAATCGTAATAGCTCACTGTGCTGCGCATTTTACGGAAGACAGCTTCCAGAATCTCCACGAATTAAATGCCGGATTCAACAAGAAACTGTTACTAAAACATGAAGCAGTTCCAACTTTAAAACCAGAGGCAGCAGTTGTTGGGCCACAACCTGTAAGTAAGACTTAATAATGTTTGCATGTATAATTTCAGACGTAATGTTTTAGTTTTATCAAGGACGTAAACAAATGCCAGCGCTGGCTTTAGTAGCCACTTACACGTACAAACGCGTACAAACATTTTGGACCTGAATTTGTAATTATGTACTAATTTTGTAAATGTATTTTCCATGTATATTTTATGACGTAATTTTTCGATTTGATCAAGAACGTAAACCAATGCCAACGCTGTTTGTTTATAGCCAGTTAGTTCGATGCTATTTTGTGTGTACAAGAATAACGTGTATAAAGTTAAAAAAATTATATGTAATCGCAACAGCCAACTTCAGCTGCTGAAGTTAAAACAATAACTTTAAAAAACGGTATTACTCAGTCATTTATTCAGTTATATGAAATGTTTAATCAGGAGAAAACCGTATCTCAAAAGCTAACAAGCAGCAGTAGCATTTTCAAGTAACAGCGTATCGAAATTCTTATATAATAATAGTAGATTAGAATAGAATAGAATAGAATAGAATAGAATAGAATAGAATAATAATAATAAAAAATGTACCATTCAGAAACGTTTTGTAAGAGCCGTGTTTGCGGAGGTTGCTTGACTCTCCTCATTGCCGCTTTCTGGGTCTGATTCTGGCTCAAACTGATACGGCAGTATTGACACCATTATTTACATTGGACCGGAGCACATGCAAGTTTCGCCCGTAAAGGAAATGGGCGTGAAGTTTCCGGACAACGTGCACTACGCAGTTTAGCCAATTACAACACACCGGCCCAACTAACCAATCTGAGCCCATTGCCTGTTTCTGAGGGAGTGGTTTCATAGAATCAGGAAGTCAACCGGTCGTTCAAATGACAGAGGAGAAAGCGGCTTACAATAAAGGTGAAATTTATGAAAAATAAGACTTTAAAAAAACAAAAAAACCCGAAGACATGTTATATTGCACCCCATAAACACAATCATGCAAAGAAAAAAAGCAGTAAACCACCCCTTTAATGAAGACAATGTTTAAAATAGTCCAAGTGACTACAGTGGCTCAACTTTAATTTTATCAAGCAACGAGAATACTTTTTTGTGCGCCAAAACGAAACAAAAATAACGACTTTATTCAACATGTGTGCCTCTGAGTGAGTTCACATAGTCGTGTAACAGTGCAACGCTTCTGTGTTGTACGTCACACGCATCACACACATGACCAGTTTGGCAAATAGTGAGCCTACGTGCTGACGTACAACACAGAAGCGCTGCTACACTACGCGAACTCACTCAGACTTCATTATGAATGTAATAATTTTATGTGGAAATTTGCCACCTGATTAATATACATTCAACTGATGAGGTATTTTTTTGAGTGTAGGTATATGCCAATCTGTGCTTCTTGTAGCTAAACACAGCATCCTCAACCTTCCCCAACCTTCCCCTCTCTCTCAGCCTCTATCTCTGTCTCCACACTCATCTGGCCGTTCAGGGACTCGAGGTCATGGTTGCCAGACAGAATTCTAGACATCCGAGAACAAGCTGAAAGAGGCTGTGGTGAGTCTATCTGTAGGGAAAGTAGAACAAGGCTGACAAGCATCTGGAAACCTGCCAGTGCCATCGAAAGGTCAATCTAACGCTACGGCTCATGTTATAAATATCAAGGGACACCAAACAAAGGAGAAAACGGCATATAAATAGCCAAGTAGAACACAAGACGTGATAGGACGTTATTGACTTCATGTCTGGGTCTTGATTTAGATTTTTCCCTTCATGAAAGTGAACACGTATTTCCACATAAATAAGAACTGTTTTTGGTGTTTATTTAAGCATTTTACATTTTTGTTTTTCAATAATTACATCTTCTTAGTGGTGCTTGATGGTATTAAAACAATTCCAGAAACTTACCATAATGATGAGCTATATAGAAACCTGTCAGGTTTTGTCACAGCAGTCTTATGGAGAAAGAGGACCCAGATGCAGAATGACCAAGGGATTGAATGTTATTGACAAGACAAGGCACAATAGGGATGGTTAAGAGTGAGGATGATCCAAACAGTAGGACAGGGCAGTCAACAGGAGAAAGGGAAGACAGATGAGATCCGACCCGGGCAAGGCTATGCTGGAGAAACGAGGAGATGGAGAAGCACCAGATAATGACTGGAGATCAGGCAGTAGCTTGAAGAATCATAGGCTGGAAACATTAAGCTGCAATCAAAGCGATATCAGCCTCACTGCCACAACCAAAAAAAATAAGGCTTGAGAAACCTACAGCCAAAGACTGGAACTTAGTGATGTTACATTTGACACTGAAGCTTCAAAGCGTGTATCGAGTACGCAGCGCAATTTGTGCCTCAGAGCACATGATGATCAGGTGAGCACAATTAGTGAAACAAGGACCAGACAATGGGTGTTTCTCAAAACCAAGAATGCAAAGAACGGACTTGTGTTCTTGGGGAGAACGCTCTTGCTAGTTGTTCTTTGAAGAATGAACTCACAAGGTGACGAGCACACAGAACGCTGCTGACAGTTTGAGACGATGTGTTCTTGCTGGTATTGCGCAATAATACCCCCGCACAGACGCCGTCTGCAGTACCCAAACATAACGATAATTATTGACTATAACAGCCAGGCTTTATCGCCCAAGCCTACCCTCAGCTCAAGGGATTATACTCTACAACTGTACACTACAATGTAATGTATATTCATAACAATAAAGCAACGCTTATGGAGATTCTCACTTCCGAAAACGTTTGAGCACATTTTCGATTCGCCATAAATTTTCGTAAAAATGCCAATATTTGAAATCTACACAGTTGATTTCTCGCATCAAATGTTCTCAGAAGTGAATTTAGTGATGAAATAGCGTACGAAATAGTAGAAAAACGACTTACTGTATTGACCTGCCTCTCTTTCCTCGAATGCTGGGATATTTCTGCCGTCAAGTTCACACAAGTTACCAACCGATGCATCCTCTGTAAAATGGGCGTGTCAAGAACACTTCCGGGATTATTAACCATTCTTGCCAAAATGCAAACTTGTGTATTGGGACAGTACTTGGGCCACAAAAGATGGCGTTTCACAAGAACACAAGTACAGACAAGAACACAGATTGAGAAAGGCCCAATGACTAATCAAGGGGTGTGGTAAAGGGAAACAGGGAGGCGGTACAAGAGGAGCAAATTATGAAGGGAAAAAAGCAGAAGCCGCTCTCAGTTAATTAAGATTTGAAGGATAAACTTGCACCTAGATTGGACTCATTAATTAAATAACATTGTGACAGTTAAGATAATACTTCCTGGTGTCATGGAAGTTGCCATCTTTAATGTACTTTAGTCACTGTCACTATTACAGGCGTTATCACAGAAAGAGAAGAGAGGTTTTGGTGCTCAAGATGTGTAAGAGTCAGCGTTGTTAACTAAAATGCAAGCTAAAATAAAAAGATGGATGGATGGATGGATCTCACTCAGAACACCTAAGCAAACATGGTCTAGCATTGTGTCAGGGACTTTTGCAGAGGAAAACATTACATTTTCTTGTACATGCATTTTATACATTACTGGAATAAGCAAATAAATAAATAAACTGACAACAGTTAAAGGTTTGCTAAAGTGAGGCAGACCTCATAGAAACCTTTTAGAGCCTGATCACATGTGCTCTTTTCTGTTCACCATGATGCAAGTTACAATTGAGCAATCTATAACTTTTTCATTTAGACTAAGATCAATATTCTTTGGTTAAGTTGATGTTGACCCATAAGTCAGCATTTCAGTCAATTTACCAAGCAAAGGCACCCAAGGGACCAACCAAATTCATCGTCCGGAGCACTTAATTTCCTAAAGCATATGCTGAGGTGAAGAAATATGAAGCAACAATTGAGCATATAGTTGTGTGTTTCAAAAGAAAGTTTTATTGTTTGTTCAGATGTGTATAGAAGTATAGTCCATTCAGAAAATGGAAACACAACATGCTATTACCATCTGTAAAAAAAAAAAAAAGAAAAAAAAAAGTGCAGTAATTGAAATGAAGCAAAAAAAAAAAAATATATATATATATATATATATATATATATATATATATATATATATATATATATATATATATATATATAAGATAAAAAACTTAAACGAGAATTAGAAATGTTTAAGTTTAAGTACTAAAATGACTAGAACTGAAAATAGATATTATTAAAATATAAACAAATAAATAATTATAATTTGTGCCAGCAACAATACACATCTGATTAAAATATAAATGTGTTGTGTTTCTTGAGCTTTTTATAAAAGCTCTATTCTCAAGTATAAAACAGATCTCATATGAAGCCACATTGTTGTTATATTGAATCTGCTTTATATGTTTATCTGTGTGCATATGTTGAAATAAGATGTAAACTAAAGCTAATCAAGGCATGTATTTTGTCTTTGTGTTCAACACCTCAGCTGAACTCCAGTAATGATTCTCTTCCATAGCTGTAATTACTTTTGGCCATTGTCTTGATTCATTATGTTTTAGACTTTCTTTGCCAACCTTTTTCAATTAGTTGTGGCTTCACCAAAGCCCCATATTTATCCAGCACTTTCACGTCTCAGCAAACCATTAACTAATGCATATGTGTGTGCAATGTTTCATTAGGACCTCCATTAATAGCAGCAGCATGAAGAGGCCAGCATTAACAAATGCACAATAAAAGGACATAGAAAACAGCATTTACATGTCCATTAGACAATATTTAAACGTCTGTATGATGGAGAGGTGTGTTTGTGTGTTGATGTGTTTGTAAAACCCCATGAGTCATTTGATTACTTTAATAGCTGTTATTAATTGTTTCTGTTGTGTCACAACAGGTACATTTCCAAATGGTACCAGACTTGGAATTTTACACAAGAAGAAATAATTTGCGTTAGGATTGGAAATAGTTCATACATAAAATTATCTCACAAGGGTACATTTTAATTCATGGAGCAATGCAGTAAAAATGATGATACATGAGATTAAGACTCTGGCCTAATTGGACATGCTGAGATCAGATGACCAGCTGAATAATACTATTTACTGTATGTCTGTAACCCACAAATAATTGGATTATTTCATGTACACTTGCAATAGCATCGGGTAACAACAAACGTTTGGTTTTAAATGATGCTGCAGGACAACATACTGTAAATTAATAATCTTTACAAAGTGAAGTGATTTTTATCACTTTTTTTGTTTTGTTTTTAATAAACTGAAGTACATTATATTATTAATCTCCAAGCATGTTTAGTATTATGATACACTATCAGAACTCAAAGCATGACTTTATATTCCAGGTATTAAATTCTATATATATATATTTTTTTTTACAACACAGACACATAGTATTGTTGTAAGATACTTAAAATAAAAATGTGATCTGGTAATATTATTATTAAAAATGGTTTTCATTTGATGCGTTTAATATTATTATATCTTTTTTTTCTTTGTAGTTTTTTTTAACTAATCTTCAAGGGATTTATTTCCACGGTAATTGTTTGGTAGTTATCAAATGCATGAGAACAGATAAAAAAGAAAACATAATGAATTTTGGGATTATATCAATTACTTTCAGATGATCAAAATAATGATTAAATTTGAATTCATGAAACAGGATGGCATATACTAAATTACGTCATATTAAATATTATCTGATCGTAATTCATAACTTGATTGACTAATTTCAAGAAATTGCATTCATTTTTACAAATGTGTGTTTAAAGTTGATGTCTGCCTGATGGACAATCATTTACTGGACAGTTTTCAATCAGCAGAGTGATTGCAAATGCTTCAATAGTTTTCAGTGTGCCTGTTTAACAATAAAAAGCAGTGTTGTGAGGATAAATGTCCCTGCTGTCCTGCCTGAATGTTGTTGGTGTGTGTGCTATCGCCCGCGTGGCTCTGACGTGGCTGTCAGGACTTCTGTGATGCACATAACTACTTGCTGATAGGGTGGTCACAGTTTGCCTGGCATCACAGTTTAGTCACAGCCAGAGTCATGGTTGTGCGCAGAATGTCATGAGTTTCTTTTTCTTTTTTATATATAAATATATATTTAAAGGTACTCGCCGAACTAGGACACTGGGCTTGCGTTTCAGTCTCAAGAGGGCAAGGTGTCGTCAAACAGCTGTGTGAATTTTCTTGCTCCACCCTGTCGCTGTGTGTTTCTGTCTGGCCGCTGTCCAGCAAGATGAATACAAGCTGACAACATGATGCTGATTTACACACAGAGAAGACTCGCCATCACACTGCATTTGTGCTTTACTTCTTGCATAGTATGCATCCAGTGCATTAGTTCTGTACATTAGCTCTTAATTTAAAGTTATCCCTATGTCTACTTAAACAAATGGATAAAAATGATGAATAGCAATTTGAATATCAACAAATCTAAATTTGTTAAGACTTAAAAATAGATAACAATAGATAAACGGAAAGAACACGGATGGTCATTTGCTCATGCAATAATGCTGATTGTTCCCAATAAATATAAAACTTGAGGCCTTCACCCTTTATATTTGATTAAGATGTTTTCAAATGGATTGGTCACACTGTAACACTGTTAGCCTGGAAATCCAGACCTAAATCTGAAAGATTAATGGTCTGGCATCGACTAATGAAAATCGGCCAGCTCGAGGGCGGCACCAAGCATGCATTTGAAAATCTCTCTGCACGCAATTGGATAACACTACGACCAATCACAACAAGTTATTGCTTAGCTACCAGCGGAGCTAACTGGTAGATTAGACTCTTGCCGTATCCAGTCGGCAAAAACAGCAAAAACGCCCTTCTTGCAAAGGAACAATTCGAGCGCCGTCTTCTGTTCCTCTTTTAGATAAAAAGCCAAGTCTAACTCATTCCTTGTAGCAGCAAAAGCCGTTTCAAACAACTGGTGTTCCTCCATAGCCATCTTGCAATGTTTACTAATGACTTCGACGTCACAGCACTGTCGTCATCTGTTTAGCTCGCCTCTCGCCCGCCTATATCAGATACACTGATGTGATTGGTGCAGCTCGGATACAAGGGTATATTTAATGAGCATCATTACTAGACACCGGAGTAAACTCGCTGAGCAAATTCAATTTGTGCTCTCGCGAGAACTCTGAATTTCCAGGGTATAACACTGTCACAATTGTTACAGATAGCAGTATAAAAAAAATAGACTGTGCACTTTATAGTAGCACACACAATTCCCAACCGAAACGGGAAGACAAAACCTGTCTGGTTTGTTGGCATACTGACAGACACACAGGATTTGCCGCTTTGCCCTCATCTTTGTGCTGTATGTAGTTCTTCAGGCAGTTTGTCTGTGCTGTCTACATCTTCCATCAATAAAGCCCTAATTAAATTTTACACCATCAGATAACCTCCAAAATATCTCAGCAGCTAACTCAGGCCCATCAATCTGGCTGCCATCGTGGCTGGATATTACTAAAAGAGACTGCAGAACTTTGTTTAATGGGAATCTGGGCCTGTTTCTCGACTGAAGGTCAGAGTTTGAGAGGCAAAATTGGATTGGAGCGGCTGCGACTAGATGAACAATAAATGATGGGGAAAGATAATGCGAGACAGTCATCAGTACTCTGGGTTAAATCAATGTGCCTTTTCATGCATCGTTGTTTTTTAACAGCACTCCAGCTACATAAATTTCCCTCCCCTAATGAATCTTTATTGTTATCAAGCTGTAAAACTCTTCAGCATTGAACACTACTGCTTCAGAGCCAGTGAAGCGTGTTCTTTTACACATGAGAAGCTCGTGATCTGATGTTTTTGGTGTCTCATAGTGGTTCGGTTCGCAGTATCTGCTCCACACGAACGCATTTCTGTATGTGCTGTAAGTTTGGCCCACTTATAACGTGCATTTGGGAACGCAACGTGCCAATCTTCCTCCCAAAATTTGTAACGAGAAGCGCTCATAAACAAACTGCTCATAAACAAATCTGTCATCAAAAGAAAAGCTTAAAGGAGACCTATTATGCAAAATTAACTTTTATATGGTGTTTGAACACAGATGTGTGTCCACGGTGTGTGTAAACAACCAGCCTACAATGGTAAAACTCCAAATGACTCCAAATCATAGTCTCTCCAAACGAACGGTTCCAGATTTCCCCCTACTCTTACATAAGATTAAGGGAAAGCCCCAGTCATGACTGGTGATGATCTGCCCTATTAGCATAGATCCCGCCCTGAGTGAGCTGGAACAGTCCGCCATTTCTGTGTCCTCGCTGTAGCACCTGTCTGCGAAAAAAAAATGCAAAAATGGTCTGTTATTGGATGTACCAGTGAACAAAAGGGTCACCATTGACTCCTGGCTTCTGAGCCACTGGGCACACCGTGGTTACATTTTATTTCTGAAGGAAATGTGCCGTAGAAAGTCTGCAAATCATTTTTCAACAGACTGCATTTTGTGCTGGATTTCCACAAAAGTTGTTACTGAAAGAATTTTAGATTAACATGCTAGTCGATTTGAATCAATCGATCGAGTTGAATCAACCTAACTTAACTTAATCAAAGTAACTACAGTACATAAATGTATCCACAAACGGTTTAGGTTTAGTTTATGTTCACTGCCAATTACACCTACAAAACCTGCTCAGAAGTGACAGAAATCATGGAACATGATTCATGGTTCCCGAGGTCTGTGGTCTCTTCAGTCAAGTTGCGGCACTTCTGCGTTTGTTGCTCGTTGTTCCTGCCTCATCTGCTGAAGCAGAGAGAAGCTTCAGTGCCTTGAGACGCCTGAAGACCTGGCTGCGCTCTTCAATGTCACAAACCCGACTCAACAGTGTGGCTGTTTGTCATGTTCACAGAGAAAGAATGTATAACTTGGACAAGAAGAAACTGTGTCAAGAATTTGTTCAAGTTACTGATCGGCGCATGCATGTTTTTGGGTCATTTTAGAATCAGTAATAGTTTATTTTGTTTAAGTTACTTTTTTTGGACAATGTACATTGTTTCTTTCTGTATCTAAACTGCATTGCATGTTTTATTTTGTGCAAATAAACCTTTAACATTTATTGGTTCGCTTGATTTTTCAGAACATTTGAACCAAATCAAAATCAGCCATTTCAAAAAGTGGTGGGGACATGTCCCCAGCGTCCCCAGTGTAAATGACACCTATGCACAAACCATTCAGAAATGTCCAGTTGCAGTCTCTCCATCAGTGTCTGACTCCGGTTTGAACATGTAAGGCTGAACACCACTACTGACAATTTCGGACATTGTGGCTGCGTGAGATTCTCCAGTTTTGTTGTTGCCGGAGTATCTGAAGCAGGAGCTGTAAAGGCTCCATCCTCTTCTGGAAAGGTGGCGGGTGCAGCAGATCATTTGCATTTAAAGAGACACACACAAAAAGTGTTTTTGCTCACACCCAAATTTTTTACAAGCTATAATAAATGATCCGTGGGATTCTTTTCAGCTGAAACTTCACAGACACATTCTGGGGACACCAGAGACTTGTATTACATCTCTGGAGACCTGGGCATCAACACCTCCATGTGCAACTGGATTTTGGACTTTTTGACCAACAGACCCCAGAATGTTCGATCAGGCTCCAACTGCTCCACGTCCATCACACTCAACACTGGTGTACCACAGGGCTGTGTGCTAAGCCCGTTTCTCTACTCCCTCTTCACCTCCGACTGCAAGCCTGTGTACGGATCTAATTCCATCGTCAAGTTTGCGGACGACACTACGGTGATTGGTCTCATCAGCAACAACGATGAGACTGCCTATAGGGAGGAGATCAAGCACCTGGCCACATGGTGCACTGAAAATAACCAGCTCCTCAACACCACCAAAACGAAGGAGCTCATCGTGGACTTCAGGAAAGTGTCAAGAGGCACACACGACACCATCCACATCAATGGAATGGCTGTTGAGCGTGTCTCCAGTTTCAAGTTCCTGGGGACCCACATCTCGGCGGACATGACCTGGACAACCAACACCTCCAGCCTGGTCAAGAAGGCTCACCAGCGCCTTTTCTTCCTGAGGACACTGAGGAAGAATCAGCTTTCCTCCACTATCCTGGTGAACTTCTATCGCTGTGCAATAGAAAGCATCCTGACCAACTGTGCTACAGTGTGGTATGGGAGCTGTTCTGTTGCAGAGCGCAAGGCACTGCAGCGGGTGGTGAAAACCGCCCAGCGCATCACTGGGACTCCACTACCTGCCATCGAGCACATCCAGAGGAAACGCTGTCTGCATCGAGCTCGCAGCATCCTTAAGGACTCCTCTCACCCAGCCCACAGACTGTTTTCTCTCCTGCCCTCCGGCAGGCGTTTCAGGTGCCTCCGGACCAGGACCAGCAGACTAAAGAACAGTTTTTTCCCCAGAGCTGTCTCTTTATTAAACTCTAACCCTCATTGATCCCACTCCCCTCATATACTGATTGACTCTCCTCTCCCTCCTCACACCTGCCTCCATTTTGTTATTTGCAATACTATAATGTTCATTTGCACTGCTGACTGTTATTACAGAAACAACTGTTTACATATGCATCTTGCACTACTACCTTGACTGGAATATGCTCAATTTGCACTGCCGACTGTTTATTTACAGTACCGACTGTTTACATATACATTTGCAATACCGTACTTTAACTGTAATATGCAATTACTTCCACTGCACTTTCACTCGGATAGCCTCTGTCCAAACTTTATTTGCACTACTTTAAATCCATTGTTATACTGCTCATTTTAGCCTAACTTATACATATATCTATTTGTAAAATTCTGTTTATAGTAATAGCCATCTGTATATTATGCTCACATTCTGTTTATAGTAACACCCATCTGTATATATATATTCATAGTACATATCTATCTGTAAAATTCTGTTTATAGTAATAGCCATCTGTATATTATGCTCACATTCTGTTTATAGTAACACCCATCTGTATATATATTCAGTACATATCTATCTGTAAAAATTCTGTTTATAGTAATAGCCATCTGTATATTATATTCAGTACATATCTAGCTGTAAATTCTGTTCACAGTAATAGTTATCTGTATATTATATTCATAGGACAAATCTATCTGTAAATTTTTGTTTATAATAGTATTCAACTCTATATTTATTCAGTACATATCCATGTTCTGCACTTATGGAACCACTGTATATCCTGCACTTGCTGCTATTGCACTTCTGGTTAGACCTAAACTGCATTTCGTTGCCTTGTACCTGTACTTGTGTAATGACAATAAAGTTGAATCTAATCTAATCTAATCTAATCTAATCTTGTGAAAAGGGGCATAATAGATCCTCTTTAAGGGCTTCCTTTAGTTTATAAAGTTTAAAAACTAAAAGAAAATTATTCCCAAAATTAATCAAGGCAGCCATACAATTTATATTGTAATTTTACAGTTGTACTGTAAAATAAAAATATTACTTCTATTTCTAAATACTCTTTTTATTTTATAGTAGATTAATCGTAATTTGATTTTAATTTAATAATTCTATTATTGATAATAGTTAACCAAATTATTATTATTATTATTATTATTATTAGTCATATATAATTCACAATTTATATAATAAAAATTGCAGTCTTAAAAATAAACACAGCAAACCTGCAGCCTGGAGCCAAAGGAATAAAGTGTTACTCATTTTTTTCCATCACAAACATGTTTTTTTTCCTATGCAAATGAGGCTCATTAAAGAATGTGCTGGATTCAAATCAGGACTATTTTCCTGGTGCAGTTATTAGCCTATTACTGTCCACAATTAAAGAGGGACATTTGAATGAATGCTTAATTTCATTTTTGTCACTTAAACAAGCAATTTATCCGTTTGCAACATCACCAATTTGCACCATATGCAAATAAACAACTCTGCTCTATCTCAACCACTGACATCCGTGTCAAACTTCACAGAGCATCAGATGCACACAACAATAAGGATTTGTGCGAAAGAGGGAATACTTGGTTATTTTTCAGCCCACACACTGTTTTGCTAGAGGAACAACCCGCAGTTTATGAGTCGGTATTAAACCGTAGCTGCTTACATAGGTGAGAGAGAGCAAAAGACTGATGTTTTCTAATTCTAATTCGTCTGCTCCCACCATAAAACAGCAACACAATACCACCAGAAGCCAAAAGCCGCACCGTAGGCGTCATCTCTCCTCCATTTCCTCTCCATTTTTATTTCCCTCCAGAATGCTTAATCAAACTATAACATTATATGCCTCTCTCTTTCTCTCTCTCTCTCTCTCTCTCTCTCTCTCTCTCTGGTCTACAATCACATATTTCACATTAACCCGCCCATAAATGTCCAGTAAAAACAAAACAAACTTGGGATGGTCTCTTTTTATCTAAATGGGCCGTTCTTGACTAGAATAAGCTGCAATAAGGACCATTTAGTCAAAGCGAAGGCCGACATGTCACCTACACCCTTCTGAACAATCCCTTTTTATCCCACCTCCCCCTCTTGGCCATTGTGATAGCATCTGCCGCAATGCATGATCAATATGTTTGGTTTATGAACAAGCACACGGCTCTGACAGGGAATGCACTGATAATGTATTTGCAGCTCGGAGGGGCCGTCTGATCCTGTAGACCGTGAGTGGATGTGGAGTGGATGGAGTGGGCCCTATAGCGGGACGTGCAGTGTCAGCTATCACTTAGCCACTTAATCAGGCCCACCTTCCCCTCATCCAGAAAGGTATGGATCGGTCGAGAGGAAGAAAAACGGCGGCTGAGTTGCAGCTGGGTCGCAGAAGCTTCACTCGCTCTGCCTTAAGGAAGCTCGCCAGTGATAGATTGGTGACATTTAATGATGAGCTCACTGGAAACCGAGAGCTTTCCTCCCTGTGATGGGACATGTTGGGCTACTTCTCAATGGAAGCAGTAATAAACACAATACTCTAGCGTGAAAACATGAATTTTACCTGGTCAAATTATTAGCATGGTAATATCATGCACCTCTTGTTTATTCATATATATATTAATATATTAAATTAATTTTTACATTTTATTAAACACAATAATGAATTCTGAAAATAGTGAAAAAAACTAATAAATCCTTTCTTTTTTTTTTTTTTTTTTTTTTTTATCTTGATGTGAAGTTTTTTATCTTGAAGATGTAATTTCCTCAACTACAACACTGCTAAATGCTTTCTTGTCTAATGTTGTCTGATGAAATACATGTTGTTCTTGTCTAATTAACAACATTTTCATAATGTGTATGACTGAGAACAGTGATTCCACAATAGTAGTATAGGCTACATGAATACTAGCTTCACATCATGGAAGAAACTTACTTTCTTAAGAAATAGTATGACTTAATTGGGATGGCAATTAAATTATACAGAAAATGGCTTAATAGACATACCAAGTCGACATCAACTAAGCAGTGCTCTTAAACACACTGCAAAGACTACAAGTGACTGCCAACTAGCATGTGTGTTCTGCGCCTGCGTGTAAGGAAATAACTGTCTATATCAGCAGGTATCAATTGTCTATATTCCTCTTTCAAAAAGGGACTTTTTCAAAAACTGGGACTGGAGATATACAAACAGGAAACAAAGCAGCGCTTGCTTACCATTTTGAAATCAATCATGCTGTTTCATTCCAGGCTCATGTTGTTATGGAAATATTTGCTTATTGGAATGCTCAGGTAAAATGACGTAACATTAGAACATCCTTCTGTCTCTACGTCTTGATTTCTTTTGATTTCATCACTTCCACTTTTATTCTCGTGCACTGACTCGTTTGCTAAACTGAACAGCCAATCATAGTGCCCTATCTCACCGACGGAATGTTTTGAGCCACTTTTGAGTCAAAAGTGTGTAACACACCTCAAAAAAATAACCACTGCTCATTGAAAACCGGACGCTGGCTGACAGCCGACCGCCGGCTTGCTGTCACGGCCCTAAGAGATAAAACTAAATCTATACAAGTAAGTGTTAAGTTTGGCAGTTTATGCATATTCAAACCAATATAATGGAGGTAAATAATTGTTTTATCATAAGTTTGAACTCAAACATGACACACAATTTAACGTGATGCTTTATAGGACACGCTAATTTACAAACAACTCATCAACGTCCATTCAACTGCGATTGCACATGACCTTTCCCATGGCAACTTCTGAACCGCTGTACTTTGTCTATATTGTTCTGTCCTGATCTATTATGCCTCATTTGCCACTTTGGAGAGTGTAAAATCAAAGTGACCTTTAATATTTCATACTTTGAGCAGAGCTGCCATTTACTTTAGATCATCTTCAGTCCCAGAGATCTGAAGCCACAGGCACTTGTACTGTTGTTTCTGGTCATGGTAATTTCGGTAAATACATTTTAATGAGGAATAATATGACATTTATTTCTTGTGGTGCACTGGAGGTATAAGCATATTTCAAAGGGACATGTCGTGGAAAACTGGATTTTCCTTGCTCTTTTGAAATAAAAGAACTTAAGAGAGCTTAAAGCTCCTTCCCCCCATCCAACAAGACCATTTACTGAAAGCAAGCTGCACAAATGGCTCATTAAAAAGTCTCAATGGTTGTGATGCCACAACCAAGGAGATCCAAAAGATGCCATGTCAATGTTGATAGGAATAAAATAAAATAAAATAAAATAAAATAAAATTTATTTTATTTTATTTTATTTTATTTTATTTTATTTTATTTTATTTTATTTTATTTATTTTAATTAAATTAAATTAAATTAAAGAATGAGGACTTTAGAGTCCTTGTTAGCGCTCCCGCCTCCCATGCCAGAGGTGTTGGTTTGAATCTCGCTCGGAGCGGGTCGAGTAGAACCGGTTACATTTGTTTAGTTTGTTTAACCCAACATGCATTCCAATATTTGGGTTCATTTTTAACAAAGTTATTTTTAGAGTGTAGAAACTTCTAGTTACTTCATCTACTAGCATGTGACAGTGATGAGTCGTTCATGAACTTTTGACAGATGCAAATTTGTTCATTGCATCTGTCACGAGACAAATGAACGAAAGACTCGGAAGGTAAAGTAATTATTTACATTCCCTGACTGCATTATAATGATTTCTTAATTCATAATATGATCAAGATTGTGTAGGTGTTAAAATTATTCAATTTAAAGCCCCTTAATTGAACGAAATACTTGAAAAAAGATTCGTTCATTTTGATGAACGAGATCGACAAGAGAGTCAGTCAAATTATCCGAACGTCCCATAAGTTTAAAATATAATACATAGTATTAGTCATTCTATTCATAAGTGAGACTCTATTTTCTCTGTGTCTGTGATCATGTATACATCCTTCAAATGATGCGTACATCTTTTCTGCATCAGTTCTGGAAGCTACACATCATATAAGCTTCCCACTTGAAATGTTGGGTTCATTCCTGACACCAGTGCCTACACGCATACTGTCTGGCACATCGTCAGGACAAACGACATCATGCAAATGATCAGAATATGACTGATAATCATAACAGACAAGTGCCTCAGGGGACCCATGACAGATGTCAGAGTTTGATTGTAAATGCCATCTCTCTCTCTCTCTCTCTCTCTCTCTCTCTCTCTCTCTCTCTCTCTCTCTCTCTCTCTCTCTCTCTCTCTCTAAAAAAAAAAAAAAAAAAGAGTAATAAATAATTGGCCAGCATTAGGCCAGGCTTCCTAATGCCCAATCAGACAACGTGTATCAACTCATTACAACTGATGTGCTTCCCATGATGCTCTCACCCACCGAGGAAATAATGCTCAGGCCGGTTGAAAGATGCATGAAACTGGCCATCACTATCCTCAGAAGAGATTTTAAAGGATCCAGGCCAGTGATTGTTTTCTGCTGGGATTGTTTATGTGTGCATGCTGTGAAATAAAATTCATTTCAGTTCTCAAATGAATTTCACTGAAAATAATATTGAGAGGGAGATGTGGTCAAATCAGGACACTGACAGGTCGCTGTCCTGTCTTCATGTTGAATAATATTGAAAGTTTAAGCAAGACAACACAAATCCTTGAGATACGCAATGATTGCTTATGTGACCCACAGTGCATGTGACACAAACAAAAGATGTATTACTTGTGTTTGCTAAAGAAAAAAACACTATTCCTATTGCTTGCACTTAGGTTTTTGTTTTTTTCTCTAAAAACCTATTGATAAGATTAGATATATAAGAAATAGTTTTTTATTTTATTTAATTTTTTTATATATATAATGTAAATGTCAATTCAATGTGTCCTTGCTGATTAAACGTATTAATTTCTTTCAGGAAAAAAAGAGAAAAGAAAAATCACAGACCCCAAATTTAAACGACATAATAATATAATGTAACGTAACATAACATAACATCACATACAATAATATAATATAATATAATAATCAAAGTCGTCATCTGTTGAATTCTACAGGATGTCTGAGAGACGTGTGAGTCGAGTTCTTTAACAGTTCGACTGGAAACAAAGATGCCGTGATGCCAAACCATCTCAGAAGAACGCTGTCGTGAGCGCTTATCAGGATCAACTAAATGTTGGATTTTCAAAAGTATGTTAAGTATATAAAGTTCACGGCATAGACTCTACGACCAAGAGTTTTACACACCGGTCTGTGATTGTAGGGACATTACATGTAACAACGTTACATTTTCACATAGACAGTAAAAGAAATGGACACAGCGACTCCATAGACTTCGACGGAGACCAGTGAAGTCAATTAGAAGCGCTCTCTCCCTGATGGCTGAGCGTACTGCGCAGACTCAAACTGAGCTTGACGACGTAGATGTGACGTGAGCAACCTGTCTGACAGTCGTAAGTCTTCTAGTAGCTGTGCAAAGGGAAATCTGAATCATTCCCGTCCGAATCTTGCAGAGACGGAGAGTGTGAGTAGGAGCTGTCCATGAGCTAGGAGCAGGAGCAACTTTTGCTAAGTATTCTTGAATTAATCAGACTTTATGCCTCCACGTCCCCCCGATTGCGCGCGAGCTTCTCCTCCTGTCTATACGGTAATCTCTCTACTGTGCGACAGAGAGTTGCGTGGTTATGACGCAATCGTTAGCCTATTTTTTTACAAAAACTGCTTCTACGGGGCCATAACGTAAGATACAAGGTAATGGAGCCTTTTATACATAATCGTGTTTCTTTAGAAATAAACAGTGGACAAATAGTGTCTTTAAACGCCTCAGATGTAAAGTTATTCGCTGTCAAAGTGACGCCAAAATGAATGGGAGTCAAAGGAATGCTAACAGCAGGTAATGGCTTGTTAGCCAATGGATGCCCCCATAGAAGGTACGCTTTCCGGGTGCTGGATTACCCCCTTGCATTTTCACTAAACATGACGCGGAACAAAACAACCAGTGATTGGTTGCTTTACATGTCAGTCAGACGGCCTCTGGGCGGTTCTTGGCCAATTAAAGCTGCTATGCAGTCCAGACCTTCTGCCGTCAGTCTGAAAGTCTGGCTACGTGAGACTAGCTTTGATATGACAGGAAGTTTTGAACATTGAGCTCAATATTTTCTTCAGAAAATGTCAAAATTTAGTTTCATGTTGCTTTTGAAATCTTACGTGTGCCTGTGGGTTTTCAAACTGAGAAATATGATTGATGCTGGTTGACTGGGCGACCAATAATACATTAGTATCATGCAGGTGAGTTTCTACAATAATTGCCCGGTCTGAATGGAAAATGGTTTTATTGTGCATTTTAAAGTGCTTTAACAGTTTGCAAGTGTGCAGAGTTCAGTTGTCTAGAAAAACTCCAGTGAATCTAGTTCTAGACAAAGCAAACCATGCTGTGTTAGACATGATCAAACTTATAAAAGATCAAAATAATAAATTAAGCTGTCCTCTGACTAACTCAGCCTTGTTGGCAAGAGGTTCTCGTGATCATCATGACAATATGCAGTCAGTTTTGGCAGACACGAGCTGTTTAGCTCAGGCAGATGATGACAAATGGAATAGCATGACCTTGCGAGACAGTTATGAAGGATAACTGACTGGTGGAAAGCGTCCCACTGAAATGGAATTAGCCATGATTGAACTGCCATGGAAACAGATGTGCTAAGTTCAGTCATGCCTTATCATGACATAACCGAGTGTGTCAGTCTAGCCGTGACGCTCGCGCCGAGGCAAGTATGTTCACGTCTCTTGATTGATTATTTTCTCATTCTCTTCATGATCATCTAGCGTGACCCTTATATTATCTCGTGAGCCTCTGGGTTGTGAGTAGCTTAAAAAGTTCTTAGGCTAACCTTCGATACTATGCTTTTGGGAAAAAAAACAACAACACAGTTGTGACCTTGGCACAAATTATGTGATGGATAGAAAAGAAAAGGGGTTACATTTTATTTTAAAACGACATAGTTATATTTTACTTACTCAAATAAGTACTGAGTAATATTAATTAAATGCATCTATTTACTATAGTGTTACGATTAGGGGTTAGTTACTTGTAATTATGCATAATTTACTGCAATTATTATAGTAAGTACATGAGTACAACGTGTAACGCGTCATATTAAATTAATGTTTGACAGTTTTTAATTCAATATTCAAACATGGTTCCTGTGACCGAGTCCTAAAATAACCCATTCCCCCCTTTTTTCCCCCTTTTTTTATGCAAGTCACATTTCCTCCTAAATGAATGGAGGCATGTGGAGCCGTGAGAGCGCAGACGTGATGAAGTCAGACATGGTGAGTTTGCTGTTCTGTGTGTGCGGCCCTTTGAAGCCCAACAGGCCTGGGAGGAGCCAACACTGCAGGAGCCATCTGATGGAATAAGACCTGATGGGAAGGGAAGCTATATCAAAATTTTGCCCTGAAAAAAAAAAAGGGAAAAAAGTTGATTATGTTTCCTCGTTTTAGGACGACATCATCTGTCTAAAACGTCGGTAGCACTTAAAGTCAGAGGTATAAGAGCCGGCGATGTATTATTCAGGACATTCAGTGTGTTTCACAGGGCTGGATGTGGCGGTGTATTAGCAGAGGAATAGAAAGTCTTGCAGGTGCTATAGAAGAACGCGCTTTAGCAACATGCCCGCGCTCTTACACAGCACTGGCATTGTTATCTGAGCAAATACATTTTCAGGATCATTTATTTTCCGCTTGCATTTTTATGATGGATTAAATAAGCTTCATGCACATGGTGTTGTATTTACAATGCACATGAACAGATGGCATTTACATAGAGTTCCTCTTTTGCAACTACCCTTTCTTAATGCAACTTTACGAGATTATTCTCTAATACAACAACCCAGAGGATTATATTGCTCAGATCAGGGGATTATTGAAGGTGTTGTTTTTCAGTATCAACTTTGTCTTTCATGTTTCTCCTAAAATGTTGTACCTATGAGAATTACCTGTCAAAATCCAAAAGAAAATGCTCAGAGCTCGGGAAACTTCCTGGGTATTCTTTGGGTGAACTAAACACACATATAGTAAAGAGACCAAAGCACAATTTTTAGGTAAAAGGTCATATCATTTGGTCTAATTTGATTCATACTGAAATATCTGACTTTGATTCATACTGAAATATCTGACTTTGATTCACAGGAGAACAAGTAAAAAGGTCAAAAACCCACATGACGTTGATCTTTGTAAAAAAAAGTTTTAGCCAGTAGTGTTTTGTTATTTATGCTCACGTCATTGCATTGTTTTTAAAGTGCCCCGATTATGCTATTTTAAAGGTTCCTAATTTTGTTTTGGAGGTCTCCTACACAATTTGTACATGAATCCAAGGTCAAAAACACTGAGAAATTAGGTGAAGTGCAATGCATATAAGGGGCTGTTTACACCTGGCCACTTCATGCGTTTTCTCGATTGTGAAAAGACCAGGGCCCGTATTCATAAAGAATCTTAATGCAAAGAGTAGCTCTTAGTGACAAATGTGGGCGTTTACTCTTAAAATTAAAGAAAAAATTCTAGTAAAGAAAAATGTAATTCAGAAAGCATCTTAACCCTTCAAAGAGATCTTAAGGTCAAAATTGTTGAGCACGGACGAGGACTTTTAAGAGGCTTAAGAGTTTCTTTAGCAGAGGAGAAAATGAAAAGATGAAGAGGGAGAAGAAATGTGTTGCAGACAATGGATGACAGTGAGTTAATAAGACACTATAGATTAGATATTAATATAAGGCCCGAATTTTCCTTTAAGAATGGCCTTGTGTTCATCCACTAACTGGGCTAACAGTAAACACTGTTCCTCTGTCCAACTGGGCTTTCTCGCCCTTCTTGGTTTTGATTCCATGTTTGATCCATTAAAACCAACATTCAAACCACCACTTAAATAGACATGCCAGCAATCAGTGTAATTGGAAAGAGTGGAACAATTTTTATCATTCTAAGCCAATCAAATACCTTATAGGAAATTAACAGCATGGTAAATAAAATAAAAGGATTTATATACACATATATAATGTGTGTGTGTGTGTGTGAGAGAGAGAACGGTCAAATAGGAAAAATTACGCATGTAATTTCAAAGTGAAGGCTTAGAATAGACCCTATACTTAAAATCACTCTTTTTTTCCTTCTTGGACAACCAACCAATCACAGTCTTCAAAAGATTGTGTCATACATAGCAACGGGGTCAACCCTGCCTCCTCACTAAGATGAAAGTTTTTGTCTTTTCCTTACTCAGAGTTGCTCTCAGATCAGCCCCGAATCGCTCTTAAGCTAAGACTCCTACGTGAAAGTTTTTGATCGCTCAAACCACTTCAGGAGGAGGTCTGGGCCGCATTCCAGACGAAACTGGACAAGTGTAAATGCATCTGGTTGTTGAAACCACATATGTAAATTGTACTCCTCCCAAAAATGCTAAAAAAATAAATGTGTGAGAGCGTGTTATTGGCTATATGTAATGTTATAGCCAGATATGACGACCCTACTGGAACACGCATCACCACAGATGAGAAGCTGAGCATCTATTCATTAAGCCAACGTGCAAACTATCGCAAATCAAAGTGAAAGTAAGTTGCAGACGTTTCTCAGAAAGCTATCCGATCTGAGAAAACACATGAAGTGGCCAGGTGTAAACAGCCCCTAAGAGTCTGTTTGAAGATTCAGTCTCTCTAAACCCCTCCTTTCCGCAAGCATCCTCTGCTCTGATTGGTCAGATGGCCCAGTCTGTTGTGATTGGTCTACACTGCTCTCATTGGTCATGATAACCATAGGCTGGCATTATGCAAATTTGTTACATTGTTATGTAGGTTTGTAACAGGAAGTGAGACTGGAATTGGTGACGACTCATTTCGGCAGTTTTTTTAGTTTTTTAATAAAAAAAAAAATATATATATTTTCAGAAGCCAACTATTTGTCATAAACTTTGATCTTTAAAACTTAGCAGACCTTTTACATTCACAAACAACTGGAATACACACTGCATGACAGGTAATATTTGAAAAAGTATAATAGGGGCACTTTAAATACCAATGATTATAAATGTATCCCTCTCTGATCTCTCATTGAGCCACCGTCAGCTTTCGGTTGGCATCTGTATGGGCACAGTTTTGGGCACATTTTGTTCCATGGGCAGGTGTGAAACATGTTTTCTGTGGGCTGGAGCATGTCATGGAGGTGTTGTTGTATTCATTCTGACTGACAGCCTAGTCAGAACACTGTGCCGAGGTTGACTAATAACAGCCTTCCCCTTATAAATGACAAAAAATGACAAAATATTTCAGCTGTTTCTGTCTCATGTACCTCATTTTATAATTTCAACAAGGATTTTGCATAAAACATATTAACTAAATTAATTTCAATTAAAACATCAAAGCATATTTTAAAATAAATTATTTGTGACCTTCAACAAGGCAAGAAAGTTGCTCATCTGTCTCTGTGCCAAAGATGAATAAATACATAAAATAAAACAAAATAACAGTACTTTAATCACTTTTTTTAAGCATTTACTGAGACAATTAACATGATGGTCATGTATGCATTCCTGCCAATTATGCTTATATATATACAATATTATAAAAGCACACATGTACGACATGAGGCTGAGTAAATTATGACACATTTATTCTAATACAGTTATCAAGTGGTTATACCAGCATGAATATTTAACATTAGCAATAAATACACATTGCTTTTATAATGTATTTAGACAACACGCATTAAAAAGACTTCATGAATTTTGCTTTGATGAAAGCAGTGAGCAGTGCAAGCAGACGAAACCTTCTGCTGACAAAAGCAGTCGGTTTGTTTGCTGTGTGCAAATATGATGTGCAAGGCTAATGTTGTAATCAAGATGCATTGCTGCAGCTGCATGAACCCTTACACTTACACACACACACACACACACACACACACACACACACACACACACACCAACTGATGAAGATCAGCTTCCTAATGTCATGGCAAAAATTACTTGCTTTCCAAACAATTTAACAATATTTCCGCTACCCCTCTCGAAAAGTCTGCGATTCACAGTGCATTCGGTGAGTCTCTTTGCAATCTCCAAATTCTGGGAACGAAGGGTCCCTGTGTCAGCGTTTCTCATAAAGAGATAAGTAGCCTATGGTGACGTGGTGATGGGCTTCGACTATCTCGTGTCCTTCGGAGACACGGGGCACGCGGAGGGCAGAGGCACTGAATCATACAAAACGCTCTGTCTGAGAAACAACTCAATTCATTATAGACTGATAGCTGACTGGATAGATAGCTGTGGGTCACAGAGAAGGGTGCGCCGTCTACGCAGCAGAGTCATTTAAAGTGCAAGTTAAGGCCACTGATAACAAGTCAGTCCAGATACTTCCACAACTTCTTGGAATAAGTGAACCTGAATTGGGCTACATCATTTATTAAACTCATAATAAAGCACTATATGGATGGGATTTGTTTTTTTAATGATGTTTTGAGCGATAATTACTCTTTTAATTAGTCTTTTCACTACAGGACAAACATGATTGTTTTATGTGTTCACACTTGTAGTTCGGTTCTCTTGTTTCTTTTGGCTTGGAATAAAAAAGAAAATTATACATTTAGGCCTGGTTCGCATATAGCGTTAACACTGCCATTTTAAAGACCAAACCTAAGAATATACATAATAGACCTAACTTATTTTGTTGAGTTAAAGCAATGTAAAAACCTATGTTGTTATAACTTATTGATCATATCATTTTTTTATAGTGTACCTTAAAAAAAGGATTCATATGGTTGTGCAAAATGGACACACACACACACACACACACACACACACACACACACACACACACTCCTGAAAACAAAATGTACCTAACTTCTTCGGGAAAAACTAGTTCCATCTGAATAAAGTTTACATGGTTCAATTATTCAGTTTATTTGCCTCTTTCTTTCACAGCTTTTCATTGCTTCTCCATTGTAATTAATGGGCATATTGCTCTTGTAAATTATTAATGCAGCTCAGTGTCATAACATGTCGCTGTGGTGTTGCATATCCACACACTGTGCAACTAAAGCACCTTTTTGTGGCCGTTTTAATCTCACTTCAGGGAATTCCATAAAGCCATGTTTATCGTAAATGTTGTCACATATTTGGATGACGCAGAATATGGGAATATAACTATAATATGAAGAAATTTTGTCAGTGCAGTATACAGTAATTACATTATTTTTTGATGTATGTGTTCTTGAATGTAACAGTAACACACTGCTAATGTGTGTGTTGCATTAAGAAAACTAGCACGTGATACAATCCTGTGCAGTAACATTAATTTAATATTTACAACAAAAGCTGAGGTTTTCTGACCAAACACAAACCGATAATGTAATAATCCACAGGTGAGGATAACCAAGCATTTACATTTTTTTAGTATTGACTGCAGTGCATTTACCACCATTTACCTGTTATCCAAGTTATCAAAATCAAAAACAGACACATGCAAACAAACAAACAAACAAACAAATAAATAAATATTTATTATTATTATTATCATTATTATTAATTTAAACTATTACATTTATTTATTGATTTATTTATAAATTATTGGGAAATACATGTTTGCCTTTTTTATGGAAAAACTACCTATAGCCCCATATCAGTTTTATACATTTTGTCAATTTATTTTTTTATTTTTTTATTGTTGGAAATATTTTTTATTTGGAAAACAACATTATAGTCCCGAATCTGAATAACAGGCATGCACTAATGAACAAACAAACAAATAGTTAATAGTAAATCTGATAGCATGCATATAATATCAAACATATCATGACTTCATTTGACTTGGACAAAGGACATTTCACTTAATTTTTTAAATCAACCTTTAAAGAAGTCATCATGCATAAACATTCGCACTACTATAAAAAAAAGAAAAGAGCCTTTTTCATGACTCTTATGATTTCACAGTAAGAGCATGATGAGAAATTGCATCACAAAATGCAAAAAACAATTTTAGTGTGCAGCAATAAAAGCAAACACCCCTGCTGACCTCTGTGATGCACTTTTTATTTATGTGTCCAATGTAGAGCAATGGACTCCTCTGGTAGCACTTCATCCTAACATTTGTATCACAGTCAATCCCAAAGGTGGACAGGACGCAGAAGGTCAATACTTGACTGACATGGCTAAGGATAAATCCTGACAACTACCACACATGTGACGAACACATAATGAATTCAAGTGCAATGGCTAGACTCGGGTCTCGAGCGGATAGCGGCTCCTGCCAGAGAAAAGATGAGGGCAAAAAGGAGAGGAGGGCATCACAAGGGTGAACAACCCCTTACTCTTTTGTATATGTACCTGGTTGAGTCCCTCTGCGTTTGCTCTACCGTGGTCGGTTCTGCCAGCATATGCTCTTGCACGCTTCAAGGTCGTGCTGAGAAATTATTCATTGCTTTCTTGTTTCTTTTCTATTGGGAAATAATGAATATATTTCACTGCTGGTCTGAAAGCGCACAGAGGCCTCTTTTAGGACTATTTGAATAGACTCACAGTAGGCACATTCCACCACACAATACACATGGCTGTTTTAGGAGGCCTTCACCTCGTTCCTTCACGACCACGATGGCGACCCTGGTTCTCAGTTTTTTCTTGTTTTTTTTTTTTTTCTTCGATTTTTTCTAACAGAGTTATATATATATATATATATATATATATATATATATATATATATATATACATACATACATATATATATACACAGTACTGTGAAAAAGTCTTAGGCATGTTAATACCCCCCCTAGACATTGGCATGGAGTACTTTCCATAAGAGCATCTCTCAATGCAGTTCAAACCAGCTATTAGGCTAACTGAAATAAAACCATGCCAATCTCTAGGTATGGTGAAGGCTGTGTGATGATGTGGGGCTATTTTAATTCCAAAGGCCAAGGGAACTATATCAGGATGCATAGTATCCTGGATCCATGAAGTAACTAGCCTTTAAAAATAAAAATCTGCCTGCCTCTGTGGGAATTTAACATAGGGGTGTCCAGACTTATGCACCCTGTATTTTAAGGAAGAACATTTATTTATTTACGATACATTATTCATTCACAAAGAAAATCGTTGTCCTTAAAGGTTGGATTTTTCCTAATTTTTTAAATTAAGGCATTAAGTTCAATTTCCAAAAGATAATTTTTTAATCCTCTTTTTAGTCAACTTTAGCAACTTATATATATAATGAAATACTCTCCCTTTTATGAACTCTCCAAATAGACTTCAACATCATGGTTGGTACATTAGAAAAATGAAAACGGCTTGTAAAATGGTCTTCCATGCTCAATTGTTTTCTTGCAAAGACAATGGCACAAAATTTGCTGTCTAACCTAACCCTAACCCTAACTTCTAGACGATTGCCAAAGAGAAGGGCTCTGTTCTTTGTTTTGATATATTGCATGTTATATTCATACAAACAAATATTTTGGGTGCCATGACATTTGTGTGAAAATGATCAAAAACGCTGGTGGGAAAAGAGTTAAACACATTTTCCATTACTAACCCATTACAAATGATAAAAATGGACAATTCCATAAGTCATGGCATAAAATGTTGAAAAATATTTGTCTAAAAATGACAATTTGTTTTCTTATTGAAAATTCACAAGAAAATAGTAACACTTTTAAAAGGCTCAAATATAGCAAAGACAAACAGTGTTTGTGCGTGACAGTTGATTGTTGATGACAGCATGTAGAGCTTAAGTAGGATGATTGACCAAATTGATTAAATAAAATCATAATAAAATCTTTCATACTTTGTAGTCAGAGAATCTCACCCTCCTCTAAGTCGGCACAGATTCATATTAGCGTGGTTGAGCAGAACAATATGTCATTTCATCTGCCTATTACTTCATAACTTGCTCTCACCTCTGATGATGATGGGACTTAATTGCACATTCAAGATCATGTGCTGAAAAAATCCAATCGTCAAGACGATGTGTGATTATATAAGATATAGGTGTTTAAGAAAGTGTTCAGCTTGCTAATGCTACAGCCAGGACTATACCGTCAGTGGAGAGAGAGTGATTACAGACAAACGCTGCAGGGTCTCGGTGTGCAGGTTTCTAAAGGAGATAATCAGTTCAGTAATTATGCATAAGTGTAGACAGGGACAATAAACGACACCCTCACCAAAGTGACGAAAAATAGAGAGTCCAGCCAACTCAAAGAGCACATTGAATTTACCTTCACATCATATTCACCAAAAATATTTATATTGTCTATTAAAAATATATTTAAACATACTGCAAATTTTAAAAAGCGCCAAAAACGAACCTTGGTAGTTGCATTAGCTTATTTCGCTTTCCTTTTATATTTGGCAGAATAAGTCTATTCATTTGCATACATTACAGCAGCCTCATTCAAGATCTTTCCAGCAATCCAATCACACATCGTGCTTGTGAAATGAAATGCCCTCAAGGAAGTCGTTCTCTATCCCAGCCTGCAGTTCAGCTCCGACCCTTTCATTTTCACTTGTCACTGTGATTCACTGATTATAACATCAGACACTGTTGCTCTATTACAAATGTTCTCTTTTGAGTCAAGGAGCACTGACTTTCTGTAGATATCGCTGAGGTATCTCAAAATATCAAAGTTACTCTTTTGATAAAATGGCATTTAGATTAAAGTCTTTCTCTTTTTCTGTCACACTATTATTAAAGTCATTAAAGTGAATGATTTCCTTACAGGAAAGTTCAAGGTTATTCTCTATCAATAGCATTTGTGGCATAATATTACCACAGAAAAATGTAATAATAAATATTATATATGATAATATAATCACTTTCCTTCTGAACGCGGAAGACTCTCCTGACTTATGCTTTACATTTCCAGTCTCTGGGGTTTCTAGTCAAATCAGCATATTTTCAGCTGATAATATAATGTTAAACCTATGAAAATGGTCACATCACATTACACTGTCGCAATGATCGTATTTTGTCGGTGCCTCACCCGACAAAGTTTAATGAGTGTGTAGGTGACATAAAGCTGCCCAAAGTTAGCTACATTGAAAACAGACGCTTATATCCTAAATACAGCTCCAGATCAGGGTGAAGCTCGGGGAGTTTGTCCTCAAAATGATAAGAGCACACATATACCTTTTATGGGAAGTATTTAAAATTAAGAGCTCCAAGCCATACTCGTTTTCTCTTTTCAGTCGTATGCATAAAATTCAAGGCATGTAGTGCGGACACTGCCATTCTTTTCAGATATGCTGGTGCTCAAAACATTCTTTCCAGGAATTTCTGCAGTTTATTGCTGTAGTTGTGGCAGCTTAACCAAGTGCTCATTTTTTTTTTATGTTTGGTAATGTTCAAAAAGTTTCTGTTTAATTAATTCAGTACCCCGTTTTAACAATGGGTTCCTATGAAGACCGGAACAGGACAGCATACAATGGAAGTTAGAAGCTTGCATTCTGAAAGTGAACGTCGCCTTGTGGTGCCAGCCCAAAGAGGCACAAAATCACTTTCACGGACCTTTACCTGGACTGTTCTAAACAGGTGAGAATCTATGGCGGCAAATCAATGACAATATTAACGGAGCGCACAACTGATGCTGGCGCATGCAGTAAATGACTTTCGTGAGAGGATAACAGATCTACACGCGAGGAAACGGGGACTCACGAGCTCATTCAAACCCTGCGCATCCAATGACAACTGACTTCCGGAAAAGGGGAAGTAACCAATGGCATTTGAGGTTATTAAAACAGTAAGTCCCGCCCCTTAAATGCATACAAATGAAAAGTGTTCGAGCGAGCAAAAGAAGCAGGCGAGAGGCGATCAAGCGTGAGAGCGTGGGGGATGATCATGCGAGCGTGCGAGGGCTTGTATTGCGTGCAGAGGAGATGTCATGCGCGCGCACAAGGTTTGAATGAGCTTGCGAGATCCCGTTTCCTCGTGTGTACTGTTATCCTCTCGCGAAAGTCATTAGGCTTGTTTGAGATAAGCAAAATCTGCGCAGAACCGATCACCGATGATCAGCTCGAGATGCATGCCGGTTAGAAATGTGTCCGAGTGCGGTCCGCCTTGCTCGGATGTCATGCTGACGTATGTCAAAAATCTCTCTCGAGCGCAAGGCGGATGTGTCGGATTCTGCAGTCGAGCGCAGTTGCTCTCCACCGACTGCTCTGATCAAAAGCATGATGGGAAACGACTTGCTTGACGACACAGCTTAATGCTCATTGGTTTAAACAACCGTGATGTATTGTTCTCTTTTAAAATGTTTGATTTTAAAACTCTGATATCATATTTTATGTGTATATGTTATGTGTGAATATTCCCAAACTATCTGACAGTGCGATCTCTTTGGGTTATGCAATTTAATTTTTATAAAAAAAAATATTGCATACATTTCAGGCGAGGCAAGGCACATCTGGAAAAGGTGTTAGTAAGGCCAGCAGGGGGTGCTCACCCTGTGGTCTGTGTGGGTCCTAACGCCCCAGTATAGTCAAGTCAAGTCAAGTCAAGTTTATTTGTATAGCGCTTTTCACAATACAGATTGCATCAAAGCAGCTTCACAGTATTAAATTAAAATAATACAACAAAGTTTGTTTCAAGAGGAATTTATTGATTGATAAAATTAAATTAAATATCCCCAAAATATCCCCAACTGAGCAAGCCAAAGGCAACAGTGGCAAGGAACCGAAAAACTCCATCAAGTGACCTAATGGTGTCCTAAAACTCCATCAGGTGCCTTAATGGAGAAAAAAAACCTTGGGAGAACCCAGGCTCAGTCGGGGGCCAGTTCTCCTCTGGCATTGGATAGAGGCCGGATTGTAGTTTGAACTGTAGGATTATATGAATGCCTGGCTGAAGAGATGCGACTTTAATCTAGTTTTAAACTGGGAGAGCGAGTCTGAGCAACGAACAGTATCAGGAAGACTATTCCAGAGTTTTGGAGCCAAATGTGAAAATGCTCTCCCTCCTTTGGTGGTTCTGGATATCCTAGGTATGACCAAAAGCCTTGAATTTAGTGATCTCAAAGAGCGCGATGGATTATAGGGCGATAGAAGATCCGTTAAATAGACTGGAGCTAAGCCGTTTAGGGCTTTATAAGTCAGTAGCAATACCTTGTAATTAATACGGAACTTTATAGGTAACCAATGCAGTGATGATAAAATCGGTGTTATATGATCATATTTTCTTGATCTCGTAAGAACTCTAGCGGCGGCATTTTGGACTAACTGTAGCTTGTTTATTGAGGATGCAGGACAACCAGCTAATAAAGCATTACAGTAATCCAGTCTCGAGGTCATGAATGCATGAACTAACTTTTCTGCATCAGAAACTGATAGCATATTACGTAGTTTAGCAATGTTTCTAAGGTGGAAAAAGGCTGTTTTTGTAACATAAGAAATATGATTTTCAAAAGACAGGTTGCAATCGAGTATAACACCCAGGTCTTTTACTGTAGAGGATAAAGTAACAGGACATCCTATGATGTTAAAGTTGTATTGTGCGAGGTTTTGTGGGCGGTTTTTTGAACCGATAAGTATTACCTCTGTCTTGTCTGGATTTAATAAAAGAAAATTACGCGTCATCCAATCTTTTATATCTTTAACACACTCTGTCAATTTGGAAAATGTAGCGTTTTCATCCGGCCGTGATGAAATATATATTTGAGTGTCATCAGCATAACAATGGAAACTAATTCCATGTTTCCTTATAATATTTCCAAGTGGCATCATATATATTGAAAATAACAGAGGGCCTAATACAGATCCCTGCGGCACTCCATAGTTTACTGGAGTTATGATCGATTTTTCTCCATTTAAATAGACAAAATGGTAGCGGTCAGATAGGTATGATTTGAACCAGCTTAGTGCTTGTCCTTGAACACCAGTATAATTTTGTAGTCGATCTAAGAGTATTGTGTGATCTATAGTATCGAACGCAGCACTAAGATCAAGTAAAACTAGTATTGAGATACAGCCTTGGTCAGAAGCTAAAAGTAAATCATTTGTGATTTTAACGAGCGCAGTTTCAGTGCTATGATGCGGTCTGAATCCAGACTGAAACTTTTCATAGATATCATTTTGTTGCAAGAAAGAGCCCAGTTGAGCGGACACCACTTTTTCTAATATTTTAGACATAAATGGAAGATTTGAAATGGGTCTATAATTTGCTAGATTATTATGATCTAATTGTGGTTTCTTAATGAGAGGTTTTATAACTGCCAGTTTAAATGTTCTTGGAACATGACCTAAAGATAAAGACGAGTTAATAATATTGAGGAGAGGCTCTTCCACTACAGATAACACTTCTTTCAGTAGTTTAGTTGGTATAGGATCTAATAAACATGTTGTTGTTTTAGATGAAGTGATAAGTTTATTTAACTCTTTTTGTTCTATAGTTGTAAAGCACTGTAATTGTTCTTTCGGGGTGATAATTGAAGCTGAATTGTAAGGCGCGATTGAAGATTGAACGTTTATAATTGTGGTTCTGATGCTTTCTATTTTCTCAGTGAAGAAGTTCATGAAATCATTACTACTGAACTGTAACGGGATATTTTGTTCGGGTGACGTCTGTTTATTTGTTAGTCTAGCCACGGTGTTAAATAGAAACCTTGGATTGTTTTGGTTGTTTTCTATTAGTTTGCGGAGGTGCTCAGCCCTGGCAGCTTTTAGGGCCTTTTTATAACGTGACATACTGTCTTTCCACGCGATTCTAAAGACCTCTAAATTAGTTTGTTTCCATTTACGCTCTAAAATACGGGTTTCTCTCTTTAAAACATGCGTAGTATTGTTATACCATGGTGCTTTATTTTTCTCTCTGACCTTTTTTAATTTAATAGGTGCAACCACATCCAATGTTCTAGAGAGAATGGTGCTCATAGTGCTAGTTAGTTCTTCTAGTTCATCTGTTTGTTTGGGTTCAGGCAGCAGCTGAGACAGATTAGATAAGCAATTTGAGAAATTATCTATGGTGGATGGGAGGATTGTTCTGCCTGGTTGATAACGCGACGCCGCATGACATATTACAGCAGTACGTAATATGCAAGTTACCATGTAGTGATCAGTGACTTCATCACTTTGTGGAATGATATCTATATCGGTTGGATCGGTTCCGTGTGATATAATTAAATCGAGTGTATGATTAAGACGATGAGTTGGTCCGGTGACGTTTTGCTTGACCCCAAATGAATTTAATAAATCTGTAAACGCAGCTCCTAACGCATCATTTGGATTATCTACGTGTATGTTAAAATCTCCAACAATTAATGCTTTATCGACATTGACTAATAGGTCTGAGAGAAAATCTGCAAACTCTTTTAGGAAATCAGCGTAAGGCCCTGGCGGTCTATATACGGTAGCCAAGGCTAGAGATAATAGGGATGTTTTTCTAACATCTAAGAGCGTAACATTTAGTACAAGTACTTCAAATGAAATAAACTTATAACCCGTTTTCTGAGTAACATTTAGAATATCTTTATAAATGGTTGCAACACCTCCGCCACGGCCAATCAGACGGGGCTCATGCTTATAACAGTATCCAGGAGGAGTAGACTCATTAATACCGAAATAATCATTTGGTTTAAGCCAGGTTTCAGTAAGGCAAAGTACATCGAAGCTATTATCTGTGACTATTTCATTTACAATAACTGCCTTAGGTGTGAGTGATCTAATGTTTAGAAGACCTAGCTTTAGAAATAGTTTTTGTTTACTAATAGCAACATTTTCTGTTTTAATAACAATTAGATTTTTCCTAGATCCTGCATTAGATTTATTATTTGATCTCACTAAACGAGGAATAGACACGGTTTCTATGCAATGTTCTACACTAGTATTTATATCAGTTGAATTGGTGCAGCAGAGACTATGATTTGGACTTTTGGTTACTAGTCAAAGGGTATTTAACATTTTGGAGATGTTATCTGACAGAAGATCCGCTCCGAATCTGCTTGGGTGTAAGCCATCAGCACGGAAAAGCCTAGGACGCTCCCAAAACAGATTCCAATTATTTACAAAGAGCAGTTTCTGCTCATTGCACCATGACATTAACCATTCATTTAGCGCAAATAATCTGCTGAACTTTTCATGCCCTAGTCGGTACGTGGGAAACGGTCCTGACACAATGATCGTTGTTTCAGGCGATGTGCTGCGTACCGTATCGATTAGATTCCTGAAGTCTTTCTTCAGAATCTCCGTCTGGCGCAGCCTGATGTCGTTCACTCCCGCGTGCAGGACCACAGTTCCGACGCGCTCGTCACCGTTCAGGATCTCGGGAACGCGAGCAGCGATTTCAGAAACACGAGCACCAGGGAAGCAGTGACTTTGCACCTTACTTGTACCTAACATAGCGTGTACGTGCCGAACGATGGAATCGCCGATGATCACAGCATCGCGTTCTGTTTCGCGTAGAGGGGAGAAGCGGTTTTGTGTCGATAACTCGAAAACCGGGAGGGTCGGAGAAAGTCTTGGTCTAAACCTGACTCGCGTCTTCCGCTGCGGAACCACCCAGGCTTCGTGGTGGCGTGTTGGAGCCGGAGTGAACGAGACCATGGCTGATTGCGACCGATGCTGAGGAACGCACGGAGTAGACGCGGTCGGAGTCAGCGGGTTAGTAACGTTAAACACTGATTTGTGTGCGTCGGCGCGTGATGTTTCAAGAGCCAAACACCGGTCTCTCAGCTCGGCCTGTCTCAATAAAAGGTTGTGGATCTGTTTCTCAACAGCTTCCAGCTCAGACTGCAGTGCGTGAAGCTCAAATGTGTCCTCACCTGCACCAAGCGGTAGACTACTTACATCTGATATATTCGCCATTTTAATCAGATGGACAGTGAGTTAGCAACGAAGCTACCAGTGATGCTATCAATATTAATACTAATTTATATTATAAGTTTGTTTGTAAATGAGTGTGGAGAATACGCGTTCAGCCGTGATCCACGGACGTAACCTTTAAGAGTATGCAGCGTTGGATCACTAATAGGCTTGAGACGCGTCTGCTCAACAGTCCGCGTTGTAACTATGAGGTTTTTTAGTGGTAGGGGTGTAGAGTAGACGCACGATAGGCGAAAAAAAAGTGTTTGTTTATAAGTGAGTGTGGAGAAGACGCGTTCAGCCGTGATCCACGGACGTAACCTTTAAGAGTATGCAGCGTTGGATCACTAATAGGCTTGAGACGCGTCTGCTCAACAGTCCGCGTTGTAACAATGAGGTTTGAGCAGTAGTGCTTCTCAGTGAGGAAGAGTAGAAAATGTTCGTTGTAAGCGGGTTTAAAGAGAAAAATCAAGAATTATAAATCAAATCGATAGAGCTCCAAAAACAACAACGCATTCAGACGCAACGCATGATAATGACAGGACAAGACATTATTCACCGTGTTTGTTGAGTGTTTCTTATTCACCTGAGCTTTTATGAACTCAAAGGCGCGAGAGAAAATAAATAAATAAAAATAGCTGAGCGCAAGGGTGGCGCGTTAACAGGCTAGCGAATTACTAGCGTGTTATGCGTCAGGGTTGGGTAAGCTGTATTTAGTAGTAATATAAACAACTAGAAATTGTACGTTAGTAAATGATGGTTCAAAACAAGGAAATACGAGGCTAAGACGGAGCTTACAGCTCCGAAGCAAACACACTCACAGCAGGCAGCGAGAAAAATCAAGAATTATAAATCAAATCGATAGAGCTCCAAAAACAACAACGCATTCAGACGCGACGCATGATAATAACAGGACAAGACATTACTCACCGTGTTTGTTGAGTGATTCTTACTCACCTGAGCTTTTATGAACTCAAAGGCGCGAGCGCGCGAGAGACAAATAAATAAATAAAAATAGCTGAGCGCACGGGTGGCGCGTTAGCAGGCTAGCGAATTACTACCGTGTTGTGCTAGTAGCAAGCAACGGAAGCCAGCGATGTTGGGCAAGCCGTATTTAGTAGTAGTATAAACAACTAGAAATTGTAGTAAATTCTGGTTCAAAACAAGGAAATACGAGGCTAAGACGGAGCTTACAGCACCGAAGCAAAAACACTCACGGCAGACAGCCGATGGGGACACTATACTGATGGGGACACTATACTGTCAAAGAGCACCGTCCTTCGGATGAGACGTAAAACCGAAGTCCTGACTCTCTGTGGTCATTAAAAATCCCAGGATGTCTTTCGAAAGAGTAGGGGTGTAACCCCGGCATCCTGGCCAAATTTGCCCAGTGGCCTCTGTCCATCATGGCCTCCTAATCATCCTCATATACTGATTGGCTTTATCACTGTCTCCTCTCCACCAGTAAGCTGGTGTGTGGTGGGCGTTCTGGCGCAATATGGCTGCACATTGGTGGTGGTTGAGGAGATTCCCCCCTTCTATGTAAAGCGCTTTGAGTGCCGAGAAAAGCGCTATATAAATGTAATGAATTATTATTATGAATTATTACATCTCAAACAAGCCTATTTACTGCGCGCACCAGCATCAGGTGTGCGCTCCGTTAATATTGTCATTGATTTGCTGCCATAAGAATCCATTTTCAAGAATCTTTTTCTGCAACACTTGACCCATTAATACCAACACTTACTAGTATATATCTATAAAAAATATATCTATAATAATAAAAAACTTGCTACGAGTACTGTGCTAGACTAACTGGGACTGGTCCTGACACTTGCTTATTGTTGCCCTAGTTGGTTTGATTGCTTCTATTGCTCTCCTCATTTGTAAGTCGCTTTGGATAAAAGCGTCTGCTAAATGATTAAATGTAAATGTACTGTAAGACATTTTGGACAATGCTTTGTGTAACACGGTCAAAGGCTCAGGCAAGAAGGAGGCGGGAACCGGCGGATGTTCAACATAACTTTAATAATAATAAAATTAACATAAACAACTACAGTAAATGAAAGTAAAGCAGCAACCCCTCACGGATCATTGCCCCATAATCTAAAACAAAACAGCAACATGAAGTCCCAGGCCTGGTCCTCTCTCTTCTTGCATTATCATTAGTCCTCCTGTTATCCTTCCAGAGCTCCTCCGTGGGAGAATACCGGTGTAGGAGGATACGTTCCGTTCCCACAGCTCTCGGGCCCGTCCTGCTTGCCACACTATGCTTCCAAATTTGTGGGAACATTTTGGGGAATGACCTTTGCTATTCCAGCATGACTGTACCCCAGTGTATAAAGCAAGTTTGAATGGGTTTGGTGGGGAAGAACTTGGCTGGCCCGCTCAGAGCCCTGACCCTTAACTCCATCCAACACATTTTGGATGAACTGGAATGGAGATTGCGAGCCAGATCTTCTTGTCCAACATCATTGCCTGAACGCAACAAAAAACTATCTAATGGATGAAAATTGCCAAAAACTGGTAAGAAGTCCCACAGAAACACTCCCAGAAGCTGTTATAGCTGCAAAGGGGGGACCAACTGCATATTAATGTCTATGTATCTAGAATGTGATCCAATCCTTGTTGGTGTAATGGTCAGGTGTCCCAATATATACAGTTTACTTATTTAAAATAATTATAAAACAGGCTGAAAAAAAATTGTAAAACAGATTTTTGCTTTATGGAGAAAAAACAGGGATATTAACAAACAACTCAATTATTTTCAGTTGGGGAATGATATTATGCCACAAATCCTGTTTACAGAGCTTAATTTGTAATGAACCCGGAACATTCCTTCAGTTTATGTTAGTCAAGTAAGAGGCCAGCAAATTAGAATATTGGTAAACAAAGAAAGAATAAATACGAGCTTGGAATCAAGCTTGGGTTATTATTTCCACCAGCTCTTGTCTAGAAGTGGACACTGGTGAGAGAGTAATTTCACCCTTTACTTCCAGGTGGGTTAATCTCATAGACAATCGATGCCATCAGTCACCGAGGAGAAAGATTCTCATCGCTCAGGAAAAACAGGTTAAAAGACACACACGTGCACATACACACACACAGAGTCGCCTATTGATCCCCAGCTTTTCTCCTTCCTACAGCTGCAATGCATTTGACTGTTGATGTGTTAATGGGTTTACATGTACACCGCTTGAGGTCCAGTCCAGGAATCCTCAGGGACTTTTGGATTTGTTAATTTCAGTGACAAACATAAACATGCAAAAATGGAGAGTTAATGGATGATAATCTTGCGTTTCACTGGCATATGCAGGGAAGAATCACTGAAGCAAGGTCTTTTAGTGATAACAGCACAAGCTGATTTTATAGATCTGTTACAGCTCAGTCTCACAACAGAAACGATGCTCTAGTGATGCTTCACCTAAGATTCTGTTAAGGATTGGTTATTATAATGATGAAGGAGCCAGACAAAATGAATCTGGCTATATTTGTTGTAAATGGTGCTTAATTAACACTGTATTTCAATGGCAAGTAGGTTAGGTTGCACTACTTATTTATTTATTTATTTATTTAATTTATTTATTTTTATTTATTTATCCAGAAACCACATCTAAACTGAAAAACTAAATAGTGTTTATTAGATTACAATTTAATTTTACGATTTATTTCTGTACAATCTAAATAAATTTACTATAAAACAAGAGCTCACCAAACAGCAATGTATTAAATGTCTTGTTAAGATTAATGTAATCTAATCTTGATTGTTTACATGCATGGAAGATTTCAAAAATACTTGTTTATAGACATCTTAAAGTTTCTGCAATTAAGGAACCTTATTGCAGCCTTTCGACAACAAAAAATACATTAATATTAAATTAATACTAGTTAAGAGTACCGGTGGACAGGCGGTTTTTTTTTATTTTATCTGACACATAACATACATAACATTAATCAACAATTCAACCAAATCATGCACTGCAAAAACATTTTTCAGCACAAATAATTTTAAGCAAAAATTGAGCTAAATTTTGTGCTTAAAGAAACAACTTGCAAGTCTGCTAAAAAAATCAACTTAATTCAGACTATATTTTCTGAAAACAAGTCTCATTATGTTGTGCTTCTCAAGAGGTTTTTTCCTCATCTTGAAGATAGTCAAAGCTTTTTGAAATCATCCTAATTGAAATTAAAACGACCACTGAGGGATATTTTGTTGGTGCATTGGAGTATTGTTTCATCGTGAGACTACAGTATCATCCTAAAAAGTAACATCAAAAGTAACCAATTTGCAATGCTAGCAATATGCCATTGCCATCTAATAGAGTTTGACACTGTAATGTGGAGTTAACAACACAATACTACATAATACACATAATTACACTATTTTGTTTATAAAATTATATAGCCAACTATAATTCATTCAATACAGGAAATGTATATTTAATATATAATAAATTTATATTTTCTTTATCTGGCACATTTAACACAGCTCATATATTTGTTTTAGCAGTTATCTGTCCAATGCAAATATTAGTAAAAATAAATGGCATGGTTAGATAAAAAAAAAAAAATAAAAAAAAAATCTACTGTATAGGTATGAATATTTCCATAGCAATTCTCCACACCTTATCATCATTCGTTTTATCTATAATTACATAGCACTTGTGTGTAAGGAAACATTTATGATAAGAAAAATAGTCCATCCGCATCTGTGGCACAAGAACACGCTCTGCAGTTCTGAATCTCTGCAGGATCTGTCATGACATGTGCCATGTTCACGACTTTGATATGAACAAAGGGACTCACACACACGCATACACACACACACACACACACACACACACACACACACACACACACACACACACACACACACACACACACACACACACACACACACACACACACACACACACACACACACACACACATATATACACAGATGAACCGATCTGAGTAAGCATTCTCCATTCCTGTCAAAATGGTATCGGCCATAACAAGCATGCAATCTGTTGTTTACCTCCCACCAGTCCATTTGTCATTCAGACAACTCCGCAAAAACTGTTTGTAAACAAATGCTTGTAAACAAATCTCCTGCATCAGAGGGCGTTTACCACCTTTGGAGGAACACACATATTTTTCAAAGTATTGCGCAGCCTGCACATATGACGTATGGTCACTTAACGGAACAGATGCATTGATGTAGGTAAGGAATAATTGACGAATGTTATGAATATTCAATGAATTATTGAATATTATCACACTCTGCTCCTCTTCGGGGCTACACTACCACCACTGCAGAGCATTACGTTTCAATAATTCAACGGTTCAGAGTCAACTACTCCACTTATACCATACTTACCACATGTACTATACATGGGTTTAAACCAAGACATGTTCAGGCTTTTATTCACTACCTATTTACCATTGAGCATCTTGCTTAGAAACAGCACAAACTAACATTACTAGTTCAGAATATACTGTATATGTACATACAGTTCAAAATAAATGTTGATCGCACTTTATACTAGGTGTCTTTAACTACTATGCACTTACATAAAAAAATAAGATACATACTGGCAAATGAAAAGGGAAGAGCTTCAGCAACCCAGTGAGTACTGGGCTGTGTTCCAGTCCACTTTTAGACACGCACTTGCAAACTTCCCCAAGCACTTCCCCTAGGGGGAATCCCTGCCGCCATTTTGAAGTGCGTTCCACTTCGTGAAGTGGACGAGGGAAGTTTAGATGGACAGACCCTCGTTCCCTCGATTTTGACAGAGGGAGCGAGTCTATTTCATATGTACACTTCAGGCACCTATATGTCCCACAATGCAGTACGACTGTGACATCACCACATACCTCGTCTAATCACCACAACAAACAACTCTATGATATAATAATAATATACATATATTTTTTTAATTTAAAATAACCCAAACATACCTATATACATTTGGATGCTACATTAAACAAATTCTTAAAGAAAAAATAAATAAAATAATAATAAATAAACTCCAGCTGATTCCAAGTGATCAAGGGCTTAGGACGTTCCAATTCAGCCCACCGCTAGGGACGGCTGACGCGAAACAGTCGTTCCGAAGCTTTGCGAGTTCCCGAAGCGCAGATGTTTCGAAACACTGATCCGAAGCGTGATTCAAAACACCCATGTCACGTGACTATGGCCAAACGAAGCCTCGAAGTGTTTCACTAAGTGTTTCATCAGGTGTGGTCCGCCGAATCAGCGTTTGATTGACACGGTCGGGAACAGACCACACAATCGCACATCTGTATAAAAGTGAAATCAACGCATATTGACCTCGTGGGTTTTTGTAAGAGGAGTTTGATTTTGAGATAGTGGATTTTTGGTGATATAGTGACATAGTGCGATTTGATTATATAGGCTATTTAGGCTTACATTTAAATTTACACAACACATTGACTGATAGGCTAGAGACAGACAGAGTATACATATAGTGACACATTAATAGATACATAGATATAAATATATATAGACAGCTAGATTAATAGATAGATATAGATAGATTAAAGATACATATATAAATACATAGATAGATACAGATACATATTATATCTAGATACATAGGTACATATCTAGATACACATCTAGATACATAGATAGATTATAGATACATAGATAGATTCATATAGATAGATAGATTTGGATAGATAGATAGATAAAATGGAGGCTCCCCAGAAGAGATGCCGTACATCTGTGGTGTGGGAGCATTTCCATTTAGAAACCCCAAATAAATATGAGATGTGTGTATTGTGATCGGCTGCTAGCCTACTGCAACAATACATCATCCATGATGCGCCATTTGAGGAGAATTTGAATTTGCCCAGAACTCATGATCCACTAACTTACTGGAAAGAGAGAGCAGTAATCTTTCCTCATTTGTATGTCCTTGCTAAAAAATATATTTGCACCTCAGCAACAAGTGTCCCTTGTGAGAGGATTTTTTCAAAGGCTGGAGAAATTAACTGTAAAAAAAGAAGTAGGCTAAGTCCTTCCACAGCAGAGAAATTAATATTTTTTAATAAAAATCTCAAAAAAAGTGAGACATTGTGGCTTGATTTCTTTTATTAATATTAATTTTGCAGGACCAAAATAACATTATGCACAGTGAGGAGCCTACAGGTTACAAGCTTCACATATTAGAAAAATACAATAATAAAAAAACACCACATTATTTTAATGGCTCGTCAAGGTTATTTCAGATCAACACCTGCAAGTGACAACTAGGTGTCACCGTTGAGACGGGTGTCGGATTGATTCGAAGCCTCGAAACAATATGGAACATTTGCTTCAACTGTTTCATTGCTTCACGAAGCCTCGATCTGCCCACCACTACCCACCGCAGGTTCCGCCAATACTGGGCACTCGTGCAACGTAAGCAATGATGTACATCCGAGTGAACGAAACGGAGGGAAGTTAGCGAGTGAAGGGCATGACAATTTTGGACTGGAACGCAGCCCTGGTGTCACACTCCCAGTCTTGTGGTCCCTTATTGTGTAAAGGACTTTTATGTTGAAGTGTATTCTCTGTTCCTATTGTTTCTCTGTTCACTTCCTGGGTTTAATTCCTGTTTGCTTTGTACCTTGTTTGTTACCCTCATTTGTTTCCATGACGACTATTCATCTACACCTGTCCCTCGTCGGCCCCTAGTTAGCCTGTTAGCCTTTGCGAATTTATATTATACCCTAGTGTTTCTTGCGTTCCTTGTCAAGTCTTGTTCCTACATGTTATGTTTGGTGCACTCATTCTGTTCCTGGTTTTCTGGTCTTCGTTTTTGGTTTGTTTGTTTATTTTTTGTCAGTAAAACTCACAGCATTTGGATCCAGCTCTCCTTTGTTTTTGAGTTCACCCTATGTTGCATCTGGAATTAGCATTAAGCTAACACACCCCTTCGGTAGTTTGTTTACGCTCTTGTTTCCAGAAGTTAGTCACTAGTTCCGCCGTCTCTATGACATCACACACGCCGCTAACGATGGCAAGCAATGATTGGCCAGGAAGCAACGTGCAGTCTGATATGTTTCTTGTCCAAGACACAATAATTTAGGAGTCAAATCGCATAATCTGAGTATCGTAACAGACAAAAATATTGTGTCTGAAGTCGGCATTATATTTAAAATAAAAAGTGTCTGTCTTTTTCAATTAGAATAAAAAAATATATATTCTAAAGCGGCTTTCCGGTTTGTTAATGCTTTATACTCGTGGACGTCAACGGACTGAACAGAAGAAATGAAACAGGGAAGATTTCCACATCAAAAAAGCACACCAACCCATTGCGTATTCGCCACAGACCAATGGTAGTTTGAAGGCGTTTACCAGCCAGAGTAAACTTTTCCAGAAAGTTTACTTTAGTGTAAGCTGTTTTTGTCAGGTTAAGCCCGGGACACACCAAGCCGACGGTTGGCCGTTGGGCAGTTTTTGTGCGTCGGCCGATAAACCCCGGATTTCCACCAACTGCGGAACCACTGTGTGACGGCTCCGTGCTCCGCCGTCCTTCAATACCCACCAGGTCCGGATTTGTTGCAGAACCGCTGCGGCCATGACTGACAGCTGAAGTCACGAGGACCCACGAGATCTCGCAAATTCACGTATGATCGCGCAATATAAGTGCTGAATTGCTGCGGAGCTCTCCGGCATCCGGCAAAAATAGAAGCTCTACGTATCTGCTCCGGAGGGCTGCGCAGCAATTCCTCAGTCAGTGAAAATACACACATTGACTTACCTATTGACCCACTGAAACCTATTGACTCCGCCGCCGTTCCGGAGCGGATCTGCAGCCGCTCCGCAGTTGGTGGAAATTAGGGGTACGTTTTCTCAGTGTGTTCTGCACGGTATCTGCAGCGTCGGTTTCCCTTTTTGAATGACGAATATAGATGAATATATCTGCAGAAATAGACAGTTGTCTCATTTACACGCAGGCGCAGAACGCACATTCTAGCTGACAGTCGGCTGTAGTTCTCTCGGTGTGTTCAAGTGCAGCTTTTTCTCCCGACGCAGGAGACAACACAGTCGGCTTTCATCAGCGCTAGTTCTTTGGCGTCGGTTTGGCGTGTCCCGGGCTTTAAGCTCACTTCTGGGTACAAATTTGGTAAACTAGGTACACACACACACACACTTCATTTGTGCTTTAATCGTATCTACCGCAGTTTTTTAAAAGTCTATAAAAACAAAAGACAAACAACTGCCAATGGGGTGAAATAAACTTAATTAACAGTACATTCTCAGGAAACAAGCCTGAATTGCTTCTGAAGTAAATGCATTTCTTTTAGGGATGTTTAGATATTTTAATAAAAAAAAATAAAAAAAAGAGTGTGGAAAGCAATACTGATTAAGTAGCCTACTAATTAATGATTTCAGTACTTCAATACTTCAGTTGAAGAATTCAGTTCAATACTTACACTGCATTAATTGTAATTGTAAACCAAAAACTACGGCCATGGCAGCACTGAAGAGAGCTCAACTACTTTTTAACTACTTGAACAACAGACTAGTGTGATGCAGAATAAATACATCAGGGACTGTACATTTAGAGTGCACACTTGATTGAGAATCAGTATATTGGTGGGACATTTGTAGCGGCAAGGCTTGAAGGTTGGGCACAATTGTCTAATCCTTAACAATTTGTTGGGAGTCAGAATTGCTGTTTACAAATTAGCATGAACAAAGATAGATTTGCTTGGAAAGCTACCAGACGTCAGAGTTTCAACTCAGCAGAACATGAAGGCGCCTTGTCAGCAGGACACGTCTTCATTCTTCAATTTCGCTGGTTGCATCTGGACTGACAGAATGCAGAATCAACCTTACAAAGCTTTCTCTTGATTTTAAAAACATGGTTATACATAATTAAAGGATGGAATATGTCAAATGTGTGAGTGATATTCTTTGCTCTACCCTTTCGTAAAAATCATAACCTAAATAAAAAGTACATTTATAAAAAAAAAATAATGATAATAAAAGTTAACACCAAAACACAAACGCATAAATATTATAACAAACATTTAATTGTAGAAATCACAGTGAACAATGACAGTACACTCTCTATAGTGTTACATACAGTATATGTTTTTTGTTTTTTTTTTGCAATGAATTGTATTACATTTTATAATTATAAAATACGCAGTCTTTTTGTGTAATTATGTGTAGTATTGTCAAATACTTTTTTGCTGCATGTGCAAAGTAGCATAATGTAGGAGCTGTTCATTTTTAAATGCCTAAAAAAATTGGACAAATACCAACAGCACTTAAAAAAAAAAATGTCCTCCATTTCCAAATACTTAAAGACCAGGGATATCGAGAGGCTTGCATACTCCAACACTCTGCTAATGTCATAGTTTACCAAATGAACAATCAGCTTTACTTTCATGTAAATATAGTTACAAGGCAGATGACGAGTTAATACAGATTACAAGAGCAATCATGTTAAGTCACGCATACAAAAACGTTTAATTCCTTTTGCAGTCGGATGAATTGACTATCACATTGGTAATGGAAGCTCAGTGAGGGATCCCAAAGCTGAGAAGCCTCACTCATCTGTGATTTTCCTGCTCAAAAGCCATGAATCAGACGGTAATCAGTCATTTCACATCAGTGAGACCAGCTTAATTTGCCAAAACACATCCCACATATTACAGAATAAATTACAGGGAGAAAGTGAACTCGCAGTAATGCACGGCTTAAAAAAAAAAGAAAACATTTTGGGGGATGATTATTACATTGCATTATCCTATTATTTTGATAACTATAAAGAACGTAAAATAAAAGACTTTTTTTTTTTTTTTTGCTAAGTAATTGCAAGTATATTAATGATGAAAAAAAAATCATTGTATTACAGTACTTTAATGTATTATATAAAATTATCCATGATAATCTAATAAGAATCACCACTAAAAATGAGAATTACAAAAATAAAATAGTTTCATGCAAAATGTCATTTGTAATTATTTAACGGGTTTATTAAATGGAGTTCTGAACACAACTTTGGGAGGATTTCATGACACAAGTGCATTACTTGAATTCAATGCAAGACGCTTTACATAACAGCATCTGGCAAATGCAAAATGTAAAGAACCCATTTTGAATAGTCTGTAGGGAACATGGACTTGTTTACCATCACCACTTTCAATGATTAGATGGGCATGCAAATAATGCACATTCAAAAGAGTTACTACTGGATAGACTCCACTGGATGTAGACAAAAATTACACAAGATATAAAGACAAGTGACAGGCGGTTGTCAGTCCCATTTTTCTTTTAGATAGGGGAATGTAAAAAGGGTGATGAATCACCATCATTAATGTGATGCCCCACAGTCACGAGTGCCAGGCCTTACTAGAAACAGCCAATTAACATAATCACAGTCTTGACTAATTGGACAGACTCAGTAGGGAGTCTGAGAGAGTTACAGTAGTTAACTGAATCAACAAACCACCAGCTGAGCTCTAGCGAAACACTCACCAGCACCCAGATCTCACCTGGTGCTTTTCTGAGGTCGCACCGGGGTACTAGAGGCATAACCATGATAGTTAGGAAAGTAATGACATTACTTACATTTGTACATTTCAGTCTTTCTTCTGTCCTTTTTACGGCGCTTTCACACTTGATGCGCACCCGGGTTCGAATGACGTCAGAGTTCGGTTCGTTTGGATGATGTGAACGCTGGCCTGGGGTACGGTTCATGTGAAGTCCAGTAAAGATCGCTGCTGATATGAACGCATTCGTACCAAATCGCGGAAGTGAACCGCTATTGATGGCGTACAGTGTAATAACGTTAGCTCTTTCATGCGTGCGTGCGTGTGTGTGTGTGTGTGTGTGTATACACTTACCTTGACGAAAAAAGCGGGATAGACGCACTGCAAGCAGAGAGATGATTTCTGCTTGCCCCATCAAATTTTTTTTTCGGGGTCTTTGGAACGATTTGGTACGATTTTAGTACTTTTGCTAGCCTAGAAATCTAGACGCACCTTAGCGGCAGCAACATTTATTTTGCTTCCAGGGTAGTCTAGCAACTCTCCGTTGACTTTCGAGCTGGAAAAACCAAACTCTGGTCAGGCCAATCACATCGTGTATAAAGTTGGTGGGCGGGCTTTACATAATGACGACAGAGTTGTGACGGTTCCGTGTGAATTCCCTTCTACTTGAAAACAAAGAATGGCTGATGACGAACAGCGGTCTTTCGAATCGGCTTTGGCCGCGACTCTAGAGGAATTGGAGTTAAGCTTTTATTTGAGAAAAGAACAAAGAACGGCACTTAAGTCATTCTTAAAAAAGGAAGATGTGTTCGTAGTTTTGCCGGCCAGATATGGCAAAAGTTGAATCTATCAACTAACGTTAGCTCCGCTTTTGGGAAAACGCTCTGGTTGGTTGAAGCGTTGTCCTATTGCGTGCAGAGGGAATTTGAAAGACAGCCGTTTATCCCGCCCCTCGGATTGAGCCGTGTCTATGGTGAGTTGCCAGACCTAACATCTTGATGTAGGTCTGGCTTGCCAGGCTATACTTTTGCGGCAGACAGACGCAAGTGTGTTTCTGTATCTTTTCTTTGAAAACAAAACCAAAGGTTCAAAAAAGAAGAACAAATGTGAAGTGAGCAATTTTATCCATTTTGACGCCTTTTCATTCATAGCGGTTACCAAGCAACACGATCACGCGCCAGCTGCAGCTTGATGACGCAAGCGTACCGCGGTTAGGTACAAATAATATAATGTGAACACAGTCCATCGGGGGCAGGGGGCAGGGGGGCAATCGAACTCGGGTTCGGAACAGGCAATCGAACCAAGTGTGAAAGCGCCCTTAGGATCATGAAAATAAAGAAAATTGCAAGAGAATTCATACTGCTTGCTGAGAAATTGTGATTGTTAATAAAAAAGGTCAATATTTTCTATTTGAATATATTTTAAAATGTAATTTTTTCCTGTGATGCAAGGCGGAATTTTCAGCATCATTACTGTTTCCACAAAAAAAAAAAATTTGATAAGCAGCTCAACTATTTTCAACATCTATAATACTATACTACCAATAATAATAATAACAATAATAATAATAAATGTTTCTTGAGCTTCAAATCAGCATATTAGAATGATTTCTGAAGGACACTGAAGACTGGTATTTTGTAACAATGTAAAAGTTTGTACTGCATTTTTTTTAATGCATCTGTGCTAAATAAAAGTATTAAAGTTTTAATAGTAATAATAAATAAAAAAAAGTAATAAAACAACATATTTTACTGACCCCAAACTCCTCATACAAAAGCCATAAAAAGCTCCATCAGGGAAATAAAGTGGTTTTGTCAGGGTAACACTATAGCGAATAAGTACTCAACGTTTGGGTTGTCTTCGAATGTGCTTTACTGTGTGCCATCAGCCTATGAATAAACGCCGCTGAATTCTTTAACTGGATGGAGGCATCAACTTAGCTGTGAAGCCAAACCGCTTCTGACAATAGGAAAATACAATTGTCAGACCTGGAAGGTTCCCGCTCCACTTGTTGGGTAAACACTATGACAAAACGTCAGGAGAGTTTAACATGCATATAGGTCTCCTTGCTTTATAATTTAATATATAGCTTGCTTTTTTCCTACTGTGCATTTGTATTTCGCATTGTGCATGTGAGTTCAATGTGAGCATACACTACTGTTCAAAAGTTTGGGGTCAGGAAGATTTTAATATTCAGCAAGGCCACATTTCAATTTCAAATAAAATGTAAAATTATTCATCAAAGAATCCTGCAACATTTTATCAAGGTTTCCACAACATTATGGCCCTGTTTACACCTGGTATTAAGATGTGTTTTGGCCGATCGGATCACAAGTAGACGAGTGAGACACATTCCCGTCTCTTTTGTCCACTTTCAACCACTTCTGTCCTGATTTCTTCGAGTCTATGGGTGGGTAAAGGTATGTTTTTTTATTTTTTTATCTAATGGACAAAATATGCTTGCACAATTAACATATGAACACGCCTGGAGACCACGGAACAACACACAGAGAGCAGCAGCTTTCGTTTCTGCTCTGATAGACGCAAGACGACACAAAGCGCCGTGAGTGAAATCTGAGAGAACATTGTGCTTGGTATGTTTTTCATCTTCAAACTAAACTTGGGTCTTCAGCCGACAAAGTTTAAATCCCGTCTGACTAGTGCGCTTCCCATAATGTTTCCGCGTTAGATCAGTAGGCGGAGAGTAGACGGTCTTTAATGGCTGTTTGAACAAATTTGTCCACATGAACGTTTACACTATGAAAGCAATCCGCTCGAATGTGGTTTCGACTACCTCTGGAAGTGTTTGAAAGAAGCTCAAAACGTTTTAGACCCTGTTTACACCTGTATTTAGTGTCGACCACTTGTGATCTGATCAACCAAAACACATCTTAATACCAGTGGCCAGTTGCATAAACTGTTAAGACTAGTCTTACAAGTTAGTCATCCAGTTTTATTCTTTAAAACTGTTAATAACTTTTAGTCAGTCAGTAACATAAAAACGTAGATTGGTCTAATTTGACACCGAACAGTAAGACTGATTACCCCTAACTAACTTCTAGTTGATCATACTAGTTCTTAAGACACAGTCTTAACATAATGGCTATGTTTATGCAACTGGCCCCAGGTGTAATCATGAAACAGCACAACTGTTTTCTAGATTGATATTAATGAGATGATTATTGAGCAGAAAATCAGCATATTAGAATGATTTCTGAAGGATCATGTGACATTGAAGACTGCGTAATGGTGCTGAAAATTCAGCTTTGCATCACATGAATAAATTACATTTTAATATATATATATATATATATATATATATTCGCATAGAAAAAAAGTTATGTTAAACTGTAATAATGGTTAGTAAAAGTAGTAGTAGTACTTTTACTGCCTATACTATATTTTTGGGATCAAATAAAACAGCATTGGTGAGCAGAGGAGACTTCTTTCAAATACAGTACGTAAAAAAAAAAAAAAAAAATATAACAACTTTAAACAGTAGTGAATGTGTGTGTAAAAATGAATTATTATGATCATGATCAGAAAATGCAAGTCTGTCCTAAAAAAGAGGCACTTTTACAGTGTTTGTTACAGAAGCATTTGATGTAGCCACAGGCTGTTAAACTTGTTGCTGTGTCCTCCTCGTAAACTTCATTAAAATGCATCTGAACTGAATGTTCACACTTACCAAACATAATTTGCATATCTATTTCATAGCCCTGCTGAAGAAGAAAAAATAGAGAAGTCATTTGGGATTCAACAGGCGGTCTGAGCCATTTGCAAATCCTTATTAAGTTCGCTTTGGTCGCAGCATGTCAGTGTATAGGACGCTATAGCTAATGCCTTTGAACTTGACTAACACACACAAACATCAAATTAACACGTCTGGTTTCATGGAAACACTCCTGTGCTGCCAAGCACAGCGGGCCACGGCCGTCCATTTGTACCGCAATTTACAAATCAAATGCAAAGTTGCAATTCACCATAGCTTGTGAATCTGCTTTCATGCACTTATATTACATATTTAATGCTTTTTACTCTGTGTCCCATATATGAATGGATTGTTTGGGTTAAAACAGTGTGTCTGAGATTGCCCAATCCTTCAGAAATGAATGTGTTTGATTTGGCAACCACTATAATTTTTTTGTGAGAGCAATATAAAGTCAGATTGATATCGTGTAGCAGAATATTAATGAAGACAGGATAAAAGCTCGTTTTATATCCCGACTCAAAACTGTTTTCTTATCTGTGAAAATGCACATTATCTCTTATCTAGTCATCTGAGGACAGACACAATGAATACGCCTCCATGAACACGGTTCATCATTATGCGAAATAAATAAAAACCAGGCAAATGCATTTCATATCAATCACTTCAAAGAGAAGCTGACCTAAAAATGTTACTTCCGTCATCATTTACTCGCTGTAGCGTCGTTCCAAACCTGTGTGACCGACTCTTCCGTGCAACACAAAACCAGATTTACAGGCAGATTTACAGCAAAGTCGCTTGCAAAAAAGCTGGAAAAATAGTGACTGAGACTGTCATTCTGCCATCATCTTTTGTGCTCCACATACGAAAGTCAGTCATAGAGGTTTGGAATGACATCGGGTGTGTAAATGATGACAGAAATCCTCATTTTTGAGTGAACCTTTTCTATTTTACATCTCTTGCTTCTTTGATTGTATCCTGAGAAAATATCCTATTCATTTCTCCACGACTATTCTCCCCTAATGCATCTGTACTTTTCAGTAATGTCTGAGACTCTGGCAAGGTCTGCAATCATTTCAGTATGAACATTTCGTATCAAAGAACAAATTATCTGAGTTGCTATCTAGTTTGGAGACAGTATTCTTTTTTTTAAAGGTTTTTGGAAAGAAGTATCTTATGCTGAAGGCTGCATATAATTTAATCAATAATACAGCAAAACATTAATATTGTGAAATATTATTACCATTTAAAATAACCGTAATTTAAAAATGTAATTTATTCCTGTGCTGTAAAACGTCATTATATATTCTCAACAAAGAACAAATTATCTAAGCTGCTATCCACATTAATTTTATGGCTCTATATTAAATCCATCAATACCATAAATTCCTTTGAGTTAATTTTTGGGGGGATTTTAGGAGAAACATCGAACTGCAAATTAAGAACTCCATTATATTCTTGTGAGCAACCTAGGAGCAATGAAATCTTCCCCAGCAGGGATCATTATATTCTTGTGAGCAACCTAGGAGCAATGAAATCTTCCCCAGGGATCATCCGTTCATATGTATGCGTGATCATAAAACCGTTTGCTGTGGATGCATTGAGTGCTTTCTTAACTCTGGCTCCAGGGCTGCACCAGATCCCATATGGTTTATTGAGCCTCCCTGCATTGATCATAGGGAGGTTTACAAACATTCATGATGATGTACTTATAAACATTTTATAGGTGACATTTTAATTCCTGTCCTGACTGAGTAGAGGCATATCCACAGTTCACTCTGAATCAATGTGTCATCAGATGGTGATGTCATCAGGTTCCTCTGGGACATCACATGTTGTCCTGACTGGAAATGTGTATACATCTGAAGACTGTTCTAGGACCAGCTTCTGTTTAGATCCAAAAACTGCATAACATGAACTAACAATGAGCAATATATTTTTGCATCATGTATCAACCTTTGTTCTTGTTAGTTCACGTTGCACTAACTGACGTTAACAAATACAATTGTTTATTATAATTATGTATTAGTAAAAGATGAGAAGATTAATAAATGCTGTAGAAGTATTGTTTTTTAGTTGATTTTAACTATTGTTAACAAATTAAATATTGTAGTGTTACCAAAATGACATTATGAGACATCAAACAAAGTGGCAAAAAGTAATCTGAAAACAGTTTTTTTTTAGTTGTTTTTTAAAATATAATTACTATTAACAAAACAGACAAAAATGTATATTAAATTTTATATATGCTGAAAAATACGACTTGGAAAAAGATTACTGGACATGAAAATGTGCATTATAATAATAAAGTAATTTATAATATATATATAGGCCTATATACACACAAAAATTTGCATTATATTAGTATTTTAGTAAAACAACACACACACACACACACACACACACACACACACACACACACACAAAAAAAAAACACCAGGTGTAAATTACTAAATTATATTTTAGTAAATTTGTAATATATTAGTATAGCCTATATAAAAAAATCTGTTTATTCTATAGTATTTTGGTAAAAAAAATTGGAAAAAATTTCAATGGCAATATATTAACAATTCTAACAACGTTGTTTAAGAAGCTAGATCTAGAAAGAATATAATTGTTCAAATAATCCAAACATATAGTGATTGAATAAAAATAAATTAAATCATTAATATAAAATAATTAAAATAAAATGCTTAAATATTTGAATTACCTTTGCACTTTCATGTTAACTAAAATTAGATATAATTTTAGTCAGTGTAAATCGGACTAAAATTAATACATATGACATCACACAACAGACTAAATGGATTTTCTTTGTCAAACTATGGTTTAAAAAAAAACAGGCACTAAAGAAAAAAAACACATATAAATGTACAATGGTCCAAGCAAAATCTGCACCAAAACCATTAGTGTGAAAACACTCTGAGAGAAAACGCAATTAAGTAAAAAAACAACAACCTCCTAACAGGCACAGAACACGGCCAAGCTAGTCAAATGAGGGCTTGAGCTTTTCCAATCCTAACAGTGTAAAATCGCTGAGTACTCTACATCCCTCCATATGTAGTGTAGATAACTACAGCAGGACCAGACTCAAAGCACCTCACAAACACCTCATCCTTCCCTCACCGCGGGAGCTGCGTTCATTAAAGAGCGGATCGCCTTCTTCTGTCACCCCGACATGCCTTCTTTACACGCCGTCTGAAGCGTCTCGTTGAGCATCTCCACTTGAGCGCTGAACAGCCTGGGTCCTCTAGCTTGTTGTTGCAATTAGAATATCACACTAGTCTGCTGTGGGAAAGCCTCACCAGCTGAAGCAGCCGTGCCAGTGAAAGAAAAGGATAAAGCGGTGTCAGGTGTGTTACCTGCAGATATGGAGCTGTGGAGAGTGTAATTACATTAGAATGAGGCTGGAAGGCGGCTTGTTAGGGTGACTTTGGCACACCTGAGCGAGGCAGATTTACAAGTTCTCAAATTGTTAGCGCTGAATGTTTACTTTCTGATTTCAGTTTTATGTGACAATGAAACAAACAATGTTGGCAAGAAATGGCTATGGCTGTGCTCAGAATACTCCTGCATACTGAATACACTTTATCATTTTTACTACGTTGCTGTCACAAGACTCATTTCAATTAAAGCCTCTTTTGTTTTAAAACATATGTATTATTACTTTTTTGTATGTACCTTTTGACACATACATTGACACACTGATCAAATGAGTCAAATTAGAAATGTTATACATATAAAACTGATATAACTTCTGGTTTATTTGCTTGTATTCAATTTGCAAGCATGTTGTACTGAACATATAACATGTGTCTGTAATATCTCAGTATTAATTCATGTGGACCTAAATACCCCTCTCTTCAAATCCAGTCTATAAATTGTGATATTCAGCTTTACAAAAAAAATAATAATAATTCTGTGCTCCATTTTGACTGTGTGTTTATGAGGTGAAAAATCACTTGTACTGTGTTGTAAATAAATGCGTCTCTTTAATAGCTCTTCAGGAGAGATTAAATATCTTGAAGTGAATTGATGGGAAACGGGCATGCAGCATAATGAGATATTAATTCATGCTGTCCTTTTCGTCCTTACAATTATCCATGCCACTGAATGTTTACAGTCTGTTGCATCTCAAGGTGCAAATCCAATATTTCCAAAATTAGAACACTGCTATTTGTGGAAAATACAGGTAGTGGTAAGATTTCCCAATGAAAACAACATTTGCTTAGACACTGCTCATATTTAGGGTCTGAATTCTTAGGACCATGTGATATTTCAGTTTTTCTTTTTTAATAAATGTGCAAAAATGTCAACAATTCTGTGTTTTTCTGTCAATATGGGGTGCTGTGTGAGCGCAATAATAAAAAATAAAAAAAAACTTTAAAAAAACTTAAATGATTTTAGCAAATGGCTGCAATATAACAAAGAGTGAAAAAATTAAGGGGGTCTGAATACTTTCCATCCCACTGTATATATAATGTATAAGTGCTGGGCAACCATTTATCGTGATTAATCTTATCCAAAATAAAAGTTTGTGTTTAGCTACATAATATATGTGTGTACTGTGTATAATTGTTTTGTATATATAAATACACACATATGCATGTATATATTTAAGAAATATTTGCATGTATATACTGTATATTTATACATAATTGATATTATTTAAATATAAATATTTTATATATAAATAAATACAAATTCTTAAATATATACATGGATGTGTGTGTATTTATATATACAAAACAATTATACACAGTACACACATATATTATGTAAACACAAACTTTTATTTTAGATACGATTAATCGCGATTAATCGTTACCCAGCCCTAATATATATATATTATATATATATATATATATATATATATATATATATATATATTAGGGCTGGGAATCAATAAAAAAAAAATTAATTGCACAATTTGCTGTAATTAATTGCAATTAATTGCATTTCCCGCAAGCTTGTAATCATCAATATTTAAACTTAGAATCACCTAATTAAGTCACCTAATTAAGTAAAAAAAAAAAAAAAAAAAAAAGGGAACAGAAAATAGCCCTATATTAAAATAGTATTAAACATCAATATATTATTATTTTTCAATAATCAATCGATCAATTTAACAGATTAAAAAAAATTTAAATAAAATATAGTCCTACAAAGCTATTATTACCAGAGCATGTGATCAGAGCAGGTCATTTTACCATTGTTGCCCCGCATGGCTATACCAGCTCAGCAAACAGAAGTCTACTACTGAGAAATTTCACGTTATTTGAGCGGACTTTGCTTTTCCAGTGCGTGATCGGTACACGATTGAGGCGTTTGGGCCGTTAACGACAGAGCAGAACGCGCAGCGCAAACACGGAGCGGAACATTGAGCAGAGAGCGCGGAGACACACACACACACACACACACACACACACACACACACACACACACGCACGGAACGGAGAGTGCAGCGCACACACGGAGCTCATGAAAGCTGCGAGAGAATGAAGCCTAATCGCCGAACAAGGAGGGGCGGGATGGCGTATTTTCGGCCTTTTCAATAGCAGCCGCAACAGGAAATCATTAAAACGAGAAAAAAAAAGAAAAGAAAAAGTGCTGCGTTAATTGCGTTTTTTTATTTCCCCCAGCCCTAATATATATATATATATATATATATATATATATATATATATATATAATGTGTGTGTGTGTGTGTGTGTGTTGTGTGTGTGTGTGTGTGTGTGTGTGTGTGTGTGTGTGTGTGTGTGTGTATCTAAATATAAACAAGTTGTGGTGTTCTATTATAAAAAAATATATAAAAATATTACCATTTGTTTGACCATGATGCACCATTAGACTGGAGCGCTTATGTAATATATGGAGTATTCCCACATCTGACTCAGTCTGGAACACGACACACACTTCCTTTGGTTGAGAAACGTCAGACTTTGACACCAGCATTTGTTTTCGGGGTCTTGTGAGTTACTTGTTCTTTTATGGTGCATCCACCTGTAAATCTCTTTACACTGAGGTTTATACAATCCTCTCAGGTGGAGCATGAAAGAATGGTTCTTCACACCCAGATCAAGGACTACATTTCACAGCCTCTGGGATACGGGAACACTACAGTATCTATACAGAACAGAGAACATGTGCGTCACATTAACATCGCATCCCCATGTGTGAACATTACACATGCAAGCCATGTGTTTTCTTAGCAGGAGATATACTACGACATGATGAATGTGTGTAGTTTTTGTAAAATGCCATTGCTTTGGGTTGCTTGGCCATTATCTGGACTAGCATGAGGCAAGCTCATGAAAATGGTAATGAGCAGAAAGTAGACAGGCCAGCTGGTCCTTTTGGACAGTTTTTGTCATTTAATGGCCATTAGAGTAATGCAGGACCTTTTGCTGACTTTTGCACCAGCCATATTTGAAAAGAGAGAGCCCCAGATGCACAATGTTTTTCACTTTTGTGTTGCATATGTTATCGTCCTAGTTCTAAAGGTTAACAATTGTAGGTCATAAAAAGTCTAAAAATTAAATTAACAATCAGAAGTTCTGCAAACACACAAACAGAATGATAATGATATTTCGGCATGAGCGTGTATGCATCAAAACAACATAAGAATAGGTAACTATCAAGCATAGAGTCAGTTCTGGCAGGTCACGCTAGTCAAGCTCGCATCAGCTGACTCTCAGCTGATCCACGTATACCTATAGGAATATGACGCCTACCATTGTATACATATATAAGTTCCTTCAGTATTATCAGCAGCTATCGCGTTTCTCAGGAGCTAATTGCCCTCCTCCATCCCCAGCTCCACCTCTCGTCAGTCACGATTTGGCATTCTGATTCCTCTTGAATCAGAATAAATTCTCGAATGATGTTGTACTTTAAAATCTTGAATTAATGATATCTGCAATACATTTATGTTGGTTCTGTTCTGGTTATGTTTATGTTTATCCATGAAACTGCAGTGTATCACAACATCACACTACATCATAATTTGAATCTGCCAACATGCCAGAGTTATACAACATGGTCACTGCCCTCACTGACTGTTTTAGATAAGTAATTATAATGAATTATTTATCCAATATTGTTCCCCTCAATTCCCAGCATGTGTATAGAGATGTATGCATTTGAATGCATTTATCTTCTAATTAATTGCAGAATATTACAAAACTGTTATTCACCTCAACTCAGTAAATCATACATCAATCTAATGTAGTTTTTTTTATTTTTTTTATTTTTTATTTGGCAGTTATTGATCACTAAATATACTAACGTTTGTGTATTTATTTATTTAGCATTTTTCATTAATTTATGAACCATTTTTGTTTATTTATTTATTTATCTCTTTATTACGAATGAAGCAAAAATGTTATTCATTCAGTAAATCATAGATAAATAATCTGAATAATTGTTGATGTAGTGTAATGAAACTTTAGAGAGTTTTAAAGTGCTGCTCTGACTTGAATATTCTGTAGTTTCAGCCAGAGCACGAGTGCAAAAATACTGTACATGCAAGCATTCGATAGCAGTCGTCTGTCAGTAACAGCGTGCAGGAACCAAACTGAGTCTTTTTACATTTATTTTAGTATAAATCTGAGTAAAAAAAAGCACAGACTTTTAAAAATGCATTACATTATGTGTCTCATTTGTGTAAAATAACTAACGGCCTCACGAAGTGGAAAAACCGACCACTTAAGTGGAAAAAAACAAATGCATCAATGTCAGTACTTGGGTCTCTGAGGGTTAAACGTGAATCCATCTAATAAAACCAACAATTGATGCTCATAATTCATCCAGCATTCAACCACATTCCCTGTGCATCGCTCTCACCACAGCTTTCCTCAGAGACAAGCTTTCATTGATGGGACATCATTAGCATGTCGTGCATCTCTTTACAGCACAGCAGCAGTGAGCAGTGCGTCTGCTGGAAAATTGGCCAACGCCAGACACTTTTTTAAGCACACATTAGCAAGTGTTCTGTGGGCTCCGCGTGTAAAGAGCCTGCTGATTATCTGGCGGAAAGTGAAAGGGGGAATGAGGCATGCGAAAACGAGAGTGAGAGAAAGAGGAGGAGTCTTTCGTCTCCCTTGTCCCGTTCTTTCTTTCTCCACCCACGTTTGCTCATTAACTTGCATCGCTGATGTAGGAAAAATCTCTGGCGTCCCATGAGACCTTTGATTGTGGAGCATTAGGGGAAGAGCTGGAGCAGTGGGAACAGAGAGCTGTGATGGAAGCGTCTGCCCCAGCTTTATGCTCCCATGAGATCCCATGATGGCGAAGCATTTAACCAGGTGAACATAACGTGATTTTTTTTTTTTTTTTTTACGTGATAATTGTGAGTGTTAAAAAGAGTGTTCCCTTTGCGTTATAGCTGCATGATTTTTTAAAAGAAGTGTCAAGTTTGCTCTGAAGAATGAGCAGTACTCAGGAAAGGTTCCACAAAAATAATGGCCCATGCACACCAAGGACAATAACTATGACAATCATGATATAGTTTTAAAACTCATTCTAAATTAAAAGAATAGCAGAGTCCACAATGTAACGATAAATTCACAGAGAAACAATTGTCGCGTCCCATCTTTCGAAGGCCACTGTAAGGGTTTAAGGGCGAACCAAACACAAATTAATCTTCCAGGTGATTTGTTCAAACATAATTCCACACAGAACTCAACACTCCAGACCCCAAATCACCAATCCAGAACCATAAAATCCAGGCTCCAGCCAGTCTACGCTAAGAACTTTATGGACATGCAAGCTTCAAAGAGATGAGTCCAACTAAAGGAAGAACATTGTCCATGTTAGATGGTTTGGAAAAGACTGATTGGTTCAGAGATGGCAAAGCTCAGGGACCGACCAAGATAACGGCAGATGTTGCTTGATCCCACGACAGATATACAAAACAGACCTCCTTCTTCTTAAGGACCTCTGAACGACCCCAGGGTTGAAATCTCTTAAAACCAAAGAGACTGAGACTTTAACTATAAAAATACATCAACTCATCCCAAAACAATTCTTGAAGGACTTATAATCAAACATCGTTCAACTACATAATTCTATATTGTGTCTACAACCTATATGTTTGTATATTATGCTTGGATCCCATATAAGTCATGTAATTGTTATAACTATTAGATGTTTGAATGAAAGTGTTTCTCATTTCCTATCAGTGCAATCGTATGTTCACAATTATGAAGATGGCTTGATTGAAATCTGTGTAAAATGTTTTGTATTCTTATAATAGTAATGATGTCTAAACGGAGGCCTCTGTACTCTCTTCTGGAGCTGGAGAGTAAGGAGATCGCAGATAACGCATGATTTACGATGAGAAGTGAAGAAAATGCCACCTCTCAAATAAAGACAGTGTCTAATTGGTCAGAACTCATCCAGGAGGCTGGACAAACATTTGAGATAAAAATCTTAGGACCCGAACAGAGGTTGATGCTTGACCTTATTGGAGTACGTGTGTTGATGCCCGTGCACAGGGTGGTAAGAGTGATTATAGGAGCCTTGTGCTCACTAAAATAGTGTACCTGCCATTGTTAAGCCTCGGACTCCTTTTTGGTCTCTTTAGTGTTGTGAATGTTGAACTTTTAACGTTGTCTTTTAAGATTGTGGTTGACCATTTCAATAAAGCTTTTGTATTTTTGTATCCACGTCTCAGGCACTACTTCGATAACCACGTTCCTGTGTGTCCTTTGTAGGTGGTTAAGTTGATTTATATTCCTATTTCCCTTTTTAACAGGGTGGCGTAGTCGTGCATATGTAGAGGTAGTATTCTCCTCTTGAGGTCCCGCTACACGTGCAGTGAATAACACAGATGGATCCTTCGCGGCCTTGTCTACCCCAGAATGCATTGCATGCCAGTGACGACAGGATTTTTTGATAGAAATGGCCAAATTACACTTTTAAATGTTAGCATTGGGTTTCTACTTACTCAAATATCTAATGAAACAACAACTTTAAAGTGCTTCAGATGTTGACATGTTACTCAGGTGCGATTATATGTAGTTTATACTCTTTATTATATACAGAAATGTTTAATATAACTTTCAAAAAATACGGTCACAGTTGCTAGGCGACAAGAACAATCCTCCGTATGCTAGACTGTCCCGTTAAACAACGCTCGGTCTGACCTTCTTGGCCCTTGAAGTCCGCATCCTTCGAAGGATTCAGCCTCTGAACTGGGACGCAACTGGGACGCAAATATCGTTGGAATCACTTTTACGACACTTTTTTGAAGCTGATGAACAATGAAAACTTTGACAGCCAATCAGAAAACAAAGTTTGAGAATTTAGAGCGGCAGACGACAAACTGTTGCACACGCTTTAAATAAACAAAACATTATCCTTCGGTGTGAATGCTAATATAGGTGTCGTTATAGTTATCTTTATGGTTATCGCTTTTGAGGCCAGATTTACTAAACAGGACAACTTGGCATGAGAGCACAATTCTAAAGCACCAATAGGAGTGTAAAGTTCTGCGCGTGATCTACTGATGACACGCGAATTAAAGAACACAGACGCAGCCGGATCATTTCCATAATGATCAATGCAATCTACCAAGAGCAGCGCAAATTAGAGTCTGGTTTAAGACACGGCGCAAATACCAGTAAATTGACTAGAGCAAACCATAGTAAATCACCTCACGGGACTCATTTAAAAACTCTCCTCCCATAAATGTTGCGTATGCAAAAAGGTCAGCCGCAAAAATAACCCTGTCCACTCCTTTTTTCAGTGCAAATTTTTCACTGTGTGTCTTTGGTAAATCTTGACAGTATTTTTTTATTTATTTTTTTTGCCAGAAGAGGGTTTATGGTGAATCAAGTAATTAGTAAATCTGGCCCTTGGTGTGACTTAAAGTGCAAAGTTATTAAAGTAAAAAAACTAAAAAATAATCATTGTTATTTGAAATAAAATAAGCGTTAAGTAAATAAAATACAAACAAATCTTAAAACATATATATATATATATATATATATATATATATATATATATATATATATATATATATATAATAATAGAATAAATATATGGAATAGTAAGTGTTATTATTAATGGGTCAAGTGTTGATGAAAACACTTTTTTTGTTGTGTGTGTGTGTGTGTGTGTGTGTGTGTGTGTGTGTGTGTGTGTGTGTGTGTGTGTGTGTGTGTGTGTGTGTGTGTGTGTAAATGGCTAAAGACTCAGCAGCTCAGGTTGACTTATGTACCTGACGATGTGCTGCTATTAAATATAAGGAATAAACACTTTTATTTTGACAGCGCTGACAACAGTAGCGCCTGATCATCTCAGCTCTCATTCTCCATATTCATTAGTTTACTGTCTCTATTTAACAGTTCTGTCTAATAAATCATTAGTTTACTGTCTCTATTTAACAGTTCTGTCTAATAAATCATTAGACAGAGCATGTTAAACAAAGAGAGTAAATGTGAAAAAAGTGTAGTAGTGTTTGTTTTCCTATTATTAGTAAGAGACAGAGGACAGCCAGGGTGTAAATGGGAATGACGAGCTATGACGACAGGTTCTGTCCTACCTTTATCAGAGTTCCAGCAGGTAATTCCTCCTGCTTTCCAAACGGTCCGGGCCGCTTAGCAGCTGTCGAAGGTGATGGGCTTTAGACAGCTGAGGCCTCCCCGTGTTCCTCAACACATCATGGCCCGAAGCCTGCCATATGAGTTTGTCTCCTCATCAGCGACTCGCTGGGCTGTCTAGGGCTGCACAATTTTGAAATACAACTGACATTGTGACATTTTGAGATATATAATGCGAATTTTCACCAGATGACTTGAAAAGCTATTGGGAAGAATGAATCATTTTAGAGTAGGTGGAGGGATTTTGTTGGGGAATGAATTTGCATAGAACATAAAAATAAAATTGGCTAAAAAAAGTACTTTTTACACTGAAGACTTTTTTTTTAATTGCAAAATAATTTTAGGACTGAACGAGATATAGAAAAAAGCTTTGAATAAAAAAAGTTTTGAAGTAAATAAATCTAATTATTGGAGTGTGTTTTACAAGAAAACTTTTTTTTCAGTGTTTGTACTACAACATTTCATATTTAATTCACTGTGTTACTTGCTATTTCTGTGCAATTATTTGTAAAATTTACTAGCATTTTCAGACATAATGAATTTTTTCAAAGTAAATCCTACACCTTTTTAAGTGTTATTTTTTTATCTCCACGCCTTACTGTTTTTGACCAGTTCAAAATTACTATAAAATGATAATTTAATTGTTATTATTTAAAAAAATATATAAATATTAGACAAAATAAGAAATATCTTGTAATAACACTGCACTAAAAAAAAAAAAAAAAAAAAAATGCAATACTAATATTTACAATACAAATTTTTACATCTTAATAAATGTATGGGTTGCAGCTCATGAGCTGTGTAAAGCTGTGTAAATGCCACTCTGAAACCGGTAGCGCAAATATTTATTCAATTAAGTCGCAGTGATTTGACAATTTCACTCAGCCATATTGTGATGTCGATTTTATTTCCATTTATCATATAGTGCAGGCCTATTGCGTTCCTGTGGAAAGTAGTGAACAAAAGCACCCCATAGGTTCCTCCCATCACGACGTACTTCAGGCTTCACTTTTGGATGGGATCTAATACATTTGTACTGCCATGTCAATCGACTCAGTGTTAAATGAGCTTAAATTTGGTTTAACAAACTGAAAGGACTAGCGGATTGGCACTCGCTGCCTGGGCGGTTTGGCAGAGCGAAGGCCTGGCGGGCGTCTGCTACACCCGTGCCAGCTTTTAACAACCTCTGCTCAAACTCCTACCATGGCCATGCAGGAAACCGTCATCAAGTTGAGTGAGCTCACCTGTTTTCAGTTAATTACAATTACATCGCTGTTTTGCGAGTGCAGTAGAACCGATGCTGGCTCCTTAATGCACATATGGGGAGCATCAATCAGGGAGAACTGCAAAAATCGACACACCTGCTGCGGTAGACTTCATCGCACTGGGTTGGATCTCTGTGTTGGGTGCACCAGTTTGACAGACAGAGACCCAGGGGACGTACTTCACGGCAAGGAGATTAGCCAGTTTATAATTGCTCAATATGCCACCTGTATGACAGATAATACGGCTAATTTATTGACGTAGTTAAATAAATTTCACATTGTATCTGTTGAGTTCAATGTGTTAATTTACAGAATAGCTTATGCATAAGGGTGATTTAATGCAAGACAGAAGGCATCATGCAACATATCGAACGAGGATGTTAATTAAACGTCTGCCATCTCGTTTGAAAGCGTGACAGCAGTGTCAACACTGAGATTTATGTCAACTGTGATGCAATTGGTAAGACCATCAAGAGGTCTCTGCAACTGAGCCAATAGGTGAGAGCAGAGATGGATGCAACACTTTTGTTCCATTATATCAAAGTTTGAGACCCATATGTTAATGTCCCCACATATTTTATTTTATACAAATTAAAGTTGTTTTCAAAATAGTAACTCTTTTCCCGCCAGCGTTTATTTATTTTTTGGCCAGCCACCAATAATTTTTTTATTATTTTCCCAAAATGTCATAACCCCCAGAATATTTTGTATGAATATCTCATCACGCCATATATCAAAAGAAAGAATAGAGCTTAAAAATAAAAAAATAACAAAATGTTTCATTCTAGCTTCATGCATTCTTTTTTATCAACATTTGAATGTGGGCAAGTTTCATAAAAAAAAGCAACATTTTGAGCAAAAAAATTTGAAAAATGTGTTTTTGTCAAAGACTATGCCTGGATCGAGTTCAGAACGATGATCGAGTTCATCAACAACCCCAAAGCATTACAGCCGTTTAACTCGTCCTGGGTCGACATTTCATTCGGTAACATAAGGCAGTTTTGATTTATATGCTGTTTAATGTTGATGATTGTGTTATTTTACATATGTATCTGCATACATATTGAGATCGCTTGTTTCTGCTTCTTCTTCACATGTCTTTTGATCAGGAGATTCAGTACTCTTTCAGAAGATGTCATAGCGCCCCCTACTGTATAACAGTAAAAACACAGAAAGACGGAAATTTCCGTCAATGGCAGGGAAAGTCACTATAATAATACATAACTAATGCTAAAATAACAATGTTCTGCACTTTTACTTCTGCCTTTGAACTACTCAAGCTGACTCTTCAAAATTGTCAGTGAGAGTAATAGGCCTATTGAATGATAAAATTCAGTTAAAAGTCTGCTAAATGAGTAAATGTAATGTAAATGGTAGATCAGTTGGACTGCTGGCAGCCAGGGCAAAGGTTGACCATGTCAAAGCTGTTGGACCGCATTTGCTAAACCACTGGAGATGCACCAGCAACAATATGTCAAAAACCAACCTGACCACCTCATGCTAGCATGACCTGGTTTGTCCTACAGGAATTCCCAGATACAGTGTCTTATCTGCTCTGAATCTTGACTAACATCCACCTCCAGCAAGTTCTCTCAGCTCAGTGGGAAATGTAGCAAGTGAGAAGGCATTGCTGACTGCAGCATTTGTCAATTACTGAATGAAAAAAATAAATAAAAAAATGATTGCGAAGTCACCCCGAGGCCCTAACAATGGGAGGGCTGAAGTAGACCAGTCTGCATAGAAAAACAGCCTCTCAAGTGTTACAGAGATGAAAGGGGAAGAGACTTTGAGAGAAGAAAACAACAGAGCGAAGAGACACACGGCTCTTCAACAGAGGACATTGATGCAGTGGACAGTGCAAGTGTCAGAACAATAAAACAATGAGCCAGTTAAGCCTTTTTAAAGCCCATCTGGGAAAGCTGGAATAAAATAAAAAAAGCAACGTCTTAAATTAAGACTATCCTTTAAATGCGATTACTTGAAACGTGTCCTAACCAGGGGTGCGTTTCCCAAAAACATTCTTAGGCTATGTTCACACTTAGCGTCTTTTTTCAAACTGCCAGCGTCTGTTCTACATTATAACCCTATGGAGTAAACCGTTTTTTCCAAAAAAGTCCTGAGCGCTTTTTTAGACGCCACCGCCGGCGTCTTTTTCTGCAGCTCAGAGCGTCTTTTTAAGTTGAAAAAAGTTCAACTTTTCTGAAAAGAACGCCCTACGTCAAGCGCCTTTTTGACAGCTGACCAATGACAAGCGAGTAGCGAGACCTGTCGTTTCCATAACAACAAGAACAACTGTCTGTCGTCCACCCACAAACGTCTTTGTGAACCGACATTCTCCTCCCCGGTAACTTCAAAAGCCAACGCAAGAGCCAACTTTCTCTTTCTCAACATTTTTTTGCATCACACAGCACTAGGCTACTGTTCCAGCTCTTGTTATAGCAACAAAAGACGCGCTCGGCTGCTATTTGTAACCGAACGCTGCCAGTGTTTTTTTTTGCTAAAAAAACGCCGTTGTCAACTTTTTCTTGTCAAAAAAGACGCTAAGTGTGAACATAGCCTTAGCCATCTATGGTCGTAAGTTCCGTCGTTATCAGTTCAACGAGTCGGTTTCCTGAAACCATCGAGACAGCTCTCGACCTGACGTTAGAACCATAGTTTTTTGTTTGCATGATGTGGAAATCCTTTTCTTGAGCAAAATAAGCACGATGACATTCAGTAATCTATATCTTTTATTTCGAAATTATACAAACATCAACTTTTAGTTTGTCAAGAGATTTAAGAGTGATGCTGGTATGACATCAGACATCACTTTCTAGGCCAAACCGCCAAAGTGAGTTAGCATTTTAGCACTTCCGGTTCCATCGTCCTGAAACCAATTGGTTTTCTGAATGAATTTTGGTTAAATGGCTGAAGTAAGGTCTGTGGTGAACACAAGCTCAAGACACTTTCTACGACATAAAATACACCAGTATTACCCCACCATTTTTTTTAAGCTGTCACATGTCTTGAAAAAGATTGTTGCTAACAAGTGGCTCAACTGGACTACAGAGGCAGTCGGGGACATTAAATGCCATCACACCGAAGTAGATCACGCGCAGAACTCCCATCTGTGCACTTTTGGAATACAACATTTGTTTGGCTAATTTGCCCTGTAGAGTGAACTCATTTTTTGAGTTGTTGTTCCAGCTGACGTCATATATCTATGCGCGGCTGGTTAGGTGAAAAACACTGCTGTTTTGGACGGGCCTGAGACTGAATCTCTCTGCTGCGGGGAAATGTTAACGAAAGAAAATGTTTATGAACTTTTGTGGCCACAGAGACTAACAGCAAAGGATTCGAGATGAGATTCACGGCGAGACCCTCAGTGTCAAGGGCACGAAACAACAAGACATCTCATTTCCCACGCGATGCCCTGCATGTTTGTTACTTTAACCTCGATTTGATGAGTTCTGTTTTGCACAATACGCCATCTCTGTGCAATATATCCACCATTGAACTCTAATAATGTAGTTATTTTAGTGTGTTTAACCAGGAAAGACCTTGCAATTAAAAACAGATGATCTAATATGGTCATGTAACCTGCAGAGGTTTCAACATATGCACTTAACCAAAGAATAACCCTTTGAAAGGACCCACCAGACTGATACAAGCGGACAGCAGTGGAAAAGACTGAATGAAATATGACTACTATATTGAGCCCTGCTTAAATATCTCTGTCCCTGCATGTCAGATTAAGATGGACGATGGGGATTGTAATGTGACATGGTAATGCATCAGGAAAGGATATATGACTCCTGCGCTCTCTGGCACAGGACCGCATTATAGTTTAGCCAAATTCCATGTGTTCTGTCATCTTCTCGCTGCAGTGCGGTGAAAAATTACTGCATCTTAAGTGCAGTCGTTGGCTTTTTTAGATCTTGGCAGCGTTCATAATCAGAACTAGACATACATCATGGTGGCAAGAGAATAGCAACCGTTCTTTTTTTTCCCTTTCTACTTTTTGGCTTGCATTTATTTTTATAATGACCTCACACACATGCTCAAATAATATCTAAACACAAATTATTTTGGGATTTTTAGGACATATGTCAAAGTATGTCACATAACAGTAATAGCTGAGAACTGCAAGCACAATTGCACTTCTAGAGGAGGAGAAAACATTTCATTACTCAAACATGGCCTTTTCATATGTATTGATTTCTGTAGAATATTCTGTAGAGACTATCACTGAATGTAAGTTGAAGTCTAGCTAAGTCTCTCACCCCAGTGTCCTCTTTTAGCTGCATATACTTTAAGTTTCTACAGTTACCATAGGAATAGAAAAAGGAGATATCTTTAGCATGTCTAATTTTACAAAAGAAATCAACATCACAAACTGAGCTCAGATGTGCCAACATGCCAAAGTCTGTAATCTAAAGTAAGAGATTTATTATAAACCCCAAACTTTCCCATCAAAGGGAACACTTAAAGGAGCATTTCACCCATGGGAACATTGATCTTTATTCAAAGTGGGTCATATATGTAGTCGAAATGTAAATGCAGACGGACTCTATCTCTGTGTTCGTAGTTGCATAGTGAGATCACCGGCGCCACCAGTCCGCCCCCAGCTCGAGCCAGTCTGGGCTTCTCGTCCGCGACAGGCAGGTCTTCTGCCTCGGCTGCTCTTCGCTATGCGGCTTGTAAAGGTAGCCACAAACACCTGATTCGAGCATCAGACTTCCGAAATCCTCTTCTTCTACATCATATTGAGTAACGTTACCCTCCGCTATTGTCATATCTTCACAGCTGGCTCCACAGTGGCTGTTAGCTTAGCTTCCAAACAAGATGGAGGATATTACTTTTAGTTTCAGAAAGTGAAGTCCCACCCACTGATCTGTAATAGGCCTGTAGCGTGAGCGGGTCCCGCCCCCTGGAATAATGAGGAGCTAGTGTTTGAAGTCTCTATACTTTTCAATGAAATGTGACTTCCTGCTTATTATGACGCAAAATGATGATTTTTACGTCATAATAAGCAGGAAGTAAAACACTTAAATCCTTATTTCTCCCATCTCAGGGGAAAATTAATGAAAAATCCACGTTTATTATAATATATGACTGGGTTTCTAACAATACAAAGCTTAATGCAAATGGGTGAAGTGTCCCTTTAACTATAAATCTTGCATTGGTAACACACCTCTATTATCTTTTCTGCTTGGGGTTGCCAGATGTCAAGAAAATAAACTGTCTTTTCTCATAAAAGGATACATTTTCTTCCCAGTGTTTTACTTAATCTTCTCAATCTGGCAGCCATTATCATGCAGTCCTACTTTAAAGGGATAGTTCAATCCGGAATGAAAATGCTGTCATCATTTACTCACCCACAAGTTGTTCCGAACAAACCTGTATGAATTTCTTTCTTCGGTTGAACACAAAAGAAGACATTTTGAAAAATGTCGCATTAATGTAACCCAAAAGTTAATGATGCAAAAAGTAAAGGATGATTGAATTTCCATTTTTGGGTGAACTAAATACAAATTGAATGTTTATTATTACATTTTTTAATTATTATAAAAATTATATTTTTTTACAATTCTGTTTCTCAGGTAAAAAAATATATATATATATATATATATATATATATATATAAGTAGAAAGTTCTATATAAGTAGAAAGGGAAAAAATAACAGTTGCTATTCTCTTGCCACCATGATGTATGTCTAGTTCTGATTATGAACGCTGCCAAGATCTATAAAAGCCAACGAATGCACTTAAGATGCAGTAATTTACTTAATTTATGCTTTTTTTCCCCCCCACAACTAACATTTAATAGTAAAAGACAGCTTAAAGAGGACGCTGGGGTGAGAAACTCAGCTCGACTTTAACTTGCATTCAGTGATAGTCTCAGTATGAATGTGGTGATCAGCGTGATGTGCGCATTAGCTCTCTGCGGTGTTTCATTTCGCACTGCTCTGACACTCATCTCTCATCTGCTAACGTATCCCAAGGGGCTGTGCTCCTCGGATGCTTTTCCACACACAGGCCTAAATTTCCCCCCAACATTCATTTGTTTCTTAGAACTGTACTTAACTGGTGGTGATGTAGCTTATGATAGTTAATGGGGTGCAAAACTAGAGCTATTGCTTTTTGAATCAACCCCAGTAGATGATCCAAAATAATTTTTTTTCAGACAATGCGTGATTTGCAGCAGCTCTACATCTGAAACGTATAGATTTTTGCTGTTTTAACATCTAGACAGCTGCCTACTGTCAGCATATGTGGCTGTCTTCAAAGGCAACAACTAAAATAGATCCTCATTAGTGATCAATTTGGAATGCTTTAATGGGATAATTCACCTAAAAATTGTCATAATTTACTCGCCCACAAGTTGTTCCAAATCTGTATGAATTACGTTCTTCTACTGAATACAATATATATATATATATATATTTTTTTTTTTTTTTTTGTTGAAGAATGTTGGTAACCAAAAAGTTGATGGGTCCCATTGAGTAAATGATGACAGAATTTCCATTTTTGGGTGAACCATCCCTTTAAGTGTGTCAAAATTCTAAGAATGACATATATTTCAACACATTCTCACACCCAAGGCGTCACTTTTTTTCACTTTCAACCATGCTTCAATATCTGACGCTCAAAGCACCCTTTAGCGTCCATATGTGACGCTTCGGTTATGGGTAGGTTTAGGCGTCATGTAACTGACGCTTTCGGAAGCGTCAATATTCGACGCACAAAGCACCCCCTAGCGTCAATATGAGACGCTTCGGTTGGGTAGGTTTAGGTCTGTGGTAGGGTTCTGCGTCTCATATGGACGCTAAAGGGTGCTTTGAGCGTCAGATATTGAAGCATGGTTGAAAGTGACAAAAAGTGACGCCTTGGGTATGAGAACGGGCTGTATATTTACTCTTATTCTTAAGAATATGATAATGATTGTGAATAATGATTCATAAAAGTTCTTATGTCTTAAGACTAGGGGCCAGAATTGAGCAGTTGAGTCCAAATTTTCTGAAGAGACTCGATCGCTTTATATGATGAAGATTTAATTTAGACTATTATTCACTTATAAACATTCATCAGTTCACACATCAGCTGTGGTAAACGGAAGCTCAAGCATGTTCACTTGAGGTGCCAGAACCAATGAGGTTCATTCTCGTGTTAAGCAGAATGTTTGAGCTTTTGCAATAACCAATGAGGTTTGTTCTCGTGCGTCAAGCAAGTATTTGAGGTACGGTACGGTTTATGTTTGCTGAACAATGTTTATATGTGATTAAAAGCCTAAATTCTCTGTTCATCATATTAAATGATTTATAGCTCATTTCCACTGAGCGGTACGGTACGGTACAGTACTTGCGTTTCCACTGCCAACAGTACCCTTACTTGATAGGAGTGGTTTAGCCTCTGCCGGAAAGAAGCGATCAACGTCATTTTTGCGCGAAGAAGAAAGCGACATAGTAAACAACAATGGATGACATACAGCAGATCTTGTTCTTGCTCCTTGGCATGTTTGTCACAAGACGACAAGCGCCGACATTAGGCGTTTTTCAATACCCAGTACATAAAGTTGGGACTTGCCAAGTCCGACTCAGGAGAATGACTCCCGAGGACGCGAGTCTGGTAATTCTGCAAATGGAACAGCGTGTGTCACTCAGCTCGCTCTAATGTACATAAGCGCCGAGCGCCCGGTGATCGCCTGGATCTCACAACCTGGATCAGATTTTCATAAATCTTTATAAATAAACCACAGATTTGAGCTTTAAACAACTACATTTATCGCCTGAAAAACTCTTAAAACTACATTTCGTGACACAATAACAGTAGTATTATATTTCAACTGTATGTTAAAAAAATGCCGCTTCTTATGTTATTCCCCTTGTAGCACGCGCAAGTGACGATACTCTGTCAACCAATCAACGTTCTGCAGTGAGTCTAGCTCCACCCTTCAGTAACCCTTACCACTGTGCTAGGTACCCCAACGGAAGGGTACCGAAAAAGTGGTACGGTACGGTTCGGCATTTTGGTACCATTCACAACTTTTGACAGTGGAAATGAGCCAATAGTCTCTTCAGAATATTTGTACCAAACTGCTCAATTCATATGGATTAGTTTTACAATCTCGTTTCGAACGTTTTAAAGCGTCAGAAATCACTCACAAAAATATCTTAATTTGTGTTCCGAAGATGAACAAAAGTCTGAAATGTTTGGAACAACATGTTGCTGAAAAACATTTTTTTTTTTTTTTTATCAAGTCAAAGCATAACCCTATTCTTAAGAGCATTTTTGAGAAGTTTTATAAATATAGCCTATAGTTTTTCCATGCGTTTTATAATGGATGAGGGCATTTATCCAGACAAATACAACAACATGGTCAACACAATGCAACTATTCACCATATAGGCTGTAAAGCAGTACATCATAATGTGGTGCTGAGCAAACCCTTTTTCTGGTCATGATTTCTAAATTTCTCAAGTTTCTTGGATTATGGTCATGGCACATATCCTGCATCCTCCACAAGCTGAACTATTACACGAAAGCTTCCCTCGCCATCTCAAGTTGATAAAAGTTTTTACTGGGTCTGAAAAATCTAGGAAGGAAAAGGATAGTTTGCTTCTCATTTGGTTAAGATGTTTGTGCAATGCTCTAGTTGCCAGCAGCAATGATGGCTGGCATTAGAGAATAAGAAATGTGCATGAATGCGTTCCCAGAGGAAGAGATTGGCTGCCATATCCCTGTTGATAAGATTAATGGGGCGTGAGATGCATCAGAGTGAGTTTATGGAACTCCTTCCGAACACCTAATGAGACTGCTATGTCTGAAAAAGCTTTTAGTGTGCTTGAGCTCTGGGTTGTGACCTCTGCAAAAGAAGGGTCACATTTTTTTTTAGTGTGTTTTGGCACAGGATCTCAGCATCTTTGCTTCTCTGAACGTACAAGCTGCTTTGACAGTCGACATTAAGCCTCTCAAAGCATTGTGTGCACATCCAACAATTAAAAAGGCTGCTTTGGTGGATATGAAGGTCACGTCTTTTGAAAGGAAGCCCTGTGTGAGAAGTTACTATAATGATTGTTTTTGCTGTGAAATAGTTTCAGCCAATGATTGGACAAACTGGAAAGAACTTCTCAAACTGGCAAACTTCAATCTGATTGGCTGATATACAGTTTTGTCTGCCAAGAATCAAAATTGTGTTTACAAGCTACTGGGCTGATGAAATTGAGCATTTTTGTTGAAGAATTTCAGGTTACTGCCATCAAATCTTTAAAAGATACATAGTTTTGTATCAGCTCATGCAGAACTGTATAGCTTTCAACAAAAACTATGAAAAACAATTGATTGTATTATTAAATGGTTTATATATTATAAAACAATGAATACTATACAAATATTATTATAATATAAATCATATTTTTTATAAAACTTAATAATTGCATAACATTTAAATGCCCTATGGTTCAAAACTTCGGGATATGTAAGATTTTTTTATGTTTTTCTAAGTTGTCTCTTAGGCCGTGTGTCCACAAAGCATTTTTCACGCGACTGGTGTGTTTTTTCAATGTTTTCGATGGGATCGCCGCGTTTTTAAAACGGCATGAGTGTAACGAGGCGCTGAAAGTTTTTTTCACGTGAAGCGCTGAGCGTTCGGCGTTTTTTACAGGTCACTGAGAGTTGAAGAATGAGTATCTCATTTCACACATATTTTGTTTGTGTGTTGATTCAATATTAAAATGTTGATACAATGTAGCGTATTTTCTCTGGCTCTTGTTTTAAATTATTTTGTTCCATTATTATGCTTGTTGTTGTCATCTGTTGGTGTTGTACAAGCAGAATGTGGCGGTTGGTCGGTGTGGTATTAGTCCCGCCCCTCCTCCACTGTGATTGGACGGTTGGGTAAAAAGTGTCAGTGATGAGCGCTGCGTTTTACCCAAAGTTGAACATTCTTCAACTCGTAAAAAATGGCGAACGCTCAGCGCTTCACCATGAAAAAAACCCCACTCAGCGCCTCATTACGCTCATGGCGTTTATATAACGCGGCGCTCCCATTGAAAAACAACTGAAAAAATACGCCGGCCGCTAGAAAAAATGCTTTGGTGGACACACAGCCTTATGGTCACCAAGGCTGAATTTATTTGATTAATACAATACAGAACAAACAGTATTGTGAAATACTTACTACTTACTATTTAAAATACCTGTTTTCTATTTGAATACATTTTAAAATGTAATGTGTTTATGTGACGCTAAGCTGCATTTTCAGCATCATTACTCCAGTCTTCAGTCACAAGATTCATTCTTATTATCAATATTATCAATGTTGAAAACAGTTGTGCTGCATAATGTTTTTGTACACATTATTTAATGAATAGAAAGTTCAAAAGAACAGCATTGAAATATGCTGTTATAAAGTTACATCTTTATGTATCTTTAGATGCATAAAGATACATCTTAAATGCATCAATTTAATACATTCTTGCTGAATTAAAGTATTAATTTCTTTAAAACTGATCCTACGCTGTTGAATGGTAGTGTATATTATTTTTTTAAGTAATCTGTGTGCATTATATTTAGATAAATAAATGGTGTTTTATCTACAACCATTCATAGAGGCCTTCATGCCATTATTTGAATACATTTTTCCAATTGTGTTTTCTACTATTTCAGAAAAATAAAATCAAGAAAAAATGCTTTTCAGTCAGAGAGTCTCTTCGACTCATGGAGCTTTGAGAATCACTGATACAGCACTTTTATAACTTCAGGAATCCTCTTAAAACAATTACCAAAGCCTCCGGCGACGGCCCAGACACACGCAGCCGTTCCATGTGAGGTAAGATCACTGTTTAGTCAAGAAGACACAGAAATCAGCACTATAGGCAGAAGCACACTGAGATGATCGAACGCAAGCTCAACACCTTCTCACATACACACCTCTTGAAACATGGTGAGGCGATCATTACAGGGGCTGATGTCAGTATTGATTACCTCCTCTGTGTTATCAAGTGAACACTATTGCCATTCCTCTTGCCCTGACTTTATTTCCACCAAAATAGAAACCATTCTACCTTTCTATTTGGCTGTGAACAGTCTGAAACAGTGTCACTTAAGTGATAGATACATAGATTTGATCGTGCTCAGACATGGTTAAAAGAGTCATTACTGGTGCTATTTGAAGCAGAAAAAGCGAATTTCAAGAAGTTTGATGAATTTTCACTTTTAGAAATCCCTAAATTCATAGTTAATGTTTAAGCATTTTGCAAAATATTGAGATCCTGATTCAAACAGCCACAAGATAAACCTTGTTCCTAAATGACAACGATTCGGCGATATCTATAAACCTTAAAGCTGCAGTCCGCAGTTTTTTCTCTTTGTCGCCATCTCTGTTCGAAATCTGCAATTTCAGTTATTCGCGGAATTATCAACTATACGTGCGTTGTGCCTCGGCATGGCACAGCGCGGATGAATCCAATGTTTTGAGGAGAATGTGTGGCTGTCAATCATCGCGCCGGTGTGGATACTGTCATTCGGAATCACAGATTCTACTTTTTGGAAGCATGACCAACATAATGATTTTCACCGGAAAATGTCGTCTGAACAAGTAAGTAACATCCACTTTTGTTCTGACCAACTAAAGGGAAAAAAAGCATTTCAGTAAATCGCGCTGATTAAATCTAATGATCGCTTATCATATCACGTCAAACCGTGCAAATTATAGTTTGTTCTCAAATTGTTAATGTTAACAACATCAGCATTGCGTGACTACATTTAATGCCCTTCCGATATTTGTCCTTGTTTTTGCATGGGCCCGGTTGCAGTCTCTTTTTTTTCTCCGAAGTCTTTTGCGTTTTACAGCGGGTGAATCTCCTGGTGATTGTCGTTTTAACCTTTCTGGATCCGCCATCAAATTGATAATTTAATTATATCAAGTGCTGTGAGAAAAGGCTATAAATCTCTGTTCCACCTCCAACATCCTCACACGCAATATAGCCTACTAGCCGAAACACCTTCTTTATGTGTACATAATGACGCAAAGACATGCTTGAATTTCCTGCGGAAATCCACCAGTATCACTGGAATTAAAAACATTATTACAAGCTTACCGTTTTGAATCGAGCTACGGCAAGCAGAGAGTTTTTAACACTGGCTGGTTATGTACTTGCTCAAAAATTTATTTTGGATAATTTTTAACCCAAAAAAAGCTACGGTCTGCAGCTTTAAATAATACGATCACAGGGGAACATTCAAATATGTGCGAAACATTTAAAACAGCGTCAAAAGCAGCATTTTCAACCACATTTATGCACATGTTACAATAATTCAAATTATCACAGAAGTACTGGAATAAGAGTTTATAATTCGGATATAAAAACTCTTATGTCTACAGTAGTGATCTAATTGCCTTTTGAAAGTAACTTGACACTTTCATCAAAGATTATATCATTACATCATTACACCAGTAGTTGGCGACAAGTGGCTGTTCAAAAAGTAGTAGTTATTAAATGAAGAGATGTACAAATACTGATTCATCCTGTAATGAAACTAGTGAAGTGTTTATGAGTGAGTCATTGAATCATTCATTCAAACCGACTTAATAAATAAATAAATAAATATATATATAAAAAAAATTTTTAATGAAACAGTTAGTTTGTCAGATTCTCTAGTAAATTACAGGTTATTTTGTTTAGCTGTCTTTACAGAATTGTTGGAGAGTTCTGATCTCTATAAAAAACTTTTTAATTTTTTTATTGGATTTTCAATTATCCAGAATTCTTTATTTGCATTTATCCATTCATTACCTGAGGATCGTGGTGTTGCTAGCATCATGCTGTACTGTATACTTTTAAATAATAAATATATAATAAATATAATAATATTATATAATTGTTTTATGTTCTGTTTTATGTGTATTTTTTTTACATTTTTCTAATTATATTTGTATTTACAGTATATGAATAATAATTTAAAAAAAAAAATATATATAAGTAATTTAAAGCAAATGTGAAGAAACTTGAATCTTGGATACTTGAAAATGTGAATATTTTATAATATTAAAAATGCATTTCATTTGTTTGTACATTCCTTGAGAACCGAACGCATACTGTGTTGTTGCTAGCAGTGTGCTCTACTGTATAATAATATAACATTTAAAAAATAAATAAATAACATTAAACAAAAACATTAAAAATATTATTATTATATTTGCATTTTTATTTTATAATATTACACATTTTTATATATATATATATATATATATATATATATATATATATATATATATATATATATATATATATATATATATATATATATATATATATATTTTAAAAGTAGTTATAACCATTATAACTAATCATGTCACCACAACTTGTCTAAATGAATACTGTGTAATCACCATGGGAAAATCTCAGAGTAAAACTGGGAGTTGTGAAAAATATGATACACCAGTGTTTTGCCATGAGAGGTTTATCTATGTATCATCTTTTTACTCTTTTAATTCATTTTATAACTGTATCATATCTTTTAATTTCTTTAATAACCATTTTAATTTTCCTTGCTTTTATATTGTGATTAGTTTAATTCCTTTCTCTAAAGCACTTTGAATTGCCATAGTGTATGAAATGTGCTATAATAATAAACTTGCCTTGCCTTGCCTTACTCTTTACGCTTCTGAAATGCTATCAAAAACAAATTATTTTTAAGAAAATTGTTGCCAGCTGCATAAAACAATAACTTAAGACCATGAAAATGCCTCTTCAGCTGAAACACTCAGCTTCAGCCTAAATTGTTTTGTTAGTTTATAAGTTGCCCATAACCCCTATAAATCCACCAAAATAGACCACTTTTTAACCAATTTATCCAAGCTGGAAACCAGTTAACCAACTTAGGTCGGTTTAAACAGTTTTGTTATTTTTTTATTTTTTTTAATTTTTTTTTAATCAGGGTTTCTGCTACTTTTGCTGGACAAATGTGCAAGCAGTAATAGGTGATCTTACTTGGCAAGCACTCTCCTACCACCTGTGTAGCAAATGGTTATGACAATCGACACCTGTGATTAATATTCCCAAGACCAAAGCCGACACCTGGCACATAGACAGAAAGTAAACTTCCTGCGGAGAGAAGACGTGAACATCAGAACTGAACAGACTTTGACAAAAATATGTTTTTTATAGTCAGAGTTGTCGCAATGTTCATGATGTCAGAAAAAAAAAAAAAAAAAAAAAAATGCTAGAGTGATTGACGTTTATAGAAAGTTGACTTTCACATGTTGATATCTTAGTGTAACTGTGACAGACACAATCTATCGTATACTAGAGAGAAGCTGATGAGATTTATAATGTGTCCACACCGCTGACGAATATCATAGCAAGAATCACAGGTCACGACCTTCCATCCATCGATCACATTAATGTAGACTGCTGTTTCAGCAAACCATAAGCCGTATTTCACAGAATGCAAACCACCCGTGACATCTGTAAATCACGGATATAATACGTCAGTTTCATTCCAGTGCCGAGGCTCTGATTTATGGTCGTAGAACCTGAATGAGGCTTATTCTGAGAATAGCACTATATAGGTGCAATTTGACAGTTCAAAACCAAGAGCTCCTCCAACCCATGTTCAGTGTGCAAAGTGAACAAAGAAAAAGAAGTTGATGAATTGACTTGCATCTGAACTTTAAAGGGGACTCAAACAATATATGTACAATAGCCATATATTGTAAAACAAATACACTGTAAAATAAATATTTCATAAGTATATTACTTTACCTTATGCTACTGGGAAATTACAATACTTGTGCCATAATTTATACACTTGCAAGAGATAAACCTTTCAGCTTTTATTTTGGCAGAAAAACTGAGGCCTTATTTGATTAAATTGTCTCGCAGTCTTTAGCGATTTGGTGAGGGCACAAAACCATATCGCACTTTCGATTTTAGTTCGTTTGACAGATACTTTGCCAAAGCAATGGCGCAAAACAATGTTAGAGACCTTTTATGTTATTAAGAGCAGTTTCAAAATATTTTCCATTCATTATGAAACTGAAAACCCTTTTTAAACAGGCTTTGCATTCACTGAAAAAAAAAAAAAATTCTAACCTAAACATTTTAACATTTATATTAATTTGTTTTATTCAAGTAAAAATATATAATTTAACATCACAATCTACATGAATTTATACCAACAATACAAATTTGTATGGGTTAAATCAGGTAGAAATAGCTCTTTAAGGTAAACATGCCAGGTTACCACTTTTTGCTCATGCTGCCTCTATATGTTCTCTAAGTTGGCAAGTAACTGGGTTTGAATCGGAGAGAAGACAAAACACCAAGAGTCTCACATCAATAGATCAGCCAGGTCTCTAAATACTAGTCCTTAAAATATATTTAGGCTTTGTGCTTAAATCGCCTTTGATTAATTTTATTTCAGTCAACATGGTTAAAACCTGTTTACTTGATGTGGGTGATATCAATATCCAATCACTATGAAATGCCAAATATTCACATGAAATGAGAGGTTTCATGTTTTCAAGTATCACAGGTAAGAGGAGTTAAATGGAGCGTGTCTTCTCATTGGACTTGGTTTATGATATCATGGGGAGAAAGGTGAGCCCACATTACACATTCATGAGGACAAAAGGTTGCAGTGCAGTAGTGTGCTAGTGCTCTTATGAAATGATAATGCACTTGACAGTTAGATGCACACACAAGCGCTTCAGTGCATGAAAGTTCCCCTTTTGTTCCCATGTAAACACAGACACAAATTCAATCACTGAAGTTGCTTCACCCTGTTCGAGTCGATTACCGGCTGAAAAGAATGTTTTTTTGCCATTTTGCAATGAGATACCACATTTAGACTTGGTCCAACACGTAAAATTACCAACTAAGGAATTCCTGTGCAGTTAGCATAATTTCCTATCACATTAAAATCTAAATTAAAATGAAATGAAAAGCAAACAAACCAGATCTCCTATGAATATTTTTCACTCTAATCATCAGGGCACTCATAATCAAATCAGCTTCCTGCTTTTTTATTAAGGTTCTCTGGCATATTTAACCACAGTTTAACTATTAAAGACAATCCCACATCTGAGCAATGTGTGTTAGTTTGATAGACACATCTGAAACATGCCATCTCTAATTCATGAAGGTTTTACAGTGTGATGTACAGTAGTTAAATAGATGTGCACGTGTAAAACTCTGCTATGCAGTCTCTATCATCTCAATACTTGTTTGCACATTTCTACACGAATACTGGGGGTGTTTTGGTTGGTTGTTACTGTAGCCAACAAACCTGGTGGCAAACCTCTGACATGACGTTTCAGTCCCTAGGTACACCACAATGTCCAGCATTAGCTCATTTGAGTTTAGTAAATTGAACAAGCATCATAAAATTAAATAATAAAAATAAAAATAATAAAAATAAAAATAAAATTATAAAAATAAATAAATAAAACAAGCAAAAAAAACTAAAAAAAACTAAACAAAATAAGTATGAAATGAAGAGCAACAGAAGCAAACATTTAATTAAACATAGAAATAATATAAAAAAATATACCAAAACAAAACAAAATAAACAAACTATAAAATAAAAAATAAAATAAGCAAACATTTAATTAAAACAATAAAATAAAAAATGAAAAAAATACAAAAACAAAATAAAACAAAATATTCAAAAACAAAATAAAATAAACAAGAAAACAAAAAAACTATAAAATGAAAAAACTAAATATGCAAACATTTAATTCAAATTAAATTAACTACGCAAAAAAGTATCAAATACAAATTCAGATAAAATAAGCAGAAAATAACTATGAAATAAAAATAAAATAAGCAAACATTAAATTAAAATAAAGGACTAATATAAATTAAATTAAATTAAATTAAATAAACAAAAAATAAATCAACAAAAACACACCATAAAAAATAAAACAAATATACAAAAATAAAATAAAATAATAGAAAATGAGAGGGCATTATTATTATTATTATTATTATTATTTTCTTCACTAGATTACAGCCTATGCTTAATTGTATGAACCTTCTAATGGGTGTACTGTAGCTGACATAAGAAGGTGTCCGCATACTTTTGGCCAAAAGTAACAGTATACCTGTCGTCAATAATCCACAAAATATTTGAAGTGTCCATAGCACAAATGTGCATGATGCGTTTAAGAAAATAAAAGCAATAAAAAAGTATCAGCAACCACTAACAAGCAAGACTACAATGTTAAATGAAATACCCACAAATAGAGACACTGTTTATATCTGTCATTTCTTTAAACACAGACGCAAGCGACAGAAGAATCGGAGGGTGGGTTTCGGTTGCCGTAGGCTGATGATGCGTTGAGTCACCGTACCTCGTACGAACCGAACTATTCCTAACAATAGCCACCCATTGGATTAACAACCGTGCCCGTGTAGGGAGGAAGCGTGCGCTGGCGGGAACGCATAAACCATAACCTGCGACGGAAAAGAATAGAGATTAAAGCATCAGTGCTTGGTTAGGGCTATGAATAGTCATATAGCTTTGATTTAGTGGTAAACAGACACAGTGAGTCAGAGATAGAAAACACTGAGGGTTTCTTTCCCCTTCCAGAGGCTGCTGTGGTTGTCAGCTTTTGTTCTTTCCACAGGGGAAGATGAAAGGGAAGTGATGTCATTAGTTTGCATTTATGTAAGCGTGAATGCGGAGATGGTAACAACGGCCATGTCTGGAAACGAGAGGTGATTCACTGACCATGAAGGAGTTGCAACTACGACACTTGCAGGATTACAGATAATGATAATAACTTACTTTGTCGACGAAACTTTCCTCAGGGCAACTCTCGAGTCGTTTCCATACCTGTCAATTCTGATTTGAAATGGGAACACGTATCTGTATGATTTCTGTGCTTCTTGACTAGCATAAGTGTGTAACTTCCACTTCACGTAGATGCCAGTGACCTGCGGCTTTCCGTGCATTTACTGTTCTCAACTTATTGGAAGTGACACTTTGAGCCAATTTTCGTTTCAGCTTTCTGGCCCTTCTGCCAACACACTTAATGCTTTACAATTAGGCTGCTTCACAGGAACAGAGACGGTGCTGGCAGCAGAGATTTATTCCGGCTGTTTTTAAAGGATGTCGTGAGCAAGGGACCAAAACTGCACTACCAGTCAAAAGTTTGGAATAATTAAAGAGGTTACGAAATGGAGAATTAAAAAGGTTTGTGATGCTCACGCATTTAAGAGGTTACTCTACAATTAAAACATACTGCAAGTTTCAGGCCTCAAATTAACTCCCTAGTCTAAAATATGAAATATTCTGTTCTAACCTTCTTAACATCCAGATTTTGAAATTGGGAGAAACGCGGTGTCATGATTCTCCTTGACATGCACATTAATATAGATGTGTTCTGAACAACTCATGTTTTTCCATCAATCACAAGAGCGATACTGCTGTTGCATTAACAATGTCGAGTAAGACTATAAAACTCAGATGTAAATGCACTGCACCTCCAAAAAACTTTGCATAGCCTCCCTAAAGATCCGAGCATTACATATGCATGGCTGAAGTTTATTTTTAATGACGTTCCTAAGCGACTGACAGAGAAAGATTCCAGATTTCACTACTGACTGTTTTGTGAATTATTCTTAACATGCTGCCGTTTTTTTTCAAAATATCTTCTACTGAAAGATACTGCAGTACCAAGCATTTTGTCCTCAGAGGCAACTCAGGTAAGTACATGTGTATTTTTAATCTCACTGTTTCAACACTGGACACAACAAAATGTACACTCCACATCCATTTGTTCTTTGTGTCAGAATTAGCACGAGCACTTGGAGTACGTCAGAAACAGAACGAGGCATTCGTTTACTGTCGGGGATCTGACATGTTGTGTTGTGCCATATTGCCCCAGAACGCCCACCACACACAAGCTTATTGGTGGAGAGGAGACAGAGTGATGAAGCCAATTAGTATATATATATGGGGATGATTAGGAGGCCATGATGGATAGAGGCCACTGGGCAAATTTGGCCAGGATGCCGGGGTTACACCCCTACTCGTTTCCAAAGACATGCTGGGATTTTTTGTGACCACAGAGAGTCAGGACCTTGGTTTAACGTCTCATCCAAAGGACGGCATTTACTGATTACTGTAGACAGCATTACTGATTATAATGAGTTATATTGTCTTTTATTGATCTTTTATCATTTCTAAGCACAATACATAGTCCTGCTGCTGCATTATGGATGGACCATTTTTTTTTTTTTTTTTTAAGCTTAAATATCTCTATGTCTGTCAGTGCTTGTCCACTTCCAAAACAGTGTCCTACAAATGTGGTCAATTTCTTATTCATGACGTCTGTATGTTTTTGAATAATGTTTTAAAGCACCTGATTAAATGGTTTGCAGATGTATGATGCACTTTTTTTACAGTGAGAAAGTTAAGATCTTGACATCATTTCCTTGATATATTACAATAACTTATGTTGGGGTTACAAAAAAAAACAAAGCTTTTTTTTTTTTTTTTAAGCTAGTGGTACAGTGTGTAAAATAGAAAATAAATAAAATAAATAGCTTTGTGAACACTAAGAAAGACAGGATGTCTATAACTATATAAACAGTTTAATTTAATTACTCATAATAAACATAATTAATCAACCACAGTTGATTATTTTAATGCTAGTGGTACAGTATATAAAATCAAATACATGTAATATAAAATAAATAAATTAAACACTTAAAAAAATTATCGTGATTTTAACAGTAAAATGCTGTAAAAATGCTACAGTGAAAAACTGTTAATTGGTTAACAGAAAGTTTCCTTAATATGTACAGTAAATAACTGTGATAGATCTAATGGTACATTTAATGTAATTTTACTGTAAAATACGGTTAAATTTAAAGTTTTTGGAAGTGAAAACGAACAAGTCATTGTATACTTTACAGTGAAAAAACATAAATTGACATTCCCACAATTCCCTGCGTGACACTTCACATTTTATGTATTTTTGTTGAAATAACTATGTTTCATCATAGTTTTCTTAGTGTTTTTTTTTTTTTTAATCAGTTATGTACATTAGGGTTTTATGTTACATTTAATGTTGTTAAATTAATGTTTATTGTATTTTTAAAATGTCATGTGTGTTACCATGATGGTGTTTAATGTTGGTGTGAATGACACTGTGCAGCTTCTATATATATATTAGTATTAGTATTAACTGTCTTGTGGAAGAACTGCTTGTGATGAGCTTTGATTGATCATGTGACTCATTACTGCCGTGATTGGTGGTTGTCAGTGTATTAGAATGGTACAAAACAGATATTAATACTTAAATAGGTCGGTAAATGAACATTATATCAGATAATGAAATATGGTTTATTACTGTAAATTTTAAGGTAAGTCTGTAAAACCTAAAATGTTGCTACTGTATTTTTTACGGGAAATTCCTGTTAACCACAGGTGCCATTTGGAGTAATTAAATAGTTTTAATTGGAGACGTGCCACTCTTTTGAGTGGAAAATGTTATGTGTTGTTCAGAGAAAACAACAGAACTTTTACTCTGACAGATGTGAAGATGTTGAGCATGGTGAATTATTCATGGTGGCCATATTGTTTCTTCTCGATTTAGTCACTGGGGGAATGTTAGTGTATGATGCATCTGAATAGCTGGAACAAGCTTGATGAAACCCCTGCTGGATAACACACTCAAAACAATGCTCTCAATTCAGGGACGGCTTTTATGAGATCAATTTTCTTATAGGGGGTCGCAATAGCACACTGCAGACGTGAGAGTCAAAACAAAGCGAATTGGCTCTTTGTAATAAGCACATTAGGATGCAAACTTGTGCAATTCTGTCTGAGAGCTAAAACAGACATTGCATGACTAATACTGGGGCATTTTATGACTTAAACAGATGCAGAAAATATCGAGGGCTTCCATCATATCTGATTTATTGAGTACTGAAACATTACCATATTCTTATGACTACAATAGATGCAAGTCGAGTCACCAATACTTTAAAGCGCATTTGTTCAGCTCCCGACTCCTCAGTCACGCTGCAGATAGACGGGCGGTGTCACAATATGAAGATGACCTAGTTTTTGAGGCGGCGTCTCTTCTGCGCCATGCCCTGTGCAATCCTTCAACTTCTCAGACAGATTAAACGTTCATTTGAATAATTATATGCCTGACCGTGCAGGTTTAACTTCAAATATTAGTCATGATATTCAGAGCCGTGTGCTGTGCATCGGCTACGACTGCGAGAACAACCTTCAAAAGGTTCCGAAATAAGGATTTTAATAAGATGTTTTGACTGAAGATACAGTAATAAACACAATTGTGATGATTTATGGATTATCTGTGTTCTTCAAGCCATCTTGGGTATTTTTGTATTTTCATAATGCAATGCTAATCAACATAGCCTTTAACACAGTACAGAATGTGTGTATTTTCTGCCTCATTTTGTGATAAGAATTTTGGGTTCAGAACACTAAATTGTCATTATAAAGTGAGTTTGGACTGGAGCACAAACATGGTTTAAATATCATAAATTGTTGTGTTTTGTGTTACAAATGAACTCAGGGTCAATTCTATGTTGTTTCAGTAATAATTCAAAAATTTAAGTTAATAGACTAAAATCCATGATAGTCAAATTAAGTAATAAGTTGTGAATAACCTATATACTATACTAATAACAAAATAATATAATGTGTTTAGCATTATGTCTATACCTCTAAAACTTGGTTCAATTTGTTTTACGTGGTTTTTCTCCTATACATATTATTATAATTTAATTAATATTAGTTTTGTAAAATGTAATTAGCATCATTACTCCAGTCTTCAGTGTCACATGATCCTTCAGAAATCATTCTAATATGCTGATTTTCTGCTCAACAAATGTTACTATTATTAATGTTGAAAACAGGTGTGCTGCTTTTTTTTTTTTTTTTTTTTTTTTTTTTTTACAAAATGTGATGCTTTTTATTCAGAATTAAAAAAGAAAGGTCAAAACAGCATTTATTTGAAATAGAAATCATTTGTAACATTATACATGTAAATTGAATGCATTCTTGCTCAATAAAAGTACTAATTAAATATGACCCCACATTTTTGAATGGTAGTGAATATTTGTTTGTAGATGAAACACACACAAAAAAAAATAATCGAAATTTACACTCTATATTTCCCAATAGCATACAGAATGTTTTGATTGAATTTCACTGACATATGATACTTTGACCACGCTGTACAACACACCGGCATGTAGAGCTTCCTGAAAAGCACAGTTTCTCCCTCTCGCTAGAACAGCATCTAAGGGAATGTTGTGTGCATCGCAGTCAACACCTGTGGCTCCCCGGAGAGCACACTGTCTGGGAAATCGAGTGTAAAAGATTGCACAGCTGACCCCAATTTACAGCCGCCCTGCTTGTATACACTGTTTCGGCGGGCCAGCACTTTGTGGACTTCACTTCAATTATAAGGTGAAAAGTGACGGAAAAGTTTGACAAATTCATCTTCACATCAAATTGATAAGTTGGTCTTACTAAAGACAATAAAGATGATTTCATAAGAATGAGCAAAGTCTGAACTGTTACGCCCACAAAATGCAAATCAAATCGGATTGCAATTAGCAAAAATGTAAACATTTACATTTACATTTACATTTACATTTATTCATTTAGCTGACGCTTTTTATCCAAAGCGACTTACAATTGCTATATATGTCAGAGGTCGCACGCCTCTGGAGCAACTAGGGGTTAAGTGTCTTGCTCAGGGACACATTGGTGTCTCACAGTGGATTCGAACCCGGGTCTCTCACACCAAAGGCATGTGTCTTATTCACTGCGCCACTACCACCCCAACATTTAAATGGAGGCAACAAATTATGTAAACAAATATGCACTTAAAACTGTGTGTATATATAGAGAAATACATATACAATACATTACAATATAATAATAAGAATAAATGTTTTTATGTTGTTAAAAGAAGTCTCTTGTGTTAACCAAGGCTGTGTTTATTCAAACTGTTTTCTATTTGAATATATTTTAAAATATAATTTATTCCTGTAATGCAAAGCTGAATTTTCAGCATCATTACACCAGTCTTCAGTGTCACATGATCCTTCAGAAATCATTATAATATGCTGATTCGCTGCTGAAGAAACATTTATTATTATTATTATCAATGATGAAAACGGTTGTGCTTCATATTTTTGTGGAAACCATGACAAACATTCATACACATTCAAAAGTTTGGGGTAACTAAATAAATACATATAATCTTTAAAAAAATGGGTTGTTTCAATCATATTTGGATTAAATTTGTATTTTTTTTACCGAAAAATGGGTTGATACAACCCAGCATTTTAGAGTGTATTTTTTTTTCTATATATATATCTTAATTATTCCCAACTTTTGACTGGTATTGCATATGTATGTATGTATGTATTTATTTATTTATTTATTTATTTGTATTTTTTTTCTCTATATATATATATCTTAATTATTCCCAACTTTTGACTGGTATTGCATATGTATGTATGTATTTATTTATTTATTTATTTGTTTATTTGTTTATTTGTTTGTTTATTTATTTATTTATTTATTTATTTCAAACTACAAATCGTTTAATGTATTCTTTATTATTTAGCCTATTACTAGCTTTTTTCCAAGTGCATGGAAGTGTATGTATTAAAATGTTCCGCCAGAGTGGCAAAGTGAAGAACCCCAAAAAGGTTCCTCCAGGAACATTTCATTTTTACAGTGTACAATAAAAATAGGCCAATTGTAATCAATGGTGCCCTTTTTCACAAAACAGAACTTATTTAAAAAAATAAAAAAAATAAATGCTGTGCTAGCAGCATGCAGATGTGTTAGACAAACTGGGTTAAACTTGCCCTCAACCACGCAGCCAGGAAGCGCTTTCAACCAACGTTCAGACGGGCAGGAGTCGGCGTGTTCTACAGGCTCTCCACTGTGCCCATTTGGGCCTGTCCCGTCCTGCTGGGCTCCTGATTGATAACTCCCCTCAGTCGGCTGGTTCTCTCTCAGTGGAAGCCACTGGAAGTTGGTGTGAGGCAAAGGGCGCAGTCACCTCTGGAGTCAGGAGGGGGTGAACGAGACGTGACCTACACATCCGCCCCAATACTGCAGCCAAATGATGCTTTAAACGCTGCCAGTGAGCAGCAGGGGTAAGAGAAAGCCCAGTCCAAACCCTGAGAACTGGTGGATGGAACTATCCATCACCTGTGGCCATTCCACTGCGCCATAACCACACACAACATGACAGCTTTTGGATTTTGCTGGCCACACTGAAAGTTAAAAGCTGTGCCAAGGAACAAAATGCAAAATGAGAACAAGATTAATATGATTTTGGACCAATGCGACCAATGATATGAAGAGATATGATTCAACACTTGTTACATAAACTTAATTGCATTTTGCAGAGGACAACCAGTGCAGTCTAGATCTGAATGAAAAATAATTTCTCATAAACTGAACTTATTTTAGATTCAGCTTTTAACATTCTGGACATTCTCTCAGTCAATATCACAAAGTGCATCCTGGGATTCTTTTGTACTCAATTTAAATAAATAAATATGTTTGTTAACATACTGTGCATTTAGACTGTTTTGACTATTTCAAGCAGATCGATCATTAATCATGAGAAACTTAAGATCAGTCAAAGATGTTCAACATTTGTGTACACACACATTCACTATTATTATTAATATTATCAGTTAAGCTCATACCTGCAACTGTTGCATTCCACGATTAAATGTTTTGCATATGATGCATATTCTCATACCCTCTTCATTTATTTAATGGGGAAATTATTTCAAAACTCAAGAATAATCATACCTTAGATTTGGCCAACATAAAAAAAAAATAAAAAAAAATAAAATAAAAAAAACTTAATGTAGGCACCATTTGAGTACATGAATATGCATGATGGTACCATTAGAGACTCTAAAGTTATGTTAGTTTTCTGAATTTTTACTGCATTATCGGATGTTTGTTATACATGTTGCTGATAGATGAGAGCCTGTGGATATGCAGAATGTTTTACTGAGTCGATTACCTCCAGGCGCACTTGACTCTCACAGCCCGTTTGACACAAGAGCATGAAACTGCATATAAACATGCACACTCTATATATACATAATACACACAATTGAGTGCTAAAGGGGCTGTTTAGGAACCCAGGCAACCAAAGCAAAATAGAGCATCTACTTTTGAGTTAATAAGGCATGCCAGCAAGCAACTTTGGCTTCAGCTGGAGGGGGAAGAAAAACCCTAGAGCGAGAGAGACAGAGAGCGGGAGAGAGATAGAGTTAACACTATGTGGGTGAATCTCATGAAACCTGTCATATTTCACCCCAAATGGCAATTTATGATTTGTTTAAGAAGAAAAAAAAGCACAGTTGTTAGAGAGGTTCAGTCATGATAACCTGTTCTACCCACGCTATTTTAAAAAACTCACTGGACATTCTCAAGGACTAAAATATAGCTAAACTAATGCTAATTCATTTCTGGGTTATATAACTACATTTAATTTATTAGTTTATCAAAACATTTTCACCAACTCTTAATAACAAAATGCCATTTAGTATGGCTGTATTTGTTGTACTACCTTTAATTGTGCTTAGTGTGACAGAGAGAATGATGGAGATAGAACGATAGATAGAACGATAGAATGATAGATAGAACGATATATAGAACGATAGATAGATAGATAGATAGATAGAACGATAGATAGATAGATAGAACGATAGATAGATAGATAGAACGATAGATAGATAGATAGAACGATAGATAGATAGAACGATAGATAGAACGATAGATAGATAGAACGATAGATAGATAGAACGATAGATAGATAGATAGAACGATAGATAGATAGATAGATAGAACGATAGAACGATAGAACGATAGAACGATAGATAGATAGATAGATAGATAGATAGATAGATAGATAGATAGATAGATAGATAGATAGATAGATAGATAGATAGATAGATAGATAGATAGATAGATAGACCAACATTGCTGACCATTGGTCATCTTGGTCTCAAGATATCGACCTTCCTTCCTTCCTTCCTTCCCTTCTGTGTTGTCCACATTAACAGACGAATTGGACTAATTGGCTGTCAAACTAATTTAATTTGAACTCATTAACTCAATTGATAAACATGCTGTTTTGGATCTTCTTCTGCAGTGTTCTTTCTAAATTTGTCTTTCAGAGTTCACCTTCAGCCAGCAGTTCATGAGCACCTGAACGAGAATCTGACATTCAACAGGCTTTATTTTCCCCCCATTTCTGAGCCTCTTATTTGCAAACTATTGATTTGATTTTGTCTAGCCTGCCATGAGAATGGACCAAACTGCTTCAGGAGCTATCAATAACTTGTAATGTGCAAAATGAGAAAAACAACTTTTATGCAGCATGTCAAGTCAAGTCAAGTCAAGTTTATTTGTGTAGCGCTTTTCACAATACAGATTGTATCAAAGCAGCTTCACAGTATTAAATTAAAATAATACAACAAAGTTTTTTTCAAGAGGAATTTATTGATTGATAAAATTAAATTAAATATCCCCAAAATATCCCCAACTGAGCAAGCCAAAGGCAACAGTGGCAAGGAACCGAAAAACTCCATCAAGTGACCTGATGGTGTCCTAAAACTCCATCAGGTGACCTAATGGAGAAAAAAAAAACCTTGGGAGAACCCAGGCTCAGTCGGGGGCCAGTTCTCCTCTGGCATTTATGAGCTAGAGGCCGGATTGTAGTTTGAACTGTAGGATTATAAGAATGCCTGGCTGAAGAGATGCGACTTTAATCTAGTTTTAAACTGGGAGAGCGAGTCTGAGCAACGAACAGTATCAGGAAGACTATTCCAGAGTTTTGGAGCCAAATGTGAAAATGCTCTCCCTCCTTTGGTGGTTCTGGATATCCTAGGTATGACCAAAAGCATTGGATTTAGTGATCTTGAAGAGCGCGATGGATTATAGGGTGATAGAAGATCCGTTAAATAGACAGGAGCTAAGCCGTTTAGGGCTTTGTAAGTCAGTAGCAATATCTTATAATTAATATACGGAGCTTTATAGGTAACCAATGCAGTGATGATAAAATCGGTGTTATATGATCATATTTTCTTGATCTCGTAAGAACTCTAGCGGCGGCATTTTGGACTAACTGTAGCTTGTTTATTGAGGATGCAGGACAACCAGCTAATAAAGCATTACAGTAATCCAGTCTCGAGGTCATGAATGCATGAACTAACTTTTCTGCATCAGAAACTGATAGCATATTACGTAGCTTAGCAATGTTTCTAAGGTGGAAAAAGGCTGTTTTTGTAACATATGAAATATGATTTTCAAAAGACAGGTTGCAATCGAGTATAACACCCAGGTCTTTTACTGTAGAGGATAAAGTAACAGGACATCATATGATGTTAAAGTTGTATTGTGCGAGGTTTTGTGGGCGGTTTTTTGAACCGATAAGTATTACCTCTGTCTTGTCTGGATTTAATAAAAGAAAATTACGCGTCATCCAATCTTGTATATCTTTAACATACTCTTTAACCTTTAATTAACCACAAATTTAGCGTTTTCATCCGGCCGTGATGAAATATATATTTGAGTGTCATCAGCATAACAATGGAAACTAATTCCATGTTTCCTTATAATATTTCCAAGTGGCATCATATATATTGAAAATAACAGAGGGCCTAATACAGATCCCTGCGGCACTCCATAGTTTACTGGAGTTATGATCGATTTTTCTCCATTTAAATAGACAAAATGGTAGCGGTCAGATAGGTATGATTTGAACCAGCTTAGTGCTTGTTCTTGAACACCAGTATAATTTTGTAGTCGATCTAAGAGTAATGTATGATCTATAGTATCGAACGCAGCACTAAGATCAAGTAAAACTAGTATTGAGATACAGCCTTGGTCAGAAGCTAAAAGTAAATCATTTGTGATTTTAACAAGCGTAGTTTCAGTGCTATGATGCGGTCTGAATCCAGACTGAAACTTTTCATAGATATCATTTTGTTGCAAGAAAGAGCCCAGTTGAGCGGACACCACTTTTTCTAATATTTTAGACATAAATGGAAGATTTGAAATGGGTCTATAATTTGCTAGATTATTATGATCTAATTGTGGTTTCTTAATGAGAGGTTTTATAACTGCCAGTTTAAATGTTCTTGGAACATGACCTAAAGATAAAGACGAGTTAATAATATTGAGGAGAGGCTCTTCCACTACAGGTAACACTTCTTTCAGTAGTTTAGTTGGTATAGGATCTAATAAACATGTTGTTGTTTTAGATGAAGTGATAAGTTTATTTAACTCTTTTTGTTCTATAGTTGTAAAGCACTATAATTGTTCTTGCGGGGTGATAATTGAAGCTGAATTATAAGGCGCGATTGAAGATTGAACGTTTACAATTGTGGTTCTGATGCTTTCTATTTTCTCAGTGAAGAAGTTCATGAAATCATTACTACTGAACTGTAACGGGATATTTTGTTCGGGTGACGTCTGTTTATTTGTTAGTCTAGCCACGGTGTTAAATAAAAACCTTGTATTGTTTTGGTTGTTTTCTATTAGTTTGCGGAGGTGCTCAGCCCTGGCCGCTTTTAGGGCCTTTTTATAACGTGACATACTGTCTTTCCACGCGATTCTAAAGACCTCTAAATTAGTTTGTTTCCATTTACGCTCTAAAATATGGGTTTCTCTCTTTAAAGCATGCGTAGTATTGTTATACCATGGTGCTTTATTTTTCTCTCTGACCTTTTTTAATTTAATAGGTGCAACCACATCCAATGTTCTAGAGAGAATGGTGCTCATAGTGCTAGTTAGTTCTTCTAGTTCATCTGTTTGTTTGGGTTCAGGCAGCAGCTGAGACAGATTAGATAAGCAATTTGAGAAATTATCTATGGTGGATGGGAGGATTGTTCTGCCTGGTTGATAACGCGACGCCGCATGACATATTACAGCAGTATGTAATATGCAAGTTACCATGTAGTGATCAGTGACTTCATCACTTTGTGGAATGATATCTATATCGATTGGATCGGTTCCATGTGATGTAATTAAATCGAGTGTATGATTAAGACGATGTGTTGGTCCGGTGACGTTTTGCTTGACCCCAAATGAATTTAATAAATCTGTAAACGCAGCTCCTAACGCATCATTTGGATTATCTACGTCAGTGATGCGCGGGTCAATGTATAAACAACCCGCACCCGACCGACGTTTTCAACTAACCCGCCCGCAACTCGGACCGCAAAAAAAAAAAGAAGAAAATATTGTACCCGACCCGCTTCCTGAGCCGCATTTTTTTAAAGTAGTAAATGCATAGCAAGAAGTACACATGACAAAGCCAGCACTTTGGTCATCATCTTTCATTATTTCGGCAAATGTCTCCCACATTTTGCTCTTTCTGTTTTTTGTATTTGCGGAGCTTCCACTCCCCAGTCTTCACCTTTTCTCTTGCCGCCTCCATCTCTACCTGCAGACTGAGCTCGTGCCTTCGCGCCAGTTATTCAGCCAATAAAGTGTAGCAGGCCTATGTATTTCATAGAAAATTGCATGTGAGCGGAGCGGGAGCGAGCGGGCGGATCTTGGACAGAGCGCAGAGCGGCATTTTTAAAAGGATGGAGCGTCGCCCTATTTCCCGCTCCAATTTCGCTCCGCGCACACCACGATTCTGAAGCATGCTCAGCCTGACTCAGTTGATGACTGCAAGATGGATTCTATTTTCAGTCAAAACTCGGCTCAATAATGGAGTTCAAAAAGTAGGCTACTTCAAAAAGGAAAATAAGAAGTCATACAGGTAGGCTACACTATAATATAAAACTAACTATAATGTGGTAGAAGAAAACGAATGTGGAGACATCGTTTCAGTCAGTAAAGATTCATTTTGGAATCTAAAAAGACACATCTCTCGAAAACATGCAGTGTGCTATCTGAACACTCTGGGAAGAAAGCAAAAGGTTAGCAAATTGAATGGCCTACGGTAACTTGTAACAAAGTGTAAATTAAATATAGTGTAATATTCAAACAATTGATACAAGCCCATTTCAATTTTAATCCTGCGCGCTGCGCAAAAGTTCAGTTATAAGAATGTTGGCCTAATAGAATTTAGCCAACTTTTAAAACGTTTATGTATATTTTTTTATATTTTTGTTTATATAAATTTTATTTATATTATTAGGCCCATTTATTCGTTTTATTTTACAGCAGTTTATGTGTACAATGGATATAAGCCCATTTAAATTTTAATCGTGCGCGTTGCGCAAAAGTTAACTTATCAAAATTCTGGCCTAATAGTAAATTTATTTAAAAGAAATGTATGTAGGCTATATTTTTGTTTATATAATTGTTATTTATATTATTAGGCCCATTTATTCGTTAAATTTTACAGGACTTTGTGTAGGCTATATTCCTTATAGCCTATAGGCCTAATTTGAAATAAAACATTTCTATTTGAAAAATGTTGTTGTTGCTCATTAGTTGTTTAGGAGGTAAGGCTGTGGTCTAAGCTAACAGTGATATACATGTAGATTTTTTTTCCTTTTTTGGAGCGAGCGGGGGGCGATTTTGGTGGAGCGCGGAGCAAACTGCGTTGAGCGCTGAGCGATAATGAGCGGAGCGGCCTGATGTAGCTTTGAGCGGGGGAGCGGAGGGGTGAACAGTTCCGTGAGCGATGAGCGGAGATTCTCACCGCTCCACTCCGCTCATATGCTCTCTAGTACTATATAAATTACAAAGGTTTAATTGGCATCTTTATTTCAAACGACCCGACCGACCGCGACCCGAATATCATTAAAAATATTTTTGGATGACTCGTAACCGCGGGTGACCGCGGGTGACCGCAGGCACCCGCTCATTTCGGATCAACCCGCGCATCACTGATCTACGTGTATGTTAAAATCTCCAACAATTAATGCTTAATGCTTAATCAGCATGTGGCTTAGCTAAATTTATTAAAAGCATGTCATATACTGAAAAAAAAAACGAAGGTAGCTTGTGATCCAGTTTTTATTTATTTGTGTGGAATGCATTTAACAGAAGATACATCAGCCAAGACATGGTTGACGTGTTTAATATCAAAAGTCTTGATTATTTCTGACATTAGCGCAATAGTACCCTAAAAAATGCTAAAATAGCTATTTGGCTATTGGTTAACCAATGTTAAGTGACGTTAGTCAGAAAAGAAAGATGCAAATTTATTTATTTTCATGAAAGTTTACAAAGGCAAACTTGTTTTTATTAGGAAAAAAATGATAATATGGATCATGGATAATAAGACTGAGAGAATAGGCTATTAAAGAAAGTCAACATTTACATTTACATTTATTCATTTAGCAGACGCTTTTATCCAAAGTGACTTACAAATGAGAATCTGTGAGATTTATGTCATTCTAAGATCTATTTTCACAACAGGAATATGATAATAAAAAGTTGTCAAGTCAGCCTTACAAGTGCATCCAAGAAAAGACAAGTGATTTGTATAAATGTGACAGTGGTTATAAAATGTCATTGGCACATTCACCACTGTAAGAACCAAGAGTGTTGGCCTGTTATTTTAATAGAGACCACCAGAATAGCCTCGTTGAAGCAGAAATAAGTGGTGATGGGCCGTCAGGAGGTGAACACCCTGTGGTGCTTCAGTGACTGAAATGGCACACACTGCGGCTGTGTTCATTCAAAATCCTGTCAGATTTCTCGAGCAGAAACACAATATGATCCGTTTGCCATGAGCTCAATTATTACACTAGAAATTTAGAGACACTCGGCTGAAATGAATTATTTTAAGTTTTCATTTCTTTAAAGTTTTTTGGTCTTTGGGACAACAATAGTAACTTTGTTGTTTTTACAAATCAAATCATAAATAAATCACTAAATTCTTTCATATTATTTTAACAAATTATTCAGTTTATTTTTAAAGGAAGAACAAAAAAAAAAGATAATTCTAGGCAATTCACACTATTTTATAAGCTTTCATGGCAATTAATATAATTCACCATACAAAAAACTGCAGCTTACTTTTGTCTGTTTGTTAGTTTGCTTAGTTTTTTAGCACTATATATCATTTATTTGGTTTCACTTTATTTTTAAATTCTTCAAAAGTGTTAACTGAGTAAAAAAGGTTTTTTTGTTCAGATGCTGAAACGTACAATACGAACGCAACAACAATACACAAGAATAGCTACTCATGAGATCACATTGGTTAAATGGAAAAAGATGAATGAAATCTCTGTTATGAATAAAACTGGCAAAAGGGCCAAAACAGAATGAATAAGTGGAAACTTGCTATTGCAAGCATCCCTTCTCCACCAATTATCCGTTTCCAGGGTCGCTTGTACTGCTCCTGTACTCCAGGATTGTTCAGTGCCACCTATTGTTGGCAGCTGAGGAGAGTTGCAATTACACGTGAAGCACTTTGGGCATATAAACAGAGAAAAGTGCCAAACAAATGCAATGATTCATTCATCTACTCATCCTATTCCCAGATCATCCGGCCCGCATGATTGCTGAAACTCTGCTGTACGAACATAAATGCCCCGGAGAACGCCAAACTGAATTGCATACAGAAATGTGTCATGGCCTTATCCAGAAATAAATAGCCATGCTTTTACATCCAGTGAATGCACGGCCTCCCAGCGCTCCATCCTCCCAGCGTCTCACTTCCTGATGCATTCTCACGTATTGTTTTAAAGGACAATCAGGGAGTAAAATGTAATCAAGCAGAAATAGTCCCTGTCTGGCAGGTGAGGAGCCGCAGTCAAACATGATGAGTTTCATCAGAGAGCAAATGTGACACCAGACAATATTCCAATCAACTGTCTGCAGGCTGTTATAGCCACTCATCTATACCTGACGACTGGAGATGACATCGCCTTCTCACAACCTGCTATTGCATTATAGGTCATGTTCAAAAAATGTTAACCTTATAACCTGTATAAGAGCAGTTCAAACTCAGGAATTCATCCTGACAACTGGTCAGTACCATTTAAACTGGTCACATCATGAAGAATCAACTCTTCCAATGCAAATATATTGAAACTTTCAGAAACTAAAACATTCGCCACAGTCCATATAGAGCAGTTATTGAGACTAAGCTGTAAAAACAGAGCAAATCAGAATGTTTGCATTTCTGTTTGGTGGTGAAACTAATGGTGCAGAAATGAAACGCCTCACCTTTGACACAAGACTGCCCACTGTAAAACATCAATAAAGCTTATTGGGTGATCAGAAACTTGGCCCAGTCACATAAAGAAAGTCTAAAGGTTGGATTAAAAGGTGGGAAAGTTTGCCAAAACATAGCTCAACTAAATATTGGCAGCTCTTGGTGATACAAAACATACAAATTAAATAAATTATATTATCAATATAAGTAGATCTCTGGGGCAAAAAAAAAAAAAGGTTTGATAAACTAATATTAAATTAAAGCTGCAAGCAGCCTTCTGGGGCCAAGCCTTCCAATGGTTCCATGGGTTCAAAAAATAGTTTAAAATACTTTGCTTTCAAACCGTTATACGAAACTTTAATAACCAAAGTATTCTTACTTCTTAACTTCTTACCTCACAGAAGAAATGAGTTCATCCAGCTGCTGAGGTTCAGTAGTTAAAAAGAGAATGAACTCAAAATGAAGATTTTTTATATAAATTTGCTGCATGTAATATTTATGGAGTTCCTTTCTCAGGAACTAAAACAACTTTCCCACCACTTAAGGCCACAGTACTTCTTGCAGTCTGGGCATGTGCCACACAGGATTCGAACCCACGACCGGAAAGGTTTGGGATTCGTGACATGTGGTTTAGCAACTTGCACCACTCAGAGGACGTGTATTACAAAGCTGCAGAGGAGAGGCTTCAGTGTAAGAATGAGCACACAAAATCATGTTAACGAGATTAGCATGCTAAGATAGCTTAATGCTAATGTAGCTTATGGTTATCCTGATAGCTGAAGAGCCACATTAGAAATAATGGCATCTGGTTAGCATGCTAACCAATTATTATGCTAAGCTAACTAGCATAAGGCAACAAACACAGGCTAGGTCAACTTTGCGGACAAATATCTCGGGAACGGTAGCGAATAGCAAAAAACTGTTCATTAATTTCTATGCGGCTTGGTCCAAAGATCATCTGAGCAAAATTGAGCAAGATTTGAAGGAGGAGTACTGAAAAAACTGTTTACCATTTGCTTCAGTATGGCGGACAGTCACATTCTTGGAAAATGACAAATGAACCAAAAGAGCCATTTTTCATATCTCATGACCCGTAGGTGGCGCTGTTCCCAACTTTGGCATGGACCCTCAGACCATGCTTCCGATGAAGCATACCAATTTTCGTTTCAATTGATCAAACTTTGGCCGAGATACAGCCTCTGAAGCAATTTTGTGCAAGTTTGCGACACCATAACTTTTGAACAAAGATGAATAAAAAAAAATCTGTTCAGTAATTTCTGTGCGGCTCAGTCCAAAGATCATTTCAGCATTTTTGGACAAAATTGAACAATATTTGAAGGAGGAGTAGCGAAAAAACGGAATACTGTACTTTTCAAAATGGCCACTACTGTAATGGGTGGAGTCTTAATATAAGCTATTGATTGTGATCACCATGATGAGAGGAATCAGGTGTACTAAGTTTTTCTAGATCAAAGGGTTGAAAAGTTATAACCATTTCAATGTTGACATTTTTAACTGGTGGTGGCGCTATAGAGTTGGTCCTAGGGACTCAAAAATTGGTCCAATTACTATTCATTACCATCACTAGAAGTGTACCAAATTTTATCATTTTCCTATGTTCCGTTGATAGGGCTGCCAATGACTCCCATTCGGGAAAAATAATAATAAGAAAACTAACAGATACAATAGGGGATTAAGACCTTTCTGGGCTTGGCCCCTAATAAAGATTTGTAAGCAGCTGCATAATCTAATTTGTTTTACAAATTAATAAATAAATAAATACAATTGAATTTTGGGGGGAACTATACCTTTGCAGTAGTGTTTTTATTACATTCACTTAGATTTCAACCACCTATTTAGTTCACTCATTCAATACAATTGAATTTAAATCCAAATATGTTAATGACAACATTGCATTATCAATGTAACAAATGTAGTGAAAGTTAAACATTTTTTTTTATATATTTATTTTCCTACATCCTAAAACTCCTTTTTCCAGCTCAAATGAGGGGATTTAAAATTCCAGATTTCCAATGTCATCTCAGACTTTTTGGAATTCACCATATGTTTTATTTATTCTGAGATGGCATTACAGAATAAGACTGATGTTATGAGGCCACAAAACCCTATTGAGAGAGCAGCGATACAATCTTACCCTTGGCTATTATTTATTGTTATCAAACTAATATCTATCTCAGAAACAAAGCCAGGGGTCAGATAAACATATGATACAAATCTACCAAAAGGATAAACTGAGCCCTTACAAATCACTTGAGACGCACATGAAATGCTAATCTGTAGGCGCAGTGCAAAACACAAGTAAACTAATATGACCTATAAAAATGCATGCGTATAGTATGTAATGTAGAATGACACATGCTCAGAGCAAAACAGAAAAACGCATCTCCCACCCTGATTTGAAGGTTAATAAAAAGAAAACACTACTATCAGATCTCTTGCATGCAGGAGAACCTTCTGAACCTACTGCGGTTTCTCTTAAACAAACAGCACTAAAGAAGACACCTATCAAAACAAGTGTTTATTAATAATAACTCTAACTTTTCATGAGAGGCTTTACCCATAATCCACTTCTCTACATTACCTGAAGTTACCACATCACAAACAAGCAAGGCGGATGCTGTTATTCCCAGAGAAAACACTTAAACGGCAAATATTCTGGCTGCATCATTATTCAGAAGGGCTTTCCCATTTGTCATTTGCATAATAAATTGCACAGATGTAGCAGAAAATACGTGAAATTAAATATAACCTTAAATAAAACAGTTTTTACTCGGGATACATATTAAGAATAAATTATGGACTAAAATGTAAAGAAATTCTTATCACATCATTATTGATTACATAATATTATACACAATGTGATGTCTTGATTGTATGATTTTAATTCAGGATTTAGCATTAAGCTTTGTATTAGTAGAAAACCTGTAGTATTTTCGAATTACTTTGCTTTCCACCCTCATATCCCCCTGAGACGAGAGATTTATGTATTTTTTGTCTGGAAAAAATCCTCCGATGACGCAAAAATCATCATTTTGTGTCATCGGAGGATTTTTTGGCCAGAGGCTAAAGACTACAGCCAGTAGTAGGGGCTGTCCCGCATGTTCTCAACCCACCCATAGAGGGTGGGATCTCACTCACAGCATGTACACAGTGTCAGCCGTCTTTCTTTGGAAGCTAAGCCAACAGGCTCTTGTTCTGTGGAGAAAGCTGAGTAGTAGGGGTTACCATCCTCTTTTTCCCGGACATGTCCAGCCGTCGAGATCGTCCAAAATGTCCGGGATTCGGCTTTTGCTTTCTGCAGTCGCCATTCATTGTTTACATGCACACCTTTTGTTTCAATCTAACTGACTTCATTCTGATTGGTGAATCTGAATGTAGTGTTTACATGAACGCTAAACAAGTGATCGGTTGAGGTGCGTTTTAACATTGCTAAGAAAATTCCGTGAGAGAAACGAGACCGGTGCGTCTCACAGGTGTCGCTCATCAGTGATCACGCCACCGGCCTCTCATCGTTCTCCCACGGCCCTCAGCCTCGTCCTGCTCGCCACAGTAAACATAATGAATGGCGACTGCAGAACGCAAAAGCCAAATTCCGGACATTTTGGACGATCTCGAAATCCCGGGCAGACTCATCACAGAGACTCACTAGTAGCCTAGCCTTGTAACTACTTACCCGTAGGTGTGGCTTGGGAGTGGCCTCCTAGGGCAGCGAAGCAAGTGCATTCTGGGAGTTGTTGTCTTTCATCCTCATAAGCCAAACATACATTTTCTGGCTTTTCTCAGTCTAGAAAGCTCCAAATTACATAAATGACCTATTTTAAATACACATTCATCTTTCCAGAGGTGAAGTATCCCTTTAAGAGGTTAAATGATATATAACCATCTCATAAAAATATCTTAATTGCTTCTTTGACAATGAGATTAGATGATTACAGATCAGAAATAAACTGAGCTCAAAGACTGCCATAAAAACCAAAGGTTTCAACTTGAACTTTGGCAAAGCTAAATGATCTGAAATGACATTCATTTTATTCATCTGTACTATTACTGGATGGCCACATTTTGTTTCTTTTCTCTTCAAACTAATATTTTGAGAAACAGAGACCAATTGTTGTCCTACTTAAATTCGACATGAAGAAACATTTACAAACTATGTAATTCAACATCTTTTTTAAAAATGAAACATGCTAGTATTTAATGAGAAAGTGAAACATAGGGCTTAATTGTATGCATCAGTGATTGGATGGTGAAAAGTGCTTCAAAACAGCGGGAAGTTGAAGGGACGGGATGGGTGACATCAACCGAAAAGGAAAGTCGTTTCAGAGGTGGGTAATTACATTTTGATAAGAGACTATGGAATAATTAGTCATTCACAATTAGACCATACGATGTGTATAAGAAATTAAATATCCATGCAGTCCATGCTGCTGATTTCATGTTGACTTTAAATGAACCATAAATGAAAACCTAAACAGCAACTTTCTGAGCAATGAAATCTTCCTCAGGGAACGATAACAAAAACGAATAAATCCCCAAGAGCTACACGCTAAACACATTAAAATTCATGTCTAATTGGAGAGACTCTAAAGCAGGTCCTCTGTCGTAGTATGTGGGTGACATACTTAGGAGAGGATTGAGGAACTGCTGGAGCAGTTGGTGAACTGAAGATGTGCTCCAGGCCCTGGCCGCTGCTCCGTATGCTGTTTTATGCTTACAGATTATTTACTCACAAAAATAACATCTTATGCAATCACACTGCCCCACATTTAAAAACAGAAAAAGATGGCAAAAAAAATAATAAAGAGAGTTAATAGTATGAACATGAACAAGAACCTTAAAGAGAAAACCTCAGCCACTACATCGACAGTACTTGTGGGTTTTCTTACAAATCCAGTGAGTATGATGAACTGGCTCCATTTGAAGCTGGTGTTTTGTTGCTTCTCTTGAGTTTGCATGGATATTGTATATGTTATGTATTCATTGTCAAGTGTAGCCTATACAGCATACTGTAACAACAAAGTGAGATGTAGTATAGATCATTTTCCTATGCATAAAAGGACTTTGTAATATGTTGACCTAAGTGGAACCATGCCCTAACCAAATGCAATGCGAGTCCTGCAAGAAACCTGTCTGACAACAAGGAACGCAGGAACGATCTGTCTATCAGAAAGGCACATCAACGTCTTGTCTCTGTTTGCGCACTCTGGCATTCCCAATGCCAACGCGTTAAACATATAAACACATAGGCCTACCTTGTTTTTTCATGACATCCTTAAAGGCCCAGTGAAGTGCTTTGAAACGCGCAGCATTTTTCAGTGTGGTGACGTGACTTTCACTGAAACAGGAATACATGGCGGGACACAGAGCAGCTCCTCCCCTTTTTTAAAATAGCCAATAGCATTTCGCTTATATCAAAGCTCGGCCAGAGCCATTGATCAATTTGACAGCTTATGGCAACCAAAGTCTAATATATTCCCCTTTTAGATTTAGTATGAAACTGTTACTAAAGCAAAACAGTGATGCCAGTGACACCCAAGCTAATATCTGATTGGACTAAAATACCGCTCCTCATTATTTCTGCAGCGTCATGCAAAGTAGCCCCGCCCATTATACAATCTCATTGGACCCAGAGCCGTTGAAAACCCATTCTAATTCGACCGAAGTATGGATGCTTCTTCAGCATCTCGACAGGTGCATATGTGTGCACAACAGCACCTTAGAAAAGTGACTTGCCTACAGCCCAGCCTCATAGCCTGAAGTGAAATTGTGACCATTTGGGTCATTATGATCTTTTGATGGTGAACATTAGCCAGGGCAAAGTTTAATCTGAATCTCTTTAAATGACACTCGCTATTCTCAGAAACAGTGTTCATACTTTATAGTTCTTGGGATGATAACCACTTATTGGGAGATGTGATTGGTTTGGAAGTGTATGAAATAATAACAAAAAAGAGATTATGGGCACTTGCAAAATTAATAAGGGATGACGTGCAGTAAACACAGTAAAGTTTGGTTCTCTAGTGTAGCCATTCAACCCTCCGTACAGGCAGACAGCATTTGGTGAATGCCCTGCTTTGCTATTATATGGGTAATATATTGGTAATGGGTAATATTGGTTATTGGTAATTGGTATGGGTAATATATTAAATGTGTAATTCTTTGGGTTATGAAGGATGTAAGTGCATAAAATATGAATCAGGTCATACTACATAACCGAAGCATGGAAGTGGGTAATGCAAAATGCATCACATACTATGAGAACAAGAACATGAATCAGATATGAATGGCATATGCATCACTCTATATCATTCAGATGGTGTCTGAGGGAAAATAATGTGTAAGGAATTTTACTGGAGAAATATAGATGGAGTCAAACCCAAGGGGTCAAAGATTCTCTGGTTAACACTGCCCTGTTAGACATGCCATCTGGTAGCAAAAGGAAATGGCAATATAGAAAGTTTGAATGGCACTGAACTGGTAGCAGATTGCTGCTGAAGGCTTATCACTGTCTGAATCACAAACTGACAAGAAATGTTTTCTTGCTGATCAAAGTCTAATTTAATCTTTGACAGAAACTCAGCTCAAAACTTCAGTTTCACAAGGTTGTGTAAGTAATCAGTTGCAAGACGAAAATAGCCTTGAAAATTTAAAAACATTTCAATATTTCTCTTCCTATTTTTGCTTTGTACAGATTTGACAATCCATCAAACAAATATAATTATTAAATGTAATAAAAAGAGTCAACTAAACCATGATGAGCCATTGATATACATATTTTTTTTAACACAATAAATATTGTAGTTTACACAATTTGCATCTTTCTCTCATTTGTGGCATCATTTCCAACACAAACTAAACTGTGAAAATATGATTAAATTGTGTGTATATAGGGTAAATAGAAAGTTAGCCATGAAATTAGCCTCATAAAGAAGACAGGTTGTTTTTTCAATCCACCACAGAATGAATGATGTGAAATGTGGTGTAAATGAAATTTGTTGGTTCAGAAAAATGAGAACCATTTTTAGTTAGTGAGGGAGTGCAAAGTGTGTTTTAATGGAGTTGGACCCAAAGTGCTCATTGTTGTAAAAAACACACCAGCTCCTGAAAGTTCTTTTTTTTTTTTTTTTTTGCTGCATTCCTAAATGTATTACTAAAGTTTCAAGATCTCGTTTCATAATATGTGTCAGCATAGGTGATCTACTATCCTATTATAGAGAGAGCAATGCTTTTTTCCTGTGCACCTGGAAATCTTACAGTTTGCGTTTTCTTTTTTGTCCTGAAGCAGAGCAGATCATTATTAAACCTGTTATGAGTTGTTCTTTCCCCATCTCAGCATCTGTGTAGTGAGCAGGACTTCTGGAGGAAAGTAAATTGAATTTGGTTGGCTCCCAAAACATCCTGGTGTTTATTTGGTCCAGATGCAATCATTATAAGGGCCTGACTGCTGTCCGAATATTTTGTTGCTTGGGGCTAAAATCTATCTTGCTTTCTTTCTTTCTTTCTTTAGTCTATTTCTTTCTTTCATTTTTCAGATACCCTTCCTGGTCTTGTTGATTCTCTGTGCACACCTCTTAACCCCACAGGATAACCTCACACTAGATGTGTGTGGGCAAATGTTTGATATTGAATAATCTCAAAGCAATATATTTGCACATGAACACAGGGAAATTGCCAACGCAGAATATAGGATTTATTTTTAGCCAGTCCATAACTACATCACACGGAGGGATATTGGATTGCCTTTCATTCTCTTGTACATTGAAGCACATCATTAAAGCCATATATAGCATATTAGAATATTGCATTCTTATATTTTATTTGAGACAAATGATAACTTAAGCTCTATCCTAACCTGGTTATTTTTCACAGATATACATTGTGCAATAGCAAAAGCTAAGCCAATATTCTTTCAATGTTATGATTAAAAACAGAAAGACTTAACTTTTGAATTGGGCACTTTTCATGCATAGTGTACAAAGTCTGATCAAGTTGTGATTAACCTTCAGAGAGGATTGCCTGTCATTCTCAGGAGGTCAGACTAAATATTGCATCTATCTATCTTTTCATCCATCCATCCATTGTTCTATCTATCTGTCTGTCCATAAATACAACCATACATCCATCCATCCATCCATGCATCATTCTATCTATCCATCTGTCCATTCTTCTGTTTGTCTGTCCATCCATCCATCCATCCATCCATCCATCCATCATTCTATCTACCTATCCATCCATCCATCCATCGTTCTATCTATCTGTACGTCCGTACGTACGTCCGTCCGTCCGTCCGTCCGTCCATCCATCCATCCATCCATCCATCCATCCATCGTTCAATCTATCCATATGTTCGTTCGTCTGTCCGCCCATCCAGACATCCATTGTTCAATCTATCCATATCTCTGTTCGCCATCCATCCATCCGTCTGTCCATTTATCCATCCATCCATTCATCATTATATCTCTCCATCTGTCCATCCATTCATTCATCCATCCATCGTTATATCCATCATTCTATTTATCTGTCTGTCTATCCATCCATCCATTTAGACAATATTTAATATTTTTTCATTTGATTATACGTCAAAAATTAAGGCAACAACTGATAGTTTTTACAGTGTAATAAAAAAATCAAGCTTTCACTACAGTCTAGCACATATTAATTCAACTGAATATGTAACAATAATGACAGCAGAGAAGGTCAAAACCTCTTTGACAGGCTTTAAAAGATATGGGAAAGTGCAGCATTCGACCATTCACAGAATGTTGTGAACAAAATATTATGCTTAAAGGTTCAGAAATGACAATCAAAAGGAATCCTGCAAATTAACAGTTCACTCATAGTGGCCAGAGCGGTTATCAGAGGAAGAAATTAAAAGAAAATGTCCTTTTTACACTTTATTTATTATTTGGCAAATTAATCTCTAATTGCATGGCAGAGAAGTTTTTTAAAACAGTTTTAAAACAAGTTGGCAAGCAAAACTTGTCTCACATAAATTGGCTGTTCGGATGGGTCCTGGTGGGTGGAATGAATTTCCTGTCTGGGCTTCATTCTCTCGTTTGTAGCTGTCAGGCTCCCTGAGCTAGATTGTGGGATAAAGCAAACTGCTTTGGGAATGGAGGAGGACATTTATTTTCTAGTTTCATTATTTAAAGACTAACATGTGCAGAGTATCCATGTTGTATCATTGCAAAGAAAAAAACATCTGACAAAAGAAAACCTCATGATTCTGAACAAATACACATCTCACTCATTTTGTAAATGCCAAGACACCTAGAGACCAAACAGAATACCAAAGCAATCTGTTAACAACCACTCAGAACACCTTAGCAGCCCCTTCTATTTACAGTGGCAATGGTTTAGTGTTAACTAGGCGTACTGAAAAACTGTCTTGAGTAGCTCATGACATGAGAGTCCAAGCAATCCTAAAGGTCCACATCTCTTTATATCTAATAAAACCTTGTGGAAAACATTGGGGTGAAACCATTTGTAGGTGAATTTGACAGGAACTGGGTAGGAATGCAGGAAAAACATTTTAATGAACCTTAAACTCAGGACTTGAAACCACAGTCCTCATTTTGTCGGATTTGACACTAATGATGTACTTCACCATCCGTTTGGCTTTGAAATGTGCTTTACTTATGAAAAGTTCAGATGCAAAAGCCTCTAAGTGCCATCTGAAATATTCTTCTAGAATGATCATTTTTATCAAGCTCATATATTTAAGTTCAGTAATTTCACTTAAATAGCAATGAAAATTACCTATTAATTGTCATTTAAGTGGAATGACTGAACTTAAATATACAAGCTTTATAAAAATGATCATTCTAGAAGAAAATTTCAGATGGCACTTAGAGGCTTTTGCATCTGAACTCTTCATATATACTTTGAACAATTACAGTCTTCAAAACCTGATCAAGACTCATACAGAGAGCATTATAATGAATTCTAGCCATGTATGTACCCATGTATCTCTCTAAAACTCTTAATTGCAAGATTTATCTGGCAAGAGGGCAAGGACTGGTGTATTATCGGACAGCTTGATTATTTATTTGACAGTGAGATAAATGTTAAGGAAAACACACCATAATGCTTCGTTCAAGTCATGACTGATTGTATTTATGAGAATACCATCACAATGATCTGATATTTTTTAGTCTAGAGTAGACTTTGCAATTTGTTCGTCAAGAAGAGAAGAAAAAGAAAGAAAGAAACACAAAAGGTCCAATGCATCTGTTTTATTCCAACAAAATCCTTTCATTGTTAACAACTTACAAACTTGTAAGCATGGATATGCAAATGCTCTCTATGCATAGAATACCTGGATGATTAAAATGCATTTGTTGCAGGTTGTTGTTTGGTTGTTTTTCTTTTATCGTTTTTGATAGTACACTAGTGAGGTACTCAATGGTGACATTTGCACACATTTTTGTCTGGATATTCATTACTTGGGAACTTTTATCGCCATGGTTTTTAACAACTACTATGTGCGGAGAGACTCAAACTCTTATATCACATACAAGAAAAGCCCTGTTTTTTCTCTCACCTTAATCTGTGGATTTAAATCCGATGGTGGACCTGCCGGAGGAGCTGAAACGGAACTCAGATCAACACGCGAGACATCGGAAAAGAGGCAGATAAGCGGGAGTTTTGTAGCGTCTCAGACGGAGGTCGAATAGGCCGCCTCTCACTTCTATCATTCTTGGAAATGTAAGATCACTTTGAACTCCGTATTAACGTCAGATTGTGCTTTGAATACCGGGACTCGAGTTTAATGGCGTTTACAGAAACCTGGGTTCACAAGAACATTCCCAGTTCGCTTGTGGAGATGGATGGTTTCTCTTTAATTCGGGCGGATAAAGGGGAGTCCTCGGGAAAGGACAAAGGAGGAGGTGTCTGTGTGTATGTGAGTAATGTATGGTGCACACAATATACAGTGAAAGAAACCTGGCTGTAATCCTGACGCCGAATACCTCTGGCTACGTTTGAGAACTTTTTGTATCTTCCAAAGGGAGTTTGGCAATGCTATTTTGTGTGTAGTGTATATCCCCCTCCTGATGGTAACGCATCCAGACTGCTTTCAAAAACAGCTACAGCGAACATTTTGGGAGACTTTAATTATTTTCTTCCAGAACCTTTTTTTTTCCAGTATGTCAAATCTGAACAATAATGATCTGGATGCATGCTTTTGTATTAAGAAAGCCTACAAGGGTAAAACCAAACCCCCTTTATGACCACAATATAGTTAATTTAATACCAACATATAGGGCTGTTTTAAAAAGAAACAAGCCTCTGGTCAAGACGGTAACGATATGGGATGAAGGAAAGCACTGAAAGGGTGTTTTCTAAGTACTGACTGGCCAGTATTTCATTTGAATGCAACTACAGAGACAACTACGGACTACATTTGCTTCTGTGTGAATATCATACTCCCTAAAAAGGAGATAATGGTGTTCCCTAATAATAAGCCTCACATAACAAAAGAAGCAAAAGCCTGCATCAATAGGAAAAAAAGCAGCTTTTATGAAAAAGGACCGGGTCGAGTAAAACGTCTTCCAAAAGGAACTGAATAAACTATTAAGTTAGGAAACGTAAAAAGGACTACATAACAAAACAAAAAAAAAACTTCTCATCTTTGAACAACAAAAAACTGTGGAACTCTCTGAGAACCATTTTTAACATGGATTGTTAAAAACAACATCTCAATGACGATTTTAAGAAAGCAAATGAGTTGAATGGCTTTTTTTTAATACGGTTTGATAATATTGATCCTGTAAAGGAATGAGAGATTTGACAAACTGTTGAATGTGTAGAGGAAGCTAGATTCCTTCCTGACCCTCAAGAGGTTACTTCACTTTTTCGGAAAATTTACACAAAGAAATCAACTGGGCCAGATGGTATTTCGGCTTATCTTTTGCGGGAGCGTGGGGAAGAGTTAACTCTAGCATGGTGTCCAATTTTCCAGCAATCGCTAGACAATCACATGGTCCTCTTGTTATGGAAAAAGACTATTATTACACTCGTTCCTAAAAAATCTGGTGCTGTTGACAATGATTGTTAGGCCAATTGCTATAACATCTATAATTATTAGTTGCTGTTGACCAATGATTTTAGACCAATTGCTATAACATCTATAATTATGAAATGCTTGGAGAAATATATGGAGTTCAGACTGAAATGTAATGTAAATACATTATTCGATCCATATCAGTTTGCTTATAAGGAGAGGCGGTGGACTGATGATGCTGTTAACAATGTCATTCATTTGTTCATTGATTGTTAATTTACTTGGAAAGCCCACATTGATTATCTCAGTTTATACTACAGGGCCGTTGAATGCTTGAATCTGATTGGTTGACGAACGTTCTAAGGTGTGCATTATTTTCAGGGAAACGCACGGCTAAAGTAGTTCCAGGCAGGTCTTGACCGCATTACAGTTCCATATCACTTCGCGTAGTCAACTGTAATAACGGAAAATAGGATACAATTCATAACAAGAAAAAGCATTTCGCCCCATGCGCTTGATCTGCAATTTTCAATGTCTAGCTTCACAATCAATAGAAACATGCAGTTTAATTTGAATAAATAAACTATAAAGTCCTATCTATAATCAATAGAAAATTAAACTGAATACAGGCTAAATAAATGGATAGTCCTGCAGCACGGATTTTAATTGCAGATAATAACAAATAAATAATTATTGATAGGCCTACTAGTTAAAAGGGCTTTGGGTTTCATTTATTTGGCTAGTCTACTGTCATCTGTCAATAATAGAAAAAAAAAAAGAATTAACGAATTAATTAAAACGATTGAATTAATTAATAAATAATAATATTGACGCACATGCTTTTCTGTCTCATTTATGCAACATCTCTCTCTAATAACTGCATTAATAACTGCATAAAGCCGGGAACACACTTTAAGGCCGGTTATGAATGTAATTTGATACTTTGACTGATCATGCCCGCGCGTGTTCAGCGCGTTACAGTCTGTGTTCAAAGTCGGTGTTTAAAATCTGCTGCAGTCGATGAAAACAGTCAGAGAATGTGTCAGCTAGTCGTGTGTCCCCAGCATTAGTCTGCTATCAGCGGCTCAAACCTCCGTTACTAACTCTGAAATGACGTTTTGGAATTAGCAACGGAGGCATGGGATTAGATGCGTAAGAAATTAGTCCTACATACAAGAGCGTTTTAATGACAAAAACTTTACAAACGTCTTGAAATACATAATCTGAACAATGTTTCGAGGTGTGGTAACTGTAGTATAAGCGGAATAATTGACTTCAGGCCGTTGAATTATTAGAAAAATAATGCACACCCGAGGTGTAACGGCCACTCCGCTTCGCGTCGTGACCGCATTACCACCTCGGGTGTGCATTATTTTTCTAATAATTCAACGGCCTGTCGTCAATTATTCCTTACTTAAAATGCCAGCAACTATTGTATTTTTTAAGAAGACCTAGGTTGTTTGGTGTAAATCAGAGGATTATGCAATAATTTTATCAAGCAGTTTTAGGGATGCAAGCTTGGTGTGGCAATCTTTCGGTCCAATCAAAATCACAGCTTGCACATCTTGTTAAAAGTGCAATAACAGTCATGGGTGTAAGAGAGTACACATCACTTCAATTAATTTATGAGTCGTTGGTTTTGAAGAATGCACAGACAATAGTGAATGATTCAAACCATGTTTTATTTCCAATGTATCCACTTCTGCCATCAGGGAAGCGTAATAGAGTCCCACTTTGTAAGAGCAAACGTTATTTTTTATATTTTTTTTATATCTGTCTCTGTTAATAGTTTAAATATTAAGATTTAGACATTGTTATGAATTATTATTTTTAGTATTATTATTATTATTTCCATTTAATGTTCTTGTTGTGTGTGTATGTTGTTTACTACTGCAGCTTTGAGTCCAAGACAAATTTCCTGAAAAAAGACAATAAAGCATACTCTACTCTACTATTTCCAGTTCAACTATTGAACGAAATAATTGCAGCCATTATTTTTCAACATCTTTTTACACATTATTTGGAAGAAAGATGAACAGTTTTCTGTTTCCAAGATGATAACTAGCACCAACTGAATTAGGCATGCAACATGATGAGGTCATGTGACAACAATAAAGCACACTGCCGTTTTGAAAGATTTATCATTGCATAATGTGCTCTGTTTCAGTCTATTTTTAAACTCGATTTGCATTTTCCTGAAAAAAAAAAAAGCTGTGCTTGCAAGATAAGCATAATAATTTTAGGTAAGTTAAGGTTTTTAGCTCGATTCTGTGTAAATGAAATGCAGCATCAGAGTTGCTTTTCCATACCTTATTTTCAGTCAGCTGCACACAAGAATCGTCACAGTTAAATATTTTAAGACAATGCCAATCACAATGCAGTATGCAAATATTAAAGGGATAGTTCACTTTGAAATACATTTTTGGTATGTTTTAGCTTACCTCAAGGGCATCCAAGATGTAGGTGTCTTTTTTTCCGCAGTAGTTTCAATTTTGATATTTTTAGGTCAAACCGTTCTTGTCTGTCAGTCATATAATGCAGGTCTATGGTCATTATCTCAAAACACAAGCACAGAGTCCAAATTAAAACAATTCCCCGTCGTCCAAATTAAACAATTCCCCATCGTAAGTACACATTGATGGCCTAAGACACGAAACGAGCGGTTTGTGTGAGAAAACGAACAGTATTTATATTGTTTTTACCTCTTATACACAGCCATGTCGAAGTGATCTGATCTGACGTGTACGCAGACTGGTGCATAGATATATACACACTAGATGTCGCCTTTAAGACATTCGTTCCAATGAACTGCCGTAGACAAGGCGACATCTAGTGTGTATATATATATGCACCAGTCTGCGTACACGTCAGATCAGATCACTTCGACATGGCTGTGTATAAGAGGTAAAAACGATATAAATACTGTTCGTTTTCTCACACAAACCGCTCGTTTCGTGTCTTAGGCCATCAATGTGTACTTACGATGGGGAATTGTTTAATTTGGACGACGGGGAATTGTTTTAATTTGGACTCTGTGCTTGTGTTTTGATTTAATGACCATAGACCTGCATTATATGACTGACAGACAAGAACGGTTTGACCTAAAAATATCAAAATTGAAACTACTGCGGAAAAAAAGACACCTACATCTTGGATGCCCTTGAGGTAAGCTAAAACATACCAAAAATTTATTTCAAAGTGAACTATCCCTTTAAGGAGTCTTGATTTTGTGTTTAGGCTCTACTAGAATATGTGTTCATGCTTGCATGTTCGAAGAACACATTGTTGCAGCACCTCTCTTCCCACTCAGTAAAGCTCTGTTTAATTTCTGTCTCTATGAAGCCCCACCTCACAACAATTGCAATGTGCTCTGATTGGTCGGCTGGACCAGTGTGTTGTGATTGGTCAACAGCTTTGAGCGTGTTTGGGAAATGTCACACCCCTTTACCATAAACACAAGTTTCAACACACTACTAACTAGCTCAACCAGGCCTCACCCCCTTTTTGGGGAATTAATTAAATGTGTAATATTGTGACATGTTCGTTCTCGGAAGAAAACTCAAGACTATAATGGAGGCATTTCATGAGACCAGAAACAGTGACACTGATATAGAATAACTCCTGCTTTGTGCTTTGCAACTTTGCTGACATTTCTCACGCTCAGACATGCAACATTACACACTAAAGAACGATGAACATGTAAAAAGCATAATAGATCCTCTTTGAGATGACACCACTTTAGTTAGCTTCATTTTAAATGCTATATTTTAAATAGAAAATTACCAATCGTTCCATAAAAAGTGCACAATTAGATTAATTAATACCGAAGCCTCAAATTGTCCAAAAATTCTGAATGCCGTCTGTACATTAAACGGTTCAGGCTGAATATATTGCCATTATAATTAATTGCTAAATTAAAAGCTGGTATTTCATTCAGAGCATGGCCAATAACTCAACAAGTGTTTGTGTGTTTATCAGTGAGATGGACTACATACAGTACGTGTGCATCTATGGTCCTGCACATAGCTGAGTGCAGCTGAGCAACAGTTTGCTGCAGTATTGTCAGCATGCCAACATTACACTGCATAATTTATTTGCCCTGCAGATGGCCATATCCATAGCAACTGATGCTTGCACTGCTATTTACAGGTGGCAGCTGGATGCAACGCTGATGAGATTTGGGGTTAGACGCTCTCACCAGAAGCTATTACCGAGTGAGGAACACAGGAGTACTGATCCACATGAAAAGGCGTTGTTTCTTTGCTTCTCTACACCTAAATTCAGTCCACAGTGAGCGATGCACAAAGCTGTCATGTTCGTGCTGGCTGTGTCCGAAAAAGAAGGCAGCTGCCTCACTGCCCAGATGGCCATACATTTAAAGACAAGGAAAGAAGCTACCATATTGTCATTTCTAAAATAAATACAAGGATTTTTTTTTTTTTTTTTTTTTTACATAACCAAGTGAATATTTAATGCTTATTTTCCAAAACTAAATCATAAGATGAAAACATAACAAAATGCATAATTTAAACGCTTCATCATGGGCCATTTTTTTACAGTACTTTTACACTAAAGCTGGCGCTCACAGTGGTAGTCAATGTTTAAGACTCAAACCCAAAGGTGCATGTGATAAACAGACCTGGAATAATCCTGGGACAGGATTATTGGATATCAGATGCAGCAGAGGATACAGCATTCCACCAGACTGAGGCATTTTTATGGTCATCATGGATTCAGACTTGATGCTTTCACACCTCCATATACTGTCTGTGAAAGAAGCATTTTTCAGGTTTAAGGCGGTTCAACGGTTCAAGGTTATATCTAAAAGCCTCTGTGCTACCTATAGGTTTCTTTTTTTGGGCTTCAGAGCCATGCTCTCATGGCAAAGATTGTATTAAATTGTAGCTAGCGAAAGTATGCTGCCCTCCGAGATCATTTAACTCATTCATGGATCATTTAGGCCAAAATGAGAGGAAACATCAAATGCATCGTTTAAGGAAAATGCCCTTGTGATAAATTAAGAAAAATCCAGATAATTAGGAAATATAAATATACCTTGAACATTTTTATAAAAAAGAAAAGTTAAATAAAATAAAAAAAGTAAAATATTTTAATTAAAAGGTTTTACAAGTACTATTGTGTGTGTGTGTGTGTGTGTGTGTGTGTGTGTGTGTGTGTGTGTGTGTGTGTGTGTGTGTGTGTGTGTGTGTGTGTGTGTGTGTGTGTGTGTGTGTGTGTGTGTGTGTACTACAGTGTTATTCGAGAGTGCAGTTCACACATGCAAGCAGTTGATAACTAAAGTTGCTGTCTGAAAATAACATTTCAAATATGTTATGAGGTTCCATTTGCGGTTAAACTATTTTTAAATATGAATTATCATCAATGTCTTATTGTCAAATAAGGCATTGCACAACGAGTCTAAACAGAATATGATCAATGGCTATGTTTTCGAATGGCATCCATCTGACATAATTTTTAGCATCTTTTTCTTGATTCACTGTGACATTTTAACAACAACAGCTTACAGTTACACTACATTCAAAAGTGTGTTCATAAGAGAAAAGGTAATACTTTTATTCAGCAAGGATGCATTAAAGGTACAATATGTAAGAATTTTGCATTAAAATATCCCAAAATCTCAAGGCCAGTGTTATATATTTTGTTAAGTTGATTACTTACAATATCCCAAATGTTTCCAACTATTTTTAAATCGTGAGAAAATTGCGATTTTAACCAAGGAAACGGGGCGTTAGAGCAGGGGGGAGCTGGGAGTCGCCAGTCAATTGCGTCATATCCGCGTCACCCTCGGTTTCCGCTCGTACTGCGTGGAGTCCTGGACAAATGCGAAAGTTGTAGTTGTAGCGTCTATCAAGCTACAAACTTAGCTTGTTTCTTGCAGTCGTTATGGGACACAATTATTCTTTACCGATTGCAGCTGGTTCTGTCGACAAAGCATGCTTAATTTTATATTTTTCAAATGTAGCATTCGGTAATAGTTATGTTTATGTAAGGAAAGTATTATTGCTTTAGATTTGTGTTTAGTTTATTGACATTGTTTATCACGTCTGGTGTTTATGGCCATGTAAATAAACATAGCATGTGTTATACATAAAGATTAATCAGTATTTTGGCAAATGATGTGGGCATGTTCGAATGTACTTTCACAACAATTGTTTAGAACATGTAAAACTGCGCAGCGTTATCACAACAATGAATTCAACAAATACAGTAACATCTATGAAGTATTAAACCTTACTTTTCTTGCGGTTAATTCATTTTAATGAAATAAAAGTGTGATGAGGTTTAAGAGTCAGGAAGGAAGAAGACGCGTCGTCGTGACTGGGACTCGTACTTTATTAAAATAAAGCAAAACAAACAAAAGCCGCGCACAACGCGCATTCACTGTGGCAACCGCGACGGCTCAAAACAGTTCAAAAATGAGAGCTCGGATCCACCGGTTTTCTTCCTCTGCGTCCAATTTTCTCTCCAGTCTCTCTCTCGTTCTAGCGCGGCTTATAAGCGGTCTCTCCACGCGGATCACTGCAATAAAACACAGGTGCATTTGCACTTGACCTACTTGCTCGTCTCTTTTCTCTCCCATCACAGACCGCGCTGAACCACGCCAGCCTCGCCACTAAAAGCATGTCATTAAACGCAACATTTATAAAAACAGAACTTAGCCTCATCCATGAACATGATTTTTCGATTCCCGTCTGACTGATTTACATCCACGGTGGAGTTTAAAACGACAGTTCCCATCATTCCACGCTCCTTCACATCGTCATCAAGCTACGCCGTTGTTGTTGTTTGGAATGTAGCGCCCTCTAGCGGCAAAAATTCTTGCATATTGTACCTTTAAATTAGATCGTTGATAGACTTCAAATAAGCCAATTCATCAGCGAAATAAATATCACGGTTTCCGCAAAAATATTAAGCAGCACAACTGTTTTCAACATTGATAATAATCAGAAATGTTTCTTGAGCAGCAAATCAGCATATTACACTTATTTCTGAAGGATCATGTGACACTGAAGACTGGAGTAGTGATGCTGAAAATTCAGCTTTGATCACATGAATAAATTACATTTTCAAAACATATTCAAGTAGAAACAGTCATTTTAAAATACAATAATACTTCACAAGATTGCAGTTTGTATGGTATTTTCGATCAAATAAATTAAGCCTTGCTGTGCATCTCCGGATCCAGGCCGTATCCATATCTGATGAAGGACCTGTGCCTGGACGTGACAACAACGCAGTCCTGAAGTGCCAACTAGTCTCTCCCCTGTGAAGGCCTCCCTCCCTTTACCTCTCTTCAGCGTTGTCGGGATAATTCCGGTTTGTGTGGCTATGCCGAAGCGATAAAAATTCTGTATTATAAATTTTAAGGCCAGACAAGTAGTTTGTTAAAGGGTTGGTTTGTAGGGAAGGACTACACGCCTGCACACATATATTCAAACGCACATACATATAGACTGAACTCGTAATACGCATGTTCACGGCATCGGCGTTCTCACTGGTTCACGTTTTTGAAGTTTGCACAGAAAGAACTGAAGAGTTTTCTGTTAAAACGGTGTCGTGTTAGCGACCCCTAAGTTAATAACTAATGATCGATGCGACGGAAGTGAATCAATCAAAACTAACTTTAGCTGGACAATAACTTTATTCTAGAGCTGCTGTGAAGCCAAAACAATCTCTGTAACTTTAATTTCCTATTATCACTGTAAAGCCACTTTGGAACAATCTACATTGTTAAAAGCGCTATATAAATGAAGATGACTTGACAAGAGACTTCCACATGAGGTCACATGATCCTACTTTTAAATATGTTTATGACTTAAGTAGTATGCCATATACAGTATATAATATGCAGACATAATTAAGGTAGTATTCCAATTGACATGCTGTACAGCACTGAAGTAGTACTGCATTTATTGAATTAATAAACGCATATAGATGGCAGCTAGTGTGAATGCAGCTCTTAATAGCAGAAGTTGTCAGGTTAACATCATCCCTGCAGGTGTGGAGGCTGAAAAGCAGTTACACGCTGTCTTACGGTGACAGTCAACAGTGACAAGCTCGCAAGCAAATCCTTGATTTTCGAGATTAAACTCTGTTGAGCCTTAGTCATATCCAAGAAAAGTCTCATTCCCTTAACGGACATATTTTTTTTTTTTTACACATCTAATGCGATGAAATAACATTAAGTCAGTGAAATCCTCTTACAGTGTTAGCCTTAACTTGTTGATTCATCACACCACTGTGACTCTGAAGTGGATTAATGTGTGTGGTTGTTTTTATCACAATTGCTATTGCATATATCCCAATTACATTGCAAATGAACACTATTCAAGAAGAATAAAAATATTACATCTAAATGGTGACACCAGTCAGTCTTTAGCTTCATCATATGATAGCGTGCACAATTTTTGACACATACAGACTGCAGTTTTGTCACAGTTATGGACTTTGGTTTGTTCAGTTCACGTTTCTCTGCTCCGTTCAGTTATCCCTCATGCGATTCTACAGCGGCCTATACGTGACAAGTTTTTATTGGGAGTAAAGTGGAAAACTTTGCATGCATGTCTATATTTAAATGTCCTAAACTTGATTTTTCAAAGCTGTAAATGTAAAAAAAAGATAATTGCGTTTTGCAAGAACACCAATTCAGTCTTTCAAGTTCAAACCTTAATGTTTAATTCATATAAATGAAGTGCGAAGTGTTACGTGCGTTTCTAATTATTTGTGAAATTTACTATGAAACAATTTTCACTTAACAATTGCTAAAGTCCTATACCAACTCTATTTTCAGTGTATAATGTAACAGTCACTGTTTAAATCTAATGACTTTTAGTAATATTGTCCCGTTCAGCTTGAGCTCTTAGGTGCAATATAGAGAGCGAATGGGTATACTTAAAGATATGAAGTAAATTGAAGTGGAATATACTCTAGAGAGGTTGTTTTGTCACCTTCCTGTCAGTTTGTTTGAGGAAAAAGGTTTTGCTGAACTCTCAAATAAATGTAGGATTTAAAGATTTATTTCAGTATGAGACTATTGAACAGCACTAAAAACAAGGTGCCTTGCCTTATTGAGTCACTCTGTTGAGCACAAAATGTCAAGTGAACTCCAGCCAAGGCATGCCTAAACAACATGTTTTGAAAATGCAACATGAAAGATTATAACACTGCATTATAGACTTTATGTAGACATTGTCTTGACTATCTTAAATAAAGGGCCCAAGATGGGGTTTTCACAGTGATTCCAAAATAACCTTTTTGTCTCTCTTTTTATTTTATTTTTTGCCTAGTGTGCAGTCATTTTTTTAAAAAATTTTTTTTTTTTTTACTTGAGTCCATTTATACACCGCAAAAAGTATTTAACGAAAACAAATTTTCAAGTAAAATATCTGAAAACAACTTACGGAACACAACACTGCACATGATATTATATTTTGTTATATATTTTCTCTTGAATACGTGTGTATTTTGATTTATAGCACTGACAGACTTTTTACAACACTTGTTACAACAAGCTTGCAGCCATCTTTAGAAATATGTGTTTGAGCTTCTGCTTTTACCGTAGCTCTGTATATTTCTATGGCATCACTGTCGAAGAGTAATTATCTGGTGAAGTGGATTTACTTATTGTAGAGTTAACAAATATAATCATGAGCATTGCAATGTTTGAAGCGGATGCCGTGACAAATATCAGTAGAAGATTTTAAAATGAACAGTTCATTCATAAATCCGTAAGATCTTACCTTTGTACTGTGGAAACACAATGAGTGCAGTGCAGTGCTGAAAAGGGGTGGAGCTACACAGTATGCATTGTAATGATAATAATAGTAATTTTTGTGTAATAAATAATAAATGTGTGTGTGTGTATATGCAGAAAATATTATTTTATATAATGGATTTGACACTACAGACTTTGCCATGATACCCCCCCACCTTATTCGCCCACTTGCACGCTTTCTAAACTGGAAGAATCAGGTTAACCTTCACTGGCTTGTCTCTCCCACACAGCAAGATTTTCAGGGTTGCACATCAAGAGCTCTGGGCATTTGTTCAGTTTTTACAAGTTGAGGGACTTACAGCTCTCCTGTACAGCCTTTCAAACTATTTCTTACATCATGCACAAAACAACAACAGGCAATGTTTCTTTTCACTCTTTTTCTTGTAATCATAGCTCAACAAAAGCCATAAGACATTGAGCACCAAAAGCCGCGTTTCCACCGCAGGAACTTTCCCCAGGAACTAGGAACTTTGGGCTGGTCCTCGATGTGTTTACACCGCAGGAACCAGGGTCTAAATAAAGTTCCAGGTAAATATTTCCCCCTCCGATAGTCTCTGCTCACGAGGTAGTACTTTTTCAAAGTTCAGGAACTTTCAGGGGTGGGACTTAATTGTGCGCTGCACAAGCTGATTGGTTGTGTTCACACAGCATTTATTTATTTTTAACCTCCCTTTTTAAAAAATCTATTGCGGTTCGTGTCGTTGCTTCATGCAGTAAGAGTTGTCTGTCTGCAAATATGAAATTTAATAAAAAAAATAAAAAAAAATGGTGGACTGGCGACGAGTTTCAGGCTTTATTAAGGGTATTTGTGGAAGAGGAAACTTTCTGCGCGTTCGTCCCAGCCATCTCACGGTCGTCCGCAATAGCTGATAACATACAAATGTTATATCTAACGTTAGCATTACGAGCTTACTGAACACGCTTTATCAGTGCTCGTCTTTTTTCTGCCACAGCTTTTATTATTAAGTCATTATGTTTACACATTGTCATCCATTGCAAGGTTAGGTTAGTAACAAACAACTATTTACAAGACTGTCAATATTTATGATTGATAGACGTGGTTCAGGCTTTTTTTAAGCGTATTTGCGAAAGAGGATTTTTTTTTTTGCGCGTTCGTCCCAGGCATCTCACAATAACTGATATCATACGTTGTCTAATTTTATATGCATATATACGAGCTTTCTGAACACGCTTTAATATCAGTGCTCGTCTATTTTGTTTTGTTAATTACCTCGTTAGTAAACCAATACATAACTGCAGCACAGTTTGAATCTCCTCCATACTTATTATAAATGTGGCGCTCAAAACTGATTACTGTCCGTCGCAGACTGGGAGGAGCAGTTGCGCGCAGTTTACCTTCCCGGTACTTTAGACCGCGGTGTAAACGCAGAAAGCAACCGGTCTGGGGCAAAAAAAGTTCCTGGGAAAAAAGTTCCTGGTACAAATTGTTCCGGGTAATTTCGGTGGAAACGCGGCTAAAGACTTGGAAAAATGGGGCTTATTTGAGAAAATGATCAGAATTCTGAGAGCAAAACTCTTGAAAACATACTTCTACAGTGTATTTCCAACCGATTAGTGGGTCCTAAAAGAAAATATTTGGATGAAGCACTCTGCCTTAAGGGCCCCTATTATGGATTTTTGAAAATTACCTTTCATGTAGTGTGTAACATAGCTCTAAGTGAATGAAAACATCCTGCAAAGTTTTAAATCTGAAAGTGCACCGTATATAAAGTTATTGTCTTTCAAAAGTAAGAGTCGACTGTGAGTCAATTAAATGAGTCATAAGCCGTTTCGTTGTGACATCAAGACATATTTGTTTTACCAACGTTTATGTTACATCAGATCATTCAATCAAGAGCTCGGCTAATGTTACATTGCAAACATGCACTGTTATTGATACACGTATTCACCGCAATATATTAGAACAATACTCTGTAAATAAATTATTACAAGTAAAATAATCGGTTTGTTGATGGACATGCACTTGTTAATGCTGATGGTGAGGAATTACAGTTGCAACATCTCATATAATGTACCTCAGACTGAGTAGTGTATCACTGAGAAACACTGAGTCCTGCTCGAGTCGTCCTTGCGATGGAGGTTCGGATTGAATAACTAGTTCTTCCAGTGTTTCATCATCGGACTCGCGCTCGCATTGATATGGTCAAATCGACGTCATTGTTCATTACTGTGTTTAGTTTACAGTGTAGGAAGCCTCAGGACAGCTGACATTGTTATGGCAATGGGCGGTTTTGTTTTCGACGCGCTGTACACGGTAAACCAATCACAACAGCCTGAGCTGTCTGGCCAATCAGAGCAGAGTAGCTTGCGGAAAGGAGGCATTTAGAGAGATTGATTCATCTCACGAGTCATTGAAAATGTGATGATGTGCAAATGTATATTATGAGGAAATTAAATTAAAGTAATTGTTTTTTTTTGATACATGTAAACATGTTGTAGGAGACTCCACAACAACATTAGGACACTTTAAAATAGCATAATAGGGGCCCTTTAATGCCAGACATATCCATTAAATGATTATCATGGATAATCATTGCTCTGTTTAAATCTATCCCACACAGGCCCTATAGGGCCCAGCGTTCAACAAACAGTGTTGGGGAATGATTTCCATTAAAACATGACTATGTCCCTCCAGTGCTGTTACTGTCATGGTTAATCATATCTACAGCTCTGCCAAATGCCCGTGGCACTGTGCCTTTTACCTGCAGGCCTGGAACATTTTCACCACCCACCTTGCCAACCTTGACACTGAATTGTGATTGTATCATCATGTTTCTTCCAGCCGTATTTTACCTTCAGAGAGGTTGCATTCTGCACTTGTGCAGGTCCAGGTGACATTCCACACCGAAATGAATAAAAAAAATAAATAATAATAATTGTTGAAATATTTTCAGGACCAATAAGATGTTTGGCATTGCGACATTATTTGCATTGCAAATTGCGCATTCCCTCCCAAATTCTCATTATTGTCATGCTTCCAGACATTTTCTTTATGTCCATATTATCATTATTCTCAATGGTGATTCTCATTAGATTCTCATTACTGTAATATAATTTGACTTCTTTATTATTTAAATGAGCTAAAAGTAGTTAAAGAAAAAAAGCACCATGATGTGTAAGTACTACAATTTGCGTAATATCGTTATGAAGATTATTTTGCATTACATTAATGAGCATTGGGGGATAATGAGTTTAATTGTCATGAAAATAATGTCCAAAAATCCCAATGGCCCTATAAGGGCTCAATTTTATTTAAAGAAAAATATACGGTACTGTGCAAAAGTCTTAGACATGTTAATATCCCCCCCTTATGGTTTTAAGTCAGTTATTTATATCTTTAGCTGTAGTGTGTCAGTAGGAAATATCAGTTTACATTTCCAAACACTCTTTTTGCCATTAATTGTAATAATCCAGTGAGATTTGTGTATGCACAAGGAGTCTGACAACAGCCGGTATATGATCTGATCTCACCATCATCGAGTCCGTCTGTGATTACATGAAGAAACAGAAGAAACTGAGACAGACTAAATCCAGAAGGACTGCGGGAAAGTCTCCGAGATGCTTGAAGAAATAACCTTCCTGCAAAGCTACCTGAAAAACTATGCGCAAGTGTACCTGGACAAAGCCGTTTTAAACGCAAAGGGTCGTTACACCATATATTGATTTGAATTAGTTAATAGAAGTTAAATCATAAATAAATTCAATTTGTGATTTTATTTTTGAAAGCACTTTACAGCATTTTAACACAAGTGCCAGTACTTTTCACAGTCCTGTAGCTTTGCAGGAATGTTTCGGCATTAACATGCCTAAGATTTTTGCACAGTACATATGTATAGAGTATATATATTTTTTGGCTTTTAATTTTGAGATAAATTATAACCTACTGTACTGTAGACATCGTTTTGACTGTCTTAAATAAAAGGGGAGCGATGTCATGAGGAAAAACGACCAAATAACCTTTCAGTTAACAGTCTTAGTTTTGATAATCTAAAGAACATTATTCCAGTATAAATAACCTTTTGTGCAATAGAGAGGTTATATGGATGTTCATAGAACCTGTTGATGCCAAAAAAGAAACTTTATTTTTTTTAAGCATTTCATGAACTTTTCTTTTCATTTCTACACAGCAAAAAAAAACATATTTTCCAGTAAAAATTAACAACTTAAGAAACTCAACACTGCACATGATAGTTGCAAATTTTCATTGATTTTATCCTGAGTACACGTGTATTTTGATTTACGTGTATTTTCACTTGTTACTACTAATTATTATTAGTATTCTTACTATTTATTGTTGTACTTGAATGTTCATTTTGTTATTGAGTCAAAAAAGTAAAAGAATGTACAAAGAAATTGCTTTGTGTATAGATCCACTGTCACTTATTACACAGTTAGGGGGAAAAAAAAGACCTGTATCAGTATCAGTCATAAAAAGCAATATCAGCCCATTTTCATTTCCCTTGACACGTAATCTTGAAGCTCAAAAATGTTTCCATTCCTACAGGGTTCTTCATTAATCTTCAATGGGGGGATCCCATTTGAACTCCATGATGATCTCCCAAACAAAATGAGCAAAATAGATGAATAACAGTTGGCTGACTCGTTTTGACACCCGTCATCCGTTAGTCAGCTGTAATGCGCGCAGGACTGGAAGATTCATCAGCGAGAAGTAAAGTGACACACACGAGAGCGAGTGGAACGCAGGGAAGAAGTGAAGGTTGCAGAGGCCAGGACCTTTAAGAGTGTGGGATGATCCAATGAGGCGGCCCGGTCTTCTCAGGTTGACATGACACAGCTCTGCTAATTGGTCCAGGAGGGAGAACAAAGCCATGAGAGAGAGTGAGAGAATGCGAGAGATACTATTGAAACCAACGCTGCTGTCACAACTACATAATGATATAGAACCAGGAATGCATTCACATGCCAAATACGCCAAACGCGCAAAGAAGTTTCTAGCTTTGTAAAGAACTTGACACAAAAGCATCCATAATGTATCAGGGCGAGTGACAATGAAGGCAAATTATAACGTGTTTAGCGCAAACCATGCTATTATAAAAGCCTTTGTTGTGTTCTAAAAAGCAGATTTCGCAGTAGAAAGAAACGGATCAAAGGACAAAAGAGAGAAAGCTAGCCAAGCGTGATTTTTCCACGTTATGATCTCAGCCCCATGAAGAAGAGGCTGAAGATGAGGACATGTGACATATCATCTTTTTGGTGACACTCTGTAGTGGTTCATGCTCCGATGGTCAGCGCTCATTCAGAAACAGGGCCCGTGCGCCGTGACCCTTTCGCTCATATCTCTGAGCTTCCACTGTCTCAGTTTTCTCGACAGAGGCAGAACGGATATATCGGAGACAAATTTCGAATAACTTTTTCTCCGGTTTGATATTAAGCGAATGCAGCAGGAGCAGAAGACGAGAGGCGTGCACGCGCACACACACACACACACACACACACACACACGGAGGTTGGGTGCGTGATGGTGAAGATGTGAGATATGACAGACAGAAGGCAGACTGGCCAGCAGTGAGTGGGTTGTCAGGCTCAAATGCGTGAATCTGCGCGGCCGGCGCCATAAATTAAACCCGTGGGAGAACCCGGCGAGGAGAGGAGAGGAATCCACGGCAGACAAGCCGAGCGCAGATGGAGGAGGTGGAAAGCCTTCATGTTGCGTGCTAAATTCAGCTCCATCTCTTTATGCTTAACCATCATCTCCTATAGTCTCTACTTGCTTTACACTACTGGTCATCTTTATATATATATATAAACAAATAAGATAGATGAAAAGACAGACAGACAGACAGATATACAGACAGATATACAGACAGATATACAGACAGACAGACAGATAGATAGATAGATAGATAGATAGATAGATAGATAGATAGATAGATAGATAGATTAATGTTTTTAAAATAAGTCTATTATAAGCTCAAAGGCTGCATTTATTTGATCAGAAATACAGTAAAATCTGTAACAATTCTGCAATATTATAAACATTTAAAATAATACTTTCTATTTGAATATAGTATTATTTTATTTTAATATTTTAATTTATTTATGTGATTCTAAGCTGAATCATTATTCCAGTCTTCAGTGTCACATGATCCTTCAGAAATCATTCTAATATGATGATTTGATGTTCAAGAACAATTTCTTATTACTATCAATGCTAATATAATATTTTTTTGTGATACACTACCATTCAAAAGTTTTTTTATATTTTTTTATGGAATTAATAATTTGATTCAACAAGGATGCATTGCATTGTTCAAAAGTAACAGTCAAGATATTTATATTGTTGCAAAAGGTTTCCATTTCAAATGAATGCTGTTCTTTTGAACTTTATATCTAGTCTTTTTATTTTTCTAGCCGAAAAATCCAAAAATAAATAAATAAATAAATAAATAAAAAATATATATATATATATTAAGCAGCACACATTAGAAATACCCCAAATATTTGAACAGTATACGGTAGGCTATATAAATTATAAATAATTTTAATAATTATTTTGTTATAATTTATTTTGACCAAAATGATGCAGCCCTGCTGAGCATAAGAGCCTTCTTTCAAAAACATAAAAAAAAATCCTAATTATTCCAAACCTTTGACCGGCAATGTATTTCCCTATTCAGGTCTTTCTTCTCTCGCTGTATCGTCAGCTGACATTTCCCTGGACCAAAATCCAATTGCACAGGCCTCTATCACTTTCAAACTGAATCTCATTTAGGTACAGCGTCGGCTGGAAGCCCCCATGGACGGATCACTTCTTGACAGAGTGGCAGGGGACTTTGGGTCAAAAGCCCCCAACATCTGCGGGCCGGTCCTCAGTGTGTCGTAGCGTGCTGTACTCATCAATCAGCACAACATCAAAGCATCTCCATCATGGATATTGGATTACCTCCACAGGCTGAGGAATGACACTCAGCACAAGTCTTTGTCAGCACACCGTAGGGGATCTAAAGCGTCCCCCATGCTGGCTTGTGGGTCTTTAGATTGTCTTCGAATCCTGAATTTTTGAACACCTAAAGTGTTGGACTATTCTTTTTGTGAATATGTTTAATACTGAGACTTTTTAGATGAGATAGTTCTCAAACTAATGAAGAGGAACTGCCTCGAAAATGCATGTGAAAGCAATCAGAAAGCTTCTACCTGAACTTTCATTGATCAGAGCAGTGCGACGTAACAACGCTCTCAGCCTGCGGCCGCGCACGGCATCTGAGTGATAAAAACAACTGAAAGAAAATGAAAAAAAAAAAGTTTTCTGTCACGGTCAGAGGCTGTAGCTTAAATTAGACGTAGTGTGGCTGAATGTGCAACTAGGCACATCTTCACAGATGTACACCGTACCAGCTGTGACCTTATTTCAGACACTCCAACAGAAGGAAGTCAGAACAACTAGATATTTTTGTCAACATATCAGTGGATTTTTATCAAACAAATAATAAGCTTGTGTAAAAAAATTTGATGTCTGGAGGATATATTTGTTTTCAATGACCTTAAAAGTTCAATCAAACCATCAAAATATGAGATATTGATATAAAAAAATATACAGTATATATAAAAAAAACACTAAGCTTGGTTCAAGTATTTATCAAACTACAGCTACAGTTTATACGAAAGTCTTAACATAATGGCTATATGTTTATGCAACTGGTCCCTGATTTTAATCATGTATTGTAAATGTTGACATTTACATTAACTAAGATTAATAAATGTTGTTAAAGTATTGTTCATTCTTAGGTCATGTTAATTAAAGAAGTTAACTAATGATAACTAATGACATCTTATTTTAAAGTGTGATAATATTGTGTTAGATCTCTATTGTTTTTGCATGATCATAATTTCTTTGTATGACAGGCTGGCCAAAAAAATAATAATTTCACACAATTTGGCATGTTACATTGCATTATCACAGATAAAACAATTGACTCCAATCACAATGCAATGTGCTTACAAAATCATTAACCAATTCTCACTGATATTTTGAATATAGTGTGAAGATGACAATTGTTCTAGGCCTGGCATCACTTTTTCTTCTTCTTTTTTTTTTCTTTTCTTTTTTCTTCTTCTTCTTCTTCTAAGGAACAGATCTTAAAACATGCACATACAGATTTTGATATTAATCAATATTCTGTCATATTCTGATGATGTATGCATCATCTAAACACAGCATAAAAATATGAATAGATGATTGTATGGCTGTATTAATCAGTAAAGACTCTATTCAGAATATGTATGTACGATATTAGATACAGACTGTGAAAAGGTTAATTACTGAAAACACTTTTTTGGAGCTATGAAGAGACATTTTTCCCCTTATTATTATTATTATTTTACAAACACTGGCCTACATTTGAAAGAGTCCAATGATCTAAATTTTGCAATTCTTTCTGCTCCTCTGTGTGTCATTGTTAAACATGAATGAGATTTAATGAGTTTGAATTACTGTCCAAAATTACTAGAACATAACATAATAAATGGCAAGAGCGAGCATTTTCCATTTCCTCTATTATTTCCAAGAATATAAATACAAAATGTATGCATTAATGCATACATTAATGCATAATCTGATTGCATATAATTCACATATAATCTGATTAACAGTAAAACAAAAGATTTCTATTTCAAATAAATGCTGTTTCTTTGAACTTTCTATTATTCAATGAATCATGAAATGCATCAAAGTTTCAAAATATGAAAGCAGCACAAATGTTTCCAAAAATAAGAAATGTTTGTTAAGCAGCAAATCATAATGATTTCTGATGGATCACCAATCTTACGTTCACCAGGCAGCATTTCTTTGATCAAACTTTTTATTTATTTATTATTATTATTATTATTATTTTATTTCAATTATTGATCAATTATTGAAAATTACGTACAGTGCATGGTTGGAACTGTATGATCAGTCACATTATCTGCTGGAAATATATATATATAAATGTAACACTTTGCAAAAAGGTTTAATTAGTCACACAGCAATGTCATGTATAAATCACCTAGAAAACCCTTGCAAATGCATAGCAATGTGCTAAAAACACCCTGCACACTTTAGTAACAGCATTGCAACACAACAGCAACTTCCTGGAATCATGAAAGTGAGTTTTGCTTATGTAAGCACTCACCTTATCTTCTTAAAATGTAAAACCCAGTTATTTATGTAATGAGCTTCATCTTCACAAGTCCCAAGAGCTGTGACCTCTAGCCTGCAATATAAGACTCATCACCTTTAACAGCAGCGGCCACCATGCACTGCCAACATCATAAATGAGTGTCCACATAATGATCTGCCCTACTGCGGTCTTCATATACAGCTCTTTCCTTATTAATAACCCACACCTTCAGCACCTCAGCCAGTGACTCAGTCATCCCTCACTCTCGCACTGAACCTGACGCTTCTGTTACAGTTATCTAAGGTCTGTTCTTCGCTCCTGTGAAATAAGGATGCTTCCTTTTTCAGACAACAGCTCACAGCAGTGTTCCTGCATGGGAAAACCGCCTGAAACCTAAAATAAAGCAGGCATTAATGATTCTGACATTCACCGCAAAACAAAATGGTGCATCTCGAAGATTATAGAGGCAGGAACGTCCTTGAGAGCAAAGGGAACGGGGTTTAATTGTAGGAAAGATGGAGACGAAAATGTGCAAAGAATAACAAAAATGGCCGAACTGCTCAGAAACAGATGCGAGTATTGCCCCACCACAAATAATGCATCTAAAAGCCACACAAACGAATCAATATGAGCGTAGACCTTCAGAATAAAAGTATCTCAACACTGCAAATGCACAAAGGTATTGTTCTGATTTTCTGTAGGCTATAACTGCCATATACTTAACTCAGTCAAACACAATACCTTCACAGTTGACATATGTGTGGCCAAAGAAGCAGGAGCATCCAAAAGAAGCAATCAATTTGTCCTTGCTGAACAATTTATTGATCCATTGGTCATCAAGGACCAAACCCAAATCCTTAAATCCCATTAGAGCTGAGGATGGGAAAGGAGGAAAAACAGCACAAATCAATCAACGAGGCCTTCAATCTGAGCAGAAAGGGAAAAACATACCTCGGAGCGGTGTATGCCCGTGTACGCGTCTCAGTTTGTCACAGTCTGATTCACCATCTGTCTGTCCGAGCGCCGGAGAATGTCCTTGGATCGGGGATTATTTCTGAGAGCAGATTCCAGGATACCTGAGATTCCTCATGTGTGGGAAATAAACACGTTAGAAATCACAGAAGACATGTATATATGTCACAAAACTGGAAAATAAATATAAATATTAAAATTATGTTATATATTTATACATACTATTGTGCTAAGATATTATCAATAAAAAGCATAATAATAATATACTGTACCGTTCAGATTTTTAAAATGTGTTTGAAAGAAGTCTCATACTCCCAAAGGCTGCATTTATTTGATCAAAAGTACAGTAAAAACTGTCCAAATGTATAAATATTATTAAAATTTAAAATACCTGTTTTCTATTTACATATATTTTAAATAGTATTTATTCCTGTGATGCAAAGATGAATTTTCAGCATCATTACTCCAGTCTACAGTGTTTTACATGACCCTTCAGAAATCATTCTGATATTTAATATTTGTGACCACAAAACAGTCAAATGGGTACATTTTATTAAATTGAGATGTATACATCATTTGAAAGCTGAATAAATAAGCATTCAATCGATGAATAGTTTGTTAGGATAGGACAATATTTGGCCGAGATACAACTATTTGAACATCTGGAATCTGAGGGTGCAAACAAATCTAAACATTGAGAAAATCACCTTTAAAGTTGTCCATTTATGTTCGCATTTGTGCTTCATTCACTCACAAAAATAAATGTTTTATATATTTACGGTAGAAAATTTACATAATATCCTACATGGAAAATTATCTTTACTTAATATCCTAAAAGAAAAATCGATAATTTTTACCCATACAATGTATTGTTGGTTATTGCCACAAATATACCCGTGCGACTTATGACTGGTTTTGTGATCACATTTAGGATTCTTTGATTAATATAAAGTTCAATTGAACAGCATTTATAAAAAAATTAAAAAAATAAAAAAAAAATGTAACATAACAAAATGTCTTTTGATAAATGCAATGCATTCTTGCTGAATAAAAGTACTAATTTGGCATCTTCAAATAAATTATATCAGGCAACCACAATGTGAAACCTAACAAAGTTTTTATTTTATTTTATTTTTGTAGTAAAATGCTTTGCTTGAAAAGTGTGCTCACGCCATCTTTAAAATGAATGACACTTGGTTTGTTATTTTGTTTTCAAATGCACTGACATTAATTTGTTTTTCATAATTTTAAGCCTTAAGCGTCTTAATGTCTAAAACAGCTTGCTCTGACAAGCTGAGGGTAAAAAGCAAACAGTCCAATCAGTCATCAAAATAAAACAAATAAATAAAAAGGAAACAGATTGCACAAAATACCGCCTATTATCCTTCACCCATTAGATAAATCAAAATCAAAGCAAATCAAGCTAATAGCACTTTGATGTTCTGCAATTTCATCTGGAGATTACAACCTTGGCCTACTTGAGACAGCAACTTTGAACAGTCCTGCTAATTCGAAAAAACTCAGAAGCAGAAATGGTGTTAGCGTGCACCGAGTTACCTCTGGGCCGCTTGCCAAGCGTGTTTCTCAAAATTCAAGGAGGGTTAGGAAGCATCACAGCACCTCCATGAGTCCTAAACTCCTCACACTGGCATGTAGGCCACGCTTCTTTGATTTAACACGTTTATTCACAACATTACGTGCCAATTATTACTTCCCAGGTGAAAGAAGGGGGCTATAAATCTCGCTTGCCATTGAACAAAGAGAATGAGAGGGGAACACAGACACAAAACCTGTTAAAGGATGTATGAGAAGAGGACATGACTGAAAGGAAATTATGGGTGGAACGAGGGAATCAGGGGATCATGTTCTCACAGGAGGTGATGGGTCGTAATTTGTTAAGATGGGGAAATCGTGAAACCACAGAGACCAGCGTTGTTGAGCCAACTGCCATCCCTGGAGAGAACAAGGAGGACTAGTGTTGATTAACCAGCTTGGCAGAGAACAACATTCAACCAGTGCCGAGGATCATACCAGAGTGGATATCTTTATCCAAGTAATTCTTGGCAAGATTACATTATTTCAGAGAATTAACAAGAATCCGGCTGCAGATGCGGATACAGCTGTGGAAATTTGCATACTGACAATCAGATCTCTGCCGGTCGGAATGATCAGATATCATAATTAAGAAGAGGACGCTTTTTTGTCGCAGCTTTGAAGCTTTTTACTGTCTAATTGTTTTGAAGATATTCTGGGTTAAATACATGTTACGTTTTATTGACAGCATCTATTGCATTACCATAATAATTTCTACTTGGCTTGTAGAAACAAGCAAACGAGCGCACAAATGCATTCACAATAGAAGCCCGTGTTAAAGCTTAACATATTTAACCAGGAAAATCCCTTTAGATTTGATTCACTTCATAACAGTGATCCACAGTTTAAACCCAGAAGAAAAAAACAGCATTGGGGCCTCAAAAAAAAAAAAAAAAAAGCATATATACTAAACATAACTTTAAAATGACTTTGAACATCTTCCCTTTTAGGTTTGTTTCTGCGAGTCTTTTTCCAAACAGAGATGATGAAAATGTTGCCTTAAGAGTATGACCTAAATTTCACATCAAACAAATATGCAAAACAACACTGCAATACTCTCAGAAATGCCAGTTTGAATATTCCCATGCACAACAGTTATGCTTCCGATTTCTTTTATATTTTATTTTTAATAAAGACCTTCAATTTCACCATGGCTTTATCTCACATGGGTCATATTCCTGTTATGCAGTACATTTTCATGTCCCCATCAAATATATCTTAATATACTGCATAACATATTAAATTAACAGTTTTTAAAGATGCAAGTCATGTTCGTTTTCTGTTATCTCAATTAAGTCAGTGAATTTCACACCATTACTGTGGTTTGAGCAGATGTTATTCTTGGCATGTCTATGATTTTTGCAGCAATTTCTAACATCAAAATGTGACTATTTATTAAAAAAAAAAATTATCTAATCAAAATTTTGCCAATGAACAATGTTTTCTTGAGAATACCAATTTCCTTGAGAATCAGTTGATTGATTTGTCCAACGTCCTCAATATTATCTTCCCTTTGTCTATTGCAGTCTGTAAACAACATCAAAAACAACACAAACATCAGTAGCTATAGATTTGATTAATTTTGTGATGCTTTCTGGCTTGTCTCAATCATACCATTGTTTCATTAAATTATAGCAACTTACATTGCATTAATGCATTCAAGGTACAGTAAACATTATAATTTCATGCATGTTCTAGAAATTAAACCCATGACCTTGTCGTTGCTATAGCGCTACTGTTCTCTACTGTTTGAGCCACATACATTTTTCTGAAAGTCTAATGGACATTTTTATAGAAATATTCCACAAATTACACCATAAGCATTAATTTTGGACATACTACATAACAGGAATGACCCATCTACTTTTATTTGACCTGTTGAGAGGAGAATCCATCCATTGTCTGTGTGAGCATGGGTTAATTTGATAACACCATAAAGCACCTTTCATTTTTAAAAGCTTGTAAAGCAGTATCGCTTCATATAATAAACCATGTCGACCAGTGATCATTATATTCGCCATCATGCATTGCACTACATAATTCTGAGAGTTTCATACCCAAAATGTGAACAACAAGTATAACAGAGGTTTGTAAAAAGAGGAAATTTTAGATTCACAAACAAACAAATATACCACAGTAACTTCACTCAACCTCCACCACATTTTATTTAACAAAATAGAAGCAGATCAAATGTAGCAAAGCATATAAATGTAACTGAGACAAACTCTTGGGAAAATGCACCAAATAATAGATAAGCCAGAATGTGGTACAGTCTTTCACAGTGGAGCGACAAATAATTACCATGACATAGAGAAGAAGAAGGAGATGCCTTGATTGACAGCCAGAACTGGTATAACAGAAATAATAGATCAGAAGGGTCACCCTGCAATTCTGGGTTGGAATGGGGGGAGTACGGATGTTTTTTTTTGTTGTTTTTTATGTGCGTATGTGCAGCGTGAGTCACAACACACATCTCTCTGAAAGCTCTGAATCTACATTAGAGTAAAACCATTGCAATATGACAGGAATCCCATTGGGACGTTCCGCTGGACTGCAATTCGACCGACTTTGTTTTGTGCAACCAAAATCAAATTGACAGGAAAGAGAGAAAAGCATCTCCCATTGCCAATATCTTACACACTTGGCTGCTGGATGGACATTTATTTTGTTGTTTGTTGTATTATAAAAAAAAAAAAAAAAACTCACAACTAGGGCCAAGAGCTTTAACATGAAGGGGAAAAAGTAAGCTACAAAGTCTATGGTATTCAGACTATGGAAATGGATGGCTGGTTATACCTTAGCTTTTTAACCATTCTTTATTTATGTTGTTTTGTTGTAAAATCATTACAGTGATACAAACTCAACCTCAAAAACATCAGCAGTGACATTTAAATGCTAGCAGTAAGATGCATGGCACTGCGCTCTACATCTCGTTTGTAAAAATGGCATTTTGGAAACAGCGTTCAACTCGTGTTCTTCACTACTGAATCTGATCCCGCATTTCTCTCTGAGTATTAGCCATCACAGTGACACACTTAGGCCTAGTTATGTTGATAATGTGAATGCTGGTTCGCCTACACATTCCAGTGAACTTTAGCTCCCAGCATGGTTTCATACGCTTGAGAGGCAACAGCGACATCTAGAGGCGGCTATTCCTTCTACGGCTGCTGTGATGACATCAGTCAAATGCACAGACATGCCTCTGTTCTGCTTCTCATATATATTTACACATTTTCATCCACTTTATAAGACATATTGAAGTAGCCAACGCCGTAATATTCCTTTCTCGTATTTGGACAAAATAGATGGCTTTACAAAAGCTCACAATACTTACAGTGAATAATAGGCTTTTGTGAAGGAATACTTCATCCCCTAAAAAGAATAATAATAATTAATAATAATAATAATAAATAAAAATAAAGGCATCTTAGTCTATGTGCACTCTATAGACGGATCGAAATCTGAAACCCCCTCACTTTTCAAAAAGAAAAAAACCCTCCCCTTGCGTCGTCCTTCTACCCTCACACTGTATCGACACACAAGATCACGAACCACCGGAGCTACATTGAATTTTCGCAGCATAAGCATGTCAGTGACTTGAATCGATCATGCTTATCCGCATCCCAAACATGTCAACAGTTGGCACACTATAAGATAAACACATTTTACATTCATAAAGGAGATAACTGGGCAGATACATGAGAAATCTGCAAAAAAATAAAAATTAAAAAAAGTATAAATAATCCCCATATCAACCAATCAACAATCAACTGATAAAACGGAAAGTACATGCATTTACAACTTGTAATTTCCACCTTTCGATCTGTCTGCCTTTGAGAAAGAGAAATCAAACAGCAAATACAAATTCTAACTGACAAAAAATAGAAGAAATGGCACTTTTAATATAGTCATATATAGTTTTATATTTATATATATATTTATATTGATAACACGAAAGAAGGGTCGCGTTGGCTTCCTTGTTACTATGGTAATGGTTCCCAGTGTGTGTTGAGACCATGCGAATCATGCAGATATGTTACAGTCCGTTATTTACATTACATTCATGCGTTCGTGCACCGTTCCCACGTCCTCTTTTGAGCGTGTTTGCAGTCTGAGCTGGGAGGAGAGAGAAAGAGAGAGGCTCTATACATATATAACAGTGGGGGCCCCATTGCAGTGTTTCATGGATGCCATACTCAACTGAAGCAACAAAAAATAGGCTATTTTTCCCACAGAGGTGAGTCAGAGGTCTAGTGTTTGTGTGTTGCCTTCCATTGTCACAGCAACATACGAAACGCAGTACGTCCTTTTGCTCGCTCGGGTCTCTGGTATGCATCATTTGTCGGAGAGAGAGTGGCCCCCACAGTCGAAACCTCTGTGTGGCGCGTCTGCATGATAAGCTCCGCTGTGCCAGTAGGACGAGTCGCAAACTGTCTGTAAAGAATTGATTTCTGACGCAGATGAGTTGCCGTCTCTCCGTTTCGATCTCTTTCGATTGCGCAGGATAAAGACCAGCATTCCCACCACGGTGAAGGCAGACGTCACGAAAACCAGCAGCAGACCGGGCACGAGCACTGATATTGACACTCTGCTGGGCTCCAGGTAGGAGTTGGGCCGCGTCCCTGTGTCTGCTGGTAAAGTGCTGTTTTTGGACAGGGAGGTGGGGGAGATCTTCTCGTAGAGCTGAGGGCACATAAGATCATTCCTGATTCGCCGGAAGTCCCTCTTCCAGAACTCCTCGGGGGACTCGCATTTGAGATCGCTCACAATGACGTCTGCCCCGAGTTTGTCTGTCCACTGTTTGAAGGGGACGATGTTGCACGAGCAATCCCAGGGGTTCCCGTGCAAATCGATCTGAATAATGGAGTTGAGTTGGTCTAAGACACCTGGCACAGGGAGATATGTGAAATAATTGTTATGCAAGCTTATTTTAGATAAAGAAACCCCCAAGAACGCATCCACAGGTAAAGCTTTGAGCAGGTTGTTGTTGAGGAAGAGCACCCTCAAGTTGGGTATCGGGCTGAAGGTGCCCGGCATTATGAGCTGGATGTCATTATATTCCAAACTGAGATACTCCAGGTTCTGAAGTCCGATGAACATCTCCGCCATTAAAGTATCCAAGTAGTTCTTGTCCATGTAGAGCCACCTCAACTCGGTCAGATTATGAAAAGTGCCGTTTTCGATCATTTTTATGTTATTCCCCCCCAAATCGAGTAAATTCAAGCTATGATAGCCTCTGAGCTGGTTCCTTCTGACGGTATGAATGTTGTTGTCGCGCAGATTTAACTCTTGCGCGCTCAGGGGTTTGGGTTTGAGATTAGCCACGGTTTCTATCTTCCTGCCTTCGCAGTTAACCCCAAGCCCTTGTCTAGCTCCTATAAGCTTACAACTACAAGACTGAGGGCAGGACGAATTAGTCGGCAGCTCTCTTTCAATGGTGCCGGTCGCCATGGCTGTGGGCTTAATTTTCAACTGCCAATTCTCCCTGGCTTTCGGACGCCCCTTGTTATGCCCTCCCCCAGCGTTATGGGACTCCGTCACCCCGCTCGTTTTAGAGGGTGTAGGATGGGGGCCGCGATTAGGGGTCTCATCCTGAGTGGGAGGCGCCACCAGGCTGGAATCCATACCACTCTTTGAAGGGCACAGCTCCGTCTCGGCCGTTTCATTCAGGTCATTCCCTTGCAGCCGAGTTGGCGCCTCACAAATAACCCTTCCGATGAGAGCGTTCTGCGGGATGTTTTCCAGCCATTCCTTTAGGGAAACCAGGTCGCAATTGCAATCCCATGGGTTGTCCTCCAGTAAAACCTCCACAATGCCAGGTATCTGCTCTAGAATCCCTTCGTAAGGCAACGTTTTTATTCGGTTCCCTCTCAGATCGAGGTGCGTGATGGGAACGTTCTGAAACACGTTGATGGGAAGAGCGCTAATAAGGTTGTCGTTTAAGATTAAAACTTCGAGCTTACTCAAGTCCCTGAACACAGACGGGTCGATGTCCCTCAGAAGGTTGAAGTCGGCTTGGAGGTACTCCAGGTCGTCTAAACCGAGAAACGTACTCTTTTTGAAAGACCTGATCTTGTTGTTATTGATGTGCAGCCGTTTCACAAGCTGCAGTCCCAGGAAAGCGCCCGGCACAATGTCGTGCAAGCCATTGTTCTCCAAATGCAAGCTCACGGCATTGTAAAAGTTAGCAAACTCGTTAGGGAACAGTCTGGATAAAGAATTCCCGTGAAGCAGGAGGTGGTAAAACTGGGAGCTCGGACCTGTCAAATGGTGCAGGTTTGTGAAGCTCTTTTTCTCACAGTCAATGTGCAAATCACCTTCTATTGCATTGCAGGAGCAGATCTGCTCCTTACAGACGTCCCTTGTAACATTCCCGATAGCTACACAAAGAGCCGCCTTCAGCAACACAATCCAAAGCAGCATTTTCAATATGACACAATCATCCCCGACATCAAGACATGAATACAATCAGCAAGAGGGCGAGAAATGAGATATATCTCCAGTCTAAAAAAGCAGGGGACACTCTGCGATTATATCCATGCTCAGCTCGCTATGTCCAGATTGGGAAAAATCAACAGCAAGAAGCTTCTTTTGTATCACCTCCCCATCGCATGCTCTTTAAAACAATATTAAAGCCTACAAAATGACACCTTCAACTCAATTATTTGGCTTTTCGGGCTCGCAAATCACTGACCTTGTGCATTTCTCACATATCCACGGCGCGGGAGCTGTTCTTTCTCCCGTGGTGCTGAAATCACACCGAGCACATCTCAATGCATCGCCATAAGATTAATCCGAGATTCTTACATCTTCAGCATCCTTCCTCGGATTCCGGCAGCTTCGTTCAACGCTTTTGCATCACAAAGACGGCTGCTGAGAGATTCTGGACTTTTCAGCCCGGTGTTCACTGGCAGATCTAACACCCTCTGCTGAGCTGCAAAGGCAAAAATCCATCGGATGAGGGAATGCTTGCTCGCTCGCTCGCTCGCTCGCGCGGGGGGGAAAAAACAGTCCACATACAGGGCAAGTGTTGGAAATGTCCACAGAAATCGCCGTCGAAGGGTTTAGATTGGTTTCATTCCAGGATGGTTTTCTCCTCTCTGACAACGCCGATAGCTTTCGTAGAGCCACTCCGTTTCCCCCATCCAAATGGCTTTAAAGCACGCGGCATTTCCAGAGTCCTCACAGACGATATTCCCGTTTTAGATAGGAAAAGAAAAAGAAAATCTCAAGTATTCCACAAAGCACAGGTGTTGTTCGCGTGAAGGTTGTTTCTTTTTCTTCGCTGTCTGAGAGAGTGTATGTGTGTGAGTGTGTGTGTGGAGGAGGAACTGCAGTTGAATGCGGTAAAATAATTAACTACTCGACGTGCATGCAACAGTGCGAGCGGTGTGCTGAGCTTCTCCTATTACTGTCACAACAAACACTGCGTCAAGACTATAGGAACTATGCGCACATACTCTACGTCACAGCCCTTAAGACATACGATTTGAATGATAAGTGCATTTCAACAGGAACACTGGGTATTCCCTTTTCCATCAGCCTGCATTGTTTGATTTTTTCATGCTGGCACAGGATCGACGCATCCAATCTCTGACTATTAAAACAAGTGTGGATTGATTGAAACTCAGTGCATATATTACATTTATGGACAAGCGTGTCTCTGACATCACACACACACACACACACACACACACAAAGACAATAATTCTGGTTTGTAAAACAAGCAGATAACGCGTTCTTGTGTGTCTACTAGCCTGTGTGTGATTGTTGGCGATTGTATAATAATTTGCAAACACTTCACAAGCAAATACATGAAAGTACAAGCCTTTCTGACTCAAAACGCTATAGCATCACGATTCAGTCGCTGGTCTCTTAACCGAAAACTGCTTCTTATCCGAGGTGTGCCTGCCTCCGACGCAATCAATCAATACATCACTATTCTGCATTTAAAGTTGAGAGATGATGCATGCAAAGGGTTTGCTTTGATATCTTATGAAGGAAAAATGGAAATGACCGTCACTGACCGTTAAAAAAAATGATACAGCCTATTCAATAAAAAGATGGGCAAACGATTACAAGCAATATTATTAATTAAATGCAGCTATTTTTAGAACTGGGTATCAATCAAATGAGCTCATTAAAAGCGAATCATTCATAATAAGTAACTGCAAATAGTTTATATGGAGAGAGAAATAGTTAACCCTCTGATGCACTATTCCATTCCATGAATGGAAGGAAGAACATATCTTTGTTATTTTTACATTAAATATAAGTCAAATTTACAGTTCAAAAAAGTTTCTGTATAACAGATTTGAAAAATATATAGTTTTTTTGGTTACTGTAGTTCATCACTGTTCCTTCATAAGACTAAAATAATACTTTAAACATTTACTAATTAACATGAAATGCTAAAACACTCTAATGCACAATCATATCAAAAATAAGATGAAGAAGAAAAAGAAACTTTTAAAAAGCCTACATAAAAGCAACACAACTGCTTTCAGCATTTATATTAATAATAAGAAATATTTATTGAGCAGCGCATCAGAATATTAGAATGATGTGACACTGAAGACTGGAGTAATGATGCTGAAAATTCAGCTTTGCATTACATGAATAAATTACATTTTAAAATTAAAAAAGAAAAATGTATTTTAATTTGTAATAATATTTCACAATATTACAGTTTTCACTGTGTTTTTTAATTAAATAAATGCAGCCTTATACTTTAACCCAAGAGCGATTAAGTAGCTATATGTCAGAATGTGTGTTGTGAGATATTATGGATTACTTTGGATACTGTGTCATCAAATTTCATATTGTGCCATTTAAACAAAAGTGGTCGTTCAATAATATGGCTAAAAACAAGTGTAATTTTAATTCTAAAGAATCAGTTTCATGCTCAAGTGAATGCCATGTGGATGTAACTCCAGTGTTCATTTGAAGTTTATAGTAAAAAACTTTTTCTTCACTTATGCACACACATGCATCTCCATAGCATGAGCACACAGAAGCAACCGTCATAAATCATACCGAAGTGCAGTATGGCAGCCTGACTTGCTGCTTATTGTTGATCGTATGTCAATATTGTGTGGATGTGCACAGGTCAAAACAATGCTAGTGGTTCAGACATGACCACCTCAACTCCCTTTGGCCTAATAGTCTAGACGCTGCTGTCTTCCCCATCACAAGTTTTGACACAAGGCCCACAAATTTGGGAAGAATAGTTGTGTAGTTCACTTCTGTGTAGCAGACCAAAGAAAGATGTTCATTGTTTGGAAAGGAGAGGAAGCTATAGGGACACTTAGTTTGAAAGGGAGCCAAACCAAGTGCTGTGTAAATAAAAGTTACCTTATTTTCTCTTTACTTTATTCTACTTTAGAGTTTCAATCTCCCTCATTCTGTTTACTAGTAGCAAATAATAAAGTTTCAAAGAAAATTTGAGCTGTAAAAAACTGCTTTGAAATAGATTTTATGTTGAGTCATAGTTCATCTTGTTTTCAGGTTTATGTTTGAACAAGGATAAATAATATGTGCACATACGTTTCCAATGTCAAGCAGTCATGATGCAGAACTCATTATAAATAATGGCTTACAATTATCTGATGGATACTATGAAAGACATTTTAAAGAATGAGATGGGTTCTGTGATCTAACCACTGGTTGTACTTAAAGTTCACTCACAATTAAAGATCATAATCGCCTCATGCACATTTAAAAGTTTTTTAGCTATATCAATGTATTTATTTCATGGAACAGAAGGATACATTTGGAATAACATTCATGTTTGTTTGTTTTTTATGTAAATGAATGAGGACAGATGCTCTCAAACTCCAAAAATAAGGAAAAAAGCACACTCGATATGACTCGTGCACCACGTTTTATGAAGTTATATGATGCTTTTTGAACATTTGTGGTCATTTTTGCCGCATGTATGTTTAATGAAAATTTTAAATTATAGCATAGCAAATCAAAGTTATGACACCTAGTAGAAATTATGATATACAAAGTCATAATTAAAAAAAAAAAAAAAAAAAAAAATATATATATATATATATAATTATGACATTAAAGGGGTCATGACGTGAAAAATAAAGTTTTCTTTTTTTTGTGTGTGTGTGTATATTGTTGGATTTGTGACATCACACAGGCAAGCGCATATAGTTATACATCATCACACCATAGGCCCCGCCTACTGACAGCAGCTGCATCACAAACCCTATACGGATATTTGTGTATGTGTGTGTGTGTACGTGTATTTACGCAAAAATAATAATAATAATAATAATAAAAAAAAAAATTTAATATTGCAATAAAAAGGCATATTAAAATAAATTAAAATGTCATGACCCCTTTAAAACTTAAAATTCTGAGACACTAAATCTTAATTATGAGATAAAAAGTCCTAATTATGTCTCACTATCTGTCTATCTATCTATCTATCTATCTATCTATCTATCTATCTATCTATCTATCTATCTATCTATAGATACAGTATATAGGTATATGTATACACTGTATATAATTAGGACTTTTTTTTCTTATGTGCTGGAAATTGCTTCATAGTATCATAAAGTAGATGCATTCGTTGATTTCATTTGCATTTGTTAATGACTTTATGAGCAAGTAATGCAATGTATCTATAATTAAATATCTATACTATTCCAATCGAGTTTGAGTTTGAGTATATATATTATATATATATATATATATATAGTATAAAATATATATAGTAATGTAATATGATTACAAATCACACATTCTGTACAGGCAGAGCAGTGTATATATAGCCCATGAAGGCCCAATAGTTAAATGGAAAAGAGCAGAGTAAGCATTCTGGCAAACTTATCCTTTGTCTACCACCAAAAAAACCTTCAATGTGCTTCTCAATCACCAGAACAATTCAATTTTTATGGGATGTTGTGGAGCACAGAGAATGAGGTAAAGCAGAATATGACCTCTTTCATCCCATAAAAATACTTTTGTTCTTAACACAATTCATGACTTGTTTACCAGGAAGAAAGAGTGAAACTGTTGAGATGACAAGGGGTTATTAGGCTGCTGGATTGACAAATTGCACATGCATTATGTACATTAATAAATACATGTTTCGAACACTATATTGATTATAGGGCCACACTAATCCACATTCAGTGTCTTATTTATACCAGCCGTCTCAGTCTGAAAGCTCCATGGCTTGTGTGAATAAATGCTCAGCAGCAATGAGGGCTCCCAACAGAAACAGGGCTCATTATTGCACAGATTGGCTCTATGGATTCAGGCTGTGAGACAGTGATGGAAATGAGCAAACCCAAGCTCCATTTAGACTTGCATTGTGGACAATGAGGGTATTTGGACTCTTGTGTGGCATTGCAACCTCTAACGACACACAAGTATGATAATGGCATTCAGTGGCATTCAGTGACACACAACAAATAACCCTTGGCTTAAACACCAGGTCAAACCGCTTTCTAAAGCACACATATATTGCTTGTGGTTATTTATGGGGAAATTAATATAGCCTACTGTAAACTGCAGATTCATCCTGGCAATAAATAAATACAAACATGAAGACCCAATCTGTTTTCATTTGTGTTTGTAGTGGAGTTGTTTTTACAATATTTGAGATATATGAAAAGGAATAAGGAATTTTTTTAATAAAAAAAAACAATGTGAATGTAAAGTAAATATCTAGATGCCTCATAGCAAAATCTGTGTATAAGTGCTGCAGGTTAAATTAATATGCCAGTAGGTGGTGACAATCTTTATGAGTGAATCAAGGAATCATAAAAAAATCCCCCAAAAATCATGCTTTGGTAAATCATAATTATGAGATACTAAGTCATAATAAAGACATACAAAGTCATAAATGTGAGATAAAACGTAAAAAAAAAGAAAAAAAGAGAGATACTAAGTCACAGTAATGAGATACAACAAAATGGTAATGAGATACTGCAAAAAGTTAAAATTGTGAGATAAAAAGTCATAATTATGCCATAAGTCAAATTGTAGTTGTTTTTGTTTCTCGTGATTTACTGTCATCATTTTGACTTTTCATTTCATACGTTTCATTTTCTATCTTATAATCTTGACTTTTTGTGATGTCTCATAATTATGATGAAAACAAAATAATTATCAGTTAAAAAGTCATAATTATGACAAGTCAAATTTTGGTTGTTTTAGCTTTTTTTCCTGATAATTTTGTCTTTTTGTGACATCTCATAATTATGACTAAAAATTCATAATTATGATGAAAACATCAAAATTAGAGATAAAAAGTCATAACTACAGTATGACAAAAAGAATATGGCTTTTATTATATTTAATTTTAAATTTGTATCTTATAATATTGACTTTTAATATCATGATTACAACGTGTTATCTCATAATTATTATTGGCCAAAAGCAAAATATTTGTTCTTATGTGACAAAAAATAAAAAATAAAAAAAAATAAGGGCTTCTATTCATGGGTTTCATCAGGTCCCTTTCCACAGGTGCATTAATCAAGCACAATGCAGTCTGCATTCATAATCTAGGTGATTGATTTTATACACCTGTGGAAAGGGACCTGATGAAACCATAGACTGTAAAAAAATATGGACGTAGTGTCCGTGACGTCACCCGTAGGTTTCTGAAGAGCCTTTTTGAAGCCTAAAGTGGGCGGAGCCGGCCGTCGCCATCTTGACCTCGCGTCACTCCCGGATAACAGAAAATGGGCAAAGAGGCGGGGCGGCTGGGGAGGTAATGCTATGCTATATGCTACTGACAGTACCAAGTCTGCGACTGCTCAGGGCCTCGCGCTAAAGTGACAGTTGAGGATGTAAAGCCAATTAAAAGTTCCTGTTTTTGCCCTTCGAAATATTATAATAGTTAAAAGACATGGCAACAAGTGAGACTGTGTATCGTGATTCTGTACTATTCTGCTATTTGAAAATGTATATGCAGTAACTTAATATTACTCTGGGAGAGTGTGTTTGACAGTGATTTATGTGCATACATGTCAGTCACTCTTTTTTTACAGTGTATGGTCCGTCAGCGCGGCATCGCTCGTCAAGTTCGTAGAGAGCTTATTCAGTCCATTTTAAATTCTGATTTTGTCTGCCTCTCAAATGGGTTAAACCATAGATATATTAACGTTACCTATGAAGTTGAAGTAAATGCGCTGGAAATCCGCGCTCATGTAAGGATGTGCATTTATTGCATGGACGGAGAAAGCACCGACACCTGCAGGATTTCATCTGACGGTACATAAGCATATTATAATCTATCTGTTCCTTGAGAGCAGAACAAACGAGCCTTTATATCTATAGACGTTTTTAAATCTGAAAACTCCAAAAAGCAACGAAATTGTCAGACATCCATTAGTGCATGTTCACAGAGGAAAACAACTGAAATACAGCGCTGGTTGTTCTCTCGAACGATACTCGACGACAACGACGGAATCCGAAGTAACGGGTGTATTAAATTGTATGAAATAATCCCGAAAAAAAAGCACAAACCCTGCAGAGATTGCAAAGTTCAGCAGCTAAAATTTGCTGAGGTGAAGTGACGGCTAGTAACAGCAGACAAACGGCTAGCATTGGCATCAGCGGGAATCCACCTGTCACTCAAGTGGACACCCTTAATTATGCAGAACTTTAAATATTAATCAACTAAACGGATGAGTTATAAAAAAATTCACCCCCCTCACAGTTGTTATGAAGGGCAAAATTAGCTGTATAGACCAAAGCCACATTCAGACACCAGGCTGTAAACACGTTTTTTTCTGCTGTAAAATGTGGCATTTTAACATGGGGGAGATACAGATTTGACTCACTTTTGACACCAGCCTCAAGCGGCCAGTCAACGAATTGCAGTTTAACTCACTTCCGTGTTGGTTTCAAGAGAGAGACGGGGAGGTTGCCGCTTGGATGAAACCCATGAATAAGATCACGTTCATAGATTCCAATAAAGTGGATGCATTTGAAATGCTGCTGTTTTTACATGAAGAATGATTCAATGTAATGCATATATTATGAATTTCAGCCAAATCTATATCTTTTTTGTTACATTTTTGTTTAATTAATACATGTGTTCTGTAAAATGATTAAAATCACACATTCTTTACAGGTAGAGCATCATAAATACATGAAGGCCCAATTTAGTTCCCTGTATGATTTTATTGAATTAATGTAATTCAATTGTTGATTGTTTCTTTGTTTATTGGAAAGCTAAAAAAAAAAAAAAAGCTTTCCAGCCTCAGTAAATCAATAATATAAATCATTATTGTAAGGAACTATATATATCTGCTCATTTCAACTGACAGATACAATGTTTATGATTATTCATAATGTTAACCTACCTGGCTTTAGCCTGTCGATTTTACTGTACTAATTGTAGGCTTACAGAATGTAATTTACCTGGGATTGCATTGGATAGAGCAGTCTATTATGCTAATAAATCCCTGTTCCTCAAATGTCTTTATCCATTGATCTTCATCATAGCATTCCAGACACTGTGTCACATCGACTACTTGAACAAACACAAACTTTTCTATTATGTATGCTGTCAAAAGAAACACATTTTTGAAATTATATATTGCTCCACTAAGACTCTAAAAATATTCAGAGAAACTAGAATGTGTTTGCTGAATCCCGAATAGGTTTGAATATTGATTATCCACAAAGATGTATGCAGTTACACAGACCGGCTGCCTCTATAGCCCTGGGAAAAGGACATAAAACTTCAATATTTCTTGCAGAGTCATGCTGTAAAGAAATATCGAACAAATCATGATAGGACTCCGGCTGCTTAGCATACTATACATATTCTTGTTCGACAATTTCCACAGGCACAGATAAGTCTGAAAATGCGATGGACCGAAAATGCGCCATACATGAAGATCCTGCACTTTCCTATCCAGTATATACACGTTACATTAATTTACTATAGTATAAGCTGTAAATTAGGCATAATTGTATGCAACTAACCCTAAACCGAACCCTAATCCTATCCTACCTTATGCATGTAAGTGCATGCATTTAATTAATATTACTCAGTACTTAAATGTATAATTACACTGAAACAAATGTAACCAGCTGTATGAAACAATTAATTAATATTAACATTCATATACACTACCCTTGAAGTTTTACACACATGGCATGACCTCAGACATTGTAACTGCATCTCCTTCACTTTACCAATAACATTTTTGCACTTCACTGTAATATTTGCAGTACATCAGCATCTGCCTGTGGGACAATATATTCACAAGACTTGCATTTTGCACTGCCTTTGTCAACTCTATTCCACACACACTACAGCGTCATGGCTATTTCTTAGATATTTGTGAAGCATTAAAACATACACAAACATCTCACTATACAATCTTCAGTTGACTTGACTAATGTTCTATCAAGTCAGGTCACAACAATTGAAATCTATGGAACTTGAATTTGAATGACTTTCCCTTCAAGGTTTTGCTCCAACCCTTCCAACTTCTGTGCCAGTGCAAATATTACTGATACTCTTGAAAATAAAAATAAAACAAGTGTGCTGAACGTCACTGTATCCTTTCATTGAGTACAGAGGAGGCCCTTGAAGTCTTTTAGAGTCCTGCCTCTCTAATCAGATCTGTGCCCTTGGCAATCACAACCTCTGATGTGTGTAAAAGAGAACGCATGCACTTCAGCCCCCACTGAGCCTCTCCACCCTGCCTGAGGAGTACCAGATGGGTTCCTCAAGAGGGTGCAGGTAAGAACAAATACTAATAAAAAAACTTAACTTTTTATAGTCAATCTGAAACTGTGAAAAAAAGGCAGATATACAATATGAATAATCATTATTAAATGATACTTTTTTTTTAGGATTATATATATATATATATATATATATATATATATATATATATATATATATATATATATATATATATATATATATATATATATAATTATTCTAAATAAACACTAAAGAACTGAAGATTTTATAGTCATTCTGCAATTGTTTAGGACTCAGGGATATAATGATAATTATAAATGTAATGTAAATATAAATGTAACAATACTTTAAACGTGTGTATATATATATATATATATATATATATATATATATATATATATATATATATGAAGAGTTCAGATGCAAAAGCCTCTAAGTGCCATTTGAAATTTCTTCTAGAATGATAATTTTTATCAAGCTTGTATATTTCAGTTCAGTAATTTCATTTAAATGGCAATGAAAATGACCTATTAATTGTCATTTAGGTGAAATTACTGAACTTAAATATACGAGCTTGATCAAAACACATTATTAATAATAATAATAATAATAATAATTATGAATTAAGTATTACATACAATTAAGTTTTATTATAGCCTATGTATATGTGTATACATACATACTGTATATGTTTTTTTTTTGTTTGTTTTTTATTCACAAAGTCATCCTAAATCATATCTAAATCCATGCATCTTGCTAAGGAGAGATGGTACTTTTTTTCCAACACAACTTAGTTTTTTCTCCTGTCAGATGAAAAGAGGAAAGAAAATAATAATAATTCTACACTTACATTAAAGGATAGACCCGATGCACATCTCCAGACCATAATATTACAGAGACTTGGGGATACAAGTAGCAACCACCTAGCAACCACCCAGAATCCCATTGCAACTGCATAGCAACATGCCAAGACCAATCAGAACACCTTAGCAACATCATACTACTGAATGCTTTTGGCGGCAAGCAACACTCTCATTTTATGCAGAAATATATCTTCAGAGCTTTTAACAGCTTTTGTAAAGCTTTCTTTCTCCAATTATTAAAATCCATTATCATATATGGTCTTTAGTTGGAAATGTGGGAAATGAAACTTGCTGACTGATTGATTAAGTTTTGTTTTTGTGATCTTTCTTGCATTGACATTTTGTTCAAACAAGCACATGATGCCTAAGTTTGATGTCAATCCTGTCATGATGTGCCCCAAATACCATTTCCCCATAGACTATACAGATGGCCACAGCAACAATAGATTCTTGTGCGCAGGAAACACTGAGTTGCACAAATAAAGTGTCCCATTTGAGGTCACGCAACGAGAGGGTTAGAGGAAGGCGGAGAAGGATATTTTCGCAGGCTAAAGTGAGGACGTAAGCTAATTCCATCTCGGTGTGGATGAGATGAAAATTAAAAGGCTTTTATTGGACTAAATGGTTGTGCAGGTGATTCATGTACAGAAATTGGAAGGTCAAGAGCGCAGACTAAATCAATAACCCAGCTGGCAGGATCCCTGTCCCACACGATGTACTGCGGGAGGATTTCACATGATTAATCAGCAAATTTGTTGGGGATCGATCGAAGGGGATACCTGGGGATATTGGCACAGTTTTCCCCATGTTGCTGATCTGAGACCAGTGGGATTGTATTATGTCATCATTAGTCATGTGACGATTTGGGAGCTTGGAAAACTGATCAGAGACCTCTATTTCTGTCAAGTCGCAACTTCATCATGTAATAGATTTTATTTATAACGCACTTTTCATTCCGAAGAATCTCAAAGTGCTACACAAAAGAACAACAATAATAACTACAGAATACTAAAAACCATAAAAACAATAAAACAATCAGCACATAAAAGCCTTTCTAAATAAAAAATAATAATAATAATAAATAAAAAAAATTTACAAAAAAAAATAAAAAAATAAATAAAAATTACAATAAAAAAAATATTGATAGCATAATTATTAGTGTCTAGCTTTCATATCCTGGACTGAAGGCAAAACCTTACATTACCAAGGAAAGCTTAATGGTGTATTGAAATATCACACATATTGTGTGCATTTGACCATATGAAATGTTAAAATACATAATTAACAAAAAATAACAAATTACTTTTTAAAATAAAAAAAATTGAAATCTTTAGTCAGAGTAACCCTTTAATAATAATACTGTATTGTATATGTAAATCGTTAATAAGAATATAATTAATAAATTGTACATTATTGTTGTTGTTTTGGAATTTTATTCAAATATAAAATATATTTTATTTAATAATAATAACAATGTATTATTATTATTATTATTATTATTATAGTTGGTGTTGTTGAATTTTATTTAATGATTTTTTCTTCTATTTTGTAAATAACAATATCATCAACAACAACAATAACATAAATAACAAATTATAAATTGTTGTTATTATTATTGAATTTTATTGAGATTTTTATAAATCATTTCCAAATTTAAATAATAATAATAATAATATTGCTGAATTTGCTGAATTTTATTGACAGATTTGTATAATAAATGTGTACTTATTTTTGTTTAAATGCATAGTTGATTGTTAATTATGAATTATTTCATGTGGTCAGTGCACACAAACTACATTTGGAACATTTGAATCTCTAAGCAAACCTCAACTCAAAGCTATTCACGCAAGCATGCAGCTGTTGAAATACCACATTTATATTTCTTTCAAATTCTCATCTATACCTTCACACCTGAAAAATCACCAATATTTCTGAATAATTACCACATTGAAGACTGCTGCGACTGACTTCTTTCAGAATAATAACCTTCAGGCATTCAGGAAAGAAATATGTGCTCGTCATTACATGAATATAGTTCTATATCAGGTATAAGTGACAGCTTGGGTTCAAACTAAGTGCTGCATCCAGCGTCTCGAGAAACTCTTTCTTCACTCTCACGTTACCATAGTATCCGAACATTGGCCTACCTGTATCTCTTCAAGGTTGTTGTGATGAACCAAAGTCACTCTCAAGACAGACTGTGCTTTTTGTTATTAATCTAGCTTGTAGACGAGAGACGGGTTCGCTGCTGGTTTTGCCAGCAGTGCTAGAATCAATTAAGAACGCCTTTTCCCCTGCTTATTTTTCATCTAGCGGCTAAGTCCTTATCATTGTTTTTTTCAAAATCAATAGCTCGAGATGAGTCACAAGACTTGTGAATTAGAGGCCCAGCAGCAACATAAAGCATGAAGCAAACACAAGCGCAGTGTAAACTGGCATCAAAAGCACGCTGAATTTTATGCCTGCAATTATTGCACTCCAAGCAAGTGTACACAACAACATCAAGTGGCGCGGAGCTTTTAATGGTGATCTCAGCCAGAGTAGACAACATTGACATGGCCTTTTTATGTGTCGTCTGAGATTTGGAGCAGCGATTACGTTGGGCTCAAGTCCAAACAACATGTCAACGGCGGCTGAAGGGACTAAGCCTGCAATTTTAGAATGATAGTGATTTTAGTGATATGAACATGCATTTATTTGACCATTCCGATGATGAGAGTTAAAGAAAGAGGACTGGACAAAAGCACTTGAAAACGATTTCCACGAACAAATAAATCAATTAATTTTTTTTTTAGCTGACCGTAATAAAAATACATAAGTGACACATGATTTTGTTTTCTTCAGGTAACTTAAAAATGTGCTTCTGTGGCAACATTTATAAAAAAAAAAAAAAAAAGTTAAATAAAATAAATAAAAAATAATATTTTTCCATATGATAAACGTGCCGCCACTGACGTCAATGGCATTTGGTCATAATATTTCATCCCGATCTCGCAGCAATTCGTATGAATTTTATGATGTGGCTAATTCGTACAAATTCAAAATGACCTACCCCTGACCCCGCCCCTAAACCTAACCGTCACTGGGGTTTAGACAAATCGTCAGACAAACATTACGATAAATGTACAGAATACTGTGAAAGGTTTCAAATGATTATTTCTGAATATCAGCACTTCAAGTCAAGTTTCTGCATCCTGAGTTAAATCTATCCGATTGTTAAGTCTGACGTCACACGTGACGTTTAGCCTTTTCCGGGCCCAAGCGCTCCTCTCGTCCAGAAATAACAATGGTGGAACCTGTACATTTATTTACGATCACGTCCTTTTTAGTGAGGCACCCTTGGCAGTCAAAAAGGGTTTAAATTCCTTTAACACCAACAGAGTGGTTAGTGAAGCTCATCACTCAGGTGGCATAATTAAGGGTAGAGTCCAGGCATCAATGAAAAAGAAGATTTACGAGGTTGAAGTGAGTTAGCTCGGGACACGGGACACAGCACTGCGGCATTGTAAAAACACTCAATAATAACCAAAACACTAGCGAAAGCGGTAGAGAGGACCTGGACTTTGGACCCGGAAAGAGTATTATCGGAGAGTGGTGGTTACGTCACGACTTAACAACCGAATACATTAACTGGTTTAAAAGAGCTGTTTTTTAATCAAGCTGAAACAACCTGACTACTTCAGGTTACCCAAGCAAAAGTTTTTAAGGGTCAGATCAGGTAGAAACAGCTCATTAAGATGCACATTTACACAGTTTACAGTGTGGGAAGCATATCCATTAGCATAAGCACACACTCACGGAACGTATTTTATGGAGAAAATTATATTCACTGTGGCTGGCTTTGTCATTAACCTTGGATGACAAAATTATGCATTTTCTAAATTGCCTTTGTAATTAATGACCACTCACAAAACTACTAAACTGATGGAGAAATAAAGGATGAAAAATAAATACAGTGGCACCGTGGCGTCCAAGATGTTTGTCATGGTTGAAGACCACTAAACACTAGACCGTTTTCATTAATTCATTTGATGCAACAATAAAAGCCACAAAGTGGAAATTATGCTCAAACTCCCTTCTGTCCATTGCATACCTTTACATGGGAATATTTCTGCTGAAATAATGTTTCCATTTTCTAATTTGTTGCTCATTCCAGGTTTAATTAAATACACCAACAGTGCAACTGAATAAACAGAGATGAAGATGAGAGTGAGATAATTATTGGAGAAATAGAGGTGGAAATTTAGATTAATTGAAAACTGCTTTTCAATTTCAATAAGTTTTAATTTTTTACAAATACATTTTATTGTAGGCCAACCCTCAGTTTAAAAGCAGATTGGTTTTATTAAAAGAGTGCTGAACCATTCAGCGGTGTGATTGAATGTAGTTCATATTGAATTATGAGGAGGGGTTTTGGACAAGGAGAAATGCTAAATCAAGGTGGTGAATTACCCTATAATGTTTAGATTTAACTTCAGGTGCAAAAACATGAATGCTTAATGGAAGCATGCAGATGTGCTAATGACAAATACATATTCACAAGTGACATCTTTTACGTTAATTTAAAATAATATGTCTCCCCTTCTGCATGTCTAGATTCTTTCATTAGACCATAATATACATTACTTGACTACTTTAATGATTAGATCAGTATTTTTCTGGCACAAAAATGAGAACCACATTAAACTTGAAGAAATGTACATTAAGTACAATTAATAAAACTACAAAACTGTCACGTACACAGTGGTATTCAGACGATGCACGACTCAGACTTTTGTTCAAATATAATTTTAATGAACACAGAGAATCACAACAGGGGCCTATACCATGAAGCCGGTTTAGGTGGCTAGCCAGCTATGTTTCAGTTTAGTTTCCGCCAACCCTGGGTTTTAGGTACTATGAAAGTAGCTTGGCTTTAATCGGTGTTCGTCGCCATGGTATCTTACGCTGCACGGCTAACCTGCTCCGGGGCAGGTTATGTTCTGGATTCAAGATCTCAGACTGAAGTTTGACCAATCAGCTGAGAGCAAAGAAACATGTAGGTGACGTAACTTATTCCCAGTGTCTGGAGCACTTCGTAAAGAAAGAGTTTTTAGCATGACAAAATCCCCTTGCCTTTCCTGATAGTATTTGTATGAAAGAGACAGATTTTCCGCGGAAGCAATGTCTTATCTTTGCGAACTTCTTGAGCCGCACATAAATAATTTAACACGTCGAATTCATGCACTTACTGTACCGCAAATATTGCGTTGCGTTTTTTTGCAAGTGGTACATACTTGCACGGTGACGCACAGAAGCTAGGGGAAAACACGGTTTGTCGAGCCATTCGCAAGGTGGTCCTCGCTCTGCAGGAATAGTTTCATTAATAGTGTTCCCCGGAAATGTATTGACCATGTCCATAAAAGAGGGCTTTTATAAAATTGCCGTTAAGATATATTGATAGGGTGACATCACATGAACACATTTAAAAAAATAAAAAAAAAGCGCAAATTTCACAAATGTACTATACTATACAATACATTTTAAGAATTATTTTAAATCTTTTTTATTATTATTCTGTTAATCTTATGATACGATTCCCAAGAGTCAATGCAACATGTATGCAGTCTATTGCTCCAATCTCCACTGCTCTAGGGGAACATGAGGCAGATTATGTTAATAGGAAGTCCTATCACAGCCTTAATGTTCAGGTAGAGATGATGTGAATATGTGAGATGATTATTTTCTGTGAGATGAATCTTTAAATTAATAGTAACATTAACAGATATAACAATGATCTACTAAACATTTCATCTGCAGACGACTTGTGGTCATGAACGTATGATCACAAGTTTGGATGCCAAATGGCCTGGCTCCAGTGCTTGACACAAATTTTCCGTGACTCTTTGTTGTGTCAGCGCTTTGAGGAAAGCAAGTTAAATTTGATACAGTACAAAACACTGTTAATTTGAACTGAGATAGAAAAACCTACACAATAATCCCCTATCATGACCCTCAGACAGGGCCACAGCACCGCTTCAATGTGGCCCTCAGTAAAACCAGAGTGAAGATAGAGATGACCTCTCCCAGAGCGGACCACACAGCTGGAGCAGATGTAGATGCAATCACCATACAGTATTCCACTTAATTAAAGCACATTGAAACTGCAGATAGGTCTCAAACTGTTTTATTGGTTTTGTGGGATGGGAGGGAGAAAGAGAGCAAGACAAAGTTGCATTAATAAATATTCATACTAAAGTGTTACTTGGTTAAATAAGTTCACATACTGAGATCAGTTTTATCCAGCTGTTTGATCTCCATTTTCGCCTAAAAGCTGCGTTCACACCAAACACGAATAGAGCGTCTGGCGCGAGTGATTTCAATGTTAAGACGCGTTTATGCGCGTCTGGAAGTCTTGCGGCGCGAATGAGGCGTTTAGTGCGGTGCGGTGGACGCGAATTCGCCTCATTCGCGCGTCCACTTCGCTTCAAACTTTTGCTTTTTACACGCGTCATATTGTTAACGAACTTAAACGATTTTTTTGCAACCGTTTCTTTGAAGAACATGACCGTAAATATGAACACAAGATTGAATGTGACAAAGAAAATGATTATTGGCAGTCATGTTGCCTCTGTAGCCGGTGTATGCAGGTACATTTCTCATACTCCTTCGTTTGAAGTGTGGTCCCGAAAAATCTTCGTTTCAAGGGCTATCTGGCCCTTCCCCTTACCCCTACCCCTCCAACCAAAAGAGAATTGAGACAGCCCTACCCCTTCACGTGCACACGCAAAACGGAGGGGTAGGGCCAAGGGGTGAATTGGGATTGGCCCTTACTCTAATAACCCAAACCATATTAATCTTACCCGTCTCCTAATATTCTAATGAGAGTTAGTTAACATGTAGTTGCAAATGAGTGAGTTAGTCGACATATGTTTACAAAGTTATGGGGGGGAGGTTATGTTGAAAACAGAAAGCAAGAAACTGTAAAAGCAGTCAACCTCTTCCTTTGGTAACCATAAACCGGCTTATCTAATCTCCCCCAGGAACTGGAAGACTCTTACTCAACATGCATGACAACCAAAGGCATTAAAGGATCTAGATAAAGGCAAGCTAGCAGGTTTGGGATTAGATTCGAGGAAGCTTCTACGACAAGTGTTTAACAAGGTTGGGCTCAGCAGGATAGCACGAGGCGCAAATAATTGGAACACTGGGGAACCGTGTTCTGCAGGGGGTTTCGGCACAGACCTGATATGTGACAGACAATACAAGCCTTTGTCATCACCCATTGTTCATTGAGCTGTTAGCAGATGGTGTAAATCACAACATGTGGCGTTGTCCCATCTGTTGCGGGGGGCACGATCCTTTGCCTTTTGAATGTCTAGAAGGGTTGAAAACATAATTAAGCAGTAATAAAGATGATAAATGCATTTACCCAACCTTTCAAAAGTCATTGTGTTATGCAGGATTTCTTTCTTTATCAAAATATAGTCATTCATTGAGTTGTGAGTAGTCCTGGCAAAATTAAATTTTCTCTCACATTTGAGCTTTTATCTATATGTCTATAGGTGAAAGAACATTGATTTTCTGTATATATTCAGTTTGTTTTGTGAGGTATATCTAAAAATATATTGTGTATACTAGCTTATTATTTAGCTTATGCTAGCTTATTATGTTAAACGCTGTTCACAATTTAGATTAGGGTCTAATTATCACTATTAACTATGACGTTTGCCTCAAAAAATATGCTTATTTATATTTAGTAAGGTAGTTTTTAAGTTTAGGTATTACGTAGGATTAAAGGGTTAGCTCACCCAAAAATGAATACAATTATCCCACAATTTACTCACCCTCAAGCCATCCTAGGTATATATGACTTTCTTCTTTCAGCCAAACACAATCTGAGTTACATAAAAAAACATATCCTGGCTCTTCCAAGCTTTATAATGGGAGGGAATTGTACCCTGTTTTTTGAAGTCCAAAAAAGTGCATCCATCCATTATAAAGGTAATTTATACAGCTCCAGGGTGTAAATAAATGCCTTCTAAAGCTGATGTGATGTGATGCATTTTTGTAAGAAAAATATCCATATTTAAAACTTTATAAACTATATATATATAGTTTAACTATATATATATATATATATATATATATATATATATATATATATATATATATATATTAGGGGTGACCCCGAATAGTCGAAGATTCGATGCTTCGATAGGAGGAGCCTGATTCGACTACCGATCTCACGGTCGAATCTTCGCAGAGGTGTTATGAAACGAGGATCATGCCACTTTGGCGCTCAATGTCTGATTTCACATAGAACTAGCTTTTATGTCAATACGTTAATATTCAGCCTATTATGATAATGCTGTTTATAAAAATGTGCAAAGAAAGAAGCTTTTAATAAATATTTTTTAACGTGCGTGAATAAATCCAAACACCCCGTGACAGATTTAAGTTTCACTTTCAATCCGTGACCGACAGAGGAGCGTCTTCGCGGCAAGGATTTAAATCTTTAACAATGTCTGGGATAAGAAAATATAAAGTGTGGATGTACACCATCAGAAAGGATATTCTCCAAGGCTGGATTTAGCATCAGGAAAACCATGATCGCACTTCTGCCGGCCAACGTTAACATGTTTCACGTCAGAATGTAGCCTATTTTATCCGCGCTCACAATTTGAAAAGACTCCAACGGACAGACAGAGTGAAAGACTTTCAGGATTTGTTCTCTCGATCAGGTACAAGTGATTTCAAAACTTTTCAGCCGGTTCTAATTTTATTTTTGGATGCTGTGAACATTTTTAGCTAAAAAGACTGCCTCTCCAGTTTAGCATTTATTGTTGTTTCAGCAGTTAAAAAGACAAAGTTGAAAATTCTGGCTACTATCGTTATTTTAATAATTTCTTTATCTTAATTTTATTTATTGATCTGTCAGGGTTATCTAATCTAACTATTTGTGGCTTGTGTTTTGAATATATGTTCCCCTGCACTTTAGGCATTTTGCACACATTTGCTCCTCATCCGGTGACTTGATTCTGATTTATTTCGTTTTGTATTTTTATTTATTAGAAAGGTATATTCTGTTCTAATTTAATTTAGTAAATTAATTGTTTATTTTTTTCGGTGCATCGATGTTGTGCTGTAGGCTGGCCTGCTCGCACAGGTAATTTAGCCGATTTAATTTGATTTGCATGTGAAATGCAAATCTGCAGTGTGGCCTTTCTGGAGTTATTTATGTTATTTCTTAGTTTTATTGATCAAAAATGTTTTTATACATTTTCTTCTATATCTTTGTGTGATTTTCTGTACATCGCGGCTTTGAAACGTTAAAGCCCCGCCCCCAGCCCCACCCCCATACACATGATTCGACTATTAGTCGACTATAGGCAAGACATGACGATTCTGATTCGACTATGAAAATCCATAGTCGGGGACAGCCCTAATATATATATAGTTTAACTATATATATATAATCTCTGGCTTCTGGTAACAGCCGTTCGCGAGTCTAGTTCCGGTGTAAGAGTGACCTCTGACCCAACACATGACGTATCGATGAACGCGGAAGTGCAGAGGATAGAGCAAAACAAAACACCGGTCACAAATTAGAAGTCTAAAATGAGAATTTTTAAAGAGAAATGTCAGAGGAACTTGAGATTGTTGTCCAGCCCTATTTGTTTGAACCACAAGAGGCGTCTACTCTCATCTAAGCTTACGCTACTTTTATATCTTACGTCATGCGTCGGGTCAGAGGTCACTCTTCCACCGGAACTAGATTTGCATATGGCCGTTACCTGAAGCCAGTGATTATAGTTTATAAAGTAATAAATATGGATATTGTTCTTGCAAAAATGAATCGCATCGCTTTAGAAGGCATTTATTAACACCCTGGAGCCGTATAGATTACCTTTATGATGGATGGATGCACTTTTTTGGACTATATACAAAATATATACAAAATATATTTATAGGGTTATACATAACATATATATATATATATATATATTTGGAAGAAAAAAAATCAAAAGTAAAAGGTAAAAGTACTCTAATTACAGTAATGTGAATATCCAACGCATTCTCATCCTAGGGCGTCATATACTGACACTTTTGACATTTCGTCTACATCGAACGCACATGGCACCCTTTAGCGTCAATATGAGACGCACAGAGCTTTGTTCGGTTATGGGTAGGTTTAGGTCTGGGGTAGGGTTAGGGTTAGACCGCTAGGAGGCGCCTTCTGGCCCATATCTATCTGCGTCTCATATTGACGCTAAAGGGTGCCATGTGCGTTCGATGTAGACGAAATGTCAAAAGCGTCAGTATATGACGCCTTGGGATGGAATATCATAATTCAGAATAAAGGTAAATTGAAAACTTAATTGTCATGAAAATAATGTCACAGTGCAAAAAAATCTAATAAATACATTTCTTTTGTAAAATATGCATACTGTACAATGCACCCAGTCCCACATACAATTTGGTATGGCATCCTACTGAGCTCTACCATGTGTAGAGTTACACTCTGCTCCACTCAGCATCCAGTCTCTGGCTCAAGTCCCATTGACCCAGTCTCACATCACAGCACAGCACAGAGATCAGAGTGCAGCAGTTGTCAAGCAAATTCTCTTTCTGAATTTCTGCCCGAGTCTTTGCTCATGCACACTGCAATCTCAAAGCAAATCTCACAGTATGGCTCTAAGCTTTACATAATATCTATGATAATGAAAAGACATGAAAGTGCATTTCCTCGGGATGGCTGATAACAGGCCTCAAACGGATGCGAAGAGTTTTAAACAAAGTGGGCAGGACTGCTGTTTTATGATTTAATGCTTCTGCTTCTGCTGTTTACCACCTGCATTTTCAGTTTTTTCTTGATTTTGTTGGTTTTTGCCAGTTTTGTTGTGGAAATGTTTCTAGCATTGAACTGATAGGACCCAGACAACATACACCCACATAGATATATATCCATACACTTTAAAGGGGTGGTTGATTATGATTTCACTTTTCTAACTTTAGTTAGTGTGTAATGTTGCTGTTTGAGCATAAACAACATCTGCAAAGTTACAACGCTCAAAGTTTAAAGCAAAGGGAGATATTTTCTTTTAAAGAAATTGCTTTTTAAGGACTACAACAAACGGCTGGTAAGGACTATACTAGCTTTCTCCCGGGTAAGTGACATCGTAAACCCTATAATTTACATAAACCTGCCCCCGGGAACACAATTTAGAGATTATCAAGACAGAATATGCTAATCTATGACTAGAAAAAAATACTACACATAAGCTACATAAATTCACCATCTAACAATTTTGAAATGTTGTCTACATTTTGTCACTTCTTCTTGAGTCTCTCCAAAAATGTCAGTGCATGTCTGTGTGAGGAGGTAATCAAAGCTCCGCCCTCTGTGCTGGGTGCAACAGCTCATTTGCATTTAAAGGGACAGACACGAAAACGGTGTGTTTTTGCTAACTCTCAAAAAGTGACAACTTTAACATGCTATATACAAATATCTGTGGGGTATTTTGAGCTAAAACTTCACATACACACTCTGGGGACATCAAATACTTATTTCACATCTTGTGAAAAGGGCATACCACCCCTTTAAGCCCTGATTCTCATGACTCCATATTAATTTATGATCTTTTGTCTGCTCGATTCACGACTTGCAGTAGAAGAAATACACAATAATTTATTTTATTTTTTAAAATAAAAATACATCCATTATTTAAAGAATGGATCCTGTAGAGCAACTCGACAAAAATCCCAAGAAAACCTCACATAAATTCCCAGAAATTAGGGAGCTCAAAGCTCTTAAAAAAATCGAATTGGTTTTCATTTTATTTCTGTGTTGGCTGTAACTATAGATGTGTATAGACGTTCACGATTCAAAGGTTTTTTCAGGTAATTGTCATATGCATGGTCAAAGATAATGGCCTAAAGACAGCACTGAGTGAATCCATCATGGATAAGGCAATCCCAGAATGCATTGCAACAGACTCTTTACAAATATCCTTATAATTCATTCAATACTAAAAAGTATCATTAAAAAGTTCAATCTAATCAAGAAATATAAATATTTTATCATTTTATGTTCATTTTATGTATTTTATGCGTATTGCAGCATTATCTTGATAACATAACATAACAAAAAAAAAATATATATATATATATATGTGTGTGTGTGTGTGTGTATAGCTCCTAAACTTTTGCATAAAAATTTATCATTTGTATCTTTATTTCAAAGTTTAATTGTAATGTTGTTGTTAATAATGGACCCAGATGCAGAAAATGTAATAAATGAAGTTTAATAAAGAAACCAGGAAATAATACAGACAGTCAGAACAGAAAATGTGATCCAAATGTCTTGATGATGATAATGATGATGAAGAAGCTTGGCAGGCAATAATTGCAGTGGGGTAAATAATGGCAGCAGGGATGACGGCAGAATGTCTGATGTATGATGGCTTGAAGCACGGGAAAACAAGACGGGTAAATCAGGAGAGAAAACGAAAGCATGACAGGAACAAACACCAGTCAATGAGAACGATCCGACAAATACAACACACTGGCTATGTCCGAATCAGGATTGTGGGATATCAGTTGACCTAAAAAATAAAGATGGCTTCTGAAAGTTGCGGTTGAGTTTGTGTAAAATGTAAATTTTTACCAACGTTTTCCACTTTTGATGTCATTTCTAGCTTACTTAATTACAAATTTGCTTAGTTATCACTAAAGCTCTCTCTATTTTGCTGTAGATAATTAAACTGTCATGCTGACTCAGAAGTCTGTCTGAAACCAGTTTCGTGAGGTGCCTTCATGTGCAAACACTGCCTGCAAAACAAGTCACTGCCTAAGTTATTGGACAAAAGGGCTACTTGTGAAGGGAGAGGTAATAGCGTGCAGTTGTCGCGTTAATGAGGCGGCTATTAGAGCACCGCACTGGGTTCTTTTTCACGACTTATTGCGCTTAACTCTTTTTATCATCAAGCACGTACCGCTCTTTGTCTCATTCATGCGTTTCATCACTCTAAAGTGTCAGTAGTGCTGTGCAACACGCACACACACACACACACACACACACACACACACACACACACACACACACACACACACATATATATATATATATATATATATATATAATGAATTTGTCATACATTGATGTACAAGATAACCTATCACAAAATCTCTAAAGACAGACATTTTATAGCCTGGATGCCAGCCAAACTTAGCCCCGCCCACAACATTTTTAGGTCAGGGAAGCAGCCGCGGCGCTAGGTCCGGGCCCACCCATTTTCTACTATGGTTTTGTACATTTCTTCATTCGGATCTATTTGCGATCCATTCCATTCTAAACAAACAACGCAGTTTACATGCTTCATCCTTGTTACATTATTCATTAAGATAATAATTAATAAATGCACGCATAATTATCAGTGAACTTGATAAATGTTGCAGATATGTTTTACTATGCATGCACAAACAAATGCCTTTCAATTTATGTGTGCAAAATTCAGAATAACTTGAATGTGCAGCAATTTTTACAAATAGAGAGTCTGTAGGCCTACTATATGTGTTAGCCATTAAATAAGCTCATTTAGTTCCATATTTGTTAAAATATTATAATATTATTTTTTCATCTATGTTGATTATGAAAAGTGAACAGCATGAGTAAGATAGGATGCGCAATATATCGAGAGACATGGAGCGGGTCAGACATGATTTTGACCACTTAATTAAGTTTTGTTTTGTAGAATTTTTTTTTTTAAGTGAATTTCGTTTTGTATAAATTGTATCTTAATTTTAATATTTTTTTATCAACCAATTGCCTGTATTTAATCAATAAGAAGCAAATATAGCAGACAATATAATCATGGAGGCACCCACGCGGTCACTTGTATTGCTCGTGAACAGGAGCGCATCTCATCCTAACTTAACGAAACTCAGCATATGCCTCACAGACATGAAATATATCTTAAGAAAGCTTGAAGTGTCTTTTTAACAATTTAAGAAATAGGCTACTCTCTGATTATGTAATCCATGATGTGCATTTCTCTCTATAGGCGCATTCACTACGGAGATGGTGATCGTCAACTTCATCTTTACAGCTGTTGTTGGTGTTAATAAACAAAAAATAATAGGCCTATAATTGTATTAACAATAAATTAAATGAAATTGTAATTGTATAAAAAAAAGCAAAAAAAAAAAATTCTGTTTAAGTTTTTTATTTATTATTTTTTTTTACCTATGCTAATTACTAGGGCTGGGCAAGTTATTATCGCGTTAACGCATTTATTAATTAACGCCGACAATTTTTTTTATCGCACGTTAGCGCAGTTTATTATTATTTTGAAAGTCCGTTGCTCACCGGCGTTTAGCGGGGATGCTCTGCCATGTGAATTCCCTCCTGTTGATGTCCTGATAACTATTTAGATTCAGGAAACTCACAAACAGCGAGGATCAGTCTCTCTTCCAATGATTTGTGCTGCACGTCAAAAAAGATCAAGACAATTCAACTTCGGCAGCGGGCGGGCGTGTGCGCACAACCGCGACAGTTTCACGGGAACGCACTCGCTTGTCGCTGCACCTTGTGCTCGACCACTTCTCCTCACTCTACCAAACGCGAATAGAGTGTCTGGCGCGAGTGATTTCAATGTTAAAGTCAATGCAAGGTCCTGCGGCGCGAATGAGGCGTTTAGCGCGGCGCTGTGGACGCGAATTCGCCACGCCCCAGTTCGCGTCAAACCTTTGCTTTTTACACGGGTCAATTTCGCTCTGGACGCGCGAATGGATTCGAAATGTTCAAACGTCCAACTAGACGCGGTAGACGCGAATTTGACGCGCTATTCGCGTTTGGTGTGAACGCACAGTAACAGGGAAACTTGCAACCGAACACTGACTTTTCTGCTGCTCCCTGATGAAAGATACCTGTTGATACCTGTTCAGAAAAAAAAAAAAAAAAAGAAAGAAAACAGGACTCTGATGGTAACTTGTTTAACAAGCTAGATAAAAGGTAATGCCCTGGCAGTGGCAAATAGCTTTGGTTTAATATTTGATTTGATTACATTAATGTTTAAGTTGAGAGTTACAAGAAATATTTTATTGCTACTGTGTAAAGGGAATACTGCTGGTAAAAAGCACATTAGGCTATTTGTTTAAAGTTTTTGCAAACCACATGTTATTGCACTTTTGTGTATATAGCAGTACATTTAGATCTGCTATATACACTACTTTAGAATTCATTATTACATTTTGCTCGTAACAATGCGATTAATCGCAAGAAAATCATGCGATTAAAATTTAACCGTCGCCCAGCACTACTAATTACGCATTAAATTCAGGTAGGCTTACTGAGTCGCTGTCCTCAGTGCCGCAGAAAAGCGCTGAAACGGAGATGAAGGGGAAGGCTTATTTTAACTGGCCCATCCAGTTTTCTGGAGGCCCACCTACAATCAAAATCCTGGCGCCGCTAGTGTCGGGAAGTTCGGTCTGGACTTGATCCGTTGTCCAATCAAATTGTCAGGGCGGGCTTAATACGATGATGGACAGATGATCAACTGTAACATAATCATCTACGTCACCAACGAGCGCTTGGTTTGAATTCGTTTACAACAAAGATGACTGCCGCTGGAGAATTGAGATTTCACACCTACAAATAAGTCAGATAGAATAAATGCATATTTGGCGTGCTGTCTGAGGAGAGGCTCCGGGCTCGGTATTCGGCCCGAACCCAAAGTACTCCCCCGTATTCCTGGCTGTGGAAGAACAAGCCGAGAGTGAGTGGAGGGATGCTGAAAACTGTCAAGGAATGTTAGGTGAGTTGACAGAGTGAATAAATATATGCTTCCTCTCATGCTGATAGGGTAGACATGGCAATCGTTTGATGACAAGTTGAATGGATTGATTATTTGAACGTGCTCCTCCCGAACTTTGTTTATGAAACATCATATGTAGATTCCTCCATCGCGTCTGTTATAAAAGATATCGACAGCGCATTCATTTTAAAAGAGGAACAGAGAACCGCGATCAAGGCATTTGTCGATCGGAAAGATGAATGAAGAACATACGTCACTTACTGCGTTGCTCTGATTGGTTGTAGGTCTATCCAATTGAGTGCAAAGGCATTTTCTTTCCTGGTTCGGTTGAATCACGCCCCATAATCACAGCCCAATGGAGCAGATCAGGCTCACATTCTGACTAGAATCTGAGTATGACAATGTCAAGCTAGACATTTTATACCATCGCCTAATGTATATCATCATACTGCCCAACCCTAAAGTTAAGAATAACAACACTGCTGGCTAACATGTAAATGAAATCACTGAATTAAGTACATGCATCTTAGAGGATCATACAATCAGAAATGACTAACAAAAATTCTCAAAGTGACCATCAATTAAGCTGAAATTTTAAGTTGCACCACCTTCATATGTAGACATCTTTGCATTCAATGTTTTATTAAAACGTTGACCAAGACATTCAGTTCAGAGTTTCCAAACCTCTTCCAACTCCCTCCTACTCTCTCGCTCTCTCGGTTTATGGTCTATATCGGAGCTGCTTGTGCCAGCTAAAGGTCACCCGAACGCAATAGCAGAAGCCTGAATGCTGCCCTGGTGTTAGTAGTCCTCTGCCGAGCAATTATGGCAACTGAATTACCATGGCTTGCAAGGTTGTCTGGGATCATTACCAATTAACCTTTAGGGATGCCTGGCACCGTGTCTGAACGCGTTTTGTCGGGGAAACAAAGGGGACAGGAAGGAAAACACTGGTCTAAATTATCCAGAGCTTGACAACACAATATTACCAACTAATTACCCGGAAGCTCATGTCCTCTGCAGGGCTTCTGGCGGCATCGGACAGGTCTGTGTCATAATAAAGCAAAGGAGAAACTTTTGTTGTTATTGTCTGTTCTCTTAAAGGAATATTCCGTGTTCTATGGTTCAGCTCAGTCGACGGCACTTGTTGCGTAATGCTGATTACAAAAAAAAAAAAAAAAAAAAAAACTTGAAGCCTTTATATATAATGCATTGTATTATGACTCGAACCATAATGATAATGAATCCATATTTCCAAGAACTACGAATTTGATAAGATTCCGCTTATCGATTCATGTATGCGCATTTTAACGTGACCAGGTTTCACATGTTTGGGATTTTGGCTTCCAGAATGGCTCACGCTGAGTAAACGTTCTTTTTTTTTTTCAGTAACAGCGATGGCTGAGCCTGACAAGAACCAAATCAATGTCTTTGTACAAATTAAATATCATGAAAATGTTTGAACTGTCTTGGTGATTTATTGGTGAGACTACTAAACTCTGATTAAGACCTAATTTAAGGACTCATTTGAAATGTGCTGGGGAAATCATCGCCTGGCAGCTCCCTTCTCACACAGAACTGATCCACTGTTACATGATGAGACGCAGGACCTCTCGCAACCTGGATGTATATGTTTCTGGATATATCTATCATAATCAGCAACACTTCTGTCATCTCTCAATGATAATTCATTTCCTTCACTCACGCATGCATCATCTTAAAATATCTTTACCAAAATTACCAAAGATTACCAAAATCTTTGTTACAATGAGACATAATGAAAGTAGTCAGATCAGTTAACATTAAAGTACTCATTGTTTCAATAGGCTTTATGTCGAACGTCACATGGGAAAACTGGTCTCAGCGCAACCGCTTGTCAGAGAAAGTGTTAACAGCCGAATAAACTGATGGCTAATCAGCTAACCTAGTTATTTTTATTGTTGCCACTTGAATCCATTTTAATATCTGAATGATTGTGAAAAAAAAAAAAAAAATGGTTATGCTCATCTTTGCTTGCTCCTTTGAATGTATCTTAAGTAAAATATGTCTTTATTTAATGAAAACATACAGTATATCCCCCCAGCCACAAGACGTACAGTAAAGAATATAATAGCAGTCCGTCTAATTTGTCATATTTTGTTGCACCTCCTTGATATGAGAATGTGAGTTGAACTCGAATTTCAGTAACTTCTTTTAAAATGTTCATTAACAAAATTAAATGGAACAAAAATGATATACATGATCAAAAAGACTTTCAGTAAATATTTTAAATATTATTCTTAATTCTCAATTATTTAAGCCAAATCTATATCTACTGTATGTAAAGAAGTAAGTAACTTGTGGCTCTTACTCTATGTGATAACATGATTTTAGTGTGAAAAGAATCATTTTATGTGTGAAGATTTATCCAATTTTACAACTTTGCTTCCATGACAACGTAATGTCTAAAAATGACTGTAAAATGAAAAGAGCCATTGTAAGTGCGTCGCTGTAATCTCCATTTTTGCTTTTTTGTAACATTTACTTTTTTGACTCTACTGTTTTTGAGCTTAGTGGTTCTACAACCTTTTTGACTTCAATTACAGTTTTTTACAGTATAAGGGGAACAAACTCACAATGCTACCCCATAATATACTTGGCAAGTTACTTTTGGAGTTGGCTGAATTTTTATGCTAATACTGCGCCAAAAATGGTGTCAGTTGAGTTTAACTTGTATTAAATCTGATATATTCTTTCATTTTTTTAAAAATTACATCTCCAAATAATCATATCTTATCAAGAACACTGCATAGTCTGAATACTGTATTCTTTGGAGATTTATAAGTGCTTCACATCAAATGTATATGTCCTTAAAATTGTTTTCTATGTTGTTTTTACTAAACATCCCCTAAAAGACATTTGTGGAACATTAAACGAAATGTCTCCTATGCTTTTCCCCCCCCCTAAAAGTTCAACTCTTAAGTGTACCTATATGACCCATTTGACTTATTATAGATTCATTTGAGACTAGACATTGTAATCCATGACAGCCTGAAGCGCTAAAGGATTGGTAACATGTTCCAATCTTTAACTTGTCGGATATGAAAATGGTGGTGGCTTAAAGTTGAGTGACCGCTAAAAGCTGCCTGCCACATAAACAAATCGGAGGAATAATTTAGAGGACGCGAAGGAGCCGTTCTTTCAGAACAGACTTCTGACTCAACACTTTCACTTCCAGCGCTCTGACAGCGCGTATCACATCTCTCATGGATTTAAGGCTCATTTGCTGCAGACAACCTTCTACTGTCTATTACACTGGCTTATGTGTCTTCCCCCAAAACAAGCTGGAAAGACATGTCTACAATATTTCATCTTTAACTGAAATATTATTTGAGGTCAAGGAATATAAAAATTTTAGGTGTGCTGTTATTTAAGCGTCCAGACCTACGATGTTCACCTTGAAATGGGTAAAAAAAATAAAAAAAAAAAAATAATAAAAAGTACTTACTCTAACGTTCAAAAGTTTGGCATCAGTACTCAGTTCCATTAGTGTTTCAACCAACTAAAGTTATCCAGTGTTCACATTTTGGACGTTAGCTATAAACACTAGAGAGGAGCTTATTTACTGTTAATTATAGGCCTATATTAATTTCCAAAGAAGACAAGTTTATGAAAACTACCTTATGTGCAACATTGAGTTAGACAAACATTTCAGTTTTTATTTTGAGTGTAATTATTATATCTAAAAATAAATAGCAGTTGAATATAATAGCTCTGTTGTTATTTTATTTATAGAGCATTAGTTGGGAGAGATTTTCATAAATTTTTTCTTAAGAAAATCAAACTATCGATGTTGGAATCGACAGATATAATTCTGAATTATCGGCTATCAATCAGCGGAGAACATTTATATCGGTGCGTTATATCTCAAATTTATATGCAGCAGAGCAAGTATGGACTTGTTACTGTTAATAGACACGGACAAGCTACTGTCAGCATGTTCAGGTAAGATATGTTTAATAGGATATGATATGAGATAAGATACGATACATATGCATAAATTGACAAACATTAATCCTGTAGCAGATCTAGACGGTGGAGCGGGGGAGGAGGAGGGTTTCAGAGAAACTCTGCTGAAAGCAAAGAATGAACTGGAGTATTTAAATGCTGAGGAAGCAATCTCATTGGCTGCAGGATCAACAGCGGCCAATAAGCTTGTACCATGTGGTAATTATGTGATTGATTGCACATTGTATGTATAGGATGCTCTCTGGAGTTTCATGACTTAACTAGATTTTTATTTTTATTTTTTTTCTAGCAAGGACATTCAATTGATCAAAAGTGACAGATTTACGTTCTATTTATCAAATAATCCTGAAAATAAAAGTATCACAGTTAAACTTTTTTTTTTTTTTTTAAATAAAAAAATGAAGCAGCACAACTGTTTTCAACATTGATAATGATAAGAAATGTTTCTTGAGCAGCAAATCAGCATATTAGAATAAACACATGGATTAATGATGGTGAAAATTCAGCTTTGCCATCACAGGATTATTTGGAAATATATTTAAATAGAAAACAGTTATTTTAAATAATAATAGTATTTCACAATATTTACTGCATTTTTGATCAAATACATGCAGCTTTGGTTAGAATGAAACACCTCTGATTGTTATAATATTAATAAGATTTTACCAAACCCAAACTTTTGAACAGTAGTGTATAATAAGAGAGCAACCTGTGAACAAAGCAATTTCCATCTGAGCAGAATACAGAATACCATTTTTGTTTACTTATATTTTTGTCATTTAAAATAAAAAGATCAAGTTTGCTTATGTGGACCTTTATGCTGAAACGTGAATGGAAAAGCAAGGATTTATGAATAGCTATTCTGTGGTTGCTCAAACAATGACCTTTTGATTGAGCTGTTTTCCTCGGGTTTGTACCTCAGGGACGTGCAGCAGTGTGTGTTGGAGCACGCGGTGTGTGTGAGGCAGTGAAGCATCTGCGAGAGGGTGACTGGTTGGGTTCGTGTCTACGGACTGGCCTTCTGCATATGCCTCACAGAGCACGAGGCAACTAGGCCAACAGTGCAACCGCAGTCACATCCACAGGCTGAGCAAGTGTTTGCTCATGTGTGTGTGTGCGTTTTATCTTCAAGCAGCTGTCAGTATCTTTAAGAGGCACTGGTCGTGAAGGCTTGGTTCTTCCCTTTGCCTCTGCATGTGGTGCTCGTCCGAGAAACCCAGCTGTGTTGGTTTGCCAGCTTCTTTGTGGAGGATTGTCAGATTTTTTATTTGCATTTGTTCCCGGGCCAATCAAAGCTTCGCCCCTGGACTCGCGCTGATCCACTTGCAAGGGACATGGGCAAAATTACCACCCACTTCACTGGGAATGACCTCTCCATTCATTCTACCCTCTAGATCTGGGTCCTACCCTGGCGGCTGCCAATGTCGCTAGCAATATTTTTCATCTTGTGGTCTGCCATGCACTTTGTATGCAACTGGATAGTCCATAATGTTTTTATTTTTGGGATAAATTGTTTCATCAACATTTTTCACCGCCATGTGGTTCCAACCCAAATTTTGCTAATTAATGCTAATTTAATTTGTTAAAATAAAGTAAAACTAATTATTTTTAAAAAGTATTAAAAAAAAAAAACAAAAAAAATTATATATATATATAATTTGATCAAAACTCAGTAAAACCCATAACATTGTGAAATATTATTTTTTAAAAAGAAGAAAAAAGGTTTATATATAATTTATTCCTGTAATGTTTTTTTTAGCAATCTTTAGTGTCACATGAACCTTCAGAAACCATTACAATATGCTAATTTGGTGCAAAAAAAAAAAAGTAATCATCAAATGGAATTTGTTTGGACTAGTTTTATTCAGGATTCTTTGGTGAATAGAAAACATAAATGAACAGCATTTATAAAAAAAAAAATTATAATAATCTTTTGTAACATTGTAACTGTCACTTTTGTTCAATTTAATGCATTCTTGTTGAATTAGTGCATTCATTTCTTTAAAACGGCCTCTGTGCAACTTATTTTCATGTTTATTTATCATGACCTTGACATGCCATTTTTTTTTCTTTTTCTTGACATCATGACTTCCAGTCTCATTCATAAGGTCCTTAATTAAATATAAAACCAAATAAATTCTAAATATGAAAAAAAAAAAAAAAAGAAGAAAAAAAAGAGAAAGCATTGCATTATGTCGGTTATTTCGCACCACAATGATATCTCATATAATAAGATAATATCTCATATTAATATAATATGTTTTGTATAACTGAACAATTGCTAAAATATTGCATATTCACCATCTGGGTCCAATTAATGCTCATATGAAAATAGCTATGTATTTTGATTAAATACATTGTTATCACAAAGATTTAATTATGTTATATTAGATATTTTAGTCCAATTGCATAGGCCTCTTAAAAATGTTTGATAAAATAGATTCTCAATCCATTATTTGAAATCCGACTTAGATTCACATTTAGATTAGCCCATCGTACTGTCAACGCTGATGCCAAAGGTGATCATTTCCTTTATTATTTCCTTGTCATCAGTAATAGTATGTGAATTATTCCACAGGAGATCTCCTTATCTGTTCTGATGGTATAAGTAGATATTTCAGGTTGTTCCTCTGATGTGGAGCACATGGCTCAATCCGTTGAATTATCCAGGGGCTCAGGAGGTTCTTGACTGACAGGTGGGTCAACACTCACGCTGGGTTCCAAGAGGCTATCACTGCTGTGACAGAAAGCGCTACAAAGAAAAATAGAAAGAGCTAGAGAGAGGCAGAGAAGACAGACACAAGGGAAGAGAGCCTCTTTCAACAAACTGGCATAGCAACACAAATCTAAGAGTCAGCCCAGAGGCATTATTCAAGGCCATGGAAGATGTATGAAAGGAATCGGCAGTAATAGGGAAATCATTACATTTAAGTGGCCTTATAAATATATATCATTTACTGTACATGTTTTTAAACATTTCATTGTTTCCCATATTTACGATGATAGATAGATAGATAGATAGATAGATAGATATACAGTATAGAGAGAGACAGACAAAGAGAGAGAGACAGAGAGAGTCTGTCACACCAGTGTCGCCAAGTCTGCAAAAAATCCTCCACATATGTGGTAAAATATTTCTTTTTAACATCCATATTTACATTTATATGTATTGTGAAAACCGCAACAAATAAGTGTGAATGAAATGCAAGCACACTGTCAATCATCTTGTCCCGCCTGTGCTGAGGTGACTTTGGTGAAAACAACTTCACCAGACACATGCTTTGAACTTTTGAACAACACATTCTCCACTGGATAATATACCAATTTCCAAAATCTTTTCAAGTTGGCACAGGTGACTGCATGCGATACTGCATGTGTATAATGTCACCTTCAAGGGTAGACAGTTATTGTTTATTGTTATAGACCTTATTCAAAGCAGCGCCATAACAGTTCTGGAAGCGAGGCTGCCGGGCCGCAGGGTATCTGGGGCCCCGGGACCCCGGTGCAGGTTGTTGCTGTGGATCCCCCTCGGTTGAAATCGTCTCCACCTTTCCCCCCTCTAGTGATGCCCCTGTAAGGCTGCAAGGCTTACCGTGTTTTCAATGGGATCCACTGTAAAAAGTGGTTTGAAGCTCCTAGATCACTTATTTTCCACAGCTCCACAGAATATTATTGCAGTGTTCAAAAACCCATTACATAACAGTACAACCCACTGAAGAGATGTACGTCTATCCCTGAAAGCCTTGCTTTCATTCCCGTTAAAAATCAAAGATGGCTCTCTTTCAATTCATGAGTGGGAATTTGAATTGAATTGGCCACACCACACAGGATGTTGAATTGGAATTTGGAATGGAATATCAGAAAGAATAATTGACTTAACTTCAATTACAAAGAAAATACTAATTCACATTAAAACTTAATGCTTTAATTTTTTTTTATTTTTTATTAAAATTATTAGCAAAATAAATTTATTACATTTATACATGAATACATAATTCAGGAATTAAACTCGGATTTAAAGGACATTCCCAATTCAATTGATGAATGCTGATTGCTTTGAAGCAACATTGTCATACATCTCCAGATTTACTCTCACTTTTTCACAAATAGTGAGAGCTCAATTTGATATATTATCCAAAATAGATCTTTAGCATACAAAAGAAAAAAATCCCATATATCCAAGAGTTCATTAACATCTTTACAATCCACAGAATAGAAGACCGTAAACTATAAATATAAACAACACTGTGTGCTGAATGTCTAAATATGAATCAAAAAGATCCATATTGAATATTATATAGTTTCTGATTTATTGGACTTCTTTTGATTTTGCTGCCTTACTGATTACAGTAAGTACAATGCCATGCAACACATGTAACATTTATAAAATTACTTTAAAATGTGCATACATGTTGTGTAAAATGTGCCCATTTTATCTTTGTTATCATGATCTATCGAATTACCATAAATTCGCTGCCCACACACGTTGTTAGACCAAAATGAATGATCCTGGGGCGTTCAACAATGCCAAATATGTAAAGATTTTACACCTATATGGAATAACATTAACATTATGCATAATCTGGAACGTATAATGCTACAAATAACTGGGTCAAAAGTTCTTTTTTTTTTTTGGTCTGGTTCCAGAGTTCATTCCTTACTGAAAAATAATAATAATTATCTACATATTGTTGCATTTACAACCTTGTATGTACTTGTTTACTTCTAGGAATAATGATGGTATATCATCTAATAGGCCTACAATATCCAGCAACAATAAGGCACAGCTTCCATCCTAAGTCATTGAACTGAACTGAACATCTACAGAATGATCTCTACAGTGTTTATGATCTGATCTGTGTCTACACAATGCTTTCTGAAAGTGAATAACCTATCCTTGTCCAATCAAAGACACGGCATGTCTACATGCAATACACACCGTGCGCTGTGTTCTCAAAGCCTTGACACCCATTTAATTCACACTTATACTATTTGACGCACACATATATCTTGACATTGTCCTGTTGTCTGCATTTTCTCACTCACTCGAATGATGCTCGCTTGTGGAATACAAAGAGAAATGTACCAACACAAAAGTACCAAAATCCCTCCAAAAAACGAATGTCATACATGATTGTGACGACATGAGTGTGAAGTAAATGATTTGTTGATGAACTAACCTTCACTTTTTGAGCTCTAGATGGACCAAATCGACTTTAAACGTTGTGTTTGAAGCCCGACAATCAGTGTCAGTCTACTCCTCAATATTTCATTTATATCCTTTCATTGTGTTTTTATTGCACACTACAAAAAGGAAGAAGAGGAAGAAAAGAAGAGTAATGTAAAGAGACAAAAACCAGACAGCCACATTAAGGCTACCCGTCATTGGACAACAGTTTCACCTAAAAACCAAATATTTCTTTCAGTCTGGTCATGGGGTTTTATCTCTCTAGCTCGCCCACCCTGCTTCTGTCCTCTTTTCTACTTCCTTTGATTCAGACATCATTTCTGTGGTGGCCCTGGCCAAGTGCCTCATTAAGCTGAAATGTTTCTAGTCAGCCTTTTGAAACATCTCTCTGATATGATGCCTCTGCCAAAGTTTCTCCCCTCTGCAAAGCATGTGAGGTCCAAAGTGCTGCGTATTACATTAATCTTGCACGCTGACTAATATGGCATCACTCCAATCTGTCATGAGGTTTTGGTGCTGCTCTCTCTCTCTCTTCAGCATTTGTACCTGTCTAGAATTTGATCTCTCGCTCGACAGGCACATTTAAGCTGCTTTTATCTGTGTGGGTAGAGAACCATAAGTTGTGTTTTGTGTTAGTTCCTGCATGGGTTTGATGCAATCTTAAAAATACAGGTTCCAAAAAGGGTTTTTCACAGCGATGCCATACAAGAACCATTTTGGGTTCCCCAAAGAAACATTTTTTTTTTATTGTGAAGAACATTTTAATAATCTGAAGAGCCATTTTCCCACTAAAGAACCTTTTGCAATGGAAATATTCCATGGATGTTAAAGTTCCGTTAAAGTTGTAAAGATGTTAAAGTTTAAATGTTAAGCCAGTATTTCCACTTCCCAATGTGCAGTGTTTACTACAGTAAGTTGACCGAGTGGATCAGGTATTCTGGGCTGGTGTGAGTGAGTGGAGGCGGGGACTAATCTACATATTCATGGATCCGCACATTCCGCACAATATGTCATTCTGATTATCAAATATGAGTTTTAAGAGATCAAATTATTGACTGGGGGACTGGGTTGTTGAACAAAACAACAACAACAAAAAACATTCCTGTATCTAGACAGTAGAGCATAGAAACGCCAATGTTCGATTACCAGATGAACTAACTATAAAATGTATACTGTAAGCTACATTCACTGCACAAAAAAAACAAAAACAATAAAAACTTAGTAACCCTGGGTGCAGACACTTGTACTGTTTATTTCTTATTTATTTTTATTTCTTAGTGGACTTTATAAATTAGTATATGTTGATATTAACATTAACTTAGATTAATAATACTGCAGGAGTATTGTTAATTATTATGTTAGCTAATGTAGTTAACTAATGTTAACCATTGAAATCTTATTGTAAAGTGTTACCAATTTGTGTATCCTTACTTCCAAAAGTTGCAAAAAGTCAACCAATCAGATTAGAGCTAAAGATCGAACAACTGTTAGAAATTCCAGGTTGGTGTGCAACATGACTAAGATGCTCAGTAAATGGACTGCAGTCTGAGACCAGGTTTATTGTAAGTTCCTCATAAAGAAGTTTAAGACAAAAGGGTGAAAACCTCCTGAAGCAAAGTGAGTGGGTGAATTGGCTCTTTTAAAATTAACCCAATAATTGAAGATTGATCTTTTCTGCCACTACATGCTGACATGATGAGTGGGCTCCATTTTATCTCTTAGAAACAAGCTTCTCTTGTGCTCGCCTTCCTAGCCTCTTACTGAGAGTGAGAGGTGTGACATATGATCATACATAATAAAATTACAAGAAATGATCAATCATTTTGATACATAATGTCTTGAATGTCTGTGCATGGGAAACAAACATTAAACACAATGCAAATCTATCTATCTATCTATCTATCTATCTGTCTATCTGTCTATCTGTCTGTCTGTATGTATGTCTGTCTGGAGCACAGGGTTATTGCTTTCATGAGCAGTTGTCCAAAAAACAAAAAAACAAAACATGTTTCATGTTTTCTCAACCCAGACAAGCAGGAAGCCTTTATGTGCAAAGTGGAAAGGTTAATACCGGCATCAAAGCATCAGCTGTGACTTCAGAGAAAAAAAAAAAAAGGATTTCCAGTAAAGGTGATAGATTCCTCCATCCAGCCGCTCATACAATATGTGACTTTCCTGAAGGAGCCACTGCAAGTCTCATTAATAAAATAGCTCTGTTAGACAGCTACAAGTCTGAGAAAGAAAGAAATGAGACTCACTAATACATGATTGGCCCTCTTTCAGCTGTAACTGTAGGAATCAGGCAGAATTCACAACATGAGCGAGATATGCAGTCGCCTAGGAATACACTGGCAATAGAGATTCCTTCTGACTATATCACAGATGGAACTTAATTAAATCAAGCTGTACAACCTGATTTACTGAAATCCATCAATCTGACTTTAACTATGGTGCTTTACAATGGGAAGCTGACTATAATGTTCCTCACAATTATTATGGATGTTTCCTGACACACATTGACCTTTCTATATTTAGCAGTGTAATCTTTTCTTTTCTTTTTCTATTCGGTTTGCCTTCACTAATTAATGTAGGACAGAAAATGAAATTTTCTGGTTAGGTTTAGCAATTGCTGCTAAACAAGACAGCAATTATATATATATATATATATATATATATATATATATATATATATATATATATATATATATATATATATATATATATATATATATATTGCTGTCTTGAAGTTCTATTGTTTATGCAGATATTTTGTCTCTTTTGACCCATGTTTGGATTACCCTGAGAAACTTTTACTACTTTGGGTCCACACTGCTCCATAGTGTAGTGGTTAGTGCTCTGGGCTACCAGCAACACACCTTGGGTTTGAGCCCAGGTCAAACAGATGTGACAGACAGACTGAGCCACTAATATGATGGACCCAGCAGAGGTTGAACAGATTCATGGAGAAGGTTTCCTGACTCAAGTGTCTCTTATCTTTGAACTTCAACCTTTTGCCTTTGCTTCTGAGAAGTCTAAGATTGTGTACATAATATCCCTGTTGTGTGATCGTGCACTGGATTGGGCCTCATCCCTCTGGAGACAACAGTCCCCCATTTGCTCAGATCTAAAGGTGTTCACAGAGACTCTTCAACAGTTGTTTGACCATCCAGTCAGTGCCCATGCAAGAAGCAAGAAGACTTCTTGACCTATGTCAGGGGCATCAATCGTAGCCAATTATGCCACTGAATTTCGTACTCTGGCTTCTGAGAGTAAATGGGATTCAGAGGCTCTTGTCTCAACCTTCTACCATGGCCATTCTGAAGATGTAAAAGATGAACTAGCCAGTAAAAACTGGGGCTCCAATCTGGAGGAACTCATAACCTTGGCCATCCACATTGCTAACTGTATTTGTGAGGAGAAGAGAATGTTGAACTACATGGGCAATTTCTGGAGCATTAGGAGGCGATAACATGGGCAATGTTATCACCCCGAGCATTAGGAGGTGATAACATGGACAATGTTATCACCTCCTAATGCTCCAGAAATTGCCCATCTCAACCAACAGACAGAGGAAGAACCAATGCAGCTGGGCTGGACTCGCCTATTACATAAAGAGAGAGAGAGAGAGAGAGAGAGAGAGAGAGAGAGAGAGAGAGAGAGAGAATAAGAGATGCATAAGGTTGTTGTTTCTACTGTGAGGGGTCTGTCACACGCACTCTTCCTGCCCTGATTTTGTGTTAAAAACCAAGGCTTGCTAGGGGGTGTGGGAACCTTGGCGAGTGGGACTGCCAAGTTTGACACTCCCGTTTACTGTTGTCAGCTACCCTTACCTGGGGGATACCAAGAAGAAGACGGCTATATTGAAAGCATTTGTGGATTCAGGTGCAGCTGACAATTTTTTGGGACATTGAACTGGCAAAAAAGATGTGTAATCCCCTATGAAACTTGTCCTTCATCCTGGAAAGTTGAAGACCTGGGTGGAGACCTATTGGATCTGGAATGATACAATTCAGAACAGTTCATCTGTGTTTTACCACTGAAGCTAACCACCATGAAATAATCTCCTTTTATCTTACCCTATTTTCTAGAGAACCCCTTATCCTGGGTTACCCCTGGTTACGGCTTCACAACCCACAGTTTTATTGGGCCTCGGGAACTCATCTCTATTGGGGTTTTGTGTGTAAGGACTCCTGCACCTCTCCTGCTTCCTTTGTGGCTGGGAGTAAAGACATTCTAACAGCAATTGAAGAGATGAGTGTTTGTTTCTTGAAAAATCTACTAGATCTAAAACTTATTCCCCCTTGATTATGATGATTTGAGAAGTATTTAGCAAACAATGAGTTACCAAGCTACCACCACACATACCATATGATTGTGCTATTGACCTTCCTCCTGGCGCACTCCCTCCTAGAGGTCTAAGGCCATGAATGAATATATTCAGGATGTTTTAAGAACTGGCTTTAATCACCCTTCAACTTCTGGTTTATTTTTTTGTCCCTAAGAAAGATGTTAGCCTTAGGCGTTGCATTGTCTATCATGGGCTCAGTAAAATAACTAGAAACAATTGCTAACCTCTGCCACTCAAGTCATCTGCCTTTGAAATGCTTCAGAAAGCTAAATTTTTTTATTTTATTATTATTATTATTATTATTATTTATCTATGGAGTGCATACAACTTGGTACACATAAATGAGGGTGATGAATGGAAAACAGCCTTCAGTACGCAACTGGCCACTGGGAATACCAAATAATGCCCTTTGGGTTAGCTAATGCCCCAGCAGTGTTCCAGGCTTTCATCAATGATGTCTTGAGGGAGATGTTGAATCATTTTGCGTTTGTCTATCTAGATGACATATTAATATTCTCAAACTCTCTACACGAACTTTGCCAATTTGCCAATTTCTACAGGAAGTTTATTCGTAACTTCAGCAAAATTGCAGCACCCATTTCCGCTCTTACTAAAGCTTCACCCACTCGTATACACTGGACTGCTGAAGCTCTGAAGTCTTTCAACAGATTAAAGAAGCTGTTCTCTTCTGCCCCAGTCTTGGTACACAGACACTGAATTACCTTTTATTGTGGAAGTGGATGCGTCTGAAGTGGGATTAGGAGCAGTGCTCTCTGAGAGATCAATCACAGATAAAGTTCATCCATGTTCCTTCTGAAGACTAAAAAAATACTGTTTAATGTTATTTTTTTGTATTAATTTTCTTTATTAATTTTCATAATAATTTCATAATGTATTTTGTGAAGTCAGAGTATGTTGTACATGTGTGCTGATGAGAAATCTGGGATGAGCTATATCACTGAGCAGAGATGTTCCACTGAGCTGATACTTCAGTTGGCATGTTCTTTAAAAGGAAAGGAATGTTTCAGCTGATGCAAATGTATACACTGAAGGGAAGTTTCTTAAAATGGAAAGTGGATTGCTACAATTGTACTACAATTTGGTGTCACGAACAACAGGTTCGTGAATCAATCGTCAATCATTTCAGGTAAGACTTCCTAAAATAGTTCTAAGTCTGCCTGATGATGAGACATTGACTGAAACTGCTTAAAAATAACTGTGTTATTTAAAGTACCAGTTGTGTTGAGAATGAATATAATGTCAGACATAGTAAAAAAAAAAAAAAAAAGAAGGAATTAAATTAAGTAATTCAATTTAATTTGGCTTATTTAAGTTTCACTGAAAAGTGGATATTTTAAAATATTTGAATGATGCTGGGGTATCAAAAAGACTTTAAAAAGTGGATATTTTTAGAAAGAAGACCATTTAGTCAAATATTGGGAGAATTAGCTGTAAGGCGATTTACCAATTAGCTTTATCATGACTGGGAGGTGGTTGGAATATGGCAAGACTGTAAAAAGGGCAGAGTAATCTCTAAAATATGTCCAACACACCGAAGAATCCTTTCAGAAGGAAACGAGGATAGTGTGACAAGCGATGATTTATAGAGGTTTAAAGTGGCGGATCTGTGCTCTGAGTTAGTGCAGTGCAGTATAGGAAATACGAAGCAACCATAAAACGTTTAAATACGCTGAGGATTGAACCCTTAGAAGAAGGGTATCAATAAAAATGGAGCTAGAATTGCATGCATTCTGATTTTGACAATGAAGTTGTTCAATATTTAAGGAGGAGACTGATCTAAGTAAGCTTAAAGAAAAAGGAAAATCTGAGATATACTATAAAAAAAAAAAAGAAAGAAAACTGAAATTATAAGGGTTAAGTTTTTTTTTTTTCACTTTTTTCCTTTTCATTTTCCTTGAGTTCCTTGAGTGAGAAGGGAGAGTGAAGCTAGCCTGGTCCTACCAAACTCTCGTACATTTCATTTATACAGAGAGTCTGGCCAGTCTCCATTGACAAGCGTTAACTTCCTTGAAGGTGGGTACTTTGTTGAAGTTTAAAACTATTGGATCTGCCCAGAGCCACTCTGGATCTGCCATAACCAATTGCTAACGTTTGGTCGTGACATATGTCTACAACTCAAACTAAAGCACCTCAACGTCATCGTTCTCAGCCACTCCCTCTGTTCGCTGATTGGACCAACAAAAAATTGGCCGGAGAAAACCCAAGAATATACCGCAAACCCAGACAAAGTAAGCTACTGAAGGAAAATGAAAATTGAGCGAAAGTATGTAGGAGGGCGGAGCCAGGCTAGAGTGAAGCAGCCCCTCCCTTCGGAATTTGCTATAGCTTCACACACACACACACACACACACACACACACAGAGAGAGATATAAACAGAAAGCCTGTTGCTTCTCTAGTAAACACAGAGAGTGGTAAAATGACCGAAAGTAATTGTATAGCAAAACATTATCTTCGGGTATTTGAAGAGAAAAACAGAAACAAACTAAGCTTTTGAACACAAATTTCTGGTGTTAATGTGGGGTTGAAAGTAGATCATTGTTTAACGTTACAAAATTTACGTTTTTGTCTGAAAAAAAAACAAGAGATAAATATAAGATCATAAGATTGAAGTTAAGAAATTACTTTGAGGAAAGATCATAAGATAAGAGTTGTATAGTTAATTGACAAGTACATGCTGATGAAAATTATAGATAATGACTCCAAAGGAATGTGAGTTGAAAAATATACAGTATAAAAAAAAAAAAAAGACTAATCATGTCATTTCTGACTTAGTCATAGTAAAACGTGAGTAGAATGAAATTATAAAAGTGATGAAAATTAAATGTTTCAATAAATGATATTCTACCTTAAATGATAGAAGTGACCATTTTTATTTCTTTATCCAATGACCAGTAAATTATTTGTCTCATCTTTGTCTTCACCATGTACAGGGCTGATGGTTCCGGTTATTGATGTAACAGAACATTACACAGAATGGGCGGTTGTAATAACTAAATTCACTGAGTATAAACTCAGCATTGCTATGTTGATGTTTGAAGATGTTTAATGGATTTTAGTGATTAAATACTATCATTAATTTGTCTCCATGTTTACACTATTAGGCATTCCAAATGGCTCCGATGGCTCTTGAATGCACTTTCCTGAGCTCCAGAAAATACCTGTTAAAAATGTCCAAATGGGAAGGAGCAGTTACATTTACATTTAGTCATTTAGCAGACACTTTTGTCCAAAGCGACTTACAATTTAGGACTAAATTAAGCGAGTCATCGTGAAGAGGCAAAAACAACGCAAGAAGTGCTCAAAATACGAAGTTCAGGCATTGTTAAAGTAACAACATGTAACTTTTCAACCTTCATAATATATTTCCAAGACCCTTGTGATAGTACATCGACTTACAATAGGTTGAATGAGACGTCTGCCAGAGCCTGACGGGGTCTGTATCGCTTTTACTGGCACTATGTAACTTCGGGGTGCGGATAGTAACCAGCGCTCAAAAAGAACTACAAAATTCGACTGCTTTACGGCATACGTCACTTTGCCCACCACTTCCTCAAATGTGACCAACCAGCGCGTTTGTTTTCGTACGTCTGTTTTCGTCATGGCTGAAGCAGCAGCGAAACGTAAGAAGTCCAAGGTTTTGTCGGAGTAGAGTCGGAAGAGGAAAAGGGAGAGTGATAAACTGAAAGGCAGGACGAGGATCAATATTGGTCGAGCGTTTGCTCGCTGGCGTTAGCTTATGGAGGAGGAGAGTTACCAGACTGATGCTGACTTGGCCGTCATGCTGTTGAACTAGTAAGTAACTGTAAATTGCTTGCATACTATCTTTAGTTTTTCTAATCGGTTGTCTGCCTGGCTACGTTACGGAAACTATCTGGTCCTCCATTTATTTATCTTCATGAATCAGCTAGTAGATGAGCGAATTATCAATCTGGTAGCTAGTAAACCCTAACATGCTATCGCTATCATTCTCGTTCAGATTTGAGCATTGCAATCGACATGCAAAATTCAAATGTTTGAGTTAAAATGTTTAGTCTACTAAACATGTATAAATTATGAAAGGGGGAAGATTAATAATATTATCATTGCCCATATGAAAAAAAATCTGCATGCTTCATATACAGTAACCGTAAATCATTTTACGACAGCGGTAATGGACAATTCCGCTTCCAACCTGTAGGGCGACCGCAGAGGAAAAGTTCCATGTTGTTGCTTTAAAGGAAAAGGTTAAGTTTTTTTTTTTTTTTTTATGAGGTTAAGTGCTCACAGAAGAGATGAGTTTTCAGTTGTCTTGTGAATGTTGTCAGGGATTCTGCATTACGGATGAAGGTGGGGAGAGCATTCCACCATCATGGAACCATTAGCATGGTTACCAGTGTGTATGAGGCGATTTCTCAAAGACGGGTAAGATCCTCTTTTGTCAGAGTAGAGGACAACCTAAGGCAGGGGGTCACTGCCACTGGGCACCTCCCCCGAAGGGAAGTGCTAGATGTGAGATGGGTACAGTTGAGCAGATGTTTGTTAGGCCAACAGCATCCTTGAGGGTTACAGCAGTCTGCCCCCCAAAAATATGAGCTCTCCATGCCTGATCACCAGAAACCGCATTCCTTGGATGGCTTGTTTTTCATTGTAACAATTGTCATAACTTGATGTAACTATGCTAGAGGGAACACCCTGAGGAAAGGAGATTATTTACAAAAGAGCTGATGGGAAAGAGTTTTCAAGAACTACCTGAGACCATGAGGGTGATTGTCATTAACTTTGTGAAAAACATTAAAAAGTTTATTAATTTATTTTATAAATTATGTTGTTGGTTGCCTTATGGACAAAATTGTCTAAAAGTTTTAGATCTTGAATCTGTGATGTCTGTGTGATATTGAGTTAATATATCTACCATAGTTTTCACTTTTGCAGATCATTAGACGTGGCATTGAATAATTCCAAGACATGGTGGTGTCTAAAGATGAAGATCATTTTTGCTAATTCAAGAGAAGTCTGGATAACAGGGGATAAATTAATTTACCGTTCAAACTAAAGATAACTTTAGAAATGCTCCTTTGATGGCCAAATGGATAGAACCGAGAATGGAAATAAAGAGTGAAATAGGAGATTTTATACATACTACACTACTTACAAAACACAACCTCACAAACACACGCTTACTGATTTTCAACCCTAGGGATAGGATCCTTTAACATCATTGTTTATTTTGGTTGTTGTTTTGAGTTAATTACTTAACGAGTTCAGGCACTGGCAGAATATTTATTAGTTTTTCTTTTCTTAGATTTAGACCGTACCCAGTGGTGGACAGTAACGAAGTAAATGTAATTCGTTACTGTACTTAAGTAGTTTTTTTGCGTATCTGTACTTTACTTAAGTAATTAAATTTTGGAAGACTTTTACTTTAACTCCACTACATTTCAAAGTCAAATATCTTACTTTTTACTCTACTACATTTTCAAAATCAGTCGTTCCTTTTTATTTATGAGTGGATAAAAACTTAACTGGTCAAACGAGCCACCAATCACTAGCCTAACGTGCGTGCTTTGTTTTGAACTTGCCTTGGCGCTATCTGCGTGAACCAGAGCCGTTAAATATGAGAGTTGCGACCATAGACAGTAGGCTATGAGGTTGCGACACACTAGGCTTGTTCGACTTGAACCGGAGCTGCACAGACCGATCAGTTTATGACATCGCGAGAGTGATTGAAAAGCATACAGAGCCGTCTACACTAGTACACTCTAATCGATCTCGCAGTATTTTAATATCATTCACCGAATGGTCTGTGCAGTGTGCAGCCGCTGTGATCTCGCCTCCGCGCGGTCCCGTGATTCGTGTAGCTCTCAATAGTTCCAAACAAATCGCGTTGCCAATGATTTTAAGCGGGGCAGAGAGCAGCAGCAATTATCGGTAAATATTGGGGCATAATGAACATTGCTTATTACGTTGACACTAAAATTACATGCATATAATAGCTTTTTTTTTTCTGGGGAGTAGCAGAAACACTGCATTACGTTTTGGTGTTTAATTTTGGAGGGAAATTGGCTACTCCCATAACGTAGAATTTTTTTATATATATATATATATATATATATATATACAAAAAATATATATATATATATATATATATATATATATATATATATATATAGTCTTCCAAAATATATACAGTAAATACTGTAAATGTATTGGGAACAGTGCCCTTCCGTCCAAAATTAAACAAACAAAAAATGTAATCAATTCAAATATATATATATATATATATATATATATATATATATATATATATATAGAGACTAATTAATGTCATTTTATTAATAGATTGATGTGCCAAGAGTGACATTGGAGTCTTCACGTAGACTGAGTTAAGCAAGAGTCTTGTGACAAAAATTATAATAGGACATTATAGCAATAAAAAAATCATAGTACTTGGATACTTAAGTACATTTGAAGGCAAATACTTTTGTACTTTTACTCAAGTGAATGTTTAAAGGCAGCACTTCTACTTTTACTTGAGTAATATTTTACCTTGAGTATCTTTACTTTTACTCAAGTACATGGTATGTGTACTTCGTCCACCACTGACCGTACCATAGTACTGAGACAGCTCTCATTAGAGTCACAAATGATTTGCTCTTATCATCCGATCGTGGTTGTATCTCTCTATTGGTGTTACTCGATCTTAGTGCTGCATTTGACACTATTGACCACAACATTCTTTTAAATAGACTCGAACATTATATTGGCATTCGTGGAATTGCACTAGCATGGTTTGAATCATACTTATCTGACCATTATCAGTTTGTAGCAGTAAATGAAGAGATGTCTTATCGACCACAAGTTCAGTATGGCGTACCACAAGGCTCAGTACTAGGACCGCTGCTGTTCACTCTGTACATGCTACTGTAACACCTGCTTTGCAGAACTTGTGATAAACTAGATCAATGGGCCAATCAGAAGACACAGGAGTCGAAGGAGGCAGAGGTACACACACATGGACTTTTTTCCTTTTATATATCAAAAATGAAAGTATCAACAACAATAAAAAAAAATTGATTTGAATTAACAATGTTTTAAAAGAAAATAAATTATACACAATTCAATAGTGAATTGACCTTAGTTGCAGATGAAAACAATTACCCAAATTAAATGCAAGAAAATATCAACCAAAAGAAAAACAACAGACGTTTAGTTCCTTTCCTTTCCCTTTTTAGCTAGTAGATTTCTATTTTGAGTTTCCTTATAATTTAGAATAAATTTTATTGCCTTTTGGCCTAATTTAGTTACACCTAATTGGCAGATTTATTAGTTATTTACTAGTTTAGATGTATCTCTTTCATTTCTTAATTTCAGTGTAATTTTTGTGAAACAATCCTTTCACAATCCAAATTAAATGACAATTTCTCAACAAAATGTTCACCAACAAAGTAGATTTACAATTGTGTTTTGTTACCCACAATAATAATGAAAGAAAATAAGTAGGGGATATAGATATCTTATCAGATCAAACGATTATTTTCAGTTCAAAGATTCTCAGTCCAAACAACACAAAAAAATAGAAATTTCCCCTTTAGTTCTCAGAAAATGTCAGTTCCAAAAGGAAATAAAAGATACCTCAATCCTTAAAGTCAAAATAGAGAAAACTCCTACAGATGGTCGAACTGCAGGAATGACGCAAATCCAAGGAAAGATGAGAAAAGTAGATCCAAGTTCGGTTTTCACGGGTGGCTCGCCATCTATTTCCTTCACTCGTCACGCGTCTCAACGCATCCACACCAAAGAACGCAGTCCACAACACGAAAATCCAACTTCAAAACACATACATGCAAAATCTGGCCGATTCCTCTGTAAATTAACAGTTTTTTTGTTTGTTTGCCTCTCTTTCCAGGTTTCACCAGATGAACCACGTTAGTTTCGTTAGTGTTAGCGTGGCCTAACATCTACAGAATCAACAGGAACTCTACTCAGGTAAGTATCTAAACAAACGCTTCTCAATCAGTGTAGTTGTAACAATAAACTGATTCTCAATGAAATTCTAGGTTTTCTTTCAGGTATTTCACCATTAATTCTCCTAATCACCGTTTCTCCTCTCTGTATTGTTTCTCTGTTTTTCCGATCTGCGCTGCGCACAGGGAGGCGGAGTCAGCGCTGCTGCCTGTTTTTTCTGATTGGATGCCTAACATCTGCAGTGCTATACACAGTTTCCATTCGTTGCGATTTGCTGCAATAATTTACATATCACTTATATGAATAATAAAATGTATAATTTACATATTATAATAAACATTATAATAAACTATTACATTGTCACAAAGTTTTATTCTATTTGCTGTTCAGTCACATACATATTTAGTTAAATATGTAATTTTAATGGTTTAATTGTTAAATATTTTGGACAAATTAACTTGAGCAAAGACTGCAAATATGCTAATTTGAGTCTGGGTTACACTACCATTAGGAGACATCATTAGGATACATGGAATTAACTTTCACTGTTATGCCGACGATACTCAGCTGTATATTTCTATACGAAACTTTCCAATTCACAAAATTAACGGAATGCATAGCTGATATAAAAAACTGGATGACTAGTAATTTCCTACTACTAAATTCTGAAAAAAACAGAGATTCTAATTATTGGACAAAAAACTTCCACACGTAATACCCTAGAATACTGTCTAACACTTGATGGCTGCTCTGTTAAGTCTTCGTCGTCGGTTAGGAACCTGGGTGTGCTCTTTGGTACCAATCTTTCATTTGAAAGTCACGTGTCTAGTATCTGTAAAACCGCATTTTTCCATCTTAAAAATATATCTAAATTACGCCATATGCTCTCATTGACAAATGCGGAAAAAATTAGTTAATGCGTTCATGACCTCAAGGCTAGATTATTGTAATGCTCTACTGGGTGGTTGCCCTGCACGCTTAATAAACAAACTACAGCTAGATCAAAACGCAGTAGCTCGAGTTCTTACCAGAACCAGGAAGTATGACCATATTAGCCCTGTTCTGTCAACACTGCATTGGCTCCCTATTAAACATCGTATACATTTGAAAATATTGCTTATTACTTACAAAGCACTAAATGGTTTAGCTCCGCAGTACTTAAGCGAGCTCTTAACACATTATAGTCCTTCACGTCTATTGCAATCTTAAAATCCCGGCCAGTTAATAATACCTAGAATATCAAAATCGACTGCTGGCGGTAGATCCTTCTCCTATTTAGCACCAAAACTTTGGAACAGTCTTCCTACCATTGTCCGGGAAGCAGACACACTCTGTCAGTTCAAAGCTAGATTAAAGACACATCTCTTTGAAATAGCATTCACATAACACATTATAGACTTCTATAATCCAATGTTAGGCTGCATAGATTAGGTCAGCCGGAACTGGGAACACTTCCCATAAATCCTGATGTACTCGTTACATCATAAGAAGAATGGCATATGCTAATTTTAGTGTCTCTGTTTATCCCAAGGTTTTTTCCGCAGCCTGTCGGATCCAGGCCATATCCAGATCTGACGAAGGACCTTCGCCTGGACCCGATGACAATGCAGTGCTGAAGTGCCAACTAGTCTCTCCCCTGTGAAGGATCCCTTTCCCACTCTACAGATAAAGCGTTGTCGGGATAATTTCGGTTTCGCGTATCTACCCCGAAGTGATACAATTCTGTATCAAAATGTTAAGGCCAGACAAGTAGTTTAAAGGGGTCATATAATGGTACATGCACTTCTACAAGTTGATTGTACTGAAATGTGTGTTGGCAGTGCCTGTACACAACCATCATAAAATGATAAAAATCCATCCAGTGTTTTTTTATTTTTTATCTCCTTATATGTTTTCCCCCATCTCAAATCAAGCCGTTCGACCTAGTGACGTCACAGGGTCGGATGCCCCTCCCGCGATTGTTGATTGACAGGAGCGTTTCAACACAGTCCCGCCCTCGCTCATCATACTCCGCGCGTCATTGTTGATACTGGCACTGTCTATGAGCAGAATGGCGTCTAAGCGATTGTGGTGTTCTGTTCTTGGGTGTAATAAGGAACACAGCAGTCATTTTGACGAACCGCTGAAGATGCAGTGGCTGAGTTTGTTTTCGAAGGGAATATTCCCCCCGATCAACGTCAATGCTTTCATGTTTGTGCGAATCATTTCACACACCAGACTGCTCGAGGGTCAGTAAAGCTGTTTTTTCTAAAGAAGCTGCTCCTGAAAAAAGGATCGGTACCAACTATTCGTGTTCCTGCTGCACCTCCAGAAAAAGAAGTGAGTGTAACATTTTATTAACCTTTATATTAATATTTAAATTAATCTTTGCAAATCGCTTGCACGCTTCACGATGAATGTGGCTGTATGCACTCAGGGTACATTACGGCATGTTTTCTATGTATGACGTTCTCGATATAATTCATAATCCCACGTTTATAATGAACAACGCGTTATGGTTATTGTGTTAGAAACGGTGTACGCACAGAGCAGAGGGGGCGGGGTGAGCAAAGCTCATTATCATTTAAAGACACATACACTTAAACGGCGTGGTGAAAACAGAGCTGTTTTTGACCAGGTAAAATGAGTGTTTTCTTACAATACTAATGAGAATTTTTAATTAAAGTATATTACAAACTTTTAATTTAGACCCTAAAGAATCATATTAGCTTGTACAAAAATGGCATTTTATGACCCCTTTAAGGCTTGGTTTGTAGGGAATTACAAACCTGCGCACATAAATTCAAATGCGCATAACTATAGAATTAATTCTTGATGCGCACGTGAGCGCCATCAGCGTTTCTCACAGGTTCGCGTTTAAAGTCTGTGTAGAGAGAACGATGTCATCTCAGCGGGCCGGCCTCTAATTTAATAACTAATGATCCTTGCGACGGAAGTGAATCAATCAAAACTAACTTTAGCTGGAAAATATATTTATTCAAGAACCGCTATAAAGCCAAAACAATCTCTGTTACCTTAAATCATCCGTTTGTTACTGTAAAGCCGCTTTGAAACAGTCTACATTGTTAAAAGTGCTATATAAATGAAGATGACTTGACTTGACTAGATATTTGTGGTTTATTTTAAATGCTTACACACAGACATTAAATGACACATAGTATGCGGGGACATAACATGGGTTGGGGTTATTTGTTTGTTTTGTTTTTCTTTGTGTTTTCCCTTTTCTGTTTTCCATTGTATCTTTATTTTGCTTATTTTATTTTTCTATCATATCTTTTTTGGTCTGCTTTTCCTTTTCCTCACTATCACTTCATTAGGTGGCCACTGGTGGAGTGACGGTGTGGAACTGACTGTCGGAACTCACTAAAAAATTACTGTTAATGTTATTTTTTTTAATTTTTTATTTATTTATTCATTTTCATAATAATTTCATAATTTATTTTGTGAAGTCAGTTTTATTTTTACATGTGTGCTGATGAGAAATCTGGGATGAGCTATATTTTGCTTAGAGATATGTGTGCAATGCAATGTTCACTGAGCAGAGATGTTCCACTGTGCTGATACTTCAGTTGGCATGTTCTTTACAAAAAGGAAACTTTCAACTGATGCAAATGTATACACTGAAGGGAACTTTCTTAATATGGAAAAGGGATTGTGCCATGTGTAAGCATGACATATACGTTCCATTTTTAAAGCTCAAGCAAAATGTTTTGCTACCTTACAAGGAAGTTGTAAGTCACTCTGTGATGTTTATAAGCTCATCTCGGAAAGGAAAGAATGGTTTTAGTGGCACTGGCACGCTTAGAATTTTCTTTGGCTAGCCATGCTTGATGGTCTTATACAGACTTTGCAGAGAGCTATCTGTTTCCGTGTGTTCTCTGAGCTCTTGCAGTCGGTTGACTGAAATCAGTTGGACAGTCATCACCTCGAGTTCATCCTCATCTTTGAGATCTTTTGTTGTTACTGTCCTGGGAGCATGTGATAGGGTGTCTGCCAGGTAGAGCTGCTTTCCTCTTTTGTAAGTGAGAGTCAGGTTGAACTTGTGGAGCTTCAGTATCATTCGCTGAAGTCGTGCTGGAGCAGTGTGTAGGGGTTTGTTCAGAATTGTGACAAGGGGTTGATGGTCTGTTTCCACCAAGACTGGTTCCCTTTCGAACTGTGTCAAATTACACTTTGGGGGAACGCCCCTCAGCGTAGCGCCTCTGAAGTATGAATGAAACTAAGCCAATCTTGATTGGTGTTGCTTCATGACGTCACGTGTGACGGCATAAGCGGAAGCTACAAAAGGAAACGCTCTTCATGGGGCTCGCAAATGGATCTGACAGAGGATCTCAAGACTGCTGAGTAACATTCTCAGGATTCCTCTGCCAGTTCTGATGTTATCCCTCCTCGCTTTGGAAGCCCACTCCGCGGCTTCTTCCACACGAGTGGGGAACCCGATGCTCGAGCTGTCTGCTTCCGAGAAAGTAGACGTGCTCAGCATCAAAGGCGGGAATTTTAGGGATGACTCGCCTCCCCATGTCCCCGCATATAAGGAGCTGGTAGAGGTTGTCTCTCGTGCAGTGGCCCGTCTTAATATCAGTTGGCCACATGAGAGGCAGAAAGCGCTTGTGAAAAGCAAGTTGGACGAGTGCTTTCTGCAGCACAGAGAGCAACCTCACCACCGGGGTTTGCCGTTTTTTCCTGATTTACACAACTCGTTGTGTAAATCATGGAATAAACTGCATTTTTCTCGCGTGTCCAACCCCCCTGTCCTGAATTATAGTAACATTATGGGGGCGCGAGAAAACGGTTATGTGATGATGCCTCGGTTGGAACAGCTGGTTGCCACTTATTTATCCCCCGAATCTGCATCACCCCTGAAAACCCTGGTGCTGCCTTATATGGCTGCGGGTCGGGCTGGCGCTTGTCTGCACACAATGGCACTACTCCAAGCATACCAGGCCGACCTTCTTAAAGATATTGATGAGGGCGAGGGTCCAACTCCCGAAGATATTGCGGAGATGAGGAAGGCTGCAGACCTGTCTCTCCGAGTCTCTCTTTTCACAGGTCAGAAGGAGAAATTGTGGCATCAAGGAGGAAAGCCCTGTCTTTCTCCTTGATGCCCGATAAATTAAGCCATAGATGTCTCTCCGAGACCACCATCGCCGCCATGGAACGGCCGATAGCACAGGCCGTCTCAGCGGCGTTCCATGGCGGCGATGGTGGTCTCGGAGAGACATCTATGGCTTAATTTATCGGGGCTTAATAGACAGGGCTTTCCTCCTTGATGCCTCGATTTCTCCTTCTGACCTGTTCAGCGACGCCGTAAATACTGTCATCGACAGGTTTCAGGAGGTGAAGAAGCAGTCTGAAGCCTTCAAACAATACCTCCCTCGCCGCACCAAATCTAAGAAGTCTGCCCCCAGTAGGCAGCCGCAGCCATCCACCAGCTCCCCCGCCTACAGACAGGCACAAAAAGAGAGCGTCAAGTCTAGTGGCCGAGAAAACGAAACAGGCCCCTTTTCTCCAGAGAGCAAACAAAAAAGTTTTTTTAGATGGTTACCTCAATCTGGTTGCTAGTGTGCGTTGAAACACGTCCGCATTCATCACATTGAAATGGTCCTGTGTCCCATGTGTTGCAATGTCTCCGTGTGCAACAAATGCGGAGGTTGTTTGAGCGTCGGATTCTCATAAAATTACTAGATGATGCTCACCGACAGTTTCATCCCGGGGAACAAAAGTCTGCGTATTTATCCTGAAACTCTGCTCGGTTTAAGCAGATGACAACAACAGTTTCAGTCTAGAAAGTATGCCAACACAGTGTGTTCAACTCTGGCCGACCCAAACATGCAGAGATTGCAAACTTACATGAAACAGTCCTAAGTAATAACAAGCCACCTCCTTAGTGAAGAAATACGAGCAGTACTTCTGATTACAGGAAATATTCTCGTTCTAAACACTCAAAGAAATCGCTAAAATCACGTCTTTTCTCCCTATAACTTTCTCTCGTCTCACCTCTGTTTTCTCTCGAACTTTCTCTGAACAAAAACTCTCCCATCGGAAAATCTGATTGGCTCACAAACTTGTCAGTCTTTTATTTGGCCAATGCACATCAACTAACCACCCAAATTGATGTTAGACACGTTTTTCACATGTACACCCCAACCAAACTCTAATATAAAAAAACAAAAACAAAAAACAATACATATTGAACATAAACATGTTTAAAAATACAAAAATAAATAAATAAATAAATAAAGCATTTTATCATAATTTCACCCTCAGTAAATATAGACAATGACAAATATATACATCAGGGTTACACATGACTCTGATTACTCGCGGTGTGTTTTATCCAGCTGATGTGGTTTGCAGGTTTGCATGGATGCCTCAGATAATTTGCGTTTGAATAATGCGCGCTCTCCATGGGCGGGGTCACATTCAAACTTAATGAGCTGAGATGAGAACGACTGACATCTCTCTCTTTTCATACATATTACATAAACTGAGAATATTAGTTTTTTTATATAAATTACTTCATTTAAAAGAAGAGAATTCAAGCTTCATGCCTGTGTGACTGTTTGACTGAGTATTCGCTGAGTTATAGTTCATTTTCGGACACGTTTCAGAATGGACTTCACTGACAGAGAGAAGGCAGAACTCGCATCATGTTTATTTTTCTTTATTTGGCAAAAAGCACAACACTTTGTTTTTATTGTGAGTATACACCAAAAAAAGAAAAATAGACACTTAACAGGATCGAATGATGTATGAGTGTGCGGCTCGGTTAATTCATTGATTTGGCAGATTTTTCGCGAGAGTCAAATCACTTTCTCTGAGCAATACTTTTCTCACGCTATCACTGCCTATGCCACACACCAGTCTGTCTCTGATTAATTAGTCTGTGAGTGCACCAAAGTTACATGTTTTCGCTTTATTTCTCAGCGTACTCGCATAAGCCTTGATGGTTTCTCCTGGTTTTTGATTTCTGTTTGATTTCACTTGTATGTAAGATCAAAGTCAACAGAGTATTTTGAGTCTCTTTTGCACTGATAAGAAAAAAAGCGAGCCTATCGCGCCGGCGCGATAGCCGACCCCAGGGGGTTAAAGCCATCCTACATCCCAGGCCGGGCTATTTGCCTATGGTGCCATCGAATGTGGCACGGCCTACGGTTCTGCAGGCTTTTCATCCTCCACCTCACGTGACGGCAGATGAGGAGAGACTTCATCTGCTCTGCCCTGTCAGAGCTCTCAAATTATACATTCAGAGGTCCTCTTCATGGCGGAAGTCAGACCAGTTGCTAGTCTGTTTCGGGTCGTCCAAGAAGGGGCTTCCCGCATCCAAGCAGACCATTAGCAACTGGATTGTTCATTAGCAACTGGATTGTTCAGGCTATCTCGATGGCCTATCAGGTGCACAGTTTGCCTTCATCTTTGGCCGTGAGGGCTCATTCGAACAGAGGCATGGCGTCCTCTAGAGCCCTCATTTCAGGGGCCCCGAACTCGGAAGTCTGCGATGCAGCAGGGTGGGCCACCCCTCACACTTTCATTAGACTTTATAGCCTGGACATTCCATTTACACCTGGCACCCTTGCGCTCCCGTCCTAAGTGTGCCTGTGCGCAGCTCCACACGGGGGCAGGCAGGGCTCGTTGTGGCATAGTGGGTACTCTTTCCCCCAAAGTGTCATTCAACGCAGTTCGAGTTCCATTGAAAGGGAACGTCTCGGGTTACGACTGTAACCCTTGTTCCCTGAGAAAGGGAACGAGAACTGCGTCCCTTCGCCACGCCGTCCCCTGCCTGGGAACGCTTGCTTCATCACAGAATCTAACTCTGTTGTGTGCCGGCGTCCTTTTGTAGCTTCCGCTTATGCCATCACACATTACGTCATGACGCAACACCAGGTTGGCTTAGTTTCATTCATACTTCAGAGGAGCTACGCTGAGGGGTGTTCCCCCCAAAGTGCCATTCGACGCAGTTCTCGTTCCCTTTCTCAGGGAACAAGGGTTACAGTCGTAACCCGAGACATTTTTCGTAGATGTAGTCATAGAACTTCTGACAGGTGAAGACTTCTGCCAATAGCTCCTTTTCAATTTGAGCATACCTCTTCTCTCTTTCAGTTAAAGTGTGTGAGGCATAACTGATAGGCTCACTATTCTGTAGGCATGCTGCACCCAATCCGTACTGACAAGCATCACATGTGATGGTAACAGGCTTGCTTACGTCAAAGTACTTAAGCACTGGTGGGCATATGATGCATTTTTTTAAGCATTTTGAATGCTTCTTGTTGTTGATGTGACCAGCACCAAACCATATCCCTGTGTAGCAGCTGTCGAAGTGTTGCTGACAGTTCACTGAAATTTGGGATGAATTTACCCAAATAATTAGCCATGCCCAAGAAGCCCTGCAAGGAAACTTTGTCATCTGGCGGTGGCATCTCTGTAATGGCCTGTATCTTGACTGGATCTGGTTTTAATCCATGTTCTGTGAACAGATGGCCCACATAACTGACCTCTTTGAGCCTGAACTTCATTTTTGTGGGTTTAGTTTCAGTTTGACTTCCCGCGCTCTGCTTAGGACCTTTCTCAAGTTCTCATCATGTTCCTTCTCTCCTTTTCCTCCAACTATGATGTCATCTACAATTATGGCACATTGGAAACCTGCAAAGATCTGCTCCATTGCTCGTTGGAACACCTCTGATGCTGAATTTATGTCAAAAGGCATGTGCAAAAAAACAATATCTGCCGAAAGGCGTTGCAAAAGTGGTGCATATGGAAGATTCATAGTCTAGCTTGATTTGCCAGAATGAACTCTTAGCATCGAGCACTGAGAAGACACTGGCATTGGACATTTGCGATGCTACCTTCTCTACTGGCCGCATAGGATGGTGATAAGGGCTTCGTTTAAATCCCTGGGATTGATGCATAAATGGATCTTGTCAGTGTCTTTCTTACTGTATGTGTGATGACCATTGAGTACACTCACTCTGTGGGCTCTGAGATGGGTGTTATGACTCCCAGTCTTGTCATGTTTTTCAATTCAGCCTCTACTTTGTCACGCATTGCCACAGGTATTCGACGAGGGAGCCGGACAACTGGAGTGATGTATGGGTTGATCTTCATTGAGTACGTCACGGATAGGGTGCCCAGCTCATCATCAAACAGTTCAACATAATCTGTGAATATTTCTTGTGGCAAGCTCACATTTTTATTGAAATTAATTCCGTGCACTTCTTCTTTGAAGAATATCAAGTTCATTTTTAAACAATCTGGCAGGCCCAGCATGATTTTACATTTTTATCAACCTCATGAAATTGCAACAGGTGTGATTTCCGTTTGATGGTCAGACACTGCAGCATCACAGTTCCCTTTGTTTCAATCACTGTGCCTCCATAAGCCATGATTAAATGATTAAACTTTTTACAACGATGACATTGTTGTCCGATAGCCTTGCATTGATCACACTTTGCTGGATGATTTCCAGCACAATGTTTACAGTTAACAATGTTCTTTATCCCGCTCGAGTGTTTTTGCTGCAGCTGCTGCTCGACGGCTTTTTCCCCCCTTGTATACTGCATCAACGCTCGTAGGCCCACTGCGTGGCGCAGCCAGCGCCTTCGTGTGCGGCTCGGTTAATTCATTGATTTGGCAGATTTTGATCGCTTTCGCGAGAGTCAAATCACTTTCTCTGAGCAATACTTTTCTCACGCTATCACTGCCTATGCCACACACCAGTCTGTCTCTGATTAATTTGTCTGTGAGTGCACCGAAGTCACATGTTTTTGCTTTATTTCTCAGCGTACTCACATAAGCCTTGATGGTTTCTCCTGGTTTTTGATTTCTGGTGTTGAATTAATGTCTCTCCATCGTCACGTTTGTCTCTGGGTTGCATATTTCTCAGAATTTTCGCTTCAAACATTTCTGGATCCTCCCTTGCCTCCGCTGGCGTAACTAGGGGAGAATGGGGTAATGTGAGACATCGGGTAATGTGAGACACCCCCTGTATCTAGGCAATGGAACACAATTTTGGTCATTTGACCATTATGTTTTCAAGCCCCTCTAATTTCCCCTTGCCCATGAAGGAGAGGACCTCATGGTGCTGTAGTAGGCATGTTTTTTTCACAAAAATATTTTTTTTGCATGTAAAAGTAAATTTTCTTGGTGTCAACTTAATCAACTGTTGTGCCAAAGCAAATTGATTCAGGTAGAAAAACTTATATCATACATGTTGATGAACTACCAACATATAAAACCATGTGATGATGCTAGCTGAAGATAAGCCTGAATTGCTAAGAGAGATCGTTTTTTTCTAAAATGTGGCGGTGGGGTAAAGTGAGACAAATGCTGTGGGGTAAAGTGAGACATGAGGCACAAGTTAAGTTTAGTCTTAAACATATTTTAACGTAATATTACATGACATATGTTTTATTTTTAATATCATAAACATTGTAGAAAAGCCATCAAAAAGAAGGAGGAAGTAAAATCAGTAGCCTAGGGTGCAGTAGCTTAGGCAAAGAGGTGGAGCACCTTCTCCCTCTCACCTTGTCCGAATGGAGCGTTTGTCCCCTCCTCGACAAAACCCCCAAGGTTCGTTTTAGGACCGAGGTCGTCTCTGACAGGAGCTCCGCACTCTCCCTGGGAGCCTTCTAGAATTAAAGTCAGCATGGGAATCTCGTTTATCTGCAACCTCACGGACACTGTCCGTTTTTGTTTTCGGAGGAGGACCTTCCTCCACCGCTTTTTCTCCAGGGTGTCTCAAGCCCCTGGAGTCGCTTCGCCGTTTATCCAGACCGACCGTTCGACAAGCATACGTTTTACCTCTAGATCAACTGAAAAGCCCCGGACGGTGAACCGCGATGCGCAGGCTCCCTACACACGGGTCTCGCTCCACCCGGGCCTGGGCTCGAGACGACACGGCCACTCACAGGCTGCGTGAGGAACCATCCACCGGGGGCAGGGGCGGGAGGCATCTGGATCAAGGCCGTAACCGGGAAGGATGCTTTCAAAGCGGGGGGAGGCGCAGTGCGAAGTTTGGCACTTAAGGCATGCCAGGGGTGCCCCAACTAACCCAAGCGTCTGTGTTTGGACCGTCGTTGCTTCAGCAGGAGCGCCAGCAGGTGTGGCCCGGGAGGTCTGCGAGCATGAAGCTCTTCTTCAAATACAAGATATTTTTGGACATTTTTATGAGGAGGAATATCCTCCAGTGTGTCTTTCACCCCTAGCTCACCCAGGATGGTGCATGTTCACCGGTATGCACGCCCTGGCACCGAGGGACTGGGTGTCCAAACCAGACCCTATTTACTGGAAGTCTCGCCCGCACAAAATGCACTTTCTCTGGGCTGGGTCAGGCGGTTTCCCCACCTGGTCTGACCACCACGGTTCTCTGGTCCGTGTTCCTTGTCCAAGCGGAGCATTGTCCCACCTCCACAAAGACCGAAAGGTCCGTTTTAGGACCGACTTTGCTCCAGACGGAACTCCAGCAGTGGCGGACAAATCCAAATATGGCCCAGGATGGGCCACCCTCCTTGGGCTGGCCATGCAGGGGAGGTCTGACTGCATTGAGCTTCCAAATGTATCACAATATTTTGGACATAGTTCTTTTTTTTTAGGAGGAATCTCCTCCAGTGTGCCATTCACCCTTAGCACGCCAAGGGCGTTGCACCTTCACTTGGATGCGCACCGGTGGGTCATCAAAAAAATTTGCTTAATTGACCAATACCCATGATTCTGTTACTAGTTCTGGAATGTGTGGTTGTCAAGCTAGCTGTCAGAATTCTAACTGTTACAACAAGTGTTGTTATGGAAGTTTCAGAGTGGAAAAAGTAAGTGGATCAGTTTACCCCCAGCTGGTTCACTTTACCCCCTTGATTTATCTGGTCTGTCTCAGTTTACCCCTAAGCTGGGGTAAAGTGAGACACAAGACCACTTTTTTAAAAACAATCATATTTTCACTGCCCTTCGTCCTGAATACATTCTAATAATTTCCATTGCTAGGAAACATCCTGAATTAATAGGAAATGTGTAAATTTGACTGATATATCATTTTAGCTCACTTAGAGGGGATCAAATGTAAAAAATGTCTCACTTTACCCCACTCTCCCCCTATATCTCGCCCATTAGCAGCCAGTATCGCTGGAGCATTTGAGAATGAACCCTCCCTTTCAATCACCTCTGGTCCTGCAAGATTGAGGAGTATGTAGGCTTTAGTTTTATCTGGCTTCTCGCTGTGGGCTGCGGCGATAAATAATGTCAAATTCCAGTTTGAATTTTCGCCAGTTTTCTGCTATGTTGCCATCGAAAATCAGTGGGTCTGATCGGCAAAATCCTTCAGCTATTATGTCCTCTTCTATCCTCTTCCTTTATTGACTGATTTTAACTTCTGACACCATGTAGTTCATTATAGAGATGGAGGATTTGATATGCTTGAGAACAACACGTTTTTATTAGCCATCATGGAGAGCCCGCAGACACAAGTATCACCTCCACATCAAAACCTGCCCTCGTTTCCCAAGGGGCACTTCAACACAGGACAAGACCATATATGAACATAGCTTCCTTAAACATACTCAAGTATGTTATAACAAACTGGATGGCACGTCATTATTTATCTACAAAATGTATTAATAAAAAATGGCTGGCAATATGTGTTATCATGAAATTGTCACAATGCAAAAAATAAATAAAACAAAATAAAAATATTAATGGTCCTAGAACTGGGTCCATTTAGGTGTATTTAAGCAAAATGTAATTTCTTTCCATACAACTCTTATTTTCTTTTGGTGGTGAAATATGACCAATACACTTTTCCTGACAAGTTTTGTAAGATTCGCTCATTCATTATCACATATTTACAAAATAGAGGTAGAATAATATGAAATATTACTTAGATTTTGATCCAGCATCATGCAGTGTATATCAAACTGTTGCCAAAGGGTATACATTTGCTCTCCACTGCAAGTTACTTTTTTCCATCATAAATTAAAATGCAAATGAAAACAGCTGGCAGCGAGAGATTGTGGTATAACAAGTCCAAGACACATACAGTACAACAGATGTCTTCATTCCAACACTTAATAGACAAGACACGTGGCACTGAATGTCAACAACCTACTCAGCTCCGCCGAGGTACACGTGCTGTCACATCGAGGTTAATAGATGATTTGACATTGACAGTTTTGCAGCATGTAATCCAGGTTATTTTAAACATCCAAGTACAACTGACCATTTACAATGCACTGCCTTATGCATTTTGCACCTGCTCCATATACTACTTTATATCCAGCAAAGAGTGAGCACTTCTGAAAAAAAGCAGAGGGAGCTTTCTTCAAATTACCTTTGATTGAAAATTGGTCACGCTCAGGAGTTTGTCTCCTGGTTACATTCTACAAATGGCTGCAAAAAAATAAATAAATAAAATAACCTCTGAAGTGCCTGCAATTATAATACAAGTTGATGATGGCCATCTGCTACTATATGCACCATTCTGTAAAATAAACTGTATGGAGATAAGATGGCTACCTGTGCTGGAGAAACAGCTCAACAAAGTACTCCACTAACAAATAATTGATTGATCCTACAATGAATTCCACCAGGCAAAAGGATTTGAATCAGCACATTATACAATTACCGGGATCAACGGGTTACGTCGCGGGAAATAACGACAGCTAGAAGTGCTGATTGTGTCTCTTCGGGCAGGTGTTCAACAAGATGTCTTAGGGGAACATGTTCGGTTTAATTAGCTCCATTTGCAAATCTGCAGTCATTGCTGTTAAGTGGCATTGCAGAGGCATTGTCTCGGACGTTATTGGCTCCTGTCATTATTAAATATACTGGCAATATATAGTGATTTTCAAACTCAGTTAACCACTCAGTTTAATCCCAGCGGTCACATCATGATCAAAATTTGATCTCCAGTTTGACTCTGAAAAAGATTTTTTTTATTGTACAATTTATGAATCATTCATTTCTGATGAATATGATGCAGATGAATATATATATATATATATATATATATATATATAATGCATTTATGCTAATTAAATCATTGGCTTGCATGCACAGGGATTTGCATTTTTTATGTAATTGCGTCATTGCATCACCAAAACTGGATCATCTTTTTAAGGAAACACATTCTGTGAGATTTAGAGCTTTAAATGGCTCTGGGAAATCTAGAGGTTTTGATGCTGAATTAATTTCAAACCTAGTTTGTCTCAAATCCACAATCAATATTGCATATTGTCTTACATACGATTCAATAACCAGAAAGACACCTGAAATGAACTGAGAAAACTGTCAGATTGCATTTACTATGCAACCATTTAACTGAACAATATTTGTGAATTATGCTCATCATTTCCTACCAGAAATGTGTTAAGTAGTGTCAATAAATGCCAAATTAAAATAAATAATCCCACTCATTCTATACATAATGTTCCAGTTCCCCACAAACATAATACATGAATGACAAGAACATATTGTGATACATGACTCATCTCCGGAGGTTTTCTGTTTGATGGATTGACGCAATGAATCAATGAATCAATGGCAGAGATATTGCTCAATGAAGACAAAATAAAACTCATTGTAGAATGCTAAACACATTACAGTTTGATTGGTTTGCAAATGAGAAATCTGAGCGATGGTATGGGTCATCGGGTGCTGAATGTGTCATTGTTTATTGGCGTTTTATAATTTGGTGATGTGAAATTAATAACATTATAATTCAACTAGATTTTATGAAGAAAATATGAGTGATAGTTTGATCCCAAATGGCAAACTAACCCTTTAAGCTTCTTGAAATGACTAATATATTACAGCTGGCTTGCAGAGAAGTGCAATGAAATATGTTTGATAGGGTTTGTATTACTACTATGAGCCGCACTCACAATGGATTGGGGAAAATAATAACCAAAAAGAACGGGAGAAAAGAGAGCGATGTTGTACAGGATTGCACAAAAGCCACAGAATTGAATTAATTCTCTTCTGGATAGAGATTTGATCCTGTTAGCCATCTGCACCATCAGCACAAGAAATGGATTAGAGAGAAGGCTGAAGCTATGATCAAACAGTCTGAGAAATCTCGGCTGATTCCCTCTTTATTTGAGGTCTCTTTTTTTTCATTATGATGTCTTGCATGTGAGCTGAGAGCCACAGAGAGAAATGAAAGGCAGTTAGCAGATTCATCTCATGAGAGCAGTGCTTCATACCCCGAAGAAACGCCAGCAAGAACCCGTCACTGAACTGACTTTGATGTCTTTTTAAAAGACATGTAATGCCATATTATTCTTTTATATATGTTGGGTAATCTACTTAAAAGGTCACAAAACCTGTCAAGAACATGTCCAAGACATATTTTGCAATAAAATCAATAAAAACAAAAAACATAATTCATTTTTTTTTTTATATTAAAGGAAGTCTGTGTTTATCATATATCTATAGCATTGTGAAAAAAAACAAAAAAACATTATTAGTGAGTATAATGTAAATTATATTATTTAAAGATACAGTATATATGTATACATTATGGTTCTGTTTTATTTTATTTCATTTATGCATTATATTTTCTTTTTTTTTCTTCCTTTTTTATAAATGTTCTTGTCGAGCACCAATTTTGAGCAACATATTGCTTTGGATGTGCGTGCTTTTGATCTGATTTTGCATTATACAATTATGTAATTTGCTTAAAGGTAATTTAAACAGACAAACAAATACAACAAAATATCTAATAAGAATAATTTATAAAAACAAAAAAGCAAGCAAAAAAGTCAATTGTCAGTATGCATTGCAATAATGAGAATTTAAGTCAAAATGTGTATGCATAAATGTAAAAAGGAAAAGTCTATATACACTACAGCTGTTTTTAACGGTGGTTTTATTAACATTTGTGCCTCATTAGCTCATTTTAAATAGTCCAGCGCTGTGACAAATGAGTTGATAAAAATGCAAATATACCATTTACTCTCTTAATTAATGTGGTCATTAAAATGTGGTGCAAAATAATTATAAAACAATCAACAAAATGCTGTATATGTCACCTTCACCTTCTATAACCAGTGTTATCTCAGTAGGATATTTTGTATTACATACATGAATAAATACATACATATAATAATAATTACAAGAAAAAAAAAAAAAAAAAAAAAAAACGGCCAAATGCATTATAGTAACTATTTGGGGGTAAATACAAATACATTAATGGGGGGAAAACAAATTATTTGAAGTTAAACTAATATCACAATCTTAATGGTGCTAAAATAGACTTCAGTTTCTTTTGATTATGGGAAGAAACATGACCTCGACATGTTTTTGAGCCATTCAGACTTCTAACCAAGAAGTTAAGACTCCCATATGGAAACGCACTGGTTTTCTCTAATGGTCCTATATGGTTTTTCACATAATTTCACTGTCAAGACAGTTGGTGGGTCTGGAACATAACGGCCATTCTCTCCTTCTGCACCGTTCTTTCACTCTTTTCATATTTCGATAACACATTTCCCTGGTGTTTCCAGGTCAGAAGAGGCTTTGAGGAGGGCAGGTGAGCTCACTCCACCACATTGTGTTGAGCAAAGATTGTAGCTGACTGGAGGGAAAGCGCATGCCGTAGGGGCCCATCACTGACCTGGTCTGGGGTATAGAAGACTGCAGGTCGGGGGCGTTCAGGATGAAAGGCTGAAATCGTGGAGTAAGAGTCTGAACCACAAGAGTTTGAGAGGCTTCCTGCATTTGGACAACATGGGAATTTAGGAATAGTGTAGAAGATGCATGCTGTTAAACATCTGGTCAGCACAGGCTTACAAAGGAAATGCTGGAGGTGTTGATCCATAATTAAAGCATTGCCATGGTGTCATTGCCATGTCCTTTAGGGGTACAACAGCCTGTAATGCCTGGGCAATACCCTTAAAATGACATTGTTGTACCTTATTTACCCGTATATGTTCCAATGTATATATATATATATATATATATATAAAAGTTTTAAAAAGTAGTTTTTTAAACTTAACTTAAAAAAGTAAGTGTTTGTGCTGCCTTAAAATATTACGTTTAGTCAACTTGCGATGTGAAGCTGTATTAAGTGAGAAATCAAAATGGACCATTATTTTTTGACATAAGGCGTCTTTGTACCAGAAAAAAATGTTTTGTTTTATTTTTGTCTATTTACAAAATAGAACCTTTATCATTTAAAGGCAGTTAACCTTTAAAGGTCCCATGACATGAAATTTCCACGTTCTGAGGTTTTTTAACATTAATATGAGTTCCCCTAGCCTGTATATGGTCCCCAAGTTTCAAAAAATTTGAATCGGTGTAAATCGAGCTTTTGCTATCTTTCTCTGCCTTTGAGAAAATGGAAGCTCAACCGGGCTGATCTTGAATCTCCTCCTTATGACGTCATAAGGAGAAATGTTACCTCCCCTTTCTCTGCTTTGCCCGCCCAGAGAATATTTTTCGCCCATGAGAAAATGAGCTAGGAAGTAGAACGCGCTCGCGCGATTTTAGTTTGTCCACGAGATATATCATGGCTTTTGAGCGAGCGAAGCATAACAATTGCTCAATAATTGGATGTACAAATGAACATCGAATGGTCAATACAGAGCTGGGCTTGCTGAACGTCGGACAAGTAAGTCAACAAATGATAGATAAGTGTGTTGCTTTACTGTTTATGGTTACCTAGCTTCTTACACGTAGAATGTGGCTGTCACATTAGCTATGCAGCTATGCAGTTACTTGCGCTAATGTAAAGGTAGACAGCATCAAGTTACACATACTGTAACGCGAGTGTTGTACACTTCTTTGTTATTTGGATAACCGTTTTCCTGTTGGTTATATGGTGCGCGCGATATCCGCATTTCAAGATCGCAGAGCTTGATGTAATTGTAATAAGATAAATTACAGACGTTACAGATCTCTCATGAAAAGGCAACAGTAGGTTAGCGTTAGCTACATGATGATAACTGTAAACCATCCGAATAAAGTACCTTATCCAGACATAATATTTTAAACTAACCATTCGGAAACGTCCTGCTGGAGCCGCTGAGTTGCAACTTCATCCGTTGCTTCTCCATCTGGATCAGATTCTGGGTCAAACTGAAATGCTTGAACGACCGTGTCTTCGTGCCATTGCAATATATCCAACATAAACAAACATGCATGGTACCGTTGCGCAAGATGGTCAAGGCCACACCCACCCTCCACTCCACATCTCATTCTGGGACTGGCTTCGAGTGGCTATAATTCTGCACCGAGGCTGAATTTTTGGAAAGAGATTTCAGATACAGTACTAAGGACCACTAAGGACTATATTAAAGCCTACAAAAAGTAGCATGTCATGGGACCTTTAAAATAGAACCTATTTACAAAAACAGAAATTTTCGTCTAGCAAATACATGTGCATATATCCTTCATCATCATCGCACCATAGGCCCCACCCACTGGTGTTCCTACACTGGATGTGAGCGTCGCGTCAAAAGCCCATCGAACCCATTATAAACACTGACGCTGTCTACACTGGATACAGTATACAGATGTGCGTTCAGTTTCTGACGTACTCCATGCACTCTCTCTGGACAACAGGACACATGGAAGAGTTAAAGCACGTTCACTTTGACGCATCCAGTTTAAACTGCTGGTTTATGTCTCTGTATAATATTTCACAAGGATAATAGTGTTGGAAACAAGAGGATGGGTTATTTTAATGGCGTACCAGATCGCGTCTGAGGATTATATTTTTGTTCTGAGCATTTTGTCTTGTATACGAGAAACAGTGTAATGGAGAGTTCACAAATAACATTTTGTTGAAAGATGAAGCAGCCAACTGTAGTGAATCTGACAGCAGCGGCATCACAAACCGTAAGTATTTCATAAAGTTGTGTCTGTAAATTATGGTTTTATATGAAACATGTTTTCAAAACACTTACTCACGAGCAATAGTGAGAGGGCATTGACACTGTTTCCTATGCAATAGCCAATCATAACACTGGCCTTTTACTGACAAGCCTTAAATGGGCCGTCTTTAAAAAAATTTAATAAAAATAATTTCACAAAGAGGGTTGGAAATAATAATTTATGTGTATATGTATGTATAAATATATATATATATATATATATATATATACATACATACATACATACGTGTGTGTGCGTGTGCGTGTGTGTGTGTGTGTGTGTGTGTGTGTATGTAGTTTACATATTACTAGGCTACTCTAATGTATTAAAATGCACCTTTTAGTGGTAGATAATGTACAAAGTTGTCCTGGCCAAGTGACAAGCCTATTAAAGTTACGATTTTTGCACATTTTCTTTCATATTTATGATGGACACTTGTTGGCTGCTTAATCCGATTACAATTTTAGTTTTGTAAAAATGAATTCATATTTATATGAAGACACTAAATGCATGTGTCTACAAAACTAATTCCAAGCAATTTTTTTTTTTTTTTTTTTTTTTTTTTTTACAATCATAAGAAACACATTCAGTCAAGTGTGTCCAAACTTGTGAATGAAAGTGTATTCAGTTTGTGCATGCATAATATCTCAGGCTGACTGTCATCAGAGAGAGAACGCGTCTGGATTCTGACTGTGAGTAACAAATGGTGCCATTTACCGTATCTCAGAAAGCTGCTCTGAAAGAACGTGGCTTTAATTACCATTCCCTCAAATCTCTGTTTCCCTCTTTTATCCAGCAGCACAGCACACGTTAGCATCACTAGACAAGAGGATTGAACGCAGCCCATTTTTCTTTTGGATTACCACCGTAAGCTCACATGCTTGACTACTCTTGCGACAACTTTGCATTCTGCTTGGCTTTCCTAAACACCCTTTAATTGCTTTATTTATTTAATTATTTTACATTTATTTTGAATGCTTTATGGTATTTAGAAAGTTTAAGGACAGCTGAAATGTGCTGAGTTTCCAATAATGAGGAGACTTTCAGCCCAATTTAAATGTATGATTCATACCCATAGCTTTATGGAACACATCAATCTAAACAAACAATTTTATATTTGCGTGTGTTTATATTTAAGCGCCATTCATTAAAACCAAGACACAGAAGTATCATTAAGTTTAAACTTCAGTGCCTTATTTGATAAAAATACATTAAAAACAGTATTACTGTGAAATATTATTACAATTTTAAATAATGTCTTCTATTTGATACGGAGCTCCCAAAGGGATACGTTGAAGAAAAATAATATGAGATGGAAGGGAAAATTACTTGCCAATGATTTTGTGTTGTCTTGCAAATGTTGTGGGTTCCAATGCAATGCAAAAGCATTGAAAATTTATTTTTACCTCCAATCTATTTTTTTTTTTTCATCACCATGTCTCTTCAGGGTAAATGTGATTTATTCATGTGATGCAAAGCTGTATTTTCAGCATCATTACTCCAGTCTTCAATGTCACATGATCCTTCAGAAATTATTCTAATATGCTTATTTGATGCTCAAGAAACATTTCTTATTATTATCAATGTTGAAAACAGTCATGCTGCTTCATATTTTATGGAATCTTCATAAAAAAAAAAAGAATAAAATAAATAAAAAAAAAGGATTCAATGAGTTCAAAAGAGCAGAATTTATTTGAAATCATTTATTTTTTTCTGAGCTTCCGTCAACAAAACAACAGGTTTATGAACACATTCTGTAAAAACAAAGATTAAAAAATCTGAAATGGGCCCCATATGAGAGATTAGCACAAGAGGGAATCATTTTCACCATATTTGAACCATTAAAATTGACCAAGTGACTTGAACGTGAAGCGCGGCCTTGCTAATAGCGGCTGCCAGACTCGGCGTGACTCTCTGTGCCGCTTGATTTGCTGCTGATTTAACTGAGGAGAGCAAATTAGTGAGTTTAACTGCTGTCTGAATGGAACTAGTTAATTAACATATGCTGATCAGATGCAGATATCCCACTGCATCCCGTCGAGTTGTTAACTAAAAGTCACATTGCCCTGTAGATTAATGGTCTATCTGGTATTATCTCAATATTTAACAGAACGCTGAACAGACAAGAGCATGTGGATGTGAATATTATAAGTGATTGATTCATAAACAATATTTGATGTACAAACCAACAAATTATTCCCTTTGCCTCTTTCTAAATCTAACTGCACACACAAATTTGGTACACATCTTACATCACAAGAGTCTCTTTTACAGTATGTTCTATCCAAGAAGATGTGTTCATTAACAATCTTATGTAGTCATTGCATGGCGTCATAACTGAGAGCAACCATTAAAACATACATGCATGAGAAGCATGCTTGACGTAAACCAAAGACATTAATATAAATATGTTCATATTTATAAAGAATATGCAAATGGCTTGTTTGTAACTGAAGGGCATGAGGTTTGAAATTTGGTTACTAGCCTACAGCCCAGATCGTTAACTAACACGCCAACCTAAAAGATACATCTGTTGTTTATGGAGAAATAATTGGGATGTTTATCTCCAGAACCCAACTGCTGCACTATATGAACATGATCCGCAAATATGCTGCATCCACTTTGAGCCCCGAGACAGAAAACAGACAATAGTCCAAACGTCTTGCACAAACAATGATGCAGAGATTAAGATAATCGTTAAATTGCTGCAGACTTGGGAGAAACGCCACCATGCTGCTTTGTTCCAGACCGTTGTTTTCTTTTAATCTTTTCTTTGATTTGAAATCCTTTTAGTAGGTACAGTATTTAATGGGCATGTCTATATGCATAGTCAGTTGCCATGACAACATGGAGAAGGAATGGCAAGTATGACATGCACCACTCAGGGTAGTTAGTGAAAGGCAGACTATTACACTCCGGCTTAGAATTTACTTACCGTACCGAGTGTGGGAGTGCTCGCATATGCATTCACAAGCACATGCCCTTGTGAAAATTGTCACGTATACCCCTGAAATCACGCTCAAACTCCACGGCAGATCTAACACAATATAAAGACAATTATCACAGTAAATTAGTTTGAACTGAATGAGTTTACATTTACATTTATGCATTTGGCAGACACTTTTATCCAAAGCGACTTACATTGCATTAGCCTATACATTTATACATAGGTATGTGCAATCCCCTGGGATCGAACCCACAACCTTGCGTTGTGAACGCAATGCTCTTACCACTGAGCTACAGGAAAGCATTTTATGCATTTATCCCAAACTGGGATTTATACTCCCAGTTTGGTGTGGGAGGTTTTTAGAGTTTAGTTACATATTAGAGATGCACAATGTGCTTTTTATTTTTTTAAACCCGTTTCAACTTCTTGTTGCAATAGAAAATATCAGCAAAGCAAAATAATAATAACAAAATCAAATCAAATTAAATAATTAAATTAAATTAAATTAAATTAAATGATGAAATGAAATGATGAAATTAAAAATAAATAAAATATTGTGAAATAAAAATAAAATAAAATAAAATAAAATAAAGTGCTGGCCTAGCCATTTAATTATGATGTAAAAAAAAAAAAAAGGAAAATATGTTTGGATATTTTCTGTAATCGCTGAAGAAGGTATTTTACTGAAATGTTGTATATAATCAAGAATTGCAAGCTACAACATTGCCTTTTCCTGCTGTACTCATGGTGTCCTGCAGGGTGCTCATTTATTTATTTATTTGACACACAGGACTTACATTAAAAAGACATGTGTCTGATAATATGACAGGTGACAACAATTGCTAAGATAGAGAAAGGTCAATATGTGGATAAAACGTTTAATTAAAAGGAGTCCATATAAAAATAAAAATAAAACTTTTATATCAAATATAAAATAACTTCAAATTAAACCTGTAATATTCATATGCCTGCCCTAGCACTTAGAGCACATTTCATAGCACATTTATTATTTAACCTGATATTGTTTCGAGCTTGCACACATACTTTTTCTTTAAAAAGTTCTTTTTAATTTTTGATCTCATGGTTTTATGGATTCCAGGGATTTTTAACAGACCCCCCAGAGTCTTGTCTTACAATGCAATGGATCAAGAAATCCGCGTGTGAGTGCATGACTTGAGAATAAAAAAAATTAAAAAAAGATCAAAATAAACCCTTTAACTTGAAGAAGCCACTCAGATGTGCATTTGCATAAATATGCATCTTCTAACTTGATGTTTTTGACATTGGATGTGAAGCTAGAAAATAAGCCGAAGGCTAACAAATGACTAACGCAACCTCAGCACTTCTCCGGCCGGCTATCCAACATCACGGCAGGGGGGATGAAAGATAGAGAGATGAGAGAGAAAAACCCAAATACATAGAAACAGAAAACCCACAAGTCAAATAGCCTTCTCTTTTCTTTCCTAAGAGAAGAAACAGACAACACAGATAAAATAAGATTCCCAGGCAAACAGAAATAATCCTGCTCTATTTATTAAAAACATCAGAACTGGTTAAAAGGTCATCCACTCTTTTATTGATGTCACACTGAGTCAGGTTTAAAGATAACGGAGTTTTCCCGCAGGTCATTTAGAGCCAGGCGCTCGGGTTATTGCAAGGCTGCACGTTGTGATCATCTCAAATGATCGCATAGCTCCATTCCTGTGCATTTACTCCGCCGTTTCACTACTGCTGACAATCACACGTGCATTATGAAATTGCTTGCTACAAGAAAGACAATGAAGCATGTTAGGACTCTGAGAACATAAAAAAACACTAAACTATATTTGTGTGTGTCCTTTCTGCATCACCTCACACTCTCTGTTTTGACTTAACCTCAGACGGCACATTCACTGACCGCGGATCGTCTGATAGCCTATATATGGCACAGAAAATTGGCAAGTGCTTTCTCCAAGCCAGCTTCAATCAGCTTAACATAGTTTGTAAGATTTAGGGTCCTTTTCATCACTCTGCCAAGAATCAAAGTAGAGTTTATACGGTCTCTGCATTTGCCAAAGTTCATGCCAAAGGTCGTCAAAGACTCATGGTGTGCCGTCTAAAACTGAGGCCCGCACACAGTTGCTGACTGATCTATGTAGTTCATATACAGGCCTATTGATTTTCCCTCTATTTGTCAGAAATAGGTAATACAAATAAATTAAACAATAATCCAATAAAAAAATACATTAACAATAATAAAATATTACGATAACAACAATAATATATACACTCACTGGCCACTTTATTAGGTACACCTATTCAATTTCTTGGTAACACAAATATCAAATCAACCAATCACATGGAAACAACTCAATCCATTTAAAAATCATCTCAAACTGTTCTTGGTTGTATCCGAAATCGCATACTCTCTTGTACTTATTTTTAATCACTACACAACTGCTAAAAAGTATATTCTAGATGTAATCCGTACAACATTCACAATGTTGTCATTATCATGTGACACACCGGCATCAGTTGCGTTGCTTCACTACACTCTAAAAAATGCTGGGTTGTTTCAACCCATGTTTGGGTCAAATATGGACAAACCCAACTGTTGGTTTACATTTTTGTATTACATTTGTGACCCTGGACCACAAAACCAGTCACATGGGTCAATTTTTAGAAATGTATACATCTTATGAAAGCTGAATAAATAAGCTTTCCATTGATGTATGGTTTGTCAGGATAGGACAATATTTGGCCGAGATACAACTATTAGAAAATCTGGAATCTGAGGGTGCAAAAAAATCTAAACATTGAGAAAATCGCCTTTAAAGTTGTTCATTTATGTTCGCCATTGCGCTGCATTCACTCACAAAAATAAATGTTTTATGTATTTTCGGTTGGAAATTTACTAAATATCTTCATGGAACATGATATTTACTTAATAGCCTAATGATTTTTGTCATAAAAGAAAAATCGATAATTTTGACCCATACAATGTATTGTTGTATACAAATATACCCGTGCGACTTGTGACTGGTGACGTGATCCAGGGTCACATTTGTAAACCCAACGGTTGGGTTTGTCCATATTTGACCCAAATAAGGGTTGAAACAACCGAGCATTTTTTAGAGTGGCATCATTCACCAATCCTTTCCCGTGGCCTCATAGGATAGTAAAGTGTCCATCATATGAACACTGCAGAATCACGCCGGAATTTATCCGGGTGCTTTTTGCCTACTCTTTTATGCGTACTGGGAATTCGGACATACTTCTTATGTCACAGACTGATTTTCACCAACTATATTCCTATATACTTATATAGTAGGGAAGTATGCGATTTCGGATGCAGCCAATGAGTTGACTAAACTCAAATGGCATATAGTCACCATCTTTATCCAATAGAGCACCTTTGGGATTTGGTGGATCGGGAGATTCTCATCATGCATGTGAAGCCGACAAATCTGCTTCAACTGTGTGATGCTATCATGACAATATGGAGTAAAATCTCTGAGGAATGTTTCCAGCACCTTGTTGAATCTCTGCCATTAAGAATTAAGGCAGTTCTGAGTCCAACCCGGCACTAGCAAGGTGAACCTAATAAAGTGGCTAATATGTACATAAGAGGAATATTTATTGCAATGAGAACAACATTCAAGTGGTGCAAAATTCAACTTAAATTGCCAATAAAATATATATTGAGGGTGTATTTCACTAAGCAACCTAAATCAGTCAGAGTTGTGCAAAAATCCAGCTATCCTAACAACTCAGCGCAAACTTTTAAGACAGGATTAAACTCTTATTTTGTGAATCAGCAAAGTCTGCACGATGTGTTGAGTGATGGGATGTTAATAGCTTTGCAAATTAGAAAGTAATCCATGTAATTTGGCAAACCTTGAGCCTCAGAAGGTTAGGTTTTGAGACTGTAATACTTTCATAAGTGCCAAACCAGTAACCAGTGATTTAGAAGAGCTTCATTCCAATCAAGAGCGTAACTTGAAAAAATGTAAACAGATTTCTTAATACTTCATAGGTCAACTGCTTATACTCAGACTGTATGTCAGTAAAGAAGCAACACATGGATTGCATTATGTATAGTCCCTAATGCAAGCTTAAATGTGATTTGAGATCTTCATAACAGTATTACACCATATTTCTTCCCTTGCTTATCATAACCTGTCCACGTTTCTCAATAGTTTATTTTCAGCAGTTCGTCAATTTTATGTCTTGTTTAAACCCACAAACAATATTTTTACTCAGAGCGAGACTTGCTTTTTATATTTCACTTTCCATTTTCTGTCTTTTGTTATTTGTATACTTTTTGACAAACCGATCTAGACAGAACTGTACACTTTACAATACATTGGACATGTTTGGATACAGTAATGCAATATAATACAATACATAATTTAGTGACTCATTGTACAGGTTACATCTATATGGCAGTAGGTTGCGACAACTCAACAGATTCGTTCAAAAAACGTTTATTGATTCAGTAATGTGCTTCGGTAGCGGACAAAGAAAAGGTTCATTCCACTTTGGCTTGTGAACTATTTCCGTTGGCAGAGGAAAAATAGTCAGTGCAATCGACGGTATTGAATGTCAAACTGTAAGTTGAATATTGCCATCTTGTTGTATAAAAGCAGTATCACAAACGAATAACAGCATTCTTGATTGTGTAATATTGCTTAAATGTAATGCGAATTAAAGTGTTACAGAACTTTTACATTTTATTAAGAAAAAAGTCTGCAAAAGCGTTACTGTTTGTTTGCTTATGTGTTCTGAATGGTGTAAATGAACTGTTTTCTAATACATTGTGTTACAGCAAAAATCCTGGTTGATTTTTGATGCCTAACTGTTACATGTATGATCCGTGTTTCCCCCTATCATTGTGTGTTTGGTTCAGTCCTGTGACCTAGTGTTCCATGATTGTTCTAATTAGTCATGTCTATCACCTGTGCATTGTCAATCACCTCATTAGTTATCGTGTTAGTCCCTGTGTATTTATACCTTGTGTTCTCCTTCAGTCTTTGTCTGTTATCGTCAATGTAAGTGTGAGCGTTTGGTGTTTCCCCTGAGAGTTTGGTTATTAAATGTTATTTCTACGTATTCCTCGTCTCCATGATCTTTGTCCTACACGTAACGTGACACTAACGCTCATTGGATATAATAATAGCAATATTTATCTCTCATCTTTGCTGTGCAAACGTCATGTTGGAAATGACATTGCTTTTGTCATAAACATGCTGAAATGTATATTTCCTGATTAAGTAGGTCAGCTTCATGTAAAACAAAATTTTATCTGGAAACATGCAATGTTCTTTGCTCTCTGGCAATATTTATTTACTCATATTTATGTAACTGCTTGGACTTCTCAGCATATGGGTGATACACTAATGTGTTGACAATGCTTTCTTGTCTTGCAGCCAGAACAGATAAAAAAAATCCCAGGCAAACTATAGCCAGAGATGATAATATATGATAGATTAAATAATTTATGCCAGCGATTCAGAAAATCCAAATAAGGCTTTGAATCCAGATGTACACAAAGGCAACGAAAATACTCATTTAATGCACTTCCGAATGGCTCCTAATCTACATACATCAGTAGATTGTATAAACAGGGCTATTTTTGAATTTGACATGGAGGATAGCCTGTAGGCAAATGACTCCTGTTAATGAACTGCTGCATAATTCATGAACTGATATAACTGCATTGGTTCTGCCTAAGTCCCCTTTCCCAGGTGTTGGGCTCTTTAAATGGTGAAGAAGTCCTTCACTGGGCCACACCAGGCAAGTGAATAAGCCAGCAGGAATAAGGACAGAGCCTGCAGGTGTAATCTCTAGCGAAGTTTCTAGAGACACATGCTTGATAGCCAAACATCTGTTTATCCTTGTAGGAAAAAAATAGGGCTGCAACTTTCCTCAGCTATTAGCAAGCTTTTCCTCAACTCAAAAAGTTATGGTGGCCTCTGATTCATTTACATTTTATGTGTTCTTGGCAGACAGTCTTCAACCAATGCCACATGCAATACAAGGACTGTTATTGATAATGACTTTAGCAATAAAGAAAACCTTCAAGTTGTAACATAAAAAATTGCATACAGTCCTGGAAGATTCTACTGTGCATTTCTGCCGTAAGCCGGTCGTGGCTTTTTTGAAAGTTCTGTTGCATGGTTTTGAGGTCCTGTTGAAGTTCCAACTGAAGCTGATCCACCATGAAGCGCACCTCAGAGACAAAGGTTGATTCAACTTTAAGTTCACCTGTAATCATGAGTTTAATGGCTTTTGTTAGTTGATCAGTCTCATCCTCATCCTGTTTTTTGTTCGAAGCAACTAGTGTGAGAACTTGCTGCTGGTTGTCCTTCATTTTCGTAGCAAGGTTGGTAATCTGGTCACAGTGCTGGGAAGAAGTTGCTTTCAGCCCCTGAGTAAGTTCAGAGACCGCTTTCTCCTGTTTCTTTATGAAATTCAGCAGTGTATCCCAATTACCTTGAACTCGTGAGGTAAGATGTTGCATTTCTCTACCAGGAGTGGGAAGTACACCGGGCAAATCCTGCTGTGCCACAGAAGAGAGAGTAGAGAGTTCAGGTGATGTGCATAGCTGCATAGGGCCTGGTCCCTGGTCCCAGGTAAGGGTTTGCACTGGAGTACTGCCAGCCAGTGCTGAAGCAAACCGCACTGGGGCTCCTGGATAGATGGTATTGGAAGGCGTTTGGGTGTATGGGACATGGAAGACATGAGGTGAAGGAGGTCCCGGGGTAACCCGAGGCTGTGATGCCATTGGCCAAATCGGGGTTGCAACATCTGGAACTTCAATATCCACACACGTGGACAGAGGAGATGGTGTTGTGGTCATGTTTCAATGGAGTAGCTGCAGTAGTTCAATGAAGTGGAGTAGTTCAATGAAGTGTGTAAAATGTCATGTAAAATGTAATAATTGTTAGTAGCTGTGAAAAGCAAACAGGAAATAAATAAAATAACAAAATACAATGTTGTATTGGTGTTCAATAAAGAAGTTTAACCCACAGTTACAATTCCTGTCCTAACAAGTATTCAAATGCAAAACCACACTTCAATCATCTTAATTAATCGTTACCTTGAAGCTAACCCTCCATTACTGCAACAAGTAAATAAAAAAAATTGCCAAGATACACACAAACACTTTTCCCAAAAAATAACAAAATTGACAGTTTGATAAGTTTTTTTTTTTTTTTTTTTTTTTTTTTTTTTACAGAGTACCAATCAAGTGTCTTTTCTTTTTTCTTAAAGAGTTCAGTTCAAGTGTCTTTTCTTTTTCTTAAAGAGTTCAGTTCCAGTGTTTTTTCTTTTTCTTAAAGAGTTCAGTTCAAGTGTTTTTTCTTTTTTCTTAAAGAGTTCAGTTCCAGTGTTTTTTCTTTTTCTTAAAGAGTTCAGTTCAAGTGTTTTTTCTTTTTCTTAAAGAGTTCTCAAGTCCCTGTTCGGGCGCCACTTCTGTAACGGTGGCAGGCCCCAAACGAAATGTAAATCAACAAATGAAAGATGCATGTATAAAAAAAAATTGTTCGGGCGCCAGACAAGCTTAATCTTGTCAAATATTTTTCCTCAGAAAAGCTCTTTAAGTCACCGTTTACGAAATAAACATGAATCAGAAATCACACAAAGAAAGTTCAGTTTCACAGTTATATTTTCATAATTTTCAAAGAAATCAGACAAAATCTCAGTTTCACCATAAGCAAAGAATCAAAACAAACTAAACACACACCAAATAACTTTGGTTCAAGTTCAAAATCCTACAGTCTTTACACCACTGTTCTTGAATTGGTTAAAAAATAAAATAAAATAAATCAAACTAACAATGAAATCAACCGTTTAAACATAACGAAACACTTCACTGTATTATACAGATACGAAATACGTGGTGAAAGTGGTTGCGTGAATGTTTGGTTGGCTTGAAGACGGTGCATGCGTGTGCGTGCGGCGTGTGTGTGTGTGTGTGTGTGTGTGTGTGAAAGATCGTTGGCCGATAATGGCAGGAAGGAAAGTTCCGAAGTGAGGGTAAAACAGGGAATAACCTGGAGAACTTGCTCACTCGTCAGCCTCAAAGACAAGCTTCGCTGTGCAGCCGGTGTCCAGAGGTGCAGCGCACCCTCAGTGTCAATCGCTAGGCAACTCACGCTCACTCTAGATCCACGTACAGCCCAAACACAGCGTCTCGCGTCTCGCGTCTCACTGACTGTGGATTCGTCTCAGGTAACCCGCTCCTTTTTTTCTCTCTCCCCTCCCTCTCTTTCAACTCCACCTTATATACTCATTTCCTCACTTCCGGATAATTGATTTCCCTCCTCCATCCAGTCACGCAACTTACATTTTTTTCCATACCGCCACAGCCATCACTGTCACCTGACTTGAACCCCATAGAAAATGGGATTTGAAGAAGGCGGTTGCAGCACGCAAGTCTGGTCTGGTTACACATCTTGTTTTCAGCAGGTCACAACAGCAAAAGGGTGTTCTACTAAGTACTAAATATGCTTGCCATGAAGGGGTTGAATCATTTGGACACTGCAGAAGTCATTTAAAAGTTACATTTTCAGTTGAATTTGGGGAAACCACTTGGAACATTTGTTGTGTTGAGCTATTTCAATTATTTTTATTTGATTTGTTCATTGCAAACAGCTGAAAGTCTGTACATTTAGTCAATAAACATGATTTGCAATGGGGGTTTAATAATTTTGACTGTATATATAAATAAATTTGCAACTGTATATATGCCCCAAAAGTTGCTCTTTAACTGAATCATTTTCACTTAAATGACAGCCAGACATATATATAGACAGACAGACAGACAGACAGACAGATAATGTCCTTTGCAACTTCATAAATGTTTCAGTTGATTTTGAGATCTCTTCCTCTATTGTAAGTCGCTCTGGATAAAAGTGTCTGCTAAATGCATAAATAATAAAATTGATTGCAGACTTTAAGATATCTTCTGAAACTCCAGAGACTCTGAGATTACAGTGTTCTTTTTTCATGATAAAAAAAAAAAAGCAGGAGACTTCTAAATCTGTATATTAATCTCGTAGCTGTCTGGAAAAAATGCCTGAGATATTAAGCAGATCTCATTTGTGATTTTTCTTTCATACGGCTACAGTTGCGATACATTTTCCATTTCCTGTGTCAGTAAGTTGTCAGAGTGTTCTATTCGACGAGGCTTTCATTTATCTAGACAAAGACAAGTGCAAGAATCTGGCCCCAATGATCACTCAGCTGTTCAAAGACTGTGCTGTAATCTAATTTTGATTTAAGCTTCCATGAGGGATGAGAATAAATACAGCTCCTATTATCTTGAGCACTGAAACAACAGTGTAAGTGGAGTGGTACCATCGGTGGCGTTTCCCCCAGGAACACACAGAGACAACCAGCGTGAGGAACAGCGTGACAAAAAATAAATATATATATACATAAATAAATAAATACTGTGTATATATATTATATAAATATTATTATTATTATTATTATTAATTATTATTATTATTTTTATTATTGAAACTAACCAGGGCTATTATATACAACAACATTTTATTTTAGGTGAGAGAATGTTTTTTTTTAAAGCTACACTGTGTAATTTTTTTAGTTGATTCTTAGCAAAAAACACTTAGTTCTTTCAAAAATATATGTGCTCATTAATGTATATTTACTTCTTTCAAGTAATAAAGAATTCTCGTAAGTTTATAATCTGCCATTGAAAGTACATACGGGTGAGGGGTTCGAATGCCGGTCGCCATGTTGCCCCTCCATCTTGAAACTACATTTGCCAAAGAGGGACATACCTGTAAATTCAAGCTTCGCCTTTCGCGCTTTACACTCAGTGACACAGAGACAAATGCGAGGGGGAGATTACTCACGACTGCCGGCAGATTTGAAAGATTGCTGATGGAGGATCACGCCTATTTTCCAGGACATGTAGCAGAGTCGCCAAGGAAGCGAAAGAGAGAATTAAAACGTCAACGTGACAGGCAAATCAGCAAGACCAAAGTCAATATTGGAGTAACTTTTCCCAGATAGAAAGAGCTCATGAGGAGCAAAGATTTTAAAACGGACGCCGAAGTTTCCTGCTTTCCTCTCGACAGGTAATTCAGCCTATTTGTGTAAATTCGAAGTTTTATAGTTGCTTGTCTAACCATAGCATGGTTGTGCATAACGCCAGAACGACCTCTAGTATAACTTGCGTTACTTTTCCTCACGTCAATGGTGAAAAAGTATTGTTTACCTTGTAACATAAATCTGTGCTGCGACGGATCACAGGTGATAGTTTTAAAGGCGCAATTGGACGAAGTGGAACTGGAAGCCATGTTAATCTTGGAATAATACGGCCACCGTAGGAGTTAAAACGCCCTCGAAATTGAAAGGAACAGAAACTAATATTCACTGGGTAGTCATATATGGGAGACCGGGGACAGTTGCAACAGGGGATGGTTGCAACATGTCATTTTTCTCCAATCAGAAACAAGCTAGAGTGATGACACTCATACTGCACAACCACAGTTAGACCCTCCACCCACCAAGCAGACAGTAGACAAATTCAACATCTGCTGATGTATTTATTGAACAAAACTTGTTTTGGAGGTATGAAAGTAAATTTTTTCATGAGATATATTTTTGTCATACTGTCCTGACATTTTGTATGATTTAATCAAAACTTACATAGTTTGAATTGTTGTTTTGTTGACTACTAAGTGACATGGTTAGCATGTGTCAAAGTCAGTGTGTCTAGCAGGCGTATGATGTTCTGTCATGGCTGATAGGGTTGGGGACGGTTGCAACATGTTATAAATTGCATGTTTAATAAAAGTTTGTTGCATTGCAAATTGTTCAATTCTGGGTTGTGTTGCAACCGTCCCCTGGGTCGGGGTCAGTTGCAACATCTGACTTCTTCCATTCAAATAAATACTGTGAACGATATGTCATATATAATCATCTTTAAATGGTATGGGTAATTAGCAGACAGATGCAAGTTTAATATATACAAATTTGGTTGGTCTAGTCCAAATAGTCTCTGAGTAATTGAGAGAAATGCAAAAAGTGTTGCAACTGTCCCCGGTCTCCCCTACAATTTCACCGCTAGATGGGGGAAAATATCACAGTGTAGCTTTAAGAAAAAAATAAAATATTTTGTATCTAGTTGCTATAAGACAATTAAATTTTTTTATTAATTTTTTTTTTTTTTTTTTACTTAATGTAGTGGAAAAACTAAAATTAAAATGGAGAAAAATCTTTATAGACATATATATATATATATATATATATATATATATATATATATATATATATATATATATATTTTTTTTTATATATATATATATATATATATATATATATATATATATATATATATATATATATATATTTTTTTTTTTTTTATATATATATATATATATATATATATATATATACAGTATATATATATATATATATACTGTATATATATATATATATATATATATATATATATATATATATATATATATATATATATATATAATATCAAAACATTAATAAAAAACTACAATAGTATCTCAATGACACTAAAATAACACTGATACTAACATGATTTTGTAACAATACAGTATTGATTTTTGAGTAAAGAGGTCAAGCATCATCCCTTCCAAACCCGCTCTTGTTCACACTCTTCAGTTTGCGGCATCTAAGCAGATGCCAGACTGTATCCGGCCCACATATTTGCCAATTGAGCCCAGGTTGAGTAATCAAATCACCAATGACTGCTGCATGCCTTGCATGAATAATAGGATTAGCAGGATGCTCATGTGCGTTCACCTTGACTACTCTCTGCACGAACCAATCACCCGAAATCTTTCTACGCATGCTACTGTAGCTATATTTCCCCTTTATTATTGAGCTTCAAATGTTGCATTAATGCCCCAGGGAAAAATCAATCAATAGTGGACTTTCATGGAAAAAGATTTTATGTGCAGGGGATTGTGGGGATTATGAATTACTGTGGTTCTTATGTGCTGTCAGTACATTCAGATATGAACAGATATGTACTGTGAAATGACTGAATAGGCACGCTAATGAAATATTGATGGTTCTCTAGCTGTGTGTTTATTGCTATGTTTTAAGGGTATAGATTGTGCTAAAGTTTAGTAGTTGTGCCTAACTTTAGCAATGGCATTTAAATCAATAACAATCTCCAACAATCATTTTGCTCTTCACGTATTTACAAAGTGCTGTAAATAAACAACAAACTGATTGATAGCAACGCAAATACACACACATTTTAGTATAAAAAATATAGTACATACATTGCAATGACTGCATTAATAGATTCTTGTTGAATAAAAGTATTAATTTCTTTAACTATAAACCCCAAACTATTCATCACTGTGATTCATCACTATAAATGCTAGATATGTCAGTATTTATAGAAACTGTTTGACATGACAGTATACGTTGTTTTTGTATCTGACGACGTTGATACATATTGACTGATAGACAAGGAAAGAAAGGAGACGCAGGCTGTTGCACCCAAACACAGATCAACAATAACTCCTAGGCACATTTTTACATTTTTGTCCATGTCTCAAGAATCAGTGAAACGTAGTTAACATGTAATAAATGTCAATGAAAAACATGAGATGACCCTGGATCGGCATCCTTTATTGTCCCTGAAAAAAACAACAACAACAACAACATCAACCCATCATATCTCTGAGCCTAAAAGCATCGGTAACATACAGCTGAGCGGAATATTGTTCCAAGAACAACAAATGATGTCGATCCACGGACATGTCCTGTGTAAATCACATTGTGTGTGTGTGTAAATAGCATGACTAAATAAATAAATATGTATACACAGGCTTCAGCAAATGTCATTCCATGACTTTCCCAGTTGTGTTTGCGTAAACCCATTGGGTCCAACACTGGCGTCTGCACTTGTTGAATTAAGGTCTGCAACAGGTCAGCTCGTCTCTCATTACAATCTTCTTTTTTTTTTTAAACACCTCCAAGCAATGAAATATTTATCAAGCTTCTTTACCACTGCAACCACTGACTCACCAAAATAATAACTTGTCTTCTATCCCCTGCACTTCACCTCATCATCTCAGAGGCAACTGTCTAAAAATATTCAGTGCCACTGAATTAGTCAGGTATGAACAGAAGAAGGCGAAGCGCTGCATTATTCTGGCAGTCGGCTTCATGAAAGTGAATCCTGTTGGCTCTCGAATGATTACCGCTGACAGCCAGATGTAACTGGGGGATTGGGTAACGTTATGGAGTCTGACCGCCTCTCATCATCTTCTACCACACAGATACATGTAGTGTTTCAGCATTTAAAATATCATACACCAACCCTCATATTGGAATTGCTGTTAATATTGTATTAGTGTACACTGCAAGTGCAATGTTGGGAATATCCAACCCGATCTCACGGCAATTTGTACGTATTTTACGAGATGGCTAATTCGTACAAATTAATATGACCTCACTCGTACAAATTCGTAATTTTTTTGCTAAATCTTAAATATATCACGCGTTGCCCAGTTCGTATGAATTCATACGAATGACCTAATATATTAAATATTATCATATAAGAATGAAGTAAAAACACACATACATGCACGCACGCACGCACGCACGCACGCACGCACGCACGCACGCACACACACACACACACACACAGTTCAAACCCAAAAGATGTTAAAACCTTCAAATGGGTCAAAATTTACCCATTAACTGTCTATTTTGAACCTTGATTAATTTATGTCTCTGACAATGTAGCATCTTCCTCACTTCGGCTAGAAATGTCAAAAAGCATTTAATTGCAATCCTGTTGAGCATATAATAACTAAACGTATTAAACTTTTCACACACACACAGTTAGCACATTTTCCCTAAATCCCTGCATGTTGAGAGGCTGTGTATAAGGATTGGGGAGTCATTTCCTAATTGGTTGGCAGAGCCAGTGTGAGCATGCGTCTCACCCTTGAGAGCCCGCGGGACTTTTCCAGCGTGTTTGAGTTTATATTAAGCACCTCCACAGTCTGTAGCACTGCCAGCGCCCGCAAGGCCAACAGTCAGCCACTGCCGTGGCGCTGAATAGTTAGAGCAACCGACGCATAAAGCAGTAGATGCGCTCTCAGCACCTTAAAAAAAATAAAGTTTTGCTTGTCTCATGCTTCAGTCAATAGCACTTCGCACTTTCTGCTCTGCAACACACCAGCCGCTTCAAATGTGGGTCACAAAAGTAAAATGTGTATATTTGTTAATATGAAATGTCCAGCATTGCTTGAGGTGATTTGGGATTTGTTTTTTAACTAGCTTAACAAGCAGGCCTCCTTTTCCCAACCAGCCTGAACTAGCAATGAGACATTTTCTACAGTCCAAACAATGAAGAAAATCCATATTCAGAGGTTCAGGACTGCATGATGCCAGCTGCGATAATTAGCATTTGTTCTTAAATGTGTGCATACGGGGGTTTTGTTTAGGTGGATGGGTGGTCATGCGGTGTATGTATGCATGTCTAGTAACAAATGCTAAAAGGAAGCCGTTTACCTCACATCGTGAAGAAAAGACGCAGCGTGAATGCAGCATTACAGACTCATTATATCCCAAGGGCCCTGAAGTGGATAACAAATGACCTCTCGCATGAGCGATATTTAATGTACAGTACATTTTGCCCTAATGTGTCTGTGAAATAAACAACTTCTGAATAAGCAAAACAACATAAAAATAAGCAGGTGGTTCAGGGATTTCATTTAATGAGCATAGAGCTTTACAAAAAAGCCAGAATCATACATGTAGCTCCTCAAATGCGGCACAGCTTGAAGCTTCACAGCGCTGCCAAAAAAATAAAATAAAATCAGACTAGCAATCCAAACTATTCATGGCCTACAGTGAACAAAAGAGAATTAAAATGGATTGTGATATGTTCAATTGCCAATAGCCATGGAATCTGAGGTGGCTTAAACATTGTTCGCCTGACTTTTTCCAGAAATTGTATTGATAAATTTCACTCTCTATAAGCACCTGATTAGTTAATTAGCACTCCTGGAATTTCTTGAAATTTATACGCTGTCTTGTTGAGTCATCAGCTTGGGACCAAACCAGGTATTCCTCGTAAGTTCATGTTAACCAATGTAGATAAGGAACCTTATTGTAATTGTTATATGTTCTCCATGTCTTGTTTGGACTTTTAAAGGAGCCATATGTAAGATTGTGGCCAAAACTGGTACTGCAATCACAATCAAATTACTGTAGAGCGGTGTATCCCCTCCCCCTCCCCCTGACTCGAGGTTGCCAGATAGGCTGCAGGATCCAGCACGAACGTTTGTAGCTGCAGCTGTGGTAACTAGAGCTGAGCTGGCAACCCAGATGCCAAAACACTTCGTGATTGGTAGATAGCCGGAGGGTGGAGCTTCAGGCCAAAACACAACATGACAAACATCAACATCAGTTGAGGGCTGCAACTTCACTTTTTAAATGACAATATCCTGGCCAGACTACTGTTGTCAGTGATATAAGTATTTGAAATGAACATGATTTCTTAATGTCTAGTGACATATCAGGGCCATTTTATGATTAATTGAAATACATTTCTTACATACAGCTCCTTTAAGTTACTTCCTATTTAGAGTGCCATGTTTGTAGTTCTTTGAAGTTTTCTTGTTTGTTAGTCTGGGGGTACTTTCACACGACTACGATATACTAAAAACAGAAACGCTTTTCCTTTGCATTTTTCATGTACAGACGACAACATTGTCAAAACGATCCCTGTTAAAACGGATCCGCGTAAACGACAAAAAAAAAAAAGGTGTATTCTGCTGCCAGGCCAGTAGATGGCGATGTCACTTTGTAAAGAAACAATACGTGCCTACAGACTGAACACGAAATACGCATACACATGGCGTCACTGTTTTCACAATGTTTTTGAAAGAATCTCTTACACTCACCTTTATTTATTGGATGAAAATACAGTCAAAACAGTAATTCTTCATCAGTCTCGAGTGTCACATGATTCTTCTGAAATCATTCTAATATGTTGATTTGGTGCTCAGGAAACGGTTATTATCATTATGATGTTGTTAAAAAACGATTTCTTTTCTTTTGCATTTCTTTTCAGAATTCTTTGAAAGAAAATTCTAAACAGTACAACCTTAAACCTGCAGTCCATAACTTTTTTGGGTTAAATTTTTTTTAATTTTTAACCCAAAGTAAAGTACATAACCAGCCAGTGTTCAAAACTCTCTGCTTGCCGTAGCTCGATTCAAAACGGTAAGCTTGTAATAATGTTTTTAATTCCAGTGGTACTGGTGGATTTCCGCGGAAAAATTTGAGCATGTCTATGCGTCATTATGTACACATAAAGAAGGAGTCTCGGCTAGTAGGCTATATTGCGTGTGAGGATGTTGGAGGTGGAAATTTATAGCCTTTTCTCACAGCACTTGATATAATTAAACTTTTCAAATTGATGGCGGATCCAGAAAGGTTCAAACGAAAATCACCAGTGACAACTGGAGATTTACCCGTTGTAAAATGCAAAAGACTTCGGACTACGGAGTGGCTACAGAAAAAAGAGACTGCGACCGGGCCCATGCAAAAACAAGGATTAATATCGGAAGGGCTTTTAAAAGGTGGCGTGAACTTTGTGTTTTGAAGGGGTTCAAAACAGACGGAGAGACGGCTTTTTTTTCTGCTGGACAGGTAAGACATTTCAATGGTTCAATTATGTAACAGTAGCGCACTTATACAGTTACGTAGGCTACTGATCTACAGGTAGCCCTAATACACATTAAATGTAGTCACGCAATGCTGATGTTGTTAACATTAACAATTTGACAACAAAGTATAATTTGCACGGTTTGACGTGATATGACAAGCGATCGTTAGATTTAATCAACGCGATTTACTGCAATGATTTTATTTTTTTTCTTCGTTGGTCAGAACAAAAGTGGATGTTACTTACTTGTTCAGACGACATTTTCCGGTGAAAATTCTTATGTTGGTCATGCTTCCAAAAAGTAGAATCTCTGATTGCGAATGACAGTATCCACACCGGCGCGATGATTAACAGCCGCACATTCTCCTCAAAACACTGGATTCATCCGCGCTGTGCTGTATTAAAGCACAACCCACATAAAGTTGATAATTCCGCGAATAGCTGCAATGGCAGATTTTGAACAGAGATGGCGAAAAAGAGGAAAAACTATGGACTGCAGCTTTAAAGAACAGCATTTATTTGAAAAAAAATAAATATTCTGTAACAATGCAGACATCTTAACTGTCACTTTTGATGAATTTGATGCATCCTTGCTGAAAAAAAAGTTTTTCATACTTTAATTTAGGGTCCAATACACTACACCCTCATGCATCGCTTTCTGCCAGGACTTTTACGTTCTTTTCCCAAACCCCTGAAGTGACGTCGATGTCCGGGTTAGCAGTAGCATGAGCCATCAGGCAAGTGCTATTTAAATAAACTCCTGATGTACTTACAAACTTTCCAATGCCTCGTTTTATGAGCACAGAACCTATTTGTACTACTGTAGAAGTTTGGTACCATTCTGGGCATTATTAGTGGGGTAATTTACGAGATACAACCTTGGATCCTTTAGTGCATGCACTAAGCCATCCGGCTGATATCTCTAAATAAGCTCTAACTTTAATAATGTTCAACCAAGGGAAAAAAGGCTTCTTGGGGGGGTGTTTGGCTCGAGGTCATGTTGTAAAGGACCCTAGGTTGATTTTACTCCGAATCATCCCTTTAAGACATGTAGAATATTATCAAGAAAAATAATAAGGCATTAACATGTGCTTTATAAGTACTAATAAACAGTCAATATAATAGTAATATGCATGCTAATAAGCTACTAGTTAATAGTGAGAATTGGACCCTAAACTTAAATGTTACTGTATTTTTCAATGCTTTCATTAGAAAAAAATAAGACACAAATGCTTGCTAAAAATACATATTGTGCTATGAAAAAAAAATCACAATTATGTGAGCTGCTCCTTCAGAGCAATTGATTCAGAGACAAGAATCTCTGCGAAAGAATATATCACTTCCATGGGTTGAGAATTTTTGTTTTTATACCAATCGCAAACTCTACTAGAGGAGTTCTCATGAACCATTGACATGATCACCTTTCCAAGCTTTCTCAGATGCACCAAAGTCAGAAAACCACTTTTGCACCAAACTCTGATGTGGAATGAGCCCTGGGCGGCAACAGAAAATGTCAATGTTTAAAGCCTTTACTCCAATTTAACGTGAGAAGCAAGAGAGCCGTTTTGTTTGTGGTCATGCCAATTACATTCTTTCCCCTTTCAATTACGCTGTTCTTTCTCTGCGGGAACTCCTGTAGTTCAGCCAGATTAAGCCTTAATCTGAGCTCTATCTTTGGTGGTCAGTTCAGATCCTCACTTGTCTTCATCAATTACAGGAAGCAAGCATCTTTGCATCACATACTCCCACGCCATCGAGCCTGTGGTTAGTCTACAGTGTGTGGAGCTGCTACTGATTTTGTGTTCATTAAATAGTGTGAGACCTCTATTTGCTACAGTACGCAGTGTGGTGCAGACCCACCAGTGTGTGGGCATATCGTTCTGTGTGTTCTCATGTAGGCGTATGTCAGTCGCCTGTTTTTATTTTCTCTTCGCTTGCATTATATTAAACTTCTGAACTAAACTCCACAGTGTGTTTGAAGTGTAAAAAAAAGCTGGATCTAATGAACTTTCTTATTAATAAACGGGTAATCTTTACTTTTTAACTCCAATGTTGAAATGTATAGCGATTGAGAATGTGAAAAAAGTTATTTGTCTTGCAATTGACTGCAAAAGTCTGGCGGCTTGTATTGAAACAGTAGTCAACTAGTTGAAAATAGTCACGACATGAAACAGACAACTTGTGGGTGTTATAGCAGATGTGGAAGTCTGTTTCTGCCTCAGAGTAAACAAAAATAAAACAAAACAGGTAATTGTGAAATAAAGTTTAATATAAAAGTAATAAAAATATTTTTTTAAAAACTCAGTTTTTATGAGAAATAAAGTCATAAATATGAGAAAGAGTCACAGAACAATAAATAATCAGAAACACATGCATAACCCCTATTAAAATGAATACTTTTATTCTGCAAGAACACATTAAACTGTTGAAAAGTTTGAGAATCCTGAAAAAAAGAAGAAGAAAAAAAGCATGATTTCCACAAAGAATGTTAAGCTGCACAACTGTTTTCACCATTTATAATAATCATGTTATATATAATAATAATAATAATGTAAACATTACAATAATGATGTTTCTTGAGGAGCAAATCAGCATATTATAATTATTTCTGAAGGATCATGTGACACTGAAGACTGGAGCAATGATGCTGAAAAATTAGCTTTGATCACAGGAATAAATTACATTTTTAAATATTTAATATTTTCCATTTGGAAATGAAAACAGTTATTTAAAATCGTAAATCACCTTGGTGAGCACGATGGTTGTAAACAATTCAGTGCACAATATGTCAGTTAAAAATCAAATATTGTCCTTCATAATACTTCATCAAATCATGTCCACAAAAGTAATCCACCTCTGAAACGACTTTGTCATCAAGCTCTCATAACTCATTTCCCATGGCTGAAATAATGTCCTGGCCAACATTATTTTTTTTTATTTTTTTTATCTTTTATGTGGATTAGATACAAAAACATAGTACACAAATATAAATAAAATTATGTCTGCACAATAGTATTAAAAGGAATTCCCAGTGTATAGACAAAAACGTGTCCTGACATGTGGGCACACTTCAAAAAAAGTCTGTTGTCTCTCTAGTCACGCTTTCAGATTTTACAAACTCTGAATCATGATGGATGGTTTGCTTAGAGACACTGTTCATTATTACTAATCTTCACCCGATGAACAGGAAACTCCATATTGACTCGCGTCATATCGCAACATCCCACGCTAGCACAATAACACGGATGACCTCAGCACCAAACACACACAGAATAATACTTCTAGAAGGGCTGACCACCGTTTGCAAATGAAGAAATGTAGACAGAACAGCTTTCTCGGGTATAAGTCAATGTACCTCGACGAAACACCTGTGGAAGGCGTTATTGAGAATGATTGGTTTCATTTGGTGTGACAGTCGTGTTCTTTGTAATTGGCTTATAAAAAATATTGCTTATATTGGACTCGTCTCATGTCAGCAATAAAATAACTCACTGCTATCAGAAATACGTAAGAGGGGGAATAAAAACCTCATTCCTGTTTTCTTTTGGGAGGAACAGGTTAGATTCACACTCACACACTCACACACACACACACTCACACACACACACACACACACACACACACACACACACACACACACACACACACACACACACACACACACACACACACACACACACACAAAAGAAGAGACGGCTTTTGACTTTTTTTATTTACATTTTGCATTCAGTGATGATTCCTGCTGTAGTGTTATGTGTAGTTTTTCTTCACACAGCAGGCGACAAATCTGCTTCTCGCATTTTCAAAATTAAATAAAGGCGCTTTTATATTAATTCTGTAAAAATAACTTGCTATTATTCACTTCTTTTTAGACTTCATGCCCCAATTGCATTCTTTATATGTTCAGTTTATTTTTCGCATTCACAGTTTATTAATGAACACATTGAGATATAAATGCAATTAATACATGCATCAAATTAAACATGCTTTGCATAAAAGGCAAGGGCCTTGTTGCTGAGTCCTTGTGTAATGAGAATTCATACTCATGAGCACATGTAATTTTGTATATTTATTTTTTTAAAGACCATATTTAATAGAAAAACTGCCACCCCCTCCTCCTCTAACTGTGCTGTAATTCAGCCATTTTGCAAACCTCAACCACTGTTTCAAACTCATATGCTGTATGTACTTTATTGTGTAACACAAAAGACAGTATGAAGAATACTGATGTCCAAAACAACATTGAACCCTATGACTTTCATTGAATTACAGGTTTAGAACATGAGTGTGAGTATATGATGACAAGTTTCATTTTTTGGGTGAACTATGCCTTTAATATATTTTGTGCAAGCAAATGTATCTTGTTTAAAAGATGTTTAGATATTTTAATTGGAAAATATAGGGCAAAGATGCCCTCCAAAGAAATGCCAGCAAACACATCCACAAGACAAAATAAACTCATATTAAAGACACATTCATTGAAAACAACCATTCTAAAAGGTTTGCCATTCTATTTTACTCTTTGCACTTTCAAGATGTTATTGTATGAATTTCTTATGTGGTACACAAAATAAGATATTATGAATAAGGCAGAGGCCCAAAACAACATTTAACTCCAATGAATATATTTGACTTACAAGGACACACAGTGTCAGAGGAGTGAGAGTAAGTGAATTATGACAATTTTCATTTTGGGATGTTCCAACCCTTTTATATATATACTGTATATATATACATGAAAATTCTGTCATAATTTACTAACCCTCACGTTGTTTCTACATTTATGAGTTTCTTCTGCCTATGGAACATTTTAAATCTATTATTCGGTCACTCGAAGAAGACTCATTGATTTGCAATTGTTTTTAAGTGTTTAAATTGTATATTTGTTGTTTCAATCTGTAAGTTGTGACTGTAACTGCTGTCCATTCTTGGCCAGGACTCTCCTGTGAAAGAGATTTTTTAATCTCAGAGAGATTTCCCTGGTTAAATAAAGGTCAAATAAAAATAATAAAAGTAAAATGAGTTTCTTCCGTTGAACACAAAATAAATTGTAAGCAGTCTAACATCTAGAACGTCTCTAGACTGGGGGGGATTTTTTTTTTCCATTAACTATGTTGTAAATATTTTTGGGTACACTATCCCTCTAAGAACAGGAATTTCCTTTGATTTACAGAGTTGATTACATAGCTAAGCATATGGACCTTCATCTTGCCCTGCAAATCCACACTGGTGTGGAAAACCGTCTTATCTGCATATTCGACTCATCGTATTCCCACCTGGACAAGGTTGGCACAGCAGTCAGGATCATTGGCGTCCTTTCACTTCAACTTGAAAGCAACCTCAAGGCGATACAGGTGCATGCTTTTCACAATGTCTTGGAACTTAAACTAGTTTACTGATTGGCAGGACTGGTAGAAATTCCAACAATATAATGAGTATGCACCTCAGAGAACCATCTTGGCCCCTTTCAGTCACCTTTAACATGGCATACTTCCATTTTAACACCGTTTCATTCCATCTGCATTGCTCAGTTCTTAAATCACTTCTCCACGGTAGGATGCATCTGAAATGGAGATGAGAAGATCTACAGGGAGCCAGTGAATGAGATGCAACCACCTGCAGTGTCCGTTTGACAAAGGGTTTGTTGCTGACATGCTTTCAACACGGTAATCTTATGGGAGTGCAACATCAGCTCAAGTGATTCCAGACAAACTTATTATGAAGGCTGGTGTTATGTCAATTTAAACAAATCCTTAACCCTAAATATTGACCTTTGGAATGTACTGTATAACGCATCCCACACAGTTTGTGCTTCGCACAAAAATACTTAGCACAAAATGGTAAACTGCAGAAAAATGCTACAGCATTTTGTACTGGGTAAGCTTTTTTATCTTAACCAGTAAGTAACTAACCAGAAAACCCTTGCAACTCCCTAGCAACACCTTAACAACTGCAATGCAACACCCCAACTACCACCCACAAAAGTCGAAAGGATCAGATTTCCTTCAGAAAACGTAAAAATCTAGTTTGCAGTTAAAATGTGGCTTAAGTTACATAAAACTATATACAATTAGTCAACTAAAAATAGTTTTGTATTTTTGAAGGGGGAAAAAAAACCCCAGCTACAATTAGACATCCATCTGTTTCCCAGCCTGGGGTGCATTTCCCAAAGCTAGCTATATAGACTCAAGTTCCGTCGTTACAACACAATTCAACACAATTTGTGACCATAGTTGGCTATTAATGCTTTTGGAAACACACCTCAGGTCAGCAGGTTGGTTTTAGAGGAGTTTTGGACAATTTTCAAGCTTAAACCAGTTGAGACCAGCCAACCAGCTTAGGCTGGTTTTAGCTGTGTGTGGGGTTTTTTTTTCCGTTTTTTTATTATTTTTTTATATCCCTCAGATCATTTATTATAGCTTGTCAAATTTGCCCCTATTTGGGTGTGGGCATAAACAAGCTGTTTTTGTGTGTGTCCCTTTAAATGCAAATGATCTGCTGCACCCCTCCCCCTTTCCAGAAGAGGATGGAGCCTTTACAGCTCCTGCTTCAGATACTCCGGCAACAACACAACTGGAGAATCTCACGCAGCAACAATGTCCGAAATTGTCAGTAGTGGTGTTCAGCCTTACATGTTCAAACCGGAGTCAGACACTGATGGAGAGACTCAGGAAGAAGTTACAACTTTTAGAATGCAACTGGACGTTTCTAAATGGTTTGTGGATAAATGTATGTAGTTGTTGTGAAGTTAAGTTGATTCAACTCATCGACTAGCATGTTAATCTAAAAATCTTTCAGAAACAATTTTTGTGCAAATTCAGTGTTGAACTGATCCTCGTTTATGAAGCAGTCCGGCGTAACATTATTTGCACACACACACATACATACATACACATATATATATATATATATATATATATATATATATATATATATATATATATATATATATATATCACTTTCTTCTGCACATTTCCTTGAATGGAGGATGCAATTCAACCACAGGGTCCTCAGTGGCTCAGATGTCAGGAGTCTATGGAGACTCTTATGTTCATTGGTACATCCAATAACAGAGACATTTGTTTTTTCTTTTCTTTTTTTATCGCGCACACACACACCAAAAAATGGTAAGAGTAAGGGGAAATCTGGAACCGCTCATTTGGAGAGATAGTTTATGATTGATGGGGATTATATAAAAAAGGAATGGGTGGATTTTTACCATTATAGGCTGGTTGTTTACACACACTGTGGACACACATCTGTGTTCAAGCACCTTATAAAAGTGAATTTTCAATAATAGGTCCCCTTTAAGGGGACAGCATATGTTTTATATATACTTTAGTACCTCACATCATTGTCATGATGAGAATATTGCAAATTGAGAGTGAAGGGATTGTATGGCATCAGCTGCATATTCTCTATATTCTCAGCTCTATATTCTGTCATTTTGAGAACTGCATTTTTAAAACAAATTGGTGAGCTGCTAGGTATGCTGTTCAATGCCTAATTATTATTCCAGCCATTTTTTACCATCCTGAACAATTTGTTTCTACCTGTCCAGTCTCAAGTTCTCATAGCTGAACAGCAATTTTTTTGATTAATGATCCAAATAAGATCGCACTAAGCATGTATTGGAGTAGAATCAAACTCCAGCGACCTGTTCTCTAACAAGCTGTGACTTCCACTTAAAATCATCTGACTACAGTCATACGAGCAAACATCGCCACAGCAACCGTTCACTTCAAGGCTAAAACATGTTGCTGAAGCGGAGGAAAATCTATAACTCTGGTTTAAATTTTATTGTCTGTCAGACTGTCCTTGTTTAACACTGCGGTTGAGTGTACCTGGTTACAGAGAAAAAGGGCAGCTGTGATGCAGGCAGTGCGACAGGCCTGTCATTTAGCACTGTGGGAAAGGCCTGTCGCTTTCACATCGACATGACTGCTTCGTTAGCGTCTGTTAGCCCTGATAAGGCCCAACTACTGCTTGTTAAAGACAATAGACGGTACAGAGTACATGCTTAGTTTTATTTTTTTTTCCTAGAGGTTTCAACCGCTCAACCATGACAGATGAAGGAAGCTTATATTCCTACAGACCAGCCACAGCTTGCATACAACCTCTATATACACTGAATTAATAATAAATGTGTTCAACATTCTCCAAGAAATATTTTTTAGACTATTTTATTTAGTAAAATGAGCAGGATATATTAAAATGTAGCACATAGGCATGTCTCATGATAAGCGAGATGGTCCTCACTGCAGAACACAAGATCCAGGAGGCGGGGTTGGATCCAGATCCAACTCCTCCCACCTTACATATAAGGCTTGTTCGACTTCATGCAGCTCTGCGCAGACCGATTGGCGGCAGACTTGAAGCAGTGCATGCCGGTTAGAAATTTTGTCCGACTTGATACAGCGCCAACGTCACGTGACTGTGACGTATATGCCATCAAAGTACCGCGAGAGCGATTCGAGAGTAGCCGGAGAACTCAGCCAGCGCAGCTTCTCAAGAGCTGCACAAGCTCTGATGACGACACAGCTGTCCCACGATTGGCCGGATTCACCGCATGACAACGATCACGTGTGTTTCATGTTTATTCGAACACCTTTAGTTCCTCTAAAGCTCACAAATCAGTTTTTTATAACAGTAAACACTCGTTTCATGTATTTGCGATGTTATTTTGAGTTATGTTTATCAAATTAAAACTGATTAAAAAACGTAGACTCCACTTCATTGATAGTAGCTTATGTTGAACTTTATTCTTGTTCAAACAGACGCTGTATGAAGCAGTACATAAAGTATTGAATGAAAATGTCTCTGAAACATCTGTGTATTATTTGGCAAATATGGCATTTATTTCACTTCAGCTGTGGTAAAGTATGCAAACACCACGTGAGTGGTCACTACGGGAACCAGAAAGTGTCCGACTTCACGTCTCCGTTTGCAGCTCCTCCCCACTTGCACGCGGCTACTCTCGCCGATCGGATACATCCAGCCGCAGCCGATGTCGAACACACCTATTCCTAAACCTACCCATCTCCACCCCCTGATCCCTAAACCCACCCCTAAACCTACCAAACTCCGCCCCCTGGATCTTGTGTACTGCAGTGAGGTGCTACTGTGATAAGCGGGGCAGCCGGTCTCAGAGCCCTCCCCAGCTCTACAGCGCCCCACAAATTTAAAATGTAAATCTGTGGTGAGAAATGGAACTGCAGCGCGCTCTAAATTGAGAGCCATTGGGGCAGATTTCAGGCTGCACCGCTTATTTTCATGTTACCTCACGTAAACCTCACTCCAGATCAAAACGATATCAGTCCTCTTCAGCTGTGTGTATATACGTATTCCATCAGATTAAACATGCTCATGTGAATAGCCTCTATATACAGCAGTTCTGTTGTGTTTGTTTTGTTTGTTCTGAGAATAGACAACTTTGTTTTCCTCACTGGAATTCCTACACAATTTGTAACATTCTAAAACATCATTCGGAGGCAGTAAATAAATACTACAGATTAAGGCAATTCTAAGACGGCATTCTATGCGTTCGTCGAGTGTCTGTCAAACGCCTATGCTCAATCATCATTAGAGCGCCAACCTCAGGCTGAATAACGCAAGGACATTACAATTCTGCCAAAGTGTGTCTGATGAATTCAGCATAAAGCTTACAAAATGTTTATCACAAACTGGCGCTAAGACCCACAATCTGCCCTACCTACATTTACGACCAGGAGCCACTATTGCTAAATACACCAAAAGTAAACTTGCAATTGTTTTTTTTTTTGTTTTGTTTTTTCAAAAGTAATCAGCTAGTTTAGAAACTTTCTTAGTAAAGATATTACAAAAATCTTTCATAAGGAAAAATTACTCTAGTTTTATCCTGCACCACAAAAATGTCTCATTTTAGTGGATAACAGTAGTTGATCCGAGGAAAAAGAAAGACATGCTGCTACTGTACAACTCGTAGGTGATCTATACAGGTGTAGCTGGTGAAGGAGGAGGGTTTCTGAAAGCACGCTGCCACTGCTAAAGCAAATGCTAACCAAGTATTTGAAGGTTGAGCAGCGAGCTCATTGGCTACTGATACAGCAGGAACCAATCAGCTGTGCCCTCAAGAGAATGATGTGATTGCAGATTGAGTTAAGGACCTATTTGAGTGCGGCATTTAAAATTCCATGACAGAACTTTATATATATATATATATATTAGTATATAGAAATAGCCTGGAAATCCAGATCTAAAAGATTAATGGTCTGGCATCGACTAATGAAAATTGGCCAGCTCGAGGGGCGGCACCAAGCATGCATTTGAAAATCTCACTGCACGCAATTGGATAACACTACGACCAATTACAACAATAAAACCCATACGCTACGCTTAGCTACCAGCGGAGTTAACTGTTAGATTAGACTCTTGCCATATCTGGTCGGCAAAACAGCAAAAACGCCCTTCTTGCAAAGGAACGATTTGAGCCGGCGTCTTCTGTTCCTCTTTTAGATAAAAAGCCAAGTCTAACTCGTTCATTGTAGCGCCCAAAGCCGTTTCAAACAACTGGTATTCATCCATAGGCATCTTGCAATGTTTACTAATGACTTTGACGTCACAGCGCTGTCGTCATCTGTTTAGCTCGCCTCTGGCCCGCCTATATCAGATAACCCGATGTGATTGGTGCAGCTCAGATCGAGGGGCATATTTAATGAGCATCATTACTCGACACCAGAGTAACTCGCTGAGCAAATTCAACTTGTGCTCTCGCGAGAACTCTGGATTACCAGGGTAATATATAATATACATCCGACGTAAAACCTGTGCCAAATCAAATGTGTGTGTGAAGCGGACCCTGCAAATGAGCGGGAATAACAGTATGAAGATGGATAATATAGAAATAAAAAACGTTTTTTAATCATTTCAATAAACAGTGGAATCCTCTAAACCCAAGCGAGAAAGTCACAAAAGTGATATGCGTGATAAAAGTTACTAAAGAATCGTTTCCCTTATGAGACTGCCCTGGATAATGAATTTCAGATTTCATCAAAAATTAAAGAACATATAGCACATCCCTAAAATTGCTTTCTTTTAGTCCCTACAAAAGTTGTTCTAGACTATGACAGAATCCTTCACTTATGTTTTATGCATTTGCTGAAGTGGAAAACTGCAGTCTTCATCCATTGCATTGAGACTTGTGGATTTGCAGGCAAGACAGTGCAGCTGCCGTGAAGTGTAAACAGTGTTTCAGCAGAGGTTATCTGAAGGTGGCTCTCATTCGCATTATCGCCTGACAAATAGAAAGGGAGTTCGCAGGCAGGCTAATTGAGCAAACGACATGGGGCCGTAATCGTGAATGCAACGGCATGCATGAGTACAGTGGGAGACTGAGTGGACTTGACCCATCTAATGTAGATACATTAAAAGCTTAGAAGAGCACAGAGGAAATGTCATATTTAAAAGTGACCCCTTTCAATTACATGATTACACATCAAGAAATCAAATACACAAAGCTTTATAGCCATATATGTATGCACAGAAAAACCCATTGTTGTGTGTCTCAGGGTTTGTGTTTGCCTATCCCTTAAAATAATAAACAATACAAATAAAATTCCATGGTAACCATGGTTTCTACCATATTACCATAGTTACTACAGATATTGTGGAGACTGAAAAAAACAACTTTGTTAAAGGAGGAGTGACTAGTGCATTACTGTGCAAAACTTAGTGCCACAATGGGTATTTTGCATGGTTCTGGATGACTGCCAGACATTTGTATTTTTTTAAAGACAGTAGTGGCTCACATCAATAACACAGTTTCAAAACAGAAAAAGGAAATGGTGGTCATTTGGTGGAAACATACAGTAACAATGGCATACACAGGGCTGTTCATCAGAGAATGCACTTCTTCCACATTTCCCCTATAGCATTGCTAATGTAAGCATGCTTGTGCACACAGCCGGCACTCTTGTTTGTCCATGTAGAGGGCAAGCCAATGTGTCCTGTTTGGGTGTTTGTCCTGCTCATCAATTCAGACAGCCCTCTGTGTCGACCGCCTCTGTTTGTGTGTGTCGGGAGGCTTAGCCCCAAGGAGAGCGTGGCCCTTCACAGCCCAGCGGTTTGGTAAAACTTGCCCCATTAGTGAGTTACCTGTTGGCAGAGCGGAGAGCAGGGGCTGCTGGGAGTTTTCCGCAACACTGGCCTCATCCTCCAGCAGTCACACTTGATTCCAGTTAACGCCAAGCTGAATGAGGACGTGCAGATTACCTCACTGACATTTTCAGGTGGGAGGGAGGTATAAAAAAAAAAAGAGTATGGAAGAGAAAACGCAGAGGGGGGTCTGGACGAACTACTAGGGACCACTTAGACCCGAAAATGTTGGTGTAACTGATGTGGATGTGTTGTTTTATTTATTTATTTTTTGCTGCCCAGCTCCCATAATGTTTGCAATTACAAACAGTGCTGGATAAAATACTCAAGGGATAAAAAGCTTTTTTCGCTCAGCATGACAACTAACGGCTTGATGAACACAGATGTATCATGTCATTATATATTTAAATATTTATTTGATTTAAAAGGAGGAACTTAATGCATTTAAACTACATACAACATGGTTAAAAAAGCCTGTCAAGAACATGTCAGGATTACATTTTTAACCCCCCCCCCCCCCCCCCCCCCCCACCAAAAAAATAAAATAAATAAATGAACATTAAGTTAAGCCTATTTTTTGGATGATTAAGAATGTTTGCAACTTTTGTTTATTCAAAATAGCATAAAATAAAAATTGATAAAGTAAAATAATAATATAATAAACAAATATTATCAATGCTGGATTGTGGAAAACATATTGATATAGAATAATTAAATTGCAAGGTATTTAGAGTCATGGTAGCATTTGTTGTGAGTAAACTAAAATAAAAATATTATTATTATTATTATATATTTTTTAATGTAACGTAAAGCATTGCCATTGTGAAAAACTGTGATAATAATAATAAAGAAATCTTAATCTTATTGCAAACATAAGAAGACATTTTGGTTTTGGGGTCGAAAGTAACCCGGACGTGCTTTTTTATTTTATTTTTATTTAATACAATCAAAGACAAACCATTTATTTTGTTGCAATTACAAACCTGATGATGAGATGATTGTGCTATATTGACAATTATGTGCAGTAGTGACTGAGGACAATGTACTAAAAACAGAAAATGTTATCCTTTGCAGTTTTGACAAAACGATCCCCTTTCACACGGATCCGGGGACTAAAAACGCTGTATTATAGACAATAATGGTAATGCACTTTGAAACCTGTTTTCAAAAGTGTTTCATTGTCATGTAGGATTGAAAATAATCCAAGATATTTTAAATGAACAAAGACATTTGCTTTACTGTTCTCCGCCCCCTCTTTCTATGACAAGGACAATTTGGAGTTCCTAAAGGCACAGAGGGGCTGATAGTGATCGAGGCCTGTTGGCCAAGATGTGTGTACTTTGGGGGTCGATAAATTGTCACACCTTTAGTACAATGGGGGAAGTTGTAATTATCTGATTGGTCAGCTTGAATGTCTCACATTTGGGTTTTAGTCACATGGTCAGGGAAAGGATAAAAGACGATTTAAACTGTTGCTCTGTCTCTTGTATGCTCTCTGATTCTCTGGGTCCCTTTATTGGGGCTCTCTCCCTTTGCCTCCTCTTCTCTCTCTCTCTCTCTCTCTCTCTCTCTCTCTCTCTCTCTCTCTCTCTCTCTCTCTCTCTCTCTCTCTCTCTCTCTCTCTGGTAACATTTTACATATATGCTGGGTAAGATTAATGGTACAAGTCATCATCATCTCATACATCTATTTTGTAACTATTTTAAGTGTGACCTTTACCATATTTTGTCATTAAACCTTTTCAATTACAAATGTACCTGAGACCCGTTTCAATAGCGCACACTCCCTGTAGGCATGTTTACATTAGCAGATGAGTTGCCATGAGAAAGACTGACATCTCTATCTTTCATACAGATTACATAAACAGAGAATATTTGTTTTCATTTTGAATTAGATAATTTAATAGCAGAGACTTAAATGTTTATAAAGATAAAGCCTATTGCTTATGCCTGTGTGACTAGTATTCACTGAGTTTTTTTTAAGTTTAGAGACGTGCTCCAGAAAAAAAGTTCACGGAGACGTTTTTCATTTTACAAAAGCACAATGTTTTGTTTTCGATTGTAAGTGGACACATAGAAAAATAGACATTTAACAGTTTATTTTTTCATATTTCTTAAGTCTGTATGACCATAAATGACAGAGTATTTTAAGTCTATTTTGCTATGTGAAAAAAATCCAGCAAAACGCGCCGGCGTGTTTGTCGACCAAGGATTAACTTTAGCCTAATAGGAAGGAACAGAAATTGTGACTAAAAATATATGCTTACTCACGTCAAGACGCCGCTGCGGTGGTGGAGTCCATGCAGGAGGAGCAGCGTTTGGCACTGCACCGCTTTTCAGCGCGAGCAGTGCTGTTGCAACCAACAACACTACACCTACGTCCCATCCTAACCACTGTACTTAAATACAGATAAAGCTAATGCTAAAAATCTACGCTAACTTGATGCAATACTATGCTACTAACTAACTATGCTTCTAACAATACTACACAAACTGCAAATTAACTATCTAGGCTACACGAAATAATCTAAATAACTATACAAATGCTATGCTAACTAGATGCTAATATAAGCTATCCTGATCGTTTTCAATACTCGCGACGGAACAAGATGCTTTTATACCAGGGGCTGCCAAGGGTGTGGTGAGCTCGAACCTGCTTACGTCACTGGGTACCACAACTGCCAATAGGAAAATTCGACTGCAGTAGCCACCATTCAACCTGAAGAGGGCAGCACTCTTTTACACCATATATTGTAGAATTAAAACACTTTATACCCAAATGTCAAAAAATTTACTTGAATCAATGAACAGCACTAATAAAGCCCCAGTCTTACAAATCATTAACTAAAAAAAATTAAAAGTTGTTTTATGATTTAAGCCGCGTTTCCACCGAAATTACCCGGAACAATTTGTCCCAGGAACTTTTTTCCCAGGAACTTTTTTTGCCCCAGACCGGTTGCTTTCTGCGTTTACACCGGGGTCTAAAGTACCGGGAAGGTAAACTGCGCGCAACTGCTCCTCCCAGTCTGCGACGGACAGTAATCAGTTTTGAGCGCCACATTTATAATAAGTATGGAGGAGATTCAAACTGTGCTGCAGTTATGTATTGGTTTACTAACAAGGTAATAAACAAAACAAAATACGAGCACTGATACTAAAGCGTGTTCAGAAAGCTCGTATGCGTATAAAATTACGAACGCGGAAAAATGTACTCTTTCGCAAATACGCTTAAAAAAAAGTCTGAACCCCGTCTATCAATCATAAATAGTGAATAGTCTTGTAAATAGTTGTTTGTTACTAACCTCAAAGCGCTATTTCAATCCTGTTATAGTAAATTTGTAACATGGTTTGGAGTGCCTTGCAATAGATGACAATGTGTAAACATAATGACTTAATAATAAAAGCTGTGGCAGAAAAGAGACGAGCACTGATAAAGCGTGTTCAGTAAGCTCGTAATGCTAACGTTAGATATAACATTTGTATGTTATCAGCTATTGCGGACATTGACCGTGAGATGGCTGGGACGAACGCGCAGAAAGTTTCCTCTTCCACAAATACCCTTAATAAAGCCTGAAACTCGTCGCCAGTCCACCAGTTTTTTTTTATTAAATTCCATATTTGCAGACAGACAACTCTTACTGCATGAAGCCACGAGCCCACGACACAAACCGCAATAGATTTTTTAAAAAGGGAGGTTAAAAATAAATAAATGCTGCGTGGAGTCATCCAACCAAAATGCGGCGTGAACACAACCAATCAGCTTGTGCAGCGCACAGGTCCCACCCCTGAAAGTTCCTGAACTTTGAAAAAGTACTACCTCATGAGCAGGGACTATCGGAGGGGGAAATATTTACCCGGAACTTCATTTAGACCCTGGTTCCTGCGGTGTAAACACATCGAGTACCAGCCCAAAGTTCCTAGTTCCTGGGGAAAGTTCCTGCGGTGGAAACGCGCCTTTAGTTATCCTTTAAAAGTTATAAAAGTTTAGCCTGGAGCGTAAATTTGATTGGCTTGTAAGCTCAGATAAATGGACAAAAAGTGGCAATATTTGAGTCTTTTAAAAATGAAAGAATAAGACAGCACCAGTGTTGAGTTTTAATAATACTCAACCACTCAATTTATTAAATGCAATTGCTTTATGTCACAGTCTGCATTTAAAACCATGCACATTCTCCCCAGCATCTTTTTTTATGCTTAATCCCCGAGCTCGTACTCAACCAAGCGGCTCGTTTTGCCCCGGCCCAGACATTGAGTCATACTGATCTCCAGGTACAGACTGCTCACCGGACCACGTCCCCCTGATCTTTCCTGGCACCTGTCTCCTCTAATGCCACGGTGCAGGAGGGGAGGGTTGTCTGCATTTGAAGCGTGACCCCAAAGTGAGTAAGAGCTGACATTTTATCCTCACACGCTGCCTCTGAAGGCTCACCACCGGCCCGTAATGGGAACTAATTATTCACGTGACTCATGTACAAGCCTCCGTTTCACCATTTCGGTAATCGGAGAGACAGGTTCTCGGCTGGTCATTTCAACCCGATTTGACTAATTCTTCGAAAGAAACGTTCTCAAAAACCCAGCACGAAAGATAGTTGGGGGCTAAACCGGGTTGTGCTGATGTTGCTAAACTGTTGCCTACCTGAGAAAGCTCTAGTAAATAACATCATGGGCGTGTGGAGCATGTGAAACGGCTGGCTGTCACACAACAGACAGCATGATGGACACCAGAAAAGAGAAATCTCACAGATTTGACGCAATAGCAGAAAAAAATAACACGTACAGTGTGAAAGAGCCAAATTCTCCAGCACATTGTGTGGGCGTTCATATTTTCATTGAAAGATACCCTGTTATGTGCCATGACGAACATTGAAAAAGAGTGCAGTGCTTTTCATATGTGCATAGAATATATATATATATATATATATATATATATAAGCCACATGGTCATTGTTAAACCATAAATTTAATATCATTGTGACTATTCAGAGAGGGAGAGAGAGAGGAAAAAAAAGATAGATCAAGGGATTACAGTAATAACTTTAGAATATTGGATCTTTTTATTTAGGTTGACTGGACACAAAATGCTTGTTCCTGTCTGGGACACTCTGATAAAGGGTTTATTAGATGGAAAAAAAGAAAGCGATTTTTCTCATGCACCATCATATTGGCTATTTGCCATTGAATATAGCCAGGGGCATAACAAATGTATGGCTGTTGTGTTGTGAAAGGTGAACATGCCATCCTTACAGACTGTCAGGTGATCGCCAACAGGCATGGACGTGTGGTTTGCTATGTCTAGCATGATGCACCGCCATGGCATGTGTCTAAGAGAGATTCACTGCATTTATTTTTTGTTTTATTTCTTCCCTCTCACTTTCCTTTCTCTACAACTAAATGTTTCACCAGCTTTACATGGAAGCTGGCAGTAGGTAATGGATGCCCAAAGGCAATTAGTGAAAAATGTTCTCCTGCTTGCTCTCTCCTGTTTTCACCTCCTCACTCAAAACCTCACAGAGCCACTCATTCATTCACTCACTCACTGAGTACATTTAAAAAAATAAATAAAATACAGCAGGCCAGAATTATTCAGTAAAATATTGTGTTAATAATGTTTCATGTATAACGAAATGGCATATTGGTGGCTGTATATATTTACAGCTTATAACCATATTTCATGTAATGATAATATACCAAGATAGAACAATCAAAATCTGCTTTTTACCTAAAATAAGTACTGATAAGTAATACAGGTGGTAAAATAAAAAGTCACATAATGAATCAAAGTTCGTTGTATATTTATATGCATATCATTAACTAAATAACAGAAGTAAGAAAATAAGAAGAAACAAAATTGTTTACATTAAATATAATCACATAACGTGTTATGCATGACTTCTGGGAATGTCTTGTTTTATAGTTGTTCCACCATAAATTAGGCTATGCAACATTTAATAGATTTTACTTGGAAAAACTGAAAAAAAGGTTAAAAAAGTTACATTACCTATCGAAACATTACCTATATCAACAATCCCAGACAGCATTGCAGCGGAATGTTGATTTCAAATATATTTCATTCAATACAGAAAAGCATAGATAAAAATTAAGTGGCATTGATAACATTGGGTCTCATTCATTAAACACGAGCAGAACGAATTTTTGTGTAAATCGTGTGTAAAGGGGTTCTGGCGTAAATTTTCGGATTCATTAAAATGTTCGTATTTTCCAAATGTTAGTTGGTACGAAATAAATCTACACCTGCTCCCAGCCACGCGTAAATAGTGCGTTTAACATCCGAACGTTTTGCTCATTAATAAGGCTGCATTTTAATTCACCTTAATCGGGTACATATTTACACAGCATTTTGAAAAAAATATTATATATAGTAATTACATACGGGTTTTCTTTTTACTTTTATTACGAGAGCCAGTAATAGCATCTGCAAACAGAACACAAGTCCGCAAGTCTTTTTTTTTTTTTTTTTTTATTCAAGCTGTTTATTCATTTTTAAGTCCGCAAGTCACAAGTGTTGCAGTCAAGCTTCATGTCGAACCATTTTCTTTTCACTTCTGGGACTGTTCGATTAACAGATGAAACTCCATTAACTGCATCTGCCAAGCATTTTTACCTAAAGCATTTAGGTAAAAGCATTATTACCTAAAAAAAAATTTTTTTAGGACCTGGTACGCCACTATGTACGCTTGAAAATAAAATGTGGCGTTTTGAATGAACTTCTGATAATAAAACTTAAATTTCTGCATCTGAGAAATTTATCTTCTTCATTCGCTTTTGAGAAGACATATGAAATCCTTCGTTTCGTGTCATAATATAATGCCCATATATAGTTGTCAGTCGGTTTTAATGGGTTTTATGGTAATTGAGAGAATGAACGTGCACGCGCGTCCCATTTACGACTGATTGGAATTCATTCACACACATTTCACTATCAAATCTGACGTTTACGAAGTATTTGTGAATCAGGAGAAGAATTTTCGGGAATGTCTCTTTACGCGCAAATCACTCACATTTACTCGTATATTTACGAATGTTTCATGAATGAGACCCATTGTGTGTATTGTCGTTCATTAGCAACATTCTACTTTCAAACTCTATTTGAATAAACTGTGCCGAGAGTCTTGCACAGATATTCTGACTCACTCATTCACACACTGATTCAATCACTGACTCATCGATTCCTTTATTGACTCGAATTATCATACACTACTGACATAAATGCTGTGCCAAAAGGTAGGTAGCATAATTGTGTTGCTTTCTAAGATATAATCAGTGTTGGTCAAGTTACTTGGAAAAAGTAATTAGTTACTGATTACTGATTACTTCTCCAAGAAAGTAATCCAGTTACTTTACTGATTACTTATTTTCAAAAGTAATTAGTTACTTTACTAGTTACTTTACTAGTTACTTTTCAAAAACATGATGCACGAAATGAATAAGCTATGTAAAGCCATAGACCTTTCTGCTTAATTCTATTCTTTCTGCATATTCCATCATCTAAAATTTAATCAAATTAAACATTCTTTTTTAAAACTTGTTTTATTAGTTTCAGTATTTTAACATTATGCACATTGCATCAATGACTCACTCATTAAGATGGTCGCCTGCCGCCTCCTACTGGCGGTTTATAAATATTATTTCTATGCACAAATAATATTTCTTATTTGTATATTCAAAAAATATTTTAAATAATCTCATTACATTATTTAATGCAGTTTATTTGATTGGTAACAGCCCTTTAGCATGTTATTATTCTATTGTAATTTATTGATCAAATTTAAGAATTTTAAATGAAAGATGAAGCAAACGATTAGGGAAAAATGCCCTTTATAAAGGTTAAAATATCATAAATATGCCGATTTATATATGTTAAAGCTGACTGAACTGATGAGAATACTGATTCGGAATAAATGATATTTACAACACAAAAAAAAAAAAAAAAAAAAAAAAAAAAATCCTGTTCTAACAAGTGTTTTTACTCAGACAAGTGAATGACCGACCAAAGGACAAATGCAAAGCCCTGGTATATTTTTCTAATTATTATTCATTTATTTACCCATAAACCTGTCTTTAGGAAGCCATAAGTTACAGTGGCAAGAATAACTTTGTGAAACCTTTGGGGGTGGTGGACAGGGTTTAAATTAAGACAGGAGTTTGCCTTAATCTAGTTGATCATGCATTTCTTTTATTTTATTCCACAGCTGATGTGTGCAGTTTTTTATTGCTTGCATTAAAATATTTTTCTCTTGTTTTGTTTTTTAATTGCAGTCTTTTTCTTCTGCCATTCATGCTTATCAGCTCCATGCAATCTTAAGCTTTTCTTGGTTCAGCTGCACACAGTCTGAAAAGTTTTTTTTGGCAGTTTGCTAAAATAAAAGACCCATTTCTAAGAGCTGTTGTCTTTTCTACCTTGGGAAATAATGTTAAACGAACAACTTAAAAAGGCATGACAAATCATGACATAAAGACTGACATCACTCACAACGTACCAATGCATCATCCCTCATGAACAAATATAACGTGTTTGCACGTTCATACCAGTTTACCATTACGACATGAATAAACATTAGATTAGATTAGATTAGATTAGATTCAACTTTATTGTCATTACACAAGTACAGGTACAAGGCAACGAAATGCAGTTTAGGTCTAACCAGAAGTGCAATAGCAGCAAGTGCAGGATATACAGTGGTTCCATAAGTGCAGAACATGGATATGTACTGAATAAATATAGAGTTGAATACTATTATAAACAAAAATTTACAGATAGATTTGTCCTATGAATATAATATACAGATAACTATTACTGTGAACAGAATTTACAGCTAGATATGTACTGAATATAATATACAGATGGCTATTACTATAAACAGAATTTTTACAGATAGATATGTACTGAATATATATACAGATGGGTGTTACTATAAACAGAATGTGAGCATAATATACAGATGGCTATTACTATAAACAGAATTTTACAGATAGATATGTACTATGAATATATATATACAGATGGGTGTTACTATAAACAGAATGTGAGCATAATATACAGATGGCTATTACTATAAACAGAATTTTACAAATAGATATATGTATAAGTTAGGCTAAAATGAGCAGTATAACAATGGATTTAAAGTAGTGCAAATAAAGTTTGGACAGAAGCTATCCGAGTGAAAGTGCAGTGGAAATAATTGCATATTACAGTTAAAGTATGGTATTGCAAATGTATATGTAAACAGTCGGTACTGTAAATAAACAGTCGGCAGTGCAAATTGAGCATATTCCAGTCAAGGTAGTAGTGCAAGATGCATATGTAAACAGTTGTTTCTGTAATAACAGTCAGCAGTGCAAATGAACATTATAGTATTGCAAATAACAAAATGGAGGCAGGTGTGAGGAGGGAGAGGAGAGTCAATCAGTATATGAGGGGAGTGGGATCAATGAGGGTTAGAGTTTAATAAAGAGACAGCTCTGGGGAAAAAACTGTTCTTTAGTCTGCTGGTCCTGGTCCGGAGGCACCTGAAACGCCTGCCGGAGGGCAGGAGAGAAAACAGTCTGTGGGCTGGGTGAGAGGAGTCCTTAAGGATGCTGCGAGCTCGATGCAGACAGCGTTTCCTCTGGATGTGCTCAATGGCAGGTAGTGGAGTCCCAGTGATGCGCTGGGCGGTTTTCACCACCCGCTGCAGTGCCTTGCGCTCTGCAACAGAACAGCTCCCATACCACACTGTAGCACAGTTGGTCAGGATGCTTTCTATTGCACAGCGATAGAAGTTCACCAGGATAGTGGAGGAAAGCTGATTCTTCCTCAGTGTCCTCAGGAAGAAAAGGCGCTGGTGAGCCTTCTTGACCAGGCTGGAGGTGTTGGTTGTCCAGGTCATGTCCGCCGAGATGTGGGTCCCCAGGAACTTGAAACTGGAGACACGCTCAACAGCCATTCCATTGATGTGGATGGTGTCGTGTGTGCCTCTTGACACTTTCCTGAAGTCCACGATGAGCTCCTTCGTTTTGGTGGTGTTGAGGAGCTGGTTATTTTCAGTGCACCATGTGGCCAGGTGCTTGATCTCCTCCCTATAGGCAGTCTCATCGTTGTTGCTGATGAGACCAATCACCGTAGTGTCGTCCGCAAACTTGACGATGGAATTAGATCCGTACACAGGCTTGCAGTCAGAGGTGAAGAGGGAGTAGAGAAACGGGCTTAGCACACAGCCCTGTGGTACACCAGTGTTGAGTGTGATGGACGTGGAGCAGTTGGAGCCTGATCGAACATTCTGGGGTCTGTTGGTCAAAAAGTCCAAAATCCAGTTGCACATGGAGGTGTTGATGCCCAGGTCTCCAAGTTTGGCTATTAACTTAGTTGGGATGACAGTGTTGAATGCTGAGCTGAAGTCAACAAACAGCATGCGTGCATAAGTGTTCTTATTGTCCAGATGTGTGAGCACAGAGTGCAGTGCCATGGAAACTGCATCCTCTGTGCTCCTATTGCTACGGTAGGCAAACTGGTGTGAGTCCAATGTGGATGGAAGAGAGTCTTTTAGGTGTGCCAGGACCAGCCGCTCAAAGCACTTCATTACGATGGGTGTGAGTGCTACAGGGCGGTAGTCGTTAAGGCACTTCGGGCTGGAGTGTTTTGGCACTGGCACAATGGAAGTGCATTTAAAGCATGTTGGTACAGCTGCTTGGGCAAGAGACAGGTTGAAAATGTCTGTAAAAACCCCAGCGAGCTGCTCCGCACATGCCCTGAGTACGCGTCCAGGGATGTTGTCTGGTCCAGCAGCCTTGTGCGCGCTGATCCTGCTCAGTGCATTGCAGACATCTGTGGAGGAGAGTGTGATCGGCGGGTGGTCAGCTGAGGATTTGAGCTTGGTGGCAGTTTCTCTGTTGTCTCTTTCAAAGCGAGCATAAAAGTCATTTAGCTCGTTCAGGAAGTTGACATCAGTGGCTGCGGGGGTGGAGTGAGAGGGTTTGTAGTCACTGATGGCCTGAATGCCCTGCCACATGCGCCGAGGGTCAGCGTTGGAAAAGTGTCCCTCCATCTTAAGCTTGTAGCAGTGCTTGGCCTCTTTGATGCCCCTTTTCAGATTTGCTCTGGATGTGCTATAGGCTTGTGCATCTCCTGATCTGAAGGCAGTGTTGCGTGTCTTCAATAGGAGTCGCACTTCCCTGTTCATCCATGGCTTCTGATTTGGGTATGTGGTGATCTGCTTCTGGGTTGTAACACTGTCAATGGTGGTATTGATATAATCCAGTACAGAGGAGGTGTAGCAGTCAATGTCCGTGTGAGAGCCACTGGTGGCTTGAGAAGCAAACATACTCCAGTCTGTGTGTAGAAACCTTTCCTGGAGTGAGGAATCTGCCCCCGCAGGCCACACCTTGATGGTCTTCACTGATGGCTTCACGCGATTGATGAGAGGTGCATATTTGGGGGTGAGGAACAAAGAAAGGTGATCTGACTGTCCCAGGTGGGGGAGGGGTGTCGCGACGTAAGCTCCAGCCATGTTTGTGTAAACATGGTCTAAGGTTTTGTTTCCTCTGGTGTGACAGGAAACATGCTGGTGAAATTTCGGTAGCACTGACTTTAAGTTTGAATGATTAAAATCACCCGCAACAATAAACGCAGCTTCCGGGTGAACGGTCTGTTGTTTACTGATGGCTGCGTGAAGTTCTTTCATAGCAAACTTGGCATCAGCATCCGGGGGAATATAGGCTGCAGTTATAATAGTGGAAGTGAACTCCCGCGGTAGATAAAACGGTCTACATTTAACCATGAGAAACTCAAGGTTAGCTGAACAATGTCTCCCAACAATAGCAGAGTTTGTGCACCAAGCTTTGTTAATGTAAATGCACAATCCACCACCTCTGGTCTTACCGGAGCCATCTAATGTTCTATCCGCCCGGAATGTATGGCGTCCCGCTAGCTCAATAGCGTTGTCCGGTATTCCGCTGTTTAACCATGTTTCCGTGAAAATTAGAACATTACAGTTCAAAAGTCTCTTGCTGTATGTGATGTTGAGTCGAATCTCCTCCATTTTGTTCAACAGCGACCGTACATTGGCAAGGAAAATGCTGGGTAAAGAGAGCCGGTGTGGTGTTAGCTTTAGCTTAGCTCTTAGTCCTCCGCGCTTCCCCCGCCTTTGTTTACGATCTCGACGCCGCCTGCGAGCACTTCCGCCCGGCCGGGCAGAGTGCATAGCCCCGGGTGTTTTGGCGATCTCAGGAAGGAGTCGAAGGTTGTCCATAAAACTGTCGGAAATTCGCAAACCAATATCCAAAAGCTCACCTTGGGTGTACGATGTTAAGGCACAACTGTTCTGCACGAACAGACCCGAAATGAGCAAGAAAAATACTACTAAATTGCAGAATCTGGAGAGACCGCGAGCCTCGCGATGTACTCGCGCCGCCATCTTGGTTTCATCCATGACGTCAACATGACGTCTGAACACGGACAAACGGTGCGTGTTGACGCGTCAAAATTCACGCGTTTCGTTTAAAGACTTTTGAACGCGATCGCTTGCCATAGTGTTTACCACTGACTTCGCGGCGCTCATGTCATTTGTCACTCACGAGTCACGGCTCACTTCGCGAGACAGTCTCGCAGTGTAACGCAGTAACGCAGCCTGCTTACAGGAAAGTAACAGTAATCTAATTACTGCTTTTGCAATTGTAATCCCTTACTTTACTCGTTACTTGAAAAAAGTAATCAGATTACAGTAACGCGTTACTTCTAACGCGTTACTGCCCATCACTGGATATAATGTAGGCAGCATTATATCCTTCACAATGTATGAAATCCCAGAATGCATTGCGACAGAGCAATATACCGTAAAACTTCAAATAATAGCCGAGTCCCAAATAGACGCCCGTCTCTTTTAACACGCCTGGTGTGGCTACAGGTTTGGAGAAATAAAGGCCGGTCTCAAATAGAGGCCCGGTCTGTTTTTTAGTTTCGGGTTGTTTTTAATCTTCTAAAACCCGTCAGATCGTCTGTTTAAGCCAGTTCTATGGAGCAGATTGCGCACGCAAGAGAGCCCTGCACATCTGGGCGGGAGCTGTTAGCGCAAGCAAGGCAGGCAGAGTTAGCGGAGGCCGGAGAGGGAAAAGTGGAGGAGAGTGACGAGGAGGAGGAATTTGCCAACTTGTAGTTGAGGATTGCGGTGATGATGATAGTGATGAATAGGGTCCTTTTGTATCACATGATTGCAGTTGTTTTACAGGGTAGCCTTCATTCTTTCTTGTTGATGTGTTTCTGGCAACTAGTTCATAGGCTCGATGGATATTACCAGTAACGTGTATTGTTCAGCCCATGGCTGTCACATCATTTTGTTTTTTTATGCTGCCCAGGGCCGGCTCTAGGTTATTTGGTGCCCAAGGCGAGAGTGCCCCCCCCCCCCCCCCCCCCCCCCCCCTCCCTCCCTATTTTTTTGCAGATGATCATATAGCCTAATGTGTTTCCCACATTATTTTTGTTTTGTGAAACTTGGTACTTCTAGGGGGGTCCGGGGGCATGCCCCCCGTAAGAAAATATTGTACACTTTAAAGATAAATTCATTAATCTGGTGCACTTTGAGTCCCCCGAATCCACTGTTAAAAATAAATAATCCACCTTCAAACAGCCCATATTCTTTGATTTAGATATCTGCATCTGATCATCACATTACAATTATTCAAATTTCTTAGTGTTAAGCATGATAATATGGTGACATATCACACTGAAGTAGGCTGATTTAAAATGAACATTTATTTAAAATAAAAGTTCTTCTTTTGGCTAAATTACATTTCCTTAATAGCCTAAACAGAGGCTTTACTCTCTTCAATCTTAAATTGTCAATGTTTCATTACATCACTGTTTGAAAACACTAATTTCTTGTACCTTTTATAAAGGGCATTTTCCCCCTAATTTTATTGAATGTATGCTCCATCTTTCATTTCAAATTCTTAAATTTGATCAATATATTCAATTAAATTAATAAGACACTAGGCTGTTACCAATCAAATTAAATAATTTACATTGAAAATTTATGACTGTATTAAATTAGATTATTTTAAATATTTTTGAATATACAAATAAGGAATGTTGAAAAGAATGATACTTTATGAAACTAAACCGCCAGTAGGAGGCGGCAGGCGACCGTCTTAATGAGCGAGTCACTGAGTCATTCATTCAAACGATTCGTTCAAACGGCTGATTTATTCAGAATGAGGCATTTATGAATGGGTAATTGAATCTTTGACTCAAACGATTCATTCAAAACGCTGAATCATTCAGTAATGCAACAAGTGTTGCTGTGAGATTCGCGATGGTTCTGCTGTGATCTTTGTTTGGAACTATTTTCGCTGCTGAAACAGAACAAAAACAGTCATTGTGTCTAAAATGTAAGTGACTTAATTTTAACTATTTGTTTTATTGAACTATTGTGAAATCAGTCTTGGTTTCAATCTTGATGGCATTCAGGAAAACAGCTCTCTGGTCGTGTGTAGCCTAGGCTATTGTTTCTTAACTTTAATATGTTATAAATAACTGCGCGAGCCTCAACAGCGCAACATTGTTACCGTCAGTACTTTTACCCCATCATTTAAAGCGCTAAAACCAGCTGTCAGATGTTTTCGCGCCACTCCCGGTTGCTGAGCAACGCGCGTGAGTTTGACAGCTGTCAGAGTGACTCAGTCGTTTTTTAGGATTGTATAATCTAGTAAAAGAAATGGACAAATGCAAGCAGTGTGTGGACAGTGCACAGTAAAAGTGTACAGCGTGTGCGCAGCTTTCATAATACGATATTTAAATAACTTTTTTTGTTTGTTTTTTTTTTGCAATTTTGCGCCCCGTCCAGCAGATGGCGCCCCAGGCGGCCGCCTGTGTCGCCTGTCGGCAAAGCCGGCCCTGATGCTGCCAATAATCTAAAGGGGGTCGCACACCGTACGAGAAGCGCAGCGCCGCATCGCGTCTACAACTCGAGGTATCGCACACCGGACGCGCACTTTGTCAGTTTATGGCCAGCAATATTGTTATGTTTAATGATATTATGGAATTAAGATCATGTCTGTACTATGTTATGATTGTAGGCTACTGTACAATTAAATACAATTGTTGCTTAGTCTGCAGTCTGAATTCACTTTACCTCAGAGCGTCCGTTATCTGAATGAATTGAGAATATCACCTGAAAATCCGATAACATCAGCAGTTTTCATTCAAGCAGCTGATTTCTGTTAATGAGTGTAAAACTGAATGTATATTGCAGCACAGGGTGAAGTCAGTATATATATTAACGACGATTTGAGACAATGTACACTCAGAGAATAATGTGTTCGGATTTTAAAGACGTGGTGCTGCGCTTTTCGTCTGGTGTGCGACCCCCTTTAGACATACAGAAATATAGTAGGCTAGTTCTTACATTAACTGATCTGTTAAACACCAACACAGATTTGGTAACCTCCTACTGTCATGCTCATCTCAACACTAAATTAAAGGCCTGTCTCATATAGACGCCTGTCTCAAATACAAGCCGGTGCAGTTCGGCGATTTGGGAAAATAAAAGCCCGGGCAATTATTTGAAGTTTTACGGTAGCAAACAAGACGTGAGAAATGTGGGAAAAAAGATAGATTTGCTCACTCATTAACTCACACAGTGATTCAATCATTCTATCAGTCATTAATTTAATTATAACCCTGTCATTCACTTACTTACGTTTCATTCTATGTTTACTAATTCAAACATCTCCCGTATTTGTAACATCTCTCGTATTCAAACCTCTCTTAGTCAGCAGGATGATGAAACTTATAATCCTCTATTACCTTCACTGGCTTACGGTTTTCTTTGCGTATAAACTTTAAGTACTAATTCTCACTTTACAAAGCTCTACATGAACTTGGTCCTATATTTATCTGACTTACTTTAGCCTTATGCTCCTGTTCGTTCTTTACGATCTTCTAGTGCGGGATTGTCAGCCCTAAGTTTAGTCTGGTAGTGACAGTTCTTTTAGGGTTGTAGAATGCTCTTCCTCAAGACATCCGTCAAGCATCCTCCCCTCTTTCCTTCAAAAACCTCTTAAAAACATATTTTTTATCTGAATATTACTCTTCATGTTATTATTTTTTGTTGTTGTATTCCTCTATTTGCTTGTTGTACTCAGCCTTGTTTGAATCTCTCTTTGTTTGTATCTCTAACCTAACTTTGTAAGTGACCACTGTATTACTGTTTATTTGGTTCTGTTCCTTAAACCTATTTGTTAAGCGACCTTGGGTGTTGGAAAGGCTCTATATGAATACAAATTATTATTATTATTATTATTATTTTTACTAACCTCATCTTGGCAACCCCGGTTATTATTGATCATGACTGATCCATGTTGATGCATGTCTGTCCAAGACGACTGCCATATCTGCTATAGCACTGCATGAACAGTATGTACAGTACACTGAATGCACTTTTTAACAATAGGCTGTTACATAATGACTAATAGTCCATTAGAACCATAATGCTGCTCATATATCCATCACTAAAAGCTGCTCTGAAGTACCAGAAATGCATATGCTTGTATCGTGACATCACTATAATTTTATCTGTAACAGGGTTGAAGAAAACCGCATGTGTTTCTTCTGACGGAGCTGTGAGGCACGTGTCTACAGTCTTCCAGATAAGAGCAGAACTATTTCAGATTTTAATTGGGCTGTGCATCATGTTCACGGCAGACAGCAGCACTGTGTGAGCCAGCTGTATTAGATATGATTTTCATGGTGCATATGGCTCACAGAACCCAACAGAGATACGTGGATGTGTTTCACGGTGCGGTTTACTGCCTCTCATGATCATCTGTGAGCGTAGATCTAAGGGATCTCCCATTTCAAAGATAGCCTGTCAACTACCGTAACACAACTTTACATAAACTACCCTCATGCATGCACACACACTTGTTGTGTATTCATGTTTAATGGGGACTTTCCATAGCACTAATCCAACCACTAAACCTACTCATCAAAGAAAACTTTCTGTATTTTTACATTAAAAAAAGGGGAAAAAAAGGCTGTTTTCCTGACGAGGACCAAAATAATGTCCCCACATATATTGCCATCTTTGTAGGAACATTTTGTCACAATGTAGGGTTTACCACACACACACACACACACACACACACACACACACACATCTGGTTAAGTGTATCTTTGTGGGGACTCTCCATAGAAATAATGATTCTTATACTGTACAAACTGTATATTCCATCCCCTTACACTAACCCTACCCCTAAACCAACTCATCACAGAAACTTTCTGCATTTTTACATTTTCAACAAAATAAATAATAATAATAATAATCATTCTGGAGCCTATGATTTATAAGCTTGTTTCCACATGGGGACCTCACTTTATGTACCCATGGTGACACGACTGCCCATGAGTCTGTATGCATTCAGGTTGAAGTACCCACCGGGAGAGAAATACATGCAGGCAACACACACACACACACACAACTCACGCACCGGCTCGAAAACGTTGGATTTAGCCTGATTTGGGTAAAGATGGTTCCATTAAACGTAAGAATGCATTACTGACCCAGAAACACACGTTATAATAAAAACCCCAAATAATTAACACTGTTGCAATCTTTTCGTTCTTTTCTCCCCTCAAAAGGCAACAAGCCAGCGTTTCCCTGAATCAACAGTGCCACCTAGTGCTTGAATACGGACTGCATGGGTTTATGTAAGCACATTTTACTTGATGAGCTTCTATTTTAAACATCTGCTTTCTCATATTTTATGCCAGTTAAAGTGGCATCATTTTGTCTGGTGACAGATATCACTGCATATTAATGATTGATGCCTTTGTAGACTGTAATCAATATGATTAACAGGGGCTGACAGTCTCTCTGAACGACGCCCGTGAGATAATTACACATCTGGGGTTTTCATGTTGTACCATTTTGCTCATAACAAAATTAACAGGATGACTGATGCAAAACTGTTTAATTCGGATCATTTTGCAATCAACGCACTTGTTAAGATGATAAGTAAATAAAAAATAAAATTACTTTTTCATTAGCAGCCATTAATGATATATATTTATCTTAAAATCTGTGATGTTGTTAGTATTAGTAAATTTCAAGTTAACAGAGTCAGCTTAAAGTATTTAGTCTAAGGTTTTCATATGGGGAGTATCTTTTTGAACAAAAAGTCAAATTGCATAAATATTAGTTTTTTTAGATGAAAAGTTGAAATATTATTATTTTATTTATTTATTTATTTTTTACATCAGGTCAAGTTGTAATTTAAATTGGGGCAAGTTGTCACGCGTGTTAAATGCATTTTAACTCCACCCAATCCATTAATTGCTTGAATTACAATATGTAATATATTTGTTGGCCAAACAATAATACATAGGCTATTTAAGCAATATAAAACAAAATTTGTTTTCATTTTTGCTGTTTAATGAATTTGTTTGAATTTACATAAACATAGTACTGTTTAAATTCTGATGAAAAGCCATTAAATAACCTAAAACACATTTTAAATGCAGATTTGTTATGGGAAATTACTTTTTTTTTTAAACGGTAGATGATAGTATTTCATATTTCAGACAAAGCTATTTCTCTTGAATCAATGTCAATAAGGTTTTCATTGTGACAACTTGCCCCGCTGGTTAGCGTATGCTAAACAAATCTTCCCCTTTTCACATAATAAAACATTCAACCATCAGAACACATCAGCTTTGTTGTCACAATATCAAGTTCCACCCGCGTTCTTTTCGATACTATTTATTAATGTAATCATTTTCTTTTGACAACAAACATGGCAATATTGTATAGCATCGTCTTGGTTTTTTATCTGATTCTGTGTGCAATATAATCTCTAATTTTCTGTGATATCTCGGAAGACCAAACGATGAAGGAAAAGTTATTAGAGGGCCAGACCGGGGATATTGTTCCCACAAGCTCATTTAAACCTCAAACCTGTATTGTGCTCATAAACTAAAGGGAAAGTACACCCACAGTTACTAATTCAGTCTATTAGATATGGTCAAGTAATCCTTTTATTTGAATGGAGGTCCAAGGCCTGCCTTATATCTGAAGCAATTGTGCTATTTCTGTAGCAGAACTGTGAATGGATCCATTTGAATGCATGGACTAGTTCATAAAGAAAAATTCGATATTTTTTTCCTCTCTTCTCCATGCAATAATGGAAGTGTTTTCCTTTTTTTGTTTAAGAGCTGTAGGATATCATATCCATAATATCATGTATTTTATAGCAAATTGTTTATTGGCTGGCATATCCAATTATAGAGTCTGATGTAAAACCAATATGGGTGAATCTCAACCCACATTTATATATACTCAGGAAAAAAATATGTTTTTTTTTTATTTTTTTTAAATGTTATAGTCTCTTAATCTCACCAAGGCTGCATTTATTTGATCAAAATACAGTGAAAACAGTAATACTGTGAAATATTATTACAATTTAAATGAACTGTCTTCTGATGTAATATATTTTAAACTGTAATTTATTTGTGTAATGCAACGCTGAATTTTCGGCAGCAATTACTCCAGTTGTCAGTGTGATCCTACAGTTATTTTAAGATAATTTCTTATTATTATAAATGTTGAAAACAGTCTTAGCTGTCTTTGTTGTTGTTGTTGTTGGAAATCATGATACACTGTATTATATATATATATATATATATATATATATAAATAAATAAATACATAAATACATAAATACATAAATAAATACATAAATACATAAATAAATAAATAAATAAATAAATAAATAAATAAATAAATAAATAAATAAAATAATACTTTTATATAGCAAACTGATAAAGAATACATTTATGAAATGAATAAATATGACCAAAAAAAAGTTATATTTATAATAAATGCTGTTCTTTTGAACTTTCTATTCATCAAAGAATCCTTAAAGAAAAATCACAGTTTTTACAAAAATATTGAGCAGCACAATGTGTTTAACATTAATAATAATAAGAAATGTTTCACAAATCAGCAGATTCGAAGGATTTCTGAAGGATCATGTGACACTGAAGACTGGAGTAATGATGCTGAATATATTTAGCTTTGATCAGAGGAATAATTCACACTTCACAATATATAACAGAAACGAGATAATTTAAATTTAAATAATTTTTCACAGCATTACTGTTTTTACTGTATTTTTGATCAAATAAATGCAGCCTTTGTGAGATTAAGTGTCTTCTTTCAAAAACATTTTCAAAAAAAAACGATGAATGTTTCCATATTTGTAAAGGATTTACATAATAAAATGTATATAATTTATATTAGATGTGTTAAATATGTTATGTTTAAAAACATTGCAACTTAAATATGTATGTGTAAATGTATATAAATAAAATGATATAAAATGTGCAATTAAATCATAATAATTAAATTGTTATTAGATATAAAAACATAACTCTCTCTCTCTCTCTCTAAAAAATGCATGTGTGTGTGTGGGAGGGGTGTTCGGGCAAAATATTTAGAAATGTGTTAGATACATTTGTGCACTGAAAACATGTACCCTTTTAAATAATGTGCATGTATTTGTACAGGTCTTCTGACATCATTATAACAACTACCTGCCTTCTATTATAAATGTGCCTCATTTTGTAAACCTAGCTTTGGCTCCCAGTCCTGTTTAGCATGCAAGATACACCCACGCATCGCGAACACATTGAGATTCTCTCCAGTCGTACCCACACAGACTACAGTGCAACAGAAGTGCATAGCCAAGACCTTGTTCTGTTGTTACTCCATCTCCCTCCTTTCTATTCAACTTCTCTTTTTATTTCTACACTTTCTGAAATCTGTCTCGTAATCGCATTCTCTAAGCACATTACAGAAACAGAACAGGACTGTCTGTAAAGCACAAACTTCTCAAACTGATTAATTTCTTATCTCATGTCCATCTAGTGAGGTTCATTCAATCTATTGCTTTCATATTACACCCTAACTATAAATAAATGCATTAACACAGATAGAAAATCTTGAATATTAGTCAAATTGAATATATGTTTCCAATTCAGTGTTCATCAAAAGGTAATTTGTGACCCTGGACCACAAAACCAGTCATATGGGTCATTTTTTTTATTTTTTTTATTGAGATTCATACATCATCTGAAAACTGAAAAAATAAGCTTTCCATTGTATGGTTTGTTAGGATAGGACCATATTTGGCCAATATACAACTATTTGAACATCTGGAATCTGAGGGTGCAAAAAAATGAAAAGCTCCATCAATTAGGGTTAAAATAACTGTTACATAACATACTAGAAACATAATAATCACTGCAATAATGATCCAATAGAATTCATTTCAAAATCTGCCAAACTTCCCATACTACTTCTGAATAGAATGTCTACTTCATAAATTTTGTGGAAATAATGGTTCAGATCACTCAAACCACATATGGAAATGAAGGCGCCCTTATATGGGCAGTAATGGAGTTTGGTTGTCACCTAGTGAAAATGTTTGGTACTGCGCCCAAACAAAATCTTACTGAAAGCTAATTTTTTTAGATATTGACACCTAACATTTGAAACACAACTTGTACATTTTCATAAACTCAACTTCTATAACTTTTTTTTCAGTTTCACTTTCTTAATTGATTTCACTTCTACAAAAATCTACAAAAACAAGACAAATTTTACGTCTATACTCCAAAGCATTCTTTAATTACAACCATTTAAGTTTGAAATTTTCATGTCTATTCAAAAAAAGGGGGGTGACACTTAAAGGGTTAAGCATTTGCCTATTTAAATCCAAACATCTACTTTTTTTTCTTCTTTTTGTTTTCTTTTTTTTGCCAGGCAGTGTGTACATACATGCATAATATTATTCTAGCTTCATGCATTCTTTTTTATTTATTTTTTTTGCACTTGAAGTTCCATTAAAAAGGCAACATTTTGAGCAAAACTCGCAAAAATTGTGTTTTTGTCGAAGACTCCATCGGGATCAGATTCAGAATGATGATCAAAACACAGATGGAGTAGTTTGAGTCCATCAACACCCCCCAAAGCTTCACAGCCCTATAACTCGTCCTGGGGCGACATTTCATCCGGTAACATTAGGCAGTTTTGATTTATGTTTGATGATCACGTTGTGTGCAAGCAAAGATTATCTCGCTTGTTTTTGGAGACAGGGGTTCTGATCTCTTTCAGAAGATGCGTAACAGCGCCCCCTGCCATATAACAGTGAAATCAAGGACTGCCGGAAAATCCAGTCAATGGCGGGGTAAGAGTTAATGGGATTTTACTTCTTTTTTTTCTGCATGGCAGCTTTGATTTAGTATACAGATGATCTTCCTTTTTTTTTGTGAAGGTCATTGAAACATTTCAGAATAAACAGGTCTACAGAAATCATGATAGGCCAATTGTCACTAACATAATGGCTGTCATCCTCTTTTGAAGGGTATTCGTTTTCTTTTGTTCATCCCAAACAACATTATCCTTGTGTGAACTTGCTCCTACCTGACCTCGCTTTCCTCGACATGCCGATCACGTCTCATTTCTATGGCTCTTTCCCCTTTGAACCCTCAATGCTGGCTGTCCAATTCGCCTTTGCAATTAAACATACATCTCAACGTCTTTCTCCACCTCTACTGCATCCTTCCGCCCTACTTAATGCTATTCATTTGCAAGCTTGGCAGCCTCACACCACTCTGTTGTGTGCTCCAAACGTGCACGGGTTTCTAAGCTTGGCACAAGCTTTTGGCACCGTTCAGGGTGACACAATAGTTTTTACCAATGCGCCAGAGCTCGGGCCTGTCCAACCGGTGCGCTCGATTGCTGATAAGAGCTCTTGCAGATCTGACTAGGCAGCCGTTTCTGTTCGCTATCACTATCTCTTTGGCTGGAGAGAGGCAGTGAGGACTAACACAAAGATGGGGGAAAGGTTAAGGAAAGGGTGGGAGAGGAAAAAATAGTTGGAGAGCAGGAGGAAATGATTGAAATGGAGATAAAGGGCTGGAGTGGAGGAGATGGGTGATGGTTTCATTAAGGCACTGGCTGTGTCCTAACCAAAAGCAATGTGATAAGCTGCCGACAAGTTCTGTGACTCAGCACAATTACTGCCTCACAAAAAACATTAAAGTTTCCAGTAAAATAGCTTAAAATCTTTAATTTACTTGAGAAGCAAAGGTGCACAAGAAAATGATTAGTTCATTTTCTCACCCTAATGTTGTTTTAAAATCATGACTGACTTTCTTTCTCCAGAACCCTGAACCCTTTCATGATTCAAAAAGGATGCAAAAGTACCATACAATTCCATGACTTGTGCGCTATTACATATTGTAAGCTACAGTATATGACTAAATAATAAGGATAATAATAATATGTAGCCTAACCAAATCTAACATTACATTGATGCTAATATAATGAAATAATAGAATGTTAATAGTACCAGTGAATGAATTAATGAATGGATGGATGGATGGATGGATGGATGGATGGATGGATGAGCTGGTGAGTGAGTGAATGAGTCAATTCATTAATTCATTAATTCATTGACTCATTAATTCATTAATTCATTAATGAGTCAATGAATTAATGAATAAGTGAGTGAACGAGTTGAATGAATGAGTGAGTGAACGAATGAACGAATGAATGAACGAACGAACGAGTGAGTGAGTGAACGAGTGAGTGAGTGAGTGAGTGAGTGAGTGAGTGAGTGAGTGAATTAATGAATTGTTTCACAAACAAAACTTCTTATTTAATGGCGTCATTATATATTCCCCTGGAGAGAATCTAGAAAATGTAAAAACAGGGAATTTTAACTTTTATTATAATTTTTAAATATTGTAAATATTAAATATAAACAAACATAAATACTACATATGATTTTATTTATGGAATATTGTGTTATTTATGTGTGTGTGTGTGTGTGTGTGTGTGTGTGTGTGTGTGTGTGTGTGTGTGTGTGTGTGTGTTGTGGCACTAACCTCCTCCATCACAAACCTAGTTTTAATACAAGCCAATCAATCAGATTTGAGGCAGCCTTTACGGAAAACAATTGCCATTTTCCTTTACATGAATATGACCAATGGTGGGACTATCTCCAGGATAACTATGCTAAAGTGTTTTCAAAACCATCTTTAGCCTGCTATTTCCAGTGCCATTGAATTCTAAGTTACAGATTGTCTTGTCAGATATAATGGCGTTACACTTTCAAACACAGGCATATAAGCTATAGGCACAAAAATAGATTCTGTTTAACGCAACATCTTTTTAGAGACTTTATGGCTTCCCCTGCCCTGCTTTCCTCCTGCTGTTCTCTTTCAGCCAAAATCCTTCAGGCATTAACACTACTCGATCTTCCTCACGGTGCTAAATGTAACATCTTGGCCGGCTGTTGGCAGTGGATAAGCTGAGTAAGCAGAGTTTCTTTAGATGTATCGCTCTTTTATAGCTGTACATCAGAAACGTGAATCCTTTGAGCTTGATGGCTCATTCACAGAGCTCCATAATGCTCTCTGGGCCAGGAACAGACCTGAGGAAGTGGATTCCTGATCCATCACACTTTTGTTGGACACTCTTTTTGTTTTTGGCCTTTTTGCCACTTTGTATTGGCAGTGACAGTTTGGGAGGAGGGGAACGAGAAACAGGAACAGATCTCAAATACACACACACATTTAGCGCATCAGCTTTGTTCTAAGCGCTAAGACACAGTTCTGATGTTTGCAGCTTCTTTGGCTTGTCACAGAGACAAAGACATATAGCCTTATAAAGATACAGCCTATAAAAATACAGCCTATAAAAATAGCATTTAAAATATCTAAATCTATCTGGGTCATTCTCAGGAAACAATGCCATTTATGCTAGATTTTTTTTATTTTTAGTCATTTCTTTTGACAAGGTTATTGCTGAACAATCCATACAAATCCATACAAATGTTATATCATCTATTCATCCATCCATCCATCCATCCATCCATCCATCCATCCATCCATCCATCCATCCATCCATCCATCCATCCATCCATCCATCCATCAGCACCCTTTGCTATTGAAAACACATTTTCCAATTACAGTTTCATTCTTTCATGGAAACCCCGAGCCAGCGAAGCGTGAGAATACTCCAGGTAGCATCAGAAGCGCATCAACAGCGATTCTTGCTAAATTAGTTTGAGTGTAATCCCACCTCACACAGAACAGATGCATAATCACTGAACTGCTGAGACAAGCTGTGTTCATATCTGTGCATGAGACAGAAGGACATTTTCTTTCAAGAGTGTGTGTTCAACCAGTAGCACATTTCTTAAGATGTTTCAGAAAGTGCATGAGTTGCAGGGAATTATTTATAATTGTGCTAATTAAGCCTTACCCTTTGAAAGACAACAAGACACATAAAAGGCAAATTGTTAAGAACATTATGAGATTAATTTACAATTCAGGGTTATGCATCATGAGTTTGAATGCCTAAACACTGTAAAGTCTGATTAGTGGTTAAAAATAAGGACCATGACATAATTAAGAGAGTTCCTTAAGTTACTTCTACACTTAACTTAATTGCCTTTAGTAAAACTGAACATATTACTTGCATAATAAAATGAATCAAGTCAAAAAAAGATTATATATATGTACACTACCATTAAAAATGGTACTAAATGGTAGTTACACGAAAGACATTTATAATGTCATAAAATATTTATTTTTATCTATTTATCAAATAATACTAACACTTATTATTATTATTATTATTATTATTATTATTATAAGAAGCACAACTGCTTTATTACTTTTAACACTGATAATACTCAAACAAGTTTCCTGAGCCGCAAATATACAAATATTAGAATTATTTCTGAGGGATAGTGTGACACTGAAGACTGGAGTAATGATGCTGACATATAATAGATATGTATAGTACATATAATATATTAAAATACACAATGAAGAAGATGAAAGTTCAAAGCAGTCTTTAATAATCCACAGGTAATCCAGATAGTGACTGGTAGGAAAACACAACGGATACATCGACAATACCCGACAAACAGAGAATGAAGACAAACATGTATCTGGTGCTGGGTGATGAGGTGATAGAAGACAGCTGGTGGTGGTTGAAGAATGCGTGCAGGACCAGGAAGACTTCTGGGTAATGTAGTGCTGAAGGTGACAGATGATCCCGACAGGTTGGACAATAAGATACTTCTTTTTTTATTTATTTTTTATTTATTTTTTTATTAATGGTTCTTTACTAAATTCTCATTACTTTAATGTTAATAATCATATGGGTAGTAACACACATTCTACTACAATGTATTATTTGTATTACAATTGTACTTTGCAATTTAAATAAATGTTTATTCTTACTAAAAATAAGTCTGGCATTTGAACTTTAACAGTAGTCTGACATAAAATTGTCATAATTTTCAATCAATCAATCAATCAATCAATCAATCAATCAATCAATCAATCAATCAATCCCTAAAAATAGGCTTCATTTGTTCACTTCCTGTTGGTTCTGAGGTGAAATATGACCCAGGCATTGCACCATTAATAGATTCACCTGTTAAACAAGGTTAATATTGCAAAAAATATATATGCATTAGAGCATGTGTATATATACCTAAAGCATTGCAATTTGTGTATTTCATTATCAGCTTTCAAAGTTCCTAAAAATCAGAATGCATAATGCACAAAATAGATATTGATAAAGTAAACGTGCCATGTTCAGAAACGCTTGAGCTGGGAAACGACTCCAAGCCTCATCGACCCCCCGTGGCGTGTGTAATCGCTGCAGAATTGCTTTTAGATGTTATGCATGAGTCGTAGCTGTTATCCAATGAACGCTATGAGCCTATCGTATGCGGGAGAGGCCGGCACGGATGCTTTTGCTGAAAGCATCGTAGGACTTATTCCCGAGATTTGATTAGATGTTTAGGGAGTCCATTTCGTGCTGCTGCTACAGCTAAATGTGAAATTAATGATCAGAGTGGAGGTTAGCTAATCTCTGTGATAGGAATAAAATAGATTTAAGCTGCCCTGGAACCAAGGTGCGAATGATAGATACCGAACATGTGGCTGTGCTCCGTCCTGTATGTGTCCCAGAAGTGATTATAAATTATTCATAAAGGAAAAAATAAAGTTAGGGAAGATATTAGAATGATAAACAAGAAAGGTTTGAGTTCAGAAGTAGGGGCCAAAGGGGAATACGGGTTAATATCCTGCATTGAACTACGCTATAGGCACAACAACATGCAGTTATTAACATGACAAGAGTTGAATTGGAAAATTGACAATTTTATAAAAGCCTAAACAGCTGAATTGTGATTTACTAGCCTAATGCAAGAAACAAACATTGTGCTGAATACTTCATTAGGTTTGTTTGCATAGTTTGAGTGTTTGACTTCTAAATATCACTTGAATGTTGATGCACTCAGTCTCAACAGCCAATAATTCACCACACACAACATTGTGGTGGACACAAACTATAGGATTATCTTCACTAAACCCATATTTAATGCAATGTAGGCTGTAATTTCTTCTACTTAGCTTAGTTTTACCAAAGTCCCTTTCAGGAAAGCCTGTTTAGTTGGCAGACATATTTGCATCCATTTCGGGCATCCAAGACCAAGTCGTATCTCCCTGAACGGGGGAATCCTGATATCTCAAAGACTGCTTGCCGAACTCACATTAATAACATATTTCAAATCAGCAACAAGGATATGGGAAGCATTTTTCCTTGCATCCTGAAAAAAATATTAAGCAAAAATGAATCGCCTGACAGCATAACACTGGAGATGAGCGCACATCCGAGAACATTCAAGTATGTTAACAGCCTCTAGACAAGTGATTCATCACTTATGCTGCAGAACTTCAAGACCTCTGTCTATGACCTGTTTCTGCCTCCGTTCGGCCCCAGAGATGCTCTCCACCAGCCCCCATTGCCCCAGAGGGACCCTGATAATGCTGGACCACAGTGTTACGCAGCATACAAACTTATATTACTCTTTGGGCGACCTCTAGCACATCATCTAGCTCTGACACTATGAGCTGCTGCTGGAGAAGAGGATAAAACAGTATTTGTGGAATGTAACGAAGAGGATTTCCTAGCTGTCAGCAAACTGTGACCAATAGGCCTAAAATCCATTTATTGTTAAACAAACAGTTTAATCAAAGATGTTCAACTCACTAGATGTTCTAAACAAAATCAAATTTATTTTAAAATAAGCAGTCACACACACACACACACACACACACACACACACACACACACACACACACACACACACACACACACACACACACACACACACACACACACACAAAAAGACATCCTTATTGTATTTTTTTGTGTTACCATGGGTCAGACGCAACTCCACTAAACAACCCAGCTGTTGAGTTATTTATCGCGTTTTTCTTCAGGAGAGTTTCAGTTCTGCTCTTCAGTTCTCAGAGCCATTGAATTGGTGAATTTTTTTCGGTAACATACAGGTTTGTGTACACTTTATTTTATCTATAAAATCGTTAGGCTACTGGTCTATATATCGATTCATTTTAAGAAAAGCAACATATACTGTAGGGACGCGATGCATGGTTCGAATTACACTGTTAGACTTTTCAAGTTTTTTTTACAGTAACTTGTAGTATACTGCAAATTAAAAAAATACAGTAAGTCTCATGATGCATGGGAATCACAGTTATTTACTGTAAAGAGAAATAGCAGTATAATACTGGGTGATTTAAAGTAAATAACTGTAGAAATTACAGAAAAGCTTCACTTTCTGCCAGGACTTTTACTGACTTTTCTCAACTCACAGAAGTGACGTCAACGTCCGATCTAGCAGTAGCATAACCCATCAGGCAAGTGTTATTTTAATATAGGTGTACTGTAATTTGCGGGTGGGACATGTCCCCACCACTTTTTGCTAAGGTCGATATTGTCCCCACCACTTTTGAAACATCTCGCGACACTAATATACCAATACAAATAAATAAAACATCTTCAGTTAACTAGCTATTCATTTCGTTAATTTTGTTAGTTAACTATTAATTTCGTTCGTTTGTTAAATAAGAGGCGATCTAGTGCTGAAATGTGTTGTTTTTTTAAATCAAGTGATCAAAGTGCTCGTTGCTGCTGCGATCAGTGGCGCGGATACTGCATGTGTTCTCTTTTGGCTCGCGCACGGTCTTCAATCCGTTGTGAAGACTCTCTATTCGTTCCGGTGAAATTACAAAACAAAATGCACACAAACGTGTCCTTGCCTGATATACAACCACTGATAATCGGTTTTGATTAAAAATAAAAATAAAAATAAACTATTCAAATGAGGATTAGAACCCAGAACCTCTAACACGCTTGGCAGAAGTTCTACCACTGGACCACTTAAATACACACTTAAAATTGTCGGATCTGTTTATTTATTCACGTGAAAATTCTCACCACTAACAACATAATTATATTAGACCTCATCAAACGACAAATTAAATCCAAATGCACTATTTAAATTGAATTGTGCTAGCAACGCCTTTTTATTTACCTTAGTAAGCTAGACCACACCTGCTCATAGGCTACTTTTCTTTTTTTTTTTTTTTTTTTTAAGAGACCCCCACAAACAAAGATGAAATCATAAATCGAACCCTGGATGTGAGTCACCTAAACGAGTGTCGCATCGGTATTTTCGCGTTAAACGCCTGATGCCTTGCATAAAATAAATCATTTTATTCGTAAAGATCTAAATCTAAATACTGTGTATGTTAAATGTATCCCCGTAGCTGTTAACTGTTTGTTTATGGGCAGGTTATGAGTCAGTCACAGCCAGAGGTGGGTAGTAACGAAATACATTTAGGCTACTTCGTTACATTTACTTGAGTATTTTTTTTTTTTGAAAAGTTACTTAAGAGTAGATTTAAAATGTAGGTACTTTTACTTTAACTCGAGTACATTTCTAATGAAAAAACTGTAGGCCTACTTTTACTTAGTTACGCTGGGCGATCGACGTTCCTCTCGTTACTTTATTTTAATGCAATACATGTTGTATGGGTAACAGTTAGTTTATTCCAAGCGCGCTGTATCTTTTTTCTGGTCATGAGCGATGCTCAATTCACAAATGAATCACTCTTTTGAGTCGATTCTGTCCAAAGACTTCAAACAAGTTGGCAGATCCATAGGGCAGATCTGTCTAAATCGGTTCGCGAATCAGTTTGAATGATCTGTTCAGTTCCTGCTCGCACTGAATCGTCTGAAGCGCTTTCAATTCACACTCGACTCTGCGTCGTAAAAGAAAAGATTTAAGAACATCAAGAGCGTTGGATCATGTGGCCGTGGACCTACAGTAGGCTACAGTCAAGTAAAAGCAAATCTGCAAATGCATCATATTTTTGCCAGCGATGAAGAACTTTATTAGTTGAACATGTATGCTGTCTGTGAATGAATGATTCCACAGGACGATACATTCGATTTCATTTTATTCAGGTAATACATTTTACAACCAAACAGATTACGCCACGATAGCACTACTACAAAGTATGACATTACCCGTTATTTTGGACATTCATTTATACATTAAATATGCTACCATTGTCCACAGTTTATGAAATGAACACCCGTCATCCCGCGGTAATTTGTGTGTATTGCGCAGTGGCGTGCGAAATCGTCTTGGAAACAGTTGAAACATGCTTGCAGAAATATACATTTGATTACATTTTGGAGAACAGTGCATTTGATCGTTGTTTGTTTTCAGATGTTTAGTAGCGGTCATGAGCGCGAGCGCATGTGAAACGTTTTAACTCTTTCTTCTCTGTGTCAGTAGTTCCCTGCTTTTAAATGCCTTTGAATGGAAAACTCTGCAGATTCACTTTATTTCGAAATTGTCTAATAATCCAAATGTAGTTGTATAAGTTACTATTATACAAACCAAGGACAGGCAATGATTTTCAGGCTACAGATGGCAGAAATAATGCTCGTCTCTTCTGTTTTTGTTGCAAAGATAGCCTATCTAGGCTAATTCTGATAATAGTCATTTTAATAAAAAATATTTAAATAATATCATGTCACACACACTGATAATAGTCATTTTAATAAAAAATATTTAAATAATATCATGTCACACACACACACACACACACACACACACACACACACACACACAGGCCTATACATGATCCGAAGTAACTAGTAACTAGCTACTTGAGTAGTTTTTTCACTGGATACTTTTTACTCTTACTAAAGTAACTAAGATGATTACTTTTACTTTGAGTAAATATTTCTATACTTTTACTTGAGTACAGTTTTTGGATACTCTACCCACCTCTGCCTCACAGCATATTTCGGCTATGGCTTAATATCTAAATAATATCATGTTATACACACAGACACACACACACACATATATAGGCCTATACATGATCCGAAGTAACTAGCTACTTGAGTAGTTTTTTCATTGGATACTTTTTACTCTTACTCAAGTAACTATTAAGAATATTACTTTTACTTTGAGTAAATATTTCTATAAGTACTTGTACTTTACTTGAGTACAGTTTTTGGATACTCTACCCACCTCTGCCTCACAGCATATTTTGGCTATGAGTGAAACGCAGGGCGGCGGTCTGAAGTTAGCAGCAGCTCCCCCGCAAACGCGAGTCCATCTCCGGCACGAGAACCAGCGCCGATGCGGTGGAAACGGATTAACAGAGACAGGTTGGTTACATTTCAATTACTTCTAAGTGTTTATTTTTTACTTCTAATGTTTGTTAAACTAGTTTAAATGCAATATGCATAGCTAGGGTTACCAACTTATGGAAAGGAAAATATGGGACAATCGTGGTTCTTTCTAGGAAAATAAGGGACACTCAAAATATTTGTATGTCCACACAGTGTGTAACGAAATCCACTGGAGGCAAGATGTAGAGAACCCAAATGCAACTTTAATTATCAAACATAAAACAAAGGCTGGAAACTGGTAACTCAAAACAAGAACCTGGACAAGAAACATTCACAACTCGAAACATACAATTCTCGACAAAGACACAGGGCAAACATGAGGGCTTAAATACACAGATTAATTACTAGACAAGGGACACCTGTGAACTATGAACCAGACGATTAACCAATGACAAGACACATGACAGGATCACATGACAAACAGGAAATCACATGACAAGACACATAAACATGACAATGACAAGAACGAGAACAAGAAAATAAAACCCAAACCATGACATTGCCCCCCTCTCTATGGGCGGCTCCTGACGCCCAACAAAACCAAAAAACAATAGTTCAGGAGGGTGGTGAAGCTGAGGCGGTGTTGGGGGAGGGATGGAGGGCCGGGCCTGGAGACTGCGGCAGGACGGGAGACCAGGGCTGAGCAGGAAGCTCAGGTGGCCAGGGAGGACCAGACAGTTCAGGTGGCCAGGGAGGACCAGGCAGTTCAGGTGGCCAGGGAGGACCAGGCAGTTCAGGTGGCCAGGGAGGACCAGACAGTTCAGGTGGCCAGGGAGGACCAGGCAGTTCAGGTGGCCAGGGAGGACCAGTCAGTTCAGGTGGCCAGGGATGACCAGGCAGTTCAGGTGGCCAGGGAGGACCAGGCAGTTCAGGTGGCCAGGGAGGACCAGACAGTTCAGGTGGCCAGGGAGGAGCAGTCAGTTCAGGTGGCCAGGGATGACCAGGCAGTTCAGGTGGCCAGGGAGGACCAGGCAGTTCAGGTGGCCAGGGATGACCAGGCAGTTCAGGTGGCCAGGGAGGACCAAGCAGTTCAGGTGGCCAGGGAGGACCAGGCAGTTCAGGTGGCCAGGGAGGACCAGACAGTTCAGGTGGCCAGGGAGGACCAGTCATTTCAGGTGGCCAGGGTGGACCAGGCCGTTCAGGGGACCATGGTGGCACGGGGGCCCACTGCCCCCCCAAACATTTTCTTGGAGGCGGGTTATGTTCAGGAACAGACATCAGGGGCTCAGGTGACGTGGTGGCGGACATCTTGTCCAGAGACACAGGCACAGCGGCTGACCTGGTGTGAACGGTCTCTGGCTCGGCAGACGTGATGTGAATGGTCTCTGGCTCGGCAGACGTGACGTGAACGGGCTCAGGCTCGGCAGGACTGATGTGAACGGGCTCGGGCTCGTCAGGACTGACGTGAACGGGCTCATCTGGCTCGGCAGACGTGACTTGAACGGTCTCTGGCTCGTCAGGACTGACGTGAACGGGCTCGGGCTCAGCAGGACTGACTTGAACGGAAAAAAGAAGTTAGATTCATTAGCTGCACAGTACTTGGTAGCCTTGTCCGCCTAAATGAATTATAAATAAACATAGTAGGCTATTTGCAGTATATTAAATAGTTTTTGACCTAATCTGTCGGCTCTGACAGCGTTGCATCACGTGCACCTGCGCAATATCATAGCCTATGATTTCCGAAAATAGTACTGTCAACTAGTGATATCAGCACAAGAACTGTTGAGGAATATGCAACATAATTTAGACAATTGTTTTTGTCATATGTTATAATAACTGACAGACACTATCATTTCAACCGTTCTGTGCATGTCCTCGCACAGAGCGAGGCTGAACATAGGAGCTCAGCTTCGCGGCTGAGACACGAATTTTAACTTAAAACTTTTACTCTTAAACACAAAAGGCATGTCCACTTTAATAAACAAAGAATATTCATATGCAACTCATAAAAAAAAAAAAAAATATATATATATATATATATATACTGTATATATCTTAATATCCTTTTAGATTCTAATTCTTAACAAACTTTTCTTTTGGTTTCTTAATTTTTGGTTAAATGGCAGTCCATATATGGTTAATTTTAAGTCCCAATATATAGAGATGTTAATGTGGCTCCATGAGTAAATTAGTACACATTTTCAATGGTCGCACATTTTCTGAAGAACAAATAATGTTGAAACTAGAAATGTATCTTGTTTTTTTTTATCAACACAAATGAACATTACTGAGTGCCATAAATAGTATTTTTCCAAAGTTTGTGTGCCTGTAACTCTAAAAGTAATAAAGATATCTTAATATCCTTCTATATTCTCATTCTTAATAAACTTTTATTTTGTAATCTTCATTTTAAAGGCCCTATATGGTTCAATCCCATAGATATAATGTGGCTCCATGTTCAAATTGTTGAATTTGACCCATTTTCAATATATAGCTACACAACGGATATTACTGTATCATCAACCTCTATTCAAAACTATACACATAAAAGTTCAGTATGGGCTGCTTTTGGTGCTTGGGATTGTATTGGTTATTTTGTGTTTCAATAACGAGGTCCAACCAGGTAGCCTACAGTACAAGTTACTTTAATATAAAAGGTTTTTCTCTAGGGCAGGCAATTAACATTAACTTACAATAGTGAAAGATTTTTGATAACGTCTTCCCTCAGGTAGATTGCATGTTTCTTGCATTGCTCAATGTTGGTCTCAAGAAGAACAATAATCACGTTGTTTGTAGTCGCCCAAACTGTTTAGCCGGAATCAAAACGCGGACAGTGAAATAATGGATTTGCAGTTTAGCACGAGTCCCGAAGGCTGTGAAGCGGGAGCGAAAGCCAGTAGAGGATTCTGCTGGGTCTTAAAGCCTTCCGCGAACGTCTATGTTTGCAAATCAAACAAAGATTTATCTCAAAGAAATGGTTAATTCTCAATTTAGAGCGTATGCCTGAAAATACAGGACAAACTGCGTTCCGTATAACTTTCATACGGGACGCTTCATTGATGCCTTAAATACGGGACGATTCTGTATTATACTGAACGGTTGGCAACCATAGCCTACATATTAAAATATGCAATAATAAACAACCCAATTTGCAGGGTAAAATTAACCCAGCAACATTTTAACCCAGTGTTTTCTAGAGTGTAAGCTTCTCAATAATGACACTGTATATAAACAAAAACTCTTCACACCCCTATTAACTGAACAATAATAAAAAGTTTTCCCCTTTTCTCATCTTGCTTAAAAAAACACTTGCAGTAACACTTAATTTTATCATGTGCTTCACCTATCCAGTCCAATGCAAAGCCTGCAAAATGGATGCATAGTAAAAAGATGTCATTTACCTTTTGGTAGAGAATACAGTAGTTGCTTTTGGTAGCGTGAACAAGTCAATTCTACCAGTTTTAGTTTTGAAAGAAGAGGTTACAAAACTGTGTGCTTTGACTCTGGTCTGAAGACATGTAAGTGGCTGGCTGTCCTTGGAGTGATAAACTCATATCACTCTCTTTATTTCTCTCTCTCTGTGTATGGTAATATGATTTTCCTCCTGTGATGTCTCACCTCTTCTGTGGGTTGTTTCTTTATTGGTTTGGGCCTTTATTTTGGGCTCATGTGTCTCTACAACACCTTTGAGGAAACCACTTTCTTTTGAGCTGTATTGTGGCCCGTTTTCTTCAGTTCTTGGTCTGGTTAAATGGATGAGAAAATAACATCTGTTCTATTGCAGTTCTCTACTTTAGAAATCAAACATAAATGAAGACAAGTAAAAGTTTTAAAAGTTTGTACGCCAAAATAATTTTAAACTTAATCATTGACAATTTCTGATGATATAACCTAAAACCCAAGAGACAATTCTAAGCATATTAACATAAATATTATTAGTATGAACACACACACACACACACACACACACACACAAAGTGTGTTATACTGTTTGTATATTTGTTATACAAATTTCCATACTGACTGGTTACAACAAGAGCATAAACACTGTATTTCTCCAAAGGTTCAAACAAATTGGATCCACAGTGGATTCTATACAACTTTGTGTTTCCTTGCAATTTTCACTTTTCAGATTCATGGAAACGTCTGTGGACTCACCATGACTTCTTTATCCAGGGTGTTCATGCTGCTGTTTTTGATTGCTTTTAACAATCCTTCTCCACAGGGAATATTCATTACATCATGAATAACTGCTCCACAATATGCTTATTTTTTACAGGTTTTGTATAGCATGTATTCCCAGAGTTTGACAATCACACACATTTTTAACGCAGGACAGCAAGTAGTTCTTGATGTTAGTCATGATATCTGTGATGACATCAGTCGGCTGGTGAATTAGTGGTTGTTTAGTGGACTTGTTTGTGTTGCTATGAGTGACTAGAGGGTTTTAAATCATGTAGAGCTGTTTAGAGCATAGCAGATAGGCAGAGATTGACCCATAGGGGGCGCTGCGGTTGATTTCATGCTTTTCCATATTTCCCAGACATATAATCCACTATGTTATATGTTCTTTGTCCTAGGACATATTAACCACAACCATGAAAATAATTCACAATTTACAAATACTGTAATTTAACCATTGGGAACATCTTTATTGTTTTTTGTAGCGCTTATAATTGATAAATGTTGCTAGTCTTAGCTTTGTTTCTATCTATCTATCTATCTATCTATCTATCTATCTATCTATCTATCTATCTATCTATCTATCTATCTATCTATCTATCTCATATGTACAGTATGATGGTGGATGGATGAAATGTAATTTATAGGGAAACATGTCATTTCTATTTTTATTATTCAATTAAATTAAAAACGAAAAAAATAAAATAATGTAAAAATAATGCATTGGTTTTAAACTTTGAATCATTTGGTTTGTAGCAGAACTTATTTGTCATATGGGTCACATTATCTGAGAGTGTTGTACACATGATCAGTACTTGTGCAGGTTTTAACACACAGTGGCCACACGATGGAGGCAGTGATTCATGTTTAAAACACTGTGTTCCTGTGCTGAGACTGTTGAATCGTATATACATTATAATACATGACACACATGATCAAATTGATTACATGATATGTTGATTAATATGCAGTTCTGTTAACAGAAAAGAGTCAAAATAATGCTAATTTAAATTTATAAATTTAGAAGCAATTTACAAAATACGTTTTAAAATTGTCGGTTTTCCAGCCATGGAAAAGTCATGTGAATTAATACAATTATTTAAATGATGAATATTGTGACGTGTTCGTTCCCGGAAGAAAACTCAAGACTATATGGAGGCGTTTCAGGGAGTTCAGAAACAGTGACACTGATCATAGTATTTGATAGATAGCAAATTTGCAGACCTTTTTTTTTTTGCTTAAACAGCAATATTACACACTAATTAAACACTAACTAAAGTTGAAAATGTAAAAAAAAAGCATAATAGGTCTCCTTTAAAACATCATAATTTCTTATTTAATCCAAAAAAAGCTTTAAACTAAATAATACTTTTAAAAATACTTATTCTGTAATAACTGGAAGTACCATTTGAAATACACGGGGATGTGGAAGGGTCAGGATCCATAATTAATGATTAAATCATCAGCTGGGTATTGCTACTGCTTTCTGGGTATTGCTACTGTGTTCGGATCAGTGTCTCTCTGAGGGAATGTTACATTACTATCAAGGTTCTCACTCATCCAGGTCACTGCAAAAGTCATGTAAAATTTCCTTCAGGAGCATCTAGACTTGTTTATCGATTTAAGACATTTGGAGGCTTGTGACGTTGTGTGAAGAAGGTTAAATGATGAGGAATGTGACTTGACGTTTCATTGCAGTGACCTAGAAAGTTACCATCAAATGGAAGTTAAAAAAAAAAGACCAGCAACTTAATAAAAATAATCCATGTGGATAACTACTACTAAGTAGAGGTTCACAACTGGTTTAGCATAGTGGCGTCCCAACACTGTACAAATATTGCTTTCTTTGTACACAAAGAAATGTTTGTAAAATGAAGCATTGAAGTTAACTGATTTATATAATTTCTACACTTGAATTAATATTAGCATGAATTGAATAATTTTAGTTGATAATTGTTGATTGTCTTACATTTTCATGGTTTCATTCTCTCAAACACACACACACATACATATACAGTACATATACATGCGTTAATTATGTGATTTACTTTTTTTTTTTTTTTTTTTTTTTTTAATGATGATAGCATTTGTCACACAACCTCTCCATGTTGGCATCTAACTTCTACCATTAATTGAGTTTCATGAGCGAGCAGCCTTTGATAATATATGGGATTTTTGTTTTCCTTTTATTTTGCTAAAACTATGAACAATTAAATTAAATGTTAAAAGTGTATTTACATTTAGTGTTTTTTCCCCTGCTGTTTGTGACTTGTGAACAGACCTGTGATAAGAATATTGACTTTTGTATGAGCTGCACAAATAGCAAACAGTCTGCAAACACTGTTTCTATTATGATCTGCTCCGAATAACACCCGAGAGGGGTCCATTTATACCGTCAGGGAGTGAACCGCCTTTAAAAAATAATCAGGGATTTTCCAACTGAAAGCAGTGTACTATTTGGAAGGAGCTGCGACGAGAAGGACTGAAATGCATAAAACGTCTCAAAGAGTAATCTCTTGTCTGAGGAGAGCAGCTCTGGCATTTATAGCGGAAGCTCTCCCACTCATTTTCTCAGGGGTTGAACGGGATGTTAGATGGGTAGTTTCAGGGAGACTTTGACTTTCATTTAAAAAAAAAGAAAGAAAAAGAAAGATGATCCGATACATTTCTAACTGACTGTTGCCCTTCAGGAGCGACCATTGGCAGATCATTCTTGGGCCGAAGTAAATGAAAACTAGGATGGGATTGCCTGAGATGTTGGATTTTTCAAACTGGCAGTCATTTTCGTTTCCTTTGCTATTTATTATTTATCTACTAAAAGAAAAGTGAACTTTGCCTGCATAAAGTTTATGATATGAGGGTAACTAGAATTTTCATTGTGGGGGAACATCTCTTTACAGATCTTAACAGTAAAAAAAACAAACAAAAAAAAACATTTTTGTGTATTTGTGGTATTGCCATTTCATTGGTGGATCATTTAATCCAGTAGAATTACATTAAATAAGAACATTTAATTCACACACTTTTCAAGGTTGTATAAAAAAGCAGAGTTGAAACATCAAGATGCAGATAAAATTTTGAAAATGCACCTAAAAAAATCTGCATGATGATATTAACCTGCATAAAGTACAGTATAAATACATTTACAGAATAACTGTGTACATCAAAACATTCATGTAACTTTTGCTCATCCTGTAGATTAAATAATTCATCAAACCAATATCCCTATTTTCATTTCTATTTGTATTTTGTGCCAGTGTCCCTTGACGTGATGATTTTGTTTTCTTGAACACGTGCGATAGAAATACTGCTTTATTCCTGCAATATTTGCAACTTGAATGGAAACAAAGGCAGCAACTTGGAGATGGGCACTTTTGCCTCGGCCCAGTAAGGTAACACCTAGCAACCATCCAGAACACCCTGGCAACCACCCACAACACGGGTTTTGCACCGGCGAGTACCTCTTGCATTCAGAAACTCTTTGAGTTTTTTTTTCCGTTTTTTTTCTCGCTGATGTAGACGCCTTTAGTGAGCAATTACACCTGGTTTACATGTTGCATGAAGTTAATTAGGCTAATGTGAATGTTGAGCCGTTAAAATGATGTTCAGCCCATCAAACCCACCCACACATTGGCATGCGTCATTGAAACACTCCCTGCGACACACGCCCAGGCACACGCCTGACTGGCATGGTATCGTCCTCCCCCGAGGAGAAAACTTTGATAGCGCGCATGGTATTTCCCGTGAAGCATCCTGGTACTGTATATTATTTGACACATTCTGCTGTTTGAGTCTGTGGCATTTTACCTGCCCTGATTGATCAAATCTCTGCTGTTTAGAGACCTCAGACTTCATATTGTGTCCCTTATCTAATATCTGTCTTTTCACTTGAGACATATTGCAAAGGTCTCGAGACACGCCACATAGAACTACCCTAAATAAGCAGAAAAATGAAGGAAGCCATGGATTATGGATTTTTTTCTTTTAAAATAAATGTAGCATTTTAGCAGAAAAAAAAAATATGGATGGTATCCTCCGCAAATGCATTAGCTGTTAATATACCAACAGGGTAATTTTATTCAGTTTTTGAATCATTTAGAAAGTCTCTCATGCCTACCAGTGCTTCGTTTATTTGATAAAAAAAATACAGTACTATGCTACGTTTTCCATTTGAATATATTTAAAAATGTAATTTATTCCTGTGATGCAAATCTGGATTTTCTGCTTCATTAGTCCACTTCCATCCATCCATCCATAGTGCCCAAAATCCATTTAGAGGCCACAAAAACACCAACTTTCCATCCATCCATCCATCCATAGTGCCCGAATTTCATTTAGAGGCCACAAAAACACCATCCATCCATCCATCCATCCATCCATCCATCCATCCATCCATCCATCCATCCATCCATCCATCCATCCATCCATCCATCCATCCATCCATCCATCCATCCATCCATCCATCCATCCATCCATCCATCCATCCATCCATCCATCCATCCATCCATCCCAAATTCCATTTAGAGGCCACAAAAACACCAACTTTCCATCCATCCAAAGTGCCCAAATTCCACTTAGGGGCCACAAAAAACACCAACTTTCCATCCGTCCATCTATCGTGCCCAAATTCCATTTAGAGGCCATAAAAACACCAACTTTCCATCCATCCAAAGTGCCCAAATTCCACTTAGGGGCCACAAAAACACCAACTTTCTTCCCCATATCTCTGCGTGTCTCAGCAAATGAAACAGAATACCTTCTGTGCCGTCTTTGACTCTCAGTGCCATTGAAATAAGGACTTTAACCCATCAGTGCAGTGATGTGTGTCACTGGAGACAGCTAGCCTTTCACACAGCTCCTCTGTGTAGTCGTCACATGTATGTATGAAGGCGTCTACAGAGAGTCTTTGTTCATACATGTCTAAATGTATCTGAAGGTCTCTCTGGCTAAAGGAGTTCAGCTTGTTATGAGAGCAGAGAGGTGTGAATATATGATATGAGACATTCTCATGGATGTTTTGCCCGTGTACTGTAAATCGGCATGTGCGTATCGTTGTGAAATTATAAGGACCTTTTTATTTGTATGCTCATTTTGAAGTAAATGTGAGTGGTGTTTTCCTGTTCAAACCACGACACAACCGTGTTTGGGTGTTTCTGAGGGCATTGCAAATATGGTGCTGTGAGTGTTTTTTTTGTGTATTATGTGGTTGCTAGGGCGATCAAACTGGTTGTTAAGGTGTTCTGAGTGGTTTAGCATGTTGCATGATGTTCTGGGTGGTGACATACTTGGTCTGGATTCTGAATGACTATGAGATTACTTTTTTTGGAAAGTATAGGCTTCGTGCAAACTTCATGATTTGAGATGTAATTTATGTCTGTACTACAAATAGTGTGAGTTACAGTGTAATCATTTTATTCAGCAGGGATGCATTAAATTATTGTAACATTTCTAATGTTACACAATGTTTATATTTCAACTTTCTATTCATCAAATAATCAAAAAAAAAAAAAAATGGATGGTTTCAACAAAATATTAAGCAGCACAACTGTTTTCAACATTAAGAAATGAATAATATTAAGATAATAATAAGAAATGTTTCTTGGTCAGAACATCATCATTTTGAATGATTTCTGAAGGATCATGTGACACTGAAGACTGGAGTAATGATGCTGAAAATTCAGCTTTGCATCACAGGATTAAATTATATTTTAAGTATATATTCAAAGAATAAATAATAAACATGCAACCATTACTAGATTTGTATGTGCAATTTAAAAAAAAAAAAAAAAAAAAAAAAATCTGTAATATTTGTTCAAGCAAAACTTGCTGTCATTATCAATTTGTTTTATCATAAGTCTGAGTGCAGAATGACATTGGAATGTACAGTATTACTTTATAACAGTATTAAAAATGGAGCATACTAAATGCTAAATATACTTTTTTTTTTTTTTTTTTACTAAAAAAAATAAATAAATACTGGTCGTGCATGTATGTGCAAAACTCAAGGCTGAGATGTTAATCTTTCCCAGTATTTGCTAAAGTATTCTCAGTGTTTTCAACAGGGTTGCTAGGGTGTCGCTCTGCAGTCGCTAAGGTGTTGTGAGTGGTTCCTAGGCGATTGCTTTCTGCACTGAGTAAAAAGTGCCCACTCAAACACCTCTAAGAAATGTGTGTCCCCTGAGTCCTTCCTTCAATGCAAGTCTATATATTTGTTAACCTATTTAATCGCCCACCAGGTGAAAATCAAGCCTGATTGCTTTGGAAAAATAATATCACCTCTCCTCAGTAAACTGCATGAGTTTTAACTATCACATGCATGACAAATTTTACAGGAATAGATGCATGCTGAAGGTTTGAGTTGTTAAGAACCAGCAATAGTGATGCTTTGTTGTGGCTTCTGCACCAACACTTTAAAGTGCTGAATTAAACATTTAGTGCCGTTTTACAGATATCTTAATTCGTCGTCATCTCGCAAATTCCCCCGTCTGATCATTTTCTGGTGCAGTGGACGCAGGTATTTCGACCGCTTCCAGAGCGATTAATCCCACAATGCTAATTCTGTTGAAGTAGCGCATGCGGTTTTCTATAAGACGGTGGATTAAGCACTTTAGCATCCGAGGGGAGCCGGGTCGGGTAGTGAGGCTAAGCAGATGCTTTTGTAAACAATATTACCCTCTTCTCCCTCCAAAGTGGAAATCAACAGTGTGGGGATGTCACCGGTTTGGAGATAAGCCATGAAAAATAGAGGGCTCTGTTATAGTGGTGCTCTGGCAAGAAGGCCATAATGCCATATTTCCTCTCCGCTGGTGCTCGACTTATCCAGTCCTTTTGGTGACAGATGTTCCGTGTCAGTTGGGAGAAAGTCGGGAAGTCGCGTCAGCCTGGTGTAAAATTGGGCCGCTGTTTGTGCACGAGCGCCCGCAAGACTTTGATAACATGCTGAGTGGTGCACTGCATACTAGAGAGTTGTTTTTATGTCTCTGAGTGGATGAAATCTTCTTTCAGGACGGACTTTCTGAGATATTCTGCTTGCGTCTTTTGTATTCTTGAATTCCACGCTCGTTGAATGGCCAGCCTCAAGATCCTTTTCGACACTTTGAAGAAAGCGGCCAGTGAATTTACAGACCCTGAATTTCATACCTGCGCCCTTTATATTCCACATTCCTTTGAGCTAGGACTCAAGTGATAAAAACACACTGTGACAGTTTTGCACAATTGTGAGAGTGTGGCTGTAGGAAGTGAATTATGCTTGTTTTTATCAAGAAACTGTACACTTCATGCAAAACTTGTTTTTCGTGCTACATTGTTCAAGTGTTGCATATTCGTGAATGAAGTTGTATGTCATCAGCACTACCCAGAAGGGATTCGCTTCACTAAAAGTTTGAATTGCAGTTATTAATGTGGCGTGTGTTGTTTCATGTAGTGATTTGGATGGGATTGGGATCCCTGTTGTCTGTATCTGGGGCGTTGGGGAAGGTCATGTGCTCTGGATTTATTAAGTCAGATGGGATGTCAGCAGTACTTGAATCACCAACTGTTATTTCATCCTTGGCAAAAGTTAGCAAAAGGTCTGAAATTCATAATGAAGGTGCAACAAGACGTGTGACAACACATTCGGCTTTAGTTACTGTGTTCGCCAAGGGTCAAAACAAATTTAAAATGTCCACCGTATAGTAATTAGCAATCCAAGCTCATTGGGAAAACCGTGCCTGTGGCGACATTAGTTCAAAATGATATTACTGCATCTTGGAGTGAAATGTCTGATAAATTGCAGTAAAAGCATGATCAGTTTTATCCAAAACAGATGAACTGCATTTATATAAAGTTGGTTGTTGTACATATTTGATCAGTTAAAAAGTAAAAATTGGCGCTACAAGATTAAGGTCTATCACTCTTTAAAAAAAAAAAGTACGCAACCACACAAAACCATAATATGAGATACTGCATTTGTTGAAACAACCATGCAATTTTAGCTTGATTATACAAATCTTTAAGCTCTTTTGTTGAGTGTCGTGACTCCTGCTGTGCAGATGCCAGGTGAGCTACCAAGCAAGTTTACTATAGAAAGGCCATATATTAAGCGGATTATGTGATGCAAACATCAAAATGTATTGGTTTACAAATCAAGCACAATAGAAATAGTGTTTTGAGGTCACAACATGTTACTGTGCAAGGGAGCTCGAGAAAATAATTATATTAATGAATAATTTGCTCCTGTAATCATAATTTGTGTGAAAAGGAATAAAAGTTGTTGGCGTTTTACTGCCACTAGTGTTCATTTCGGCTAAAAAATCCTGCAATCTATTGTATCTGTAGGTGTGTTTTTGGAGTTTTGCAAAAATGTAGGTAGAGGAAAGTTTTTCCAATGAGCCCATGTTGGCAATTAGAGACATGATTAGATTTCTCAAAAAAAAAAAAACAGTAGGTAATTTACTCTGATAAATGTATTTTACTGGTAATTGGCGCTCTCTTATTGAAATATAGGCATATCAAATACAAAATTTATAATGGAAGACATGTTAACTTTTCTCCAGGTGACCTTTGGTTATCAACTTCATCATCTGTTGTCAGGATGAAAATGCAATTGACAACTGACCACAAAGGTCTATTCCAAAGTTCATTCAAATTATAATGCAGATCCATCATACTAATTTTTTTGCATAATTTACCGATATCACACTGTTAAAGGAGATAGAAACTAATTAGCGTCGTACCGGCGCCATCTTTTCATGCTGCTTTTCAAGTACATTAAGGAAATTAATACTGGCACTAAAATATTTCTAGTTAATAACAGCACATAACCTGCCTTGCAAATATAAGTTCCCTGAATGCAAATTTTCTATAAACTTGCTTCAATGTGTGCTATTATCCATTCAGGATTTAATTCCCTGCACATTATGTTTCTGAATAATGTTCACTAGTATTTCTGCAGCCTACATATAATGCCAAAGACTGCGTTCACAGTGACAGATGCTTCTGTTGTGCTTAGAGAAGCTGTTTTGTTACAGACCCTGTTACATTGTGTCATACTTCATAAGCAGACACATAAAACATCAAATGCAATGAGAAGTGAATTAGCGCTGAATAGAGATGAATAGAGCTTTTTGTTTTAATATCATTTGACAAATGAGTACATAAGCAGGGCATCCACACTTTAATACACCCGTTTAAAAGTTTTTTTTTATTTTTTTTATTTTTTTACAGTTTGTTAAACAAAAGCTGAATTGACTTAATCAAAAACCCAGTAAAACAGTATTATTGTGAAATATTTTTACAATTTAAAATAAAAAAAATTTTTCCTACTTGAATATATTTTTAAATGTAAATGTATTCCTGTGATCAAAGCGGAATTTTCAGCATCATTACTCCACTCTTCAGTGTCACATGATCCTCGAGAAAACATTCCCATATGCTGATTTGATGCTCAACAAACATTATTTTCAATGTTGAAAACAGTTGTGCTGCTTTATATTTTTGTGGAAACAGTGATTTTTTAAAATATTTTTTTTCATGATTTTTTGATCAATAGAAAGTTTATTATTATTTCATATTACATTTTTTGCTATATCATTTTTGTTGTTGTTTTTTGTTAGTGCTACATGATTTTATGTTTATTAAAACATACCAATGACACATTTTGAGTTTGAGACTTTTCAAATCTTTCATTTATGAGGTCCAATGTCAAGTCAAGTTTATTTGTATAGCGCTTTTCACAATACAGATTGTATCAAAGCAGCTTCACAGTATTGAATTAAAATAATACAACAGCGTTTGTTTCAAGAGGAATTTATTGATTCATAAAAATAAATTAAATATCCCCAAAATATCCCCAACTGAGCAAGCCAAAGGCAACAGTGGCAATGTCCCTGTAACTTGGAGGTTAGAGATGGAACAGTTTTTGGAACAGAGCCTACATCATACTGATGATTCATTTATTTATTTTTTTTATATTTTTTTTCTACATGCAAAATACAAATTTTAGTTTACCAAACTTGAAAAATAGCTTTGTTTACATCCTCAGACTTTCAAAGACACTTTCCCTTCCTCAACTCTGGGCGAGGCTGTGCTAAGCAAAACTGAGTCACCACATCCCGAATTCCCTGGCTTGTTACCTCCAAAACGGAAGAGCCACAAAGACAGTACAGGGACTGCCATGCATTTTTAATGCCTCCATGTTTCTTTTCAGTGTAGCACTGCCACATGTATATTTCAAGGGAATAACCAGTGAATTTGTTATGTATAGTGCCACTGAAGGTGCTGGTCAGAGACAATTGTTTTCTTTAGTTTTTTCACCGTGAGTTTTTTTTATTCCTCTGAATATCTGCACACTTGCTGTGGCCTCAATTACAATGGTGGCAAAGAGTGTCTCTCTTGCATGAACAGCTATTGCTTTATAGCAGTTAACACAAACACACGCGCATGCTGTGCGCGGTGTGACGTGTCTGTGTCTTTAATGGTAATTATACATTAAAAGTGACAGAAGCACACCACGCTGTGCAAAGTAACTCCCTACAGAGTTGTTATGATTGAATTCTCACCTTCCGTCTGCCTTGGAATGGTTTGCGTCATTAAATGCATGTGGATGAAGGATTCTTGACATCGCTTTTAGACAAGTTAATTTACCGCTCTGGCTCATTCTACCATAATAAATCAAAACTATTGCATTCATAACTATTTGACGGGGGGAAAAAATCCATATATTGAAAGACCAGCAAAACACTGGGTTGTTTTTCATTATTGGTCAAATGAAAATTCTGCTACATGTCTCTCAATCAGGAACACAGTGGCAGTCTTGACGAACATGTTGAATGCATTTTCAATTTTATTTCATTAAGGACTAATAAACTTCTGCTCTCACCTTAAGTGCTAGTTATAAGAATTCAAAACAATATATTTTCTAGATCGGCCATTTTCAAAGCCTGGGTCGCGACCCTCTGGTGGGTCGAGAGACTTAAAAAATGGGTCGCCAGGATGATTTAAGGAAAATGGACTTAAGCTACATAAAAAATCAAATAAATAAATAAATTAAATCATAAAATCATAGTCTATTTTCCTATAAAAGAAATACGTGAAATTTATTTGATTTCAATAATTAACAGATTTATAAAACGAAAGAAAAACTGTGACAATATGCTGCTGAGTTTGGTTCATTTTTGTGAGTGGATGGATGGATGGATAAGAATAGAATAGATAGATAAGATTAGAATAGACAGACAGATATAGATAGATAGATAGATAGATAGATAGATAGATAGATAGATAGATAGATAGATAGATAGATAGATAGATAGATAGATAGATAGATAGATAGATGGATAGGTAGATAGATAGATAGATGGATAGGTAGATAGATAGATAGATAGATAGATAGATAGATAGATAGATAGATAGATAGATGGATAGGTAGGTAATATTAGAATAGATAGATGGATGGATAGATAAATGGATGGTTGGATGGATGGATGGATGGATGGATGGATGGATGGATGGATGGATAAGAATAGGATAGATAGATAAGATTAGAATAGACAGACAGACAGATAGATAGATAGATAGATAGATAGATAGATAGATAGATAGATAGATAGATAGATAGATAGGTAAGATTAGAATAGATAAATGGATGGATGGATGGATAGATAGATAGATAAGATTAGGATGGATGGATGGATGGATGGATAGATAAGATTAGAATAGATAGATAGATACGATTCAAATAGATGAATAGATAGATAGATAGATAGATAGATGGATAGATAGATAGATAGATAGATAGATAAGATTTAGATAGATAGATATAGATAGATGGATAGATAGATAAGATTTAGATAGATAGATAGATAGCTAGATAGATAGATAGATAGATAGATAGATAGATAGATATATGCTGTTCTTTTGAATTGTCTACTCATCAACAATCCCTGGAAATCTTGGATTTGTGGAAACATTCCTTTTCCGGTTCCTTATGCACATGTGAGTTCCTTAATCACTTCATTTTCCCGTCCTCCTCGAACACACAGAGAGCTGCGTGGTGTTGCTCCTGGCGCATCATTCACTTCACAAATGCTGTTTTATTAAGACAGCGGCTGCAAGAAAGTTCACGCTCCTGGGTGAAGCTGCTCCGGTCTGTCGACTCTGGCGTGTGTTTTCAGTCTAGCGGGATGTCCGGCGCTGTCTGTTCAAATCACATATAGTCAATGATGCGTGATTTAACATCTATCACAATTGACTTTTCTGGCTTTGCCAAGCTGATTTCCACACAAACTGAGTTTCATTTGCTGCAAGGTTAGTGAGGATCCTCTGTTATTTTTTTTTAAAGACGGCTATAAGATGTCCCAGATGTCTCCTATACAAACAAAATGCTAATTCTCTGTTTGTATATAAGCTGAGGGCAAGGGCTGATCTTAATGCAAAATAATTAATCATTTTCTCTAGAGCCATCATTCAGACTGTGTGAAAATAACTGCCGTCAAACTGTTCTATATTGGTGGCAATTGTCCTGCAATGCAGCAAGGTCAAGTATTCGCCTGTGGCAAGAAAGTTCAATTGAAGCACTTACTTTTTCCCAGGTCAGGTTTCTGCCAATAGCTTTTTATCAGGGTTAACGCACAGAATCTATTTAATGCCAAGTGAAACACCATTTATCATATGGAAGTTCTGCTGTCTCAGAATGTTGCTTTTTAAAATGTTATTCATCTTTATCTGGACCTTTGATTGGGAACCGGCAAACAGAATGATTTTACGAGAGTCATCGATTTGCTCGGAGTGGACAATAATGATGCATTGTTTAGAGATTGAAAGGATTTCCAATGCACACTTGCAGGAATCCACAAAGTCTCATTTCCCAAGAGCTTCACTTCCTCCATGTTTAAATCTTTATTATTTGTGTTTTGCTGGTATATTTGCCACTGAACTGCATAAGCCACACCAAAAAAAAGTTTTTCGGCCCTTACAAAAGAAATATATTTGGCAGTTTATGGCACAGTTATGGTGTTAGTTGTCAATACTTATAGCACTTAAAGCACAATATGATTAGTTGTATCATTGAACATTTCATGAAAGTAAATATGGTGTGTTTGGGGTGTTTCCAATGTTCAGTAAGGTATTTATTTATTTTTATAAAGAAATTAATGCTTTTATTTTAGCAGGATGCATTAAATTAATCAAAAGTGACAGAAAAATTAATAAATAAATAAATAAATAAATAAATAAAACAATTAGCTGTTTTTAATCATTGATAATGATGATAATAATAATAATAAAGGTAGCTTGAGCAGCAAATCAGCATAATGATTTCTGAAGGATCAAGTGACACTGAACATTTTTTTTTTATATATATATATAATAAAACAAAAACAGTTATCTTAAATTGTAAAAACATTTCACAAAATTATTTATTACTATATTTCACAATAGGGATGGGACGGTATGAAAATTTAATATCACGATTATAGTGACCAAAATTATCGCGATTATCAATATTATCACGGTTTTGTTAAAACGAGATGAAAGTGTTCAAAAAGAGTTTATGATCACACTGAAGACATTTCAACAAGTTTTATATTTGAAAATTAACAAACAACAAATAAAACAGCAGCTCTATGCTCTTTTTAAAGCAAGATTCTATTATGTGGCATTTCCTTCCTTATAATGACGGTCGTCAATAGCAATGCATTATAACACCGCACACATCCATTGTAACGGCCGCCTAGTGTTAAGTAGTGTTCATGACATGAATGTTGATGTGCCTTTAAGATAACTTCTATGGCGTACGTTATTGTATGCATGCTGTTTTTATGTGAGCGTGCACTCACATGAAAAGAGAGTGACTGAGATTGCTCGCGCAAAGAGGAAGATGACCGCTCTACTGCTGACCGTTGTTTTATTATAATGTGTTTACTTCCACTTTGATTTGTAGCGTGTTTTAGAGTGTTTTCTTTTCCCTTTTAACATTCGCTCTTCGGCATGTATGTGAAGAGTGTGCTTAACTGAGAGAAAACATCTATAAAAGTCTTGTGGAACTACCAGTTAATTTGCACTGTCTTGTATTCTTCATCTGGGCAGACTTCAAACTCTCTGACAGACGTTACACCATGTATCACAATGGACGCACTCTCTCGTTTCATTCAAATACAACTTGCCGTCTTGCGTCTCCGGTTTTAATTGTATTGAAAATGAAATCAGAGATGATTTATTGTTTACAGAGTTTTATAATATTGTTGTGATCATCTTGTCTGAACGATTGTTTTGTACGCTGAACATATTATAAACAGGTAAGATTTAAAGCAGCACTCAGTAGCTTCGGGATTTCTTCGCTGTATTCTCGCTTTTTGCTCGCAGGTTTCTCTCTAGAGCTCCCCCCACAGCTTCGGAATAGATATTTGACAACACTGTTGTAAAAACTCGTTGTTGATTCTCAGACACCAGAGGCTAGTAGATCAACGACATCAAAGCAGATGGGACGTTCTTTAAAACGTCTTCTTCATTCGGGTTCGGACAGCGTGAGGGAGCGCAATAATGACAGCATTTTAGCAGATTTCTTTTGGCCGTAAAGCAATTGTTTACATCGCGAGACCTGATATCACGCGAGACTTCCTGACGCAGCGGCCGGCGGCCCGCCGGCTCAAAGTTGCAAGTGCGGATTTTCCGCTCACGGGCACCAGGGGGTGCGAAACGACCACCATTCAATCCGAAATAAGTAATATAACCATTCCAATGACTCCGAAGCTGTTCAGTTAAGGTAAAAAAAAGTTACTTAGTTCACCTTTAAAGCATTAATCTCAATTCAATGTCCCCGTAATTATGTGGTAAAAAAGAGTCGGTGTAATAAGTGTATAATGAATATAAATTAGTATCCTTTAAGTAAGGAATAATTGACGACAGGCCGTTGAATTATTAGAAAAATAATGCACACCCGAGGTGGTAATGCGGTCACGACGCGAAGCGGAGTGGCCGTTACACCTCGGGTGTGCATTATTTTTCTAATAATTCAACGGCCTGAAGTCAATTATTCCGCTTATACTACAGTTACCACACCTCGAAACATTGTTCAGATTATGTATTTTAAGACGTTTGTAAAGTTTTTGTCATTAAAACGCTCTTGTATGTAGGACTAATTTCTTACGCATCTAATCCCATGCCTCCGTTGCTAATTCCAAAACGTCATTTCAGAGTTAGTAACGGAGGTTTGAGCCGCTGATAGCAGACTAATGCTGGGACACACGACTAGCTGACACATTCTCTGACTGTTTTCATCGACTGCAGCAGATTTTAAACACCGACTTTGAACACAGACTGAACGCACTGAACACGCGTTTGGCCATGATCAGTCATAAGTATCAAATTACATTCATAACCGGCCTTAAAGTGTGTTCCCGGCTTTATGCAGTTATTAATGCAGTTATTAGAGAGAGATGTTGCAATAATGAGACAGAAAAGCATGTGCGTCAATATTATTATTTATTAATTAATTCAATTCGTTTTAATTAATTCGTTAATTCTTTTTTTTTTCTATTATTGACAGATGACAGTAGACTAGCCAAATAAATGAAACCCAAAGCCCTTTTAACAAGTAGGCCTATCAATAATTATTTATTTGTTAAATTATCTGCAATTAAAATCCGTGCTGCAGGACTATCCATTTATTTAGCCTATATTCAGGTAAATTTTCTATTGATTATAGATAGGACTTTATAGTTTATTTATTCAAATTAAACTGCATGTTTCTATTGATTGTGAAGCTAGACATTGAAAATTGCAGATCAAGCGCACGGGGCGAAATGCTTTTTCTTGTTATGAATTGTATCCTATTTTCCGTTATTACAGTTGACTACGCGAAGTGATATGGAACTGTAATGCGGTCGAGACCTGCCTGGAACTACTTTAGCCGTGCGTTTCCCTGAAAATAATGCACACCTTAGAAGGTTCGTCAACCAATCAGATTCAAGCATTCAACGGCCCTGTAGTATAAATGTCTCTTAATATTCTTGTTTGAACTTGTTCGTTCGTCTTTGGCTCAAAGCCACTTGCTGCGAACTTTTTTTTTGCGGAAGCTTCACGTTTATTTCAAGTGATTGATATAAATAGTTCAACTTAAAACAACATTTTATGGCCAATTATTTCCCAGACGTAGTTTTGGTATTGAGGTCAAAGTTAACTTGCCTTGCGTTCGCTATACAACAGTGGGTAATGGTCACACAAGACGACTCGGCAGGGTGCGACTTGACAGGGTGACCATCCCTGATTAAGTTTCCCTCAGGACTTTTGTTAAAGCCAAAATATGACCACACCTCAGAATTGGTTCTCTTAAAAGGCTGGAAAATCTCCCGAGCACGGTCACTGCCTTCCGCAATTCCTTCTTGAATAAAAAAAAACAACACCATTGCGCGCTGCGCCTGCGTCAGACTGTTGCTGGCTGAACAGGCTCGAAAATTGCGATAATCAAACACGGTTTTAATGATAATTAAATTTTAAACGATATTACTAACCGTCAGTAAATTTTATCGTGGTTTATAGTGAAACCGGTAATCGTACCATCCCTATTTCACAATATTACTATAGTTTTCACTGTACTTTTGGTCAAACAATTTGGATAACCTAGTGAATTCAATAATTCACAAATAGAATGTACTTTATCTCATTTAATTATTTAATTACTGATGGCCACAAAGTAGTAAAACTAACATTGTAAAACTGACACTTCAATGTCTAAATTTAGCAATATGTTTGCTAAATAGCCAGCAGGTTAGTTATGTGGCAAGTTGGGACACTCCTTGATAACCTTAAACAATGTAACTCTGCTTCATATTTTACTTAACAATATCCTTTTACACCCTTTCCTTGTTGTGACTTGTTTGGGACACGTCTGGCTCTGTATTATTATATTACTCCATGTTTGTTTGCCAATCTCGTGTGAATAGTGTAAAGAAGACATGTTTAGCTTGCAAATATACAGTAGTAGCAAAATCTCAATATTATCATGTTCATATACATAGTATTTGTTAATTCTGAGGTACTTTAAAATAAATACTCTGTTGTTACCATCAAACTGTCCAAAAAGCATTTTACTATGGTACTTTCTCTGTAAAGGTGGTCAACAACCTTGCAAGCGTCCTTCTTTTCAGTGTGTGCTGACATCATGAAGTCAAAGAATTGCCTTTTACAATTCCACACAGTTCAACCAAAGTGTACCCGTCTTTGTTCAATGTGCATCGGTGGTCTAACATTTAACCCGTGTTCAGCCAACGTTCATTTCCCACAAGGGGCCATTTTATTCAGAGGCATTAAAAAATCATGCCAGCGCTTTCCACGGGAGATGTCGTTTGCTAAACGAAGCACAACTAAAAACTGAGGGGGAATTCATTTATGCACTATCTGAGTTGTTTTAATACATGGATCACTAAAGACCACGTTAGACTAAATTGCAGGTATGAATATTTGAAGTTTTAATGCTCTTCTCCATTTGATGAACTGCTTAGAAATGCATATATAACTGATAAAACATTGGCTTGCACTTTATTTTAAGGTGTCCTTGTCATAGTGTAATTATACATTAAGTACTGAGTAATAACATGCATTTACTAAGGGTTAGGATAGGGTTTGGTTTAGTTGCATGTAATTATGCATAATGCACTGTTAATACTACAGGAAGTACATGTAACAAAAGATGGTAAAAATAAAGTGTTAGCAAAAATTTGTAAAGATACAATTTTCATTCAGAAATTGCTAGTATTAAAAGACTGAAATAGTGTTTTCTTTTACTCAAATAGTCTTTGTTTTATTTACAACGAAGAAAAATCCTTGTCATAGTGTGCAACATTAATTGCACCAATTTTGTGAATAAGGCATGCAGTTTTCTCTAAAATCAATGACAATGAGATAATTTAAATACATGTTGTGTTTCATTGCACTTAGTGCTTGATTCAACTGCATTGCAGGTGGTTAGTGAACTGCTTTCAGGATTTTTCATTGAACTATAGCCAAAATAGCTTGACTTTAGCAGATCCCCCCTGAATCCTGCTTCCCAGCCTATATCTGTAGCAGAAGTCGGTTCTCAGCTGTAGTTCATAGGGTTGGGTGGTCAAAGGCACTCAATCTCCCTACTACACGCAATTAGCTTTGTGGTGGAATCGCCTGGGGCTTTACCCAGGTCAAGCTCAGCTTCCCAATCCGACTGTAAATGAAAGCTCACATCCGGAGGCAAACCTTCTGCAGGAATTGAGCCTGCTTTGTGATTACCACAAGACTGAGACATTTATTTTGTGTATCTTTGATGAGATGTTTGCCCTCCAAAGTCGATTCCCCAGGTCAGGTTTTTGGTTTTAAATTTAGCCCGAGGAATGTCTCTCTCCTTCAGACTCTTCTTTTAACAGAATGAAACCACAGTGAGTATCATGGGATTCTGCATTATGATCGCATCATTCTTGTGTACAGGAGCATCACATGCTTCTTGTTTCTTCCAAGGACACTCTAAAGCAGTGTTTCTCAACGCTCTGTCCTGACGGGGTCACTGACAGCAAGGAAAAAACTGTGTTTGATGCAAATAATAAAGTGCAACTAATAGAATTGTGTGTAGTTAAGCTCATCACTTAAAGAAAGGACTCAACACTTTCCATGTCTTTGTTAATGTCACAAGGTCGGACATCCAATCGAATCAGATTTTGCTGCAAATTCATCAAGCACTCGGTAGAAGCTCAGATTAGGTAGATAGGGCTGCACGATATGGAGGAAAAATGAGATATGCGATAAACTTGTGGCCATATGTGATGTGATAACCTAAGATTAATGTGCCAAATCAATCTGAGTTATTTTCAAGTAAATATAAAGCCATAAAATAAGGTTTGTGCAGAGCACAATTTTTTTTTTTTTATGTGGTGAGTTGCCGAGAGCATGAAACCAATCAAATGCAAAAGACATTTAGAAGACAAAGTTGTCAGTTTTTCTATATTTCAATATTTGATTTTAAGGACATTTTTGTCTACTTATGTGATTAAAGAAGATTGATTGGTTGATTGACATGAATATATCTTTTTATGCTGATACGACAATTCATATGTATAAACTAACAACTCTAAAGAGCTTTATTTATTTATGTTTGTTTGTTTGTATGGAGTGAATATAGCCCTTAATGCTGATATGACAATACCAAATTAGGGCTGTCAACGAATATTCTAAATTCGAATATATATTCGAATAGTTTTAAAAAACAGAAATTCGAACGTGAAAATTAATATTCGAATGTGAATTTCGAATATGGAAAAACACGCCCGCGGAAGCAGAGGCGCGGCTGTCTGCTTTGCGAGTGGGCGCGCGCGCTGCCTGAAGCCTTGTTTATACTTTCGCCTGTCTCCGCAGCGCGAGTCTCCGCAGACTGCGCGCGCACCTCCCCCAAACGGACGAGGCGTTTATACTCGACGCGCTCGCCGTTGTACTATTCTTTGAAACGATAGGGGGCGATTCGCGCTCGTGCGGACGCGTCGAGTATAAACAAGGCTTGAGGGACAGGTCACACGAGTCGCACTGTCTAGCACAGCATCACTGCTGAAAGTTGACAGTGCACTAAAAGACAATGGAATAAATTGCAGTCAGTTTTTCCTTTTTTTAATACAAGCACCAATAATGTAAGTAGCCTTTTTCTTTTTTAATAGCACTTTACTTTTTATGAACCTCAGGGTAAAAGTTCTTTGTTGTCACATTTCTCGGAATTGTGTGCCTCATTTTATTTAAAGTTAAACAGAAAAGTTCCATGTTTACCACAGCACAGCTCGCTCGGAGCGTTCAATGTCGGTTCTATACTGTAAAACTTCAATTAATGTTAATACATTTGTTTCAATCACTGAATGAAGCCTGCTATATTTGGGGCAAGAGTCGCGACCTTAAATTGCTTGCACAAAACTCTTGATCAGCACTCAACATGTGCTTATTGTTGTTCATTTAAACCGTTATGAGCAGAGAGAGCGTGAGCGCGAGGGCGCGAGAGAGAGAGAGAGAGTGCCTGCGAGTGAGCGAGACTGAGGTCTGCGGTCTTGGCCATTAGTTTATTTACTTGGTTTTGTGTTGGTAATACATTGTCAAATATGTTTAAACTTAAATTAACTACCTATACAAGTTATGTATGTCTCTTTGTATTAATTTGTCCTGTTATTGACGTAATGCGCGTCATTGAAAAAATGCGCAACCAGATGTTCGAATAGTTCGAATATTCGTGTGTTTTTTAGAGGGAATATTCGAACGTCATTTTTGAGCAATTTTGACAGCCCTATACCAAATACATAACTAAAGAGTTTATTTATTTGTACATATATCTTATGCTGATGTGGCAATATAAATGTATTAACTAACTACTCCAAAGATATTTTTTTATTTACTTTAATTTTATTTTAATTTATCTATTTATTCACTGCCAAAAAATATATTTTTATACTGATGTGACAATAATAATGTTACTACTCCAAAGAGATTGAATGATTGATTGATTGATTGGTTGGTTGGTTGATTGATTGGTTGGTTGATTGATTGGTTGGTTGATTGATTGGTTGTTTGGTTGATTGATTGGTTGATTGATTGATTGATTGATTGATTGATTGATTGATTGATTGATTGATTGATTGATTGATTGATTGATTTATTGATTTCCATGAATACCACCTTTGTGGCTGATATGGTAATACAATGAATAAAAAGTAATACAGAAATGATATACTCTAAAAGAGCAGTGTTCAGTCACATGAGTTGTATGATGTATTTCCAGATGCTTTGCAAGTATATTTGCAGTCCCTAAAAAAGTAGTCTGCAGTTCACTGAACCCTGCAACGCCAATGTGTTTAAAAGTGACAGTGTCAGCTAGCATTTGCATGTTTAACTATAGAATATAAAAGCATTTGTAACCTTTGCAAGGGAGGTCATTGCCTCTCATTATATCATTAATAAACAACACACATAAATAATACAATGAATTCTGGCAAAAATCACATCACTGCACATTTATGTCTGTAAATAATATAAGTACCCACAATCCCCTGAACAAACTACCCGTGACCTCTCCAAAACATCATGATTTTCTCTGCACTGCTCTGGTCTCTGCTATAAATTGTTAGCGTGCCTCTGTAAAGTAGCCAAATCTCATCATATGGAATAAGTTGCTAGGGCCACATCAAAACCACCACCACATACCGTTCTTAATGAGAGAAGGACTAAATGGAGAAGTCACATGACCTCCGGTGGTTTTCTTGTGCCAATACCACTATTGCACATATGAGAATGTGCGTTAAATATTGATGTTAAAGGAATAGGCCACTTAAAAATTTTACTTTTGTCTTCATTTACTCATTTTCTATACAAATCCTTAAGAGGTTTTTTTTTTTTTTTTTTTTTACTCAGTGGGACACAAAAGGAGAAATTTTGAACAACTGAGCTGGTCGCTTTTCATGCTGTTAGTTTCCATGGGGACTGAGGCTTTCAAGCTTTCAAAGCACCCAAGATATAATGGTTCTTGCCCTATTTCTAGTGTTCTGAATTGATATATGTGAGGAACATTTACTGAGTTATTCACCGACTATCTTTACTCCCAATGAAGTGTGAAATTGAGTTGATGAGTTGAACTTGAGAATGAGTCTGATTCTTAAACAAGTCATTCAAACCAGTTTTGTGAACTGAATCAAATAAATCATTAGCAAAATGATAAGTTTGCTTCTTCTCTCATGAACACACCAACTATTTGCTGTGAATAACAACTGATTTGTTTTTTGTCACATAAAGCTCCGTATGATTTCAGAAAATGCATAAGTGTTGCTTTTGTGTTCTTTTTTTTTTTTTACTTGCAAGCCCCCGTCTTCACTGAACAGCACAAATACTAATGACAGTAAAGAGGGACAATTTTCATATTTAAGTGAACTCATGTTTTGAAGTCCTTGCATCATTTATTGTGTCGTTTTCAAACAAACAGAAAAACAGCACGTCTCTAAAACCAATTTTAGGTGCCATTACACTAATTATCTCAGGTAATTAACCTGAATCATCTCCAGAAATGAATGTCAAGTGAAAATACGGTGCATTATGGCCATATTGCAGTGATTACACAGAATCCTGTGAATTGAAAGCAAGTCAATGAATTTTTGGGGGGGAATGTTTATAGTAAATGTGGCATCCAGCTGGTGGTGAATAACTACACATTTGAGACTTTGCAGCAGAACAGATGCTACAGTCAGAAAGACAAGATACTCACAGGTTTATTTACTTGCAGTGTATTGTCTGTGCCAGGCAGCATGGAGCGTTCAAGCTGTTGTGTCAGTTAGTTTCAGTCATATTTAAAATGAAACCTGCTCTTGTTCAAAGTGTTGGTTCTTGACATAAACACAATGTGCAATATACTCTCATAAACCATGCCATATCCATATTAATGACTCGCTATTTTATGAACCTGTTTTGGTAAATCTCACAAAAACTGTCAAGAACATAACCATGTCATTATTCAACAAAAAAAAAAAAAAAAATATATATATATATATATATATTTTATTTTTTTATTTTTTATTTTTTTGCCTATAGAAAATTAAGCCTACTTTAGGAACATTTGCATTGTGACAGTAATTTCATGACAATTACATGCATTTTCATTCCAAATAGTCATAATGCAATGGGTGAAAAGGTGTTTTGTCAAATATTCATAGCTGTAGGCAAATATAATGTTTAGTTAAAAATAATATGAAAATGTCTATGCAATTCATGATGTATAAATACACTTCAAATAATGATAAATTGACAATTATTTAAATGTGGTAGTAGTTTTTTATACCATAATCCTGGAAATATGCTTATTTAGCAGGCAAATAATGTTTCAATGCAACAGCAAGAAGAAAAACTTCCAAAACAGGCTTAATTTTCTTTATGAAAAATAATAATAATAATTTAGTACATTTCTATGGTAAAAAAAAAAAAAAATATATATATACATCATTTTTGGTAGTTGTTATGCAAACATGTTTCTCTGTGCCTCTATTGTCGCCTTTGCTGTGAAATGCTTCACATTCCCTTGCAGTGTAACTGAGTTGAAATACCATATAAAGTCACCCACCTCATTCCCTTCTTTATGAGAAGATGTCTAAATTGAGCATGATCACATAATTTGGAATTATTTGCTAACAAACATTTGCATATTGGTAGTTTGCAACAAATGTTGTGATGCTGAGCTCTGATTGCTGAGATAATGTTTAAGATGCAAATAAAATACTGAATTTTAAAACGCCAGCTGGCACATGCTCAGGCCTTATATTGCATGTGTAGGTATGCGTGCACATATTTTGTGTTTGGTTGCAAAACATAAATTGCACACGTACAGCATTATTTAATGGTGTTTGCTAAGGCAAGCATCACTTACTGCTCACATTTGCGGTTTGGTGGGTTTAAAACACACACCACACTGTTGTGCTATGGCCATGAATTATACCTCAACTTATGTGGCCTTTTATAAGTGTTCAGAGCTCCAATCAGTGTTAGGAAAAGTTACTTTTAAAAGTAATGCATTATAATATTGAGTTACTCACTAACAAGTAACTGATTACATTATTAGTTACTTTTCTGGAAAGTAATGTTATATTACTTTTGCCTTACTTTTTATCATCTGGGCTGGGCTTGCTTGTTGCCTTTTTAATCAAAAAAAGTTATATTTTTGGCAAATGTAAAGGCCCCTTGACACTAAAAGTGAAATTAATAAGGCTTAGGTAAAATGAAAATGAAAATGCACGCCTTTACAGTAGAGGATGAAGATAATACAAACCTTTCAGCTGTGCTGCTATTCTGCTATTGCAGACGAATAGGACGCATGAGAAGAAAGTTCAACACTCTTCAGCAATAAACACAAACAAATGAAACACAAATTTGATGTTTAAAGGTATAGTTTAAACAATATGTGAATAAAAGCCTAAATTCAATCTGTTCATCATATAAAGTGATCGAGTCTCTTCAGAAAATTTGGACTAAATCGCTCGATTCATTAGTTTTACAATCTCTTTATGATCTTTTTGAAGCATGAATGTGTCAGTTGTGTAGCTGTCAGTGGAGGGACAGAAAGCTATCAGATTGCATCAAACATATTTTCATTTGTGTTCCGAAGATGAACGAAAGTCTTACTTATTTGGAACAACATGAGGGTGAGTAATTAATGACAGAATTTTAATTTTTGGGTGAACTAACCCTTTAACTAAAAGTCATTTTATCGAAGGTCAGCAGCAAAGACATTGCTTAATAAAGTGAGATTAAATGCATAGCAGGGTTTAAATCCCACAGGGTTGTAACAGTGTAATTTAACATCTACACAGGTTGCATAATTTTCTGAATTTGCATTTCACTGTTTTTACACATTTTGAGGAATGCTGAATCTGTTTTTGTGCAAGTGAGATGAGCAAATGCACGCTCACATTTAATATAGATCTACAATAAGCATCATGTTCACACAGCGCACACTACGACGCCACTGCACTTACTCACGGTTTCTCTCAACGTGGGGACAGGAGAGCTGTCAGTCAACAAACAAAGTAACTTGCATTGAAAAAGTAACTCAGATATTTATTTGTAAATGTAAAAGTAATGTGTTAGTTACTTGAAAAAAGTAATTGGATTATGTAACTCGGGTTACTTGTAATGCGATTCCCCCAACAATGGCTATCATTTTAGTCGGATGGACAACAAAGCATGCATGAGAAGCCTGATCCATCTTACCATATTTTGGACTGTCTGAATGGCTTATATTGGTTATAGTATACTGTTAATGTCATGTGTAACTAGAAAGGTTACTTGTGTTGAATGTGACATATTGTAATGTATAGTTACATTTGTTTTTTGTTTTTTTTATGTTATGTTATGTTTGACTGATGGCATACGTCAGTCACGTGGCGTCGGACACAGTTTCTAAGTGGCATGCACTGCTCCAAGTCTCTCACCGATTGCGCAGAGCTGCATGAAGTCGGACAAGCCTGTTGTTTGATTGGTTCATTGTCTTGATTGGTCACAGTTGCGTCTTGTTTAGTCATCAGTCCTTTTGTATTTAAGCCCTCATGTTTGCCTTGTTCTAGTATTGCTCCTCTAACCATTGTTGGTGAGTGTAATGTTTTATGTTTCAAGTTTAGTTCATGTTATTTCAAGTCAAGCCAAGTCACACTTTGTCAAGTCTTGGGTTTATTTTGTATCTTCTCAAGTTTTCAATAAACTGCACAATGGGTTCTGTTACACATATGATGTGAACACAGGAAAAAAAAAAAAAAATTTAATCAATTCGGCTTCATATCGTTCAAAGTGACAATATTAGAGCATCAAAAGGAAGTAGATCTGGACTGACCGGATGATGATGATGATATTGTGTGACTAATGAATGCCATGTGTGACAGTGTGTTTGAGGACAACATATGACTCCAAGATGTCTACCAGCTGGTGAGAAATGCTGAGGAATTCAAATAGCAGGCACAATAAAAACAAAATTGTGAGAAATGGCCGATTACGCCCTTTCAAGTCACCTAAAATACTATCATTACTCATAATTACATCCGTTAAACATGTACACCCTCACAGATGACCGAACAGCTCTGCAGAGATACAATTATCACATTGTACAGCAGAACGGCATTATTAGAAACACAACAAGGCTAACAAGCTGAGACATAGTCAGAAATAATGGGATTCCATCATGTTTAATGTTTTTATACTGGGCATGACCTCTTGCTTTCTCACTGATCATAAATCTGGGTCTTCTCATCCTACCAAAAATCAGCTGTCTGTTCCCATGCTGCAGCCAGTCAAGCTTGAGAACCTCAGGCTGTGAACCGTTCTGGAATAAAATGACTCTGCATGATCATATCTGCGCTTGCAGTATGATACTGAAATACAAACATCTCAAGATGAATCCTGCATAATGATGTAAGAGCACACAATGCACGAATGTTGTTTTTAATACAAACATCATAGTGATGTCCTGCAACGTGACATAATGCACTTTATTTGTAACTGGTTTAAACTGCATTGTTTTGTAGTTGATTTTTTACTAGAATTATTGAGCCATGCAGTTTTTATGACCTTGTATTAATTTGAGAGACTGCAGGTATTTGTGGGGGGTATTTTTTAGAAATTCAATAGTTGCATTGCAAATCTAATACAGTAAGCTGTAAAAGGCAAAACATTTTTCTTTTGAAGAGACAGAAAATGAAATATCCTCTTTGTTTGTTTTTAATTATTATTTATTTATAGTTTAAATATTTTTATTTTATTATTTAAAAATGTTTGTACATGCAGTACACTGCCATTCAGCAGTTTTTGTTTTAAAATAAATAAAAATAAAACTTTTATTCTGCAAGGACACATTAAATTGATAAAAAATGACAGTAAAGACATTTACAATGTTTTATTATTATTTCAACTAAATGCTGTTTATTGGAACTTCCTATTCATCAAATAAATGGTATTTCAACAACAACAACAAAAAACAAACAAAAAAAAATGGTTTCCACAAAAATATAAAAGTATGAAGCAGCACAATTGTTTTCAATATTGATAATAATAAGAAATATTTCTTGCTCAGCAAATCAGCATATTAGAGTGATTTCTGAAGGATCATGTGACACTAAAGACTGGAGTAATGATGCTGAAAATTCAGCTTCGATCATAGGAATAATTACATTTTAACACATATTCAAATAGAAATCAGTTAAATTAAATGGAAATAATATTTCACATACTGCTTTTCTATTGTATTTTGACCATAAATACAGCATTGGTGAGCATAAAAATACTAATTTGGTGTGAATCAAATATCTAAATGAATAATATTGAAACAAGAAAGTATTGATTTTGTGTTAAATTCGTAGTTCCATATAAATGCAAATCCCATGGAAACCCTGTTACATATTTCCATTTCAGCACCCACGCTTTCACACTTACATTCTGTTTAGCCCAGTTCTAATGACACTTTCAAGCACAAGATTTCAGGGAGCTTTTTCTCAGTGAAACACAAATGTCAGTATTCTCACAGTAGTTGCTTTTTTTGCAGTTTTTCCGGATGATTGTGGCTCTTGGGAGCTCCGCAAACCTCGCTTTTCATTTTAAAGCAATACCACATACATCAGAATATAATTATACAGCAGCCCCTCAGTGCATTATGGGAACTCTCCTCCCACATTATCAAGGCTTTGTTCGCAGTCGATCAGTTTTAATCTTAATGTATGGTGAGTGCAATAATTATCTGTAAACCAAGGGTAAACTGAGGTCACTGTCAGGCTTAACAAAGAGATTATAATGCATATGGGCATTGTTCCTTTCAATGTATATCTGTGTCTTATTTTTCGGGAAATGGAGTCTCTGAAGGTCTCTGGAAGAAGATCAGGCTTGGCATACTCTGAAACGAAAGCACTTGAGCTTGTAATGACCTCAATCCCTAAATAGGTGCTTTGTGAGTCGAATAAGTGAATTTGTACACAGATGGTGAAAGAAAAATAGTGCAACCCATTTATCCATCTAATACCCTTTCATGGGCTGGTGCCCCGCACTTGACGGGGTTTGTGTTTTTGAGGTTAGCTTCTTCAAAAAGCAATTACCAAGTACAACAGACAAACTTTGTTTGGTAGTGAGGTTAACCATTTAGATGTGTACAAAAGCAACTATGTGAAAAGAAATATTGAATACCTATGAATTTATCTGAGTGCAAAATTCTATTTTTAAAAGGCCAATTTCTCCAGTGATGCAAATGAGAATTTATATTATTAGCTGCTCAAGGGCGAGGAACAATTTCTCTAGCATTTAAAAGGAGGGAAACAACCAACCCAAGGCATAATTAAAGAGCTGGGTTGTTGTAATTGAGTAATTTATCCCTGTGCGTTAGATAATTTGTCTCACGCTATACTGGCATAACTAATATATCCAATCAGACTGTGCTTTTTAAGAAATGCTGCTCGAATACTTTTTCAAAACACACCGAAAGCTGATTATAATTTGGCAAAGTGCTGACTCGAATATGCAATTGTCATATCAAGGTGATTTAAGTGCTCTAGTGCTTGTGTGTCTGTGTTTGATATGTCGATTTATTATGCGGCTCTCTGGAACAGCTAGGGTTGTTATTGTTGAAGACCATAAAAAATTCATTAAAATAATATAAAATATATTAGATGAAAAAAAAAAAAACTTGAACTTTAAAAAGTATAAATTGCAATTATAAATGTTGCATTGGCAACCAAAGAAATAAAATAAATTTAAGTTGAAGTACTAAAATAAAAAAAAATAAAAAAAATAAAAAGCTAAATAGACAATAAATGAAAATAAAATAAAATGTGAAAATAAAAATGATTGAAAATAAAAATAAAAATGCCAATGATTACAAAAGCACATAACATTTAATTTTATTTAAAATAAAAAAATACAAAAAGCTAATTAGTTCTGGAATACTTGATTTTGAGGGTCAATTAAATTGGTCTGTATATTATATTATATTATATTATATTATATTATATTATATTATATTATATTATATTATAGCAAAAAATCTAATCTTTAAAGGGTTAGTTCACCATTCATCATCACCGTCATGTTCATTCATGACTTTCGTTCATCTTTGGAACATTAGTGAAGATCTTTTTGATGAAATATGTCCCGTTCTGTCCCTTCATTGATAGCAATGCAACTGACACTTTGATGCTTCAAAAAGATTAAGGATTGAGAAAAGGATTGAGCTGTTTAGTCAATATTTTAAGTGAAAATGTGTTAGGAAATGGCTGCCTTCAAAAAGCTAGCATTGGAGTGTTTTACAGTTTGATTTGACTTTAAAAACCTCTTAGTCAAGGTCATGAAAGTGCACTGAGCTGCTGATATTTCAAATGCTCACTGTAATGCTCATGCAATCATTCCATGTTGTTATACCAGGCCCTGCTTAAAATGCAGCTCAGTTTTATACAGTATGTTTCCTAGCAATTGGTTTCTGCCTTGTCTCTCTATCCACCACAGGGTCCTTGGCCTGAAAAAGGTTTTACTCCGTAAGTGGGGTTTCATCTATTCAGGTGTGCGTTTAAACCTTTTCATCGTTTTGGGCAATGTCAGATTTCCTCCTTGTGTTTCTCAGATTGAGTGTGCTCTGCTGGAAACTGGAACAGTCTTCATGTGAGGGCGTCGCTCTAAATGTGGGCCGATTGTGCTAAAAGCACCATTGTGCTTCCTTGGGCTTATGCTTTCTGCGCATAATCTTAAAACAGCCAGGCAAGCAGGCGACACATCTCCTTTCATCTCAATCTTCCCACTTTCTTTTGCATAAGCCACTTTGTCTCCGTGAGTCGCGGGCCTTTGCTGAGACAAGCTGTCAACCACGTCTCATGCATAAGCGTTACTATAATTGATTAAGGGAACTGTCTATCTCTGCACCGATGTGTGTGGCAGAATCAGGACCATCCGATGCTCCATCACAGCACAGGGGGACTCGGATGCAATTTTGGCTTGAATTTTCAGGCAGGCCAATTACAGTGAGGCTATTTATGAGCCTGAGAAGTCATTCTCTTCCTCCACTATCAAGAGCAAAACAATGTACTTGTGGAATAAAAAAGGAAAACAGCTCTGAAACTGATTGTTTTTGAAGATGGAGGAAAACGATTATGGAAATCCAAAAGTTTGAGAACATGAGAGACCAGGCTTTTCTAATTTTAATACACATTTCTTTGTCGCCAATTATATTGTCAGCGTGACAGTTTGAGTGAAATGTAAGTGGAAATCTTGTATTTTGTTCTTGAGCTGCAGGAACAGAAGCTTCCAGAGATCATCTTGTGCTTCAGTGAGGCAGGAACGCTGACCTTTCACATGATCAGTGTCACAAGTTTTCTTATTTGATTACTTATCTAGGAACAGTGGAGAATCTGAATTTTATTATATTTACTGCATTTTAATCATACCTTTCAGTTCTAAAATGTGGTTTAATTCGAGATTTAATTTGGGTTTTAAATACCAGAATTTCAGTGTAACCTTAGACTTTAGGTAAACTGCAGGAATGAATTTGTCCAAAGTAGTTTAAAGGACAATTCCGGTATTTAACACTTTGAGTCTATTTTGTAGTTTGTTTTGGATGAACAAGAGTAGTGGACAAAGAAATTTTGACAATGGTTCCTGTCTCGACTTTTTGACTATTTTAGAATTGCCCATGACCGCTTTAGAATGGGAGTCTATGGCCATGCACAAACATGCCCTTAAAACAACCCTTAACGTTCGTTTTCAAAACTGTGCAACTCACCGAGTGGTTAGTGGTGTTCGTTGATATTCCAAAACAAGTAGCGTAGTGAAATACAGTTTCTGTCTTGTTTTATTTGGCATTTTGTAAAATCCATTGATTTCCGTTGGAGGACTCATTGCTCGTTGATATTACTGCGCTACCGGGAGACGGAAAGGGGGCTGTTTACATTTGGTTGTAGTCTTTTAGGTGTTTTCGCTCGGTTCTCTGTCTCTCAGAAGGCTAGCGTGAGCAGAGCAACGGAAGTTGCGGAAGAGCGGAAGTTTATACGCGGTTGTGAGGTATCTGAAAAAATAGTTCCACTCAGTGGTGTAGTCTAGTTTTTTGTAGTGAGTATACTCTAATATAACAAGTGACTCTCATAGCAGCTCTGCGATGAAATGCACATGTGTAGCCTACATCATGCCTCAATACAGTGAAACGCTGAAAACACCACGAGCGTGAGTCACGCGTGCTTCTCTCTGTGTGTGTGTGTGTGTGTGTGTGTGTGTGTGTGTGTGTGTGTGTGTGTGTGTGTGTGTGTGTGTGTGTGTGTGTGTGTGTGTGTGTGTGTGTGTAGTGGAGCATACACTGAGCGCTCATTCCCAGAGACGCGTAGAACAATTGCAGTCTCTTTTAGCTCTAATATTCATAGACACTAGTCCATATCGAGATTTGATTCATTGTACAGCAGCTACTTTTGATTTATTCATTCAAAAATAGCCTAATTCCGTGACGTTCTGCTTTATATAGCAAGTTCCATTTGTGACTGGATTCCGCGATTCGATCCGTCGCTTCGCAAACACAGTGAATTTATGAATGAAAGTATGAAAGTTCTGACACAAAACGAAGTTGATACGTATCCTCACGCTTTTTTTAAGTGGGTATACGGAAATCCTTGGCCTTTTCTAGTGGGTATACGGCGTATACCTGCGTATCACGTAGACTACACCACTGGTTCCACTATAGAAAAATAAACGGATTGAAATCATACATTGCGCCGATATATTTGCTTTTAATCATCAACGAACACCACTAACCACTCGGTGAGTTGCACAGTTTTGAAAACGAACGTTAAGGGTTGTTTTAAGGGCATGTTTGTGCATGGCCATAGACTCCCATTCTAAAGCGGTCATGGGCAATTCTAAAATAGTCAAAAAGTCGCGACAGGAACCATTGTCAAAATTTCTTTGTCCACCACTCTTGTTCATCTAAAACAAACTACAAAATAGACTCAAAGTGTTAAATACCGGAATTGTCCTTTAAGCCCCAATCTGTTCGCATTTTAACGTTATAATAATGTCACCATATAATAATAATAATATTAATAATAAATAAATATTTGTGTATATATATGTATATATATATATATATATATATATATATGTATTATATAATAATAATAATAATAATAATAATAATAATATAATATAATAATAATAATAATAATAATATGTTTTATTATATATATATATAATATTATATAATAATAATAATAATAATAATATAATTATATAATAATAATAATAATAATAATAATTATTATTATTATTATTATTATTATTATTATTATTATATTTTTACATTTAATTAGCTAAATAAAGATCTGTAATTGTTCTTGGTGTCTCTTGAAATTATATGTAAATTAAAATAAATGGTTAGGGTGGGAAATCATCATATGCAAAATAATCACTTAACAATATTGACTTGTCATTATTAATGCTATAACATTGGTTATATATAATGACATAATTAGCTAACATGAACAAACGATGAACAAAATATTTTTACAGCGTTTATTGATCTGTTAATGTTTGCTAAAAAAAAAGGATAAACATACTTATTTTATTTAATTTTCAAATTTAGGTTGCATTCAGATTGTTTTGTTTAAATATAGTAGTATTGTATAGTATAGTAGTGTATTATTAATACTACTACTACTATATGTAAACAAACAAAACAATCTGATTATACATTGTTAAAGGAGAACTCTGTAACTCTAGCGAACTCTAGTCACTTCTTCGCTGATTTTCCCTTTTGTTGTCGCATGTTTTCCCCACGAGCTCCCCCTACAGCTGTGGGGGGGGCGTATATTTCACAACACAGTCGTAAAAAACTCACTTGCGGCGGCCTCCTCCCCCTCTCTACCGCTGCTCATGTGCGTTTGTTTTGATCGGAGCAAGCCAACTGTATCGCGTGGAGCTATGTCTACCGAGGTGGGTAATCTGGTAATACATCATACATGCGTGTGTGTTTATGTCGAATTGCCGTAAAGCAATTTGTGTTTCGCGCTCGTTCTCGTTCTAGTTCTCGCTTCTCACGAGACTTCCAATTTCACTTTGCCGGGACGGCATGCAGTGCGCAAGTTGCAAGGTTGGTTTTCCGCCTGGGAACGCTGGGGGGAGCGGGGAAAGTCACCAATATCACCAGAACAGGTTGTTTAACCATCCAAATGATTTCTAGACAGTTTTATTAAGTTAAAAAAGTTACCAAGTTCTCCTTTAAACATAAGGGCTATAATAATGAGTGCACCATTAATGCAGTCGGGTTATCAAACATCAGTTCTCTATTTCTTTTAATATTCATCTGCTGTCATGACACTCATGTCATGACCAGTTTATTAACATAAGCAAATTGCTCATGTGAGAACATGTCTATATACATATTTATAAAGCTAAATGACATTTATGTAAGGTTGAATGGTGCTGCAAGCTAAGATTGAATGGCAATGTAATTACGGTATGTATGAAGCATTATATTTAGATAATTTTATTCAGGTCATCTGTGTGTCTGATGTAATTATATTATGTGCTGATAACTTGCCCGGTCTTAGTGTTGACACTAGACGTAACTGACGTGACCTTGTGTGCGGCTTGACACCTGAAGGCTTTAATGTGTCATCACATATTTGGATGGAGAAAATGTGTTTTTGAAATATCAGGATTGTTTAAATAAAGCATATATCATTTTTTTTTTACCCATTGTCTTGTTTTTGCCTTTTCACATTCTCTATTGACTTCATGGTTTTTCATTTTACAGATCTTAACCCAGAGAAATAAGGCCTGATTTAACACCCTTCAGGCAGCCTAGCAGGTGTTCTATTGAAGCATGCTCAGTCAGTTATCCATCAGTCAGTGAACGCAGCAGGAGAAGTGCGCTATGCCATAAGCAAATCTGCACATCTCTTTGTCCTGCTGTTGCATCAGGAATTCTGTAATATTATTGCATGGCTCTATGGATTCCTCGGTTCCAGCGTTCTGTGCTAAATAGTGCGACGACGTACAATCAGTTGGTCATCAAGGTCACAAATCTGAAGGGATTTATTTTGTGATGACAGTTCTAGAGAGAGACTGATAAAAAAAAAAAAAAAAAAAAAAAAAATGTCCAATGTTCATTGTAAGTAACTCGCATTTCCAATAAATTAAGAAATAAAGAAACAAACAAACACATGCATTTTAAATGTGCGTGAATTACAGTAACATCAACCAGTTGTATCAGTCTCTTCTTCTGCTTCCTAATTTAAATAAAATATTTAAATCTTTAATTTTAATAAATGGTGTATGTATTGCACTTAATTATTAATATTTTAATAATAATAATAATTATTATTATTTAAATACATACATAAAATATGTAATTGATTATTTATTTATATATAATATAGTGAATGATATAAATAAATAAATAAATAAATAAATAAAAACAAATAAACAAACAAACAAACAAACAAACAAATAAATAAATAAATAAATATATATATATATATATATATATATATTAATGAAAATAAATTAAATAAGGTAAAAAAAAATAGTTTAGTGGTCAAACAATATGATATATATATATATATATCAGATTGTTGGACCACTAAACTACATTTTATTTCATTTATCCTTATTTCATAGAATTCCTGGCTACATGGATCGCTCTCTATTTATTTATTTATTTTGTAACTGTGTCATCCATTGTAACTTGTCTTTGCTTCCACAAATAGTTTCTCATGATTCTGCTGTTCCCCTGAGTCCAGCCGTCGGATATCTCTGCAACTCTTTGATCAGTTTAATGAAGGGGCTCTCTCTGTTAAAGTGGACACACGCGTGTGACAATTATCTGTAAATCAGACTGCATAGCACCCCAGCTGTGCTCTCATAGTCTCACGCTGACACACCATATGCAGCCTTCTAATCTGAATTAATTATAGCCACTTGTAAAGCAACTACATGCTAAAAATGTGTGAGTGGGGGAAAGTTTCTACAGGTCTCTCATAATCATAGCAGACACAGCCACATTGCTGAGAGATGCATTAGTGTCTCAGATATTCATTATGCAGGCAGAAGCTCTGTTCCAAAAAGCTAAGATGCTCCCTTCTAAGGGGCCTTTCACATTCTTGCAGTTTAAAAAAGTTAGAGTGCAGTGGAATGGAATAAAGCACAGGTATCTCAGATGCACTTTTAAAACTTGACTGGCTTGACACGTCACCTTGAAAATGCTGAAAAAAGACGGCAGGATGCATTGCTCCAGCTAAAGATGTCCGTCTAGCACATGTTTAGATGTGTCTAGTGCGCACAAATGCTAGCACAACATCCTAACTGAAACGGTAGCTCATAACTGACTGATTTGGAATGGCGCTGCTAAGTCTAATAGTGCATCGGTATTGGGTAAATTTGTCAATTTTCGATCGCATTACACTATTTGTATCAATACTTTTCACTTTTGAATTGAATATGCAGTAAATGAGCATATTTATAATATATATTCCTCTCATTTTGTCTTCTGTCTCAGGCGTGTTTTTGTAATGCATTCTTGGAATGACTTATTCCTGAAGGATATGCAATGCTGCCTCACAATTTGGTCAATGTTTATTGTAAATCACATACATTTCCAGCCAGCCAACCAACCAACACACACTAACACCTACACACACACACACACACACACACACACACACACACACACACACACACACACACACACACACACACACACACACACACACACACACACACACACACACACACACACACACACACACACCAACCAACACACACCAACAAACACACACCAACATCAACCAACCAACAAACATACACCAACCAACAAACACACACCAACATCAACCAACAAACACACACCAACCAACCAACCAACTAACCAACATCAACCAACTAACCAACATCAACCAACCAACAAACACACACACACCAACCAACCAACCAACCAACTAACCAACACATACCAACCAACTAACAGACACCAACATTACCAACACACACCAATACCAACCAACACACACCAACATCAACCAACCAACAAACACACACCTACACCAACCAACCAACTAACCAACACATACCAACCAACCAACACACACATCAACCAACCAACCAACCAACACACACTAACACCTACACACACACACACACACACACCAACCAACCAACCAACCAACCAACAAACATACACTAACCAAACAACATTAACCAACCAACAAACACACACCAACATCAACCAACCAACAAACACACACCAACCAACCAACTAACCAACACATACCAACCAACTAACAGACACCAACATTACCAACACACACCAATACCAACCAACACACACCTACACCAACTAACCAACACATACCAACCAACCAACACACACACCAACCAACCAACACACACTAACACCTACACACACACACACACACACACACACACACACACACACACACACACACACACACACACACACACACACACACACACACACACACACACACACACACCAACCAACCAACAAACATACACTCCCCAACCAACATTAACCAACCAACAAACACACACCAACCAACCAACCAAATAACCAACACATACCAACCAGCCAACAGACACCAACCAATATACACCAACTTTACCAACACACACCAATACCAACCAACACACACCCACATCAACCAACCAACAAACACACACCAACACCAACATCAACCAACCAACACATACCAACCAACCAACACACACCAACCAACTAACACACACCAGCATTACCAACACACACCGACACGCACATACTGTAAGCTTATTTATTTAAGTCTTTACTTTGAGTGTGTGCCAATGATGCCTTAAAATGCTGTCTTGGTAGGAAGCTAACTAGGTTTAACAGACCTGGGATGTTCCCCAGTGATGCTGCCTAAATGCTGTGAGAGTTTAAGAAATAAGAAGTTCATAAGAGTATCTTGGGATCACAATCTTAAATGTGAGTTGACCCGTGGTAACACGCTGACATGATGTCTGGCCTTGAGCTAATTGAAAGAATACGAGCAATTTTAGAGCCTTGACTTTGGTTGCACAACAGACCCTGTCCTCCTCATGGGTTTTGCCCTGATTCATTGTTCACTGTGTCAAATTGAGGTTATTTCAAAGCTGGCAATAGGACTTCATGTTTGCCCATGTCCTTCCATAACCTTAAGCCTCCATAAATTTGAAAAGCTGAATAGGAATAAAAGAAGTAGGTTGCTTATTTTCCAAATAAACTGTTTGTTCTCTGAGTCTATGTATGGGGAGCTACTCTAAACTTTGCCTCAGTAGGGCACAGCCGTGTAACTTTCCTAGTCACGACTTGACATTGATTTACATTGGATCGTGGCCATTAGTGGAGTGTTTACAAAAGATGATCGCGTTGTCCTTAGAGATGTAATAAGTAGTGCTTGGTGCTAAGTAAATCAAAAACCTATCAAAAACTTGTCTGCGATCCAGATTACCACTGCAATACTGCTGTATCAGTGTTATTAATATAACTGGGAATAAAAAGGCGATTTGGCATTAAGTATTACTGAACGCTGGGTATCACTATCAGACGGAGAAGTTTCATCTGCGTGGCGCTCTGCTTCGAGTCGACAGAAAGTACATCACAGTGGTGGGATTTTGGCACTGGTGAATGTGGTGTATTAAATATTAAGAGTCCTTGGAGATAAAATTGGAATAAATTGGACACGTCCTGTATTTTAAATAATTAAAGGGAGGTATTCCATAGATGAAAAAGGGGCCTATATTATTAACTCCATGAATTTTCTTTCAGAAAACATGTTTAACCCCACTGCAGTGAAAACGTTATACTGCTACAGCAAAGGGGAGGTAAGTAGTGTAAAATATATATGAAGTAGACTTTTGCCTTTGCATTTTTTGAACATTGATGCAGTTGCTGTGATGTTTTTTTAAGGGGTTGTCATTGCTATGTGAATGCTTAGGTGTTCTGACTAGTTTATTGAGTGTTGCTATGCAGTTGCTATGATGTTATGGAGGTTTCCAGGATGTTGCTATGCAAATTGTAAGGTGTTCTGAAAAGTTTTTAGAGTGTTGCCATGCAGTTGCTATTATGTTTTGGGGGTTGACAAGGTGTTGCTACGCAAATACAAAGTTGTTCTGACTAGTTTTTAGAGTGTTGATATGCTGTTGCTATGATGTTATGGGGGTTGTCAAGGCATTGCTATGTGAATGCTAAGGATATTACTAATTTTAGAGCATTGCTATGTGGTTTCCATGATGTTGTGGGGGGATGCCAAGACATTGCTATGTGAATGATACATTTTGGACTAGTTTTTACAGTGTTGCTATGCACTTGCTCTGATGTTTTTCAGTTGTTGTTTTTTATTTGCATCCATGTGTTGTGAATCATAAGTCTGATAGTTTAGAAAAGTAATTTCACACATATCCTCAACCTTAATTATTCGCACCATTGAACAGTGATGCTTGACTTACCCTTGATTTATTCAAAAGAATATTTTCTTGTTAAAATATGAAAATAATATTTAAAATTGTTTATTTTAATTAAGAAAATAAATTGCCATTGCACATTTGAGGCTATGGACAAAAAGACTCGTTCATTCATTTGTTCGTTCATTCATTCTTGAAGTAGCGTAGTCCGTACCTCCAGGCCTATTGCTGAATAAATGAATTTAATTGTAGAAAATATCCACACCACTGCGCACCCATTCTTGTTAATGTGACAACTGTTCTGTGACACAAGAAAAAAATTCTCCTGGTGTTACAAGACATTGTTTGCCTTGTCAAACAAATTATGCCACATTTCCTTACAATTCACACAGCGGCATTCTGTGATGCTCACAAAAGAGCACATTTTCTGGAGGAAAGGAATACGTCAAGCTTAGAAAATGAAATAATTTAGTCTTCCTATTGTTTTTATCTATTTGTTTATGCATTGATTTATTTTACTTTTTCTGATCCTGCCCCCCTTAGTTAAAGTTTAAAATGTAAAAAAAAATATAATTGAAATGCACAATATACATACATATTACTTGTATTGTGCTTTGTGTCCTTTTAAAGCTTGGCAGAAGTGAATCTTATTGAAAATCTGATGATTTTAGAGTGTAATTTTGCTTCATGATGCCTCTTAGTGTGTTAAATTGGGGCACATTGAAGAACTGAATGCAAGTGCACCTACTGTGTCAAACATGTGGGAAGAAAATCCATATTTGAGCATTCAGAGCCATGTGCTGTGCAAAGCCTGGTCTCCATTTTCAGTTGTGATTGGTCTCTTTTTTATGGGAAACAGTTTTAGGCTATAAAACATAACCAGGGACTGGATATGCTGTGTGCATATGTGGTTTGTGTCTAATGTTAAGATGGGATTTCAGGCTTCGTTATACAGTATAAATTCTTTATAAGAATTATCTACAGTAAAACTGCACATACATTTTACAAAGAACTACAAGTGTTTTTTTTATTTTATTTGAAAAAATAAATGTTTGCATAAAGCTGCTTTACAGCAGAATTGAATCATTTTGGCATAATTGATCATTGTTTCCCCGTTTAACAATGTAAAGCTGAACCAACCTGTACTGTATAAAGCACTATATAAATAAAGGTGACTTGACTACAGTAGTTAAGCCAACCATGGTTTCCAAATAATGCATTTTAAAAGAAATTTGTATGGACATTTTGGAGACGCATACATAAACTCTTTTGCTCTCAAAGGACTAAAAATACCATCAAGACCATTATTTTAAAATTTAATTAATCCTTCTCATTTAATGCTTCACTGCGAATAGAAAAGTCATTATAACAGCAACAGTGCTTTCTTTCTTTCTTTTTTTTTTTTATTTAAAAAAAATGACTCTCAGGTTAACCAGTCATGATGCAGAGTCACAACCCGTTAAAGTGTTTCTCCCTCAGTGGGACGGTTTGTTAGGCAGCAAATTCAGTGAAATGTGTTTTATTTTAACATTTTATTCAGAAATGAGGTCCTGCCTGACATTACAGCATTAATGTCATAGAGTTAATATGATTACAGCGGACAAAACAATAACGGTGTTTAATTACAATGAGTTACTTGAACACTAATGCAAAATGTGACACGTTTTTAGTATGTTTACCTACTAGCCTTATGTTTACACAGAATTGTTTACATACACAAATGATACGACACATTTGCAGGTGAACAGCAGCAGATGGTATTTCCCAAGAGTCAATGCGTTGCTTTCATTAAAGGGTGGAAGATGGCAAGTGTGTGTGTGTGTGTGTGGTAGTGCATACTGGCATGGAAATGAGTACGCATCCCCTCTCAGATGTGGCTCACCTTTGGTTCATCAGCAAAAGCTTGTAAATGAGAAGTGTTTGATCTGTCTGATGGGCCGGTGGGGGTTGGAGATGAGAGGTTTGCTGTGTGGTAATCTGCTTTGATTAAAACTAATTAGCTTGAATAATAACTGCAGCAAATCTTTTAGCACTCTGGTGAAGAGTCGTCAAAAGTAACATGACGGGTTAGGATATGAGGTCAAGGTCATTTTAGGAGTGTAACTGTACACGTGTTTGTACCGAAAAAAAAACATTATTTCAGTAAATAATAGTACTTAGTCGAATGCGGTATTTCACTATTAGCTAATAAGTAACTACAATTTTTTTCATACCTCCCGGAGACTACTAAGAACTAAATGTTCATAATTATTGTAAATAATGCATAATGTATAATTAATTCTAAAGTGAAGGTTATGGTAACCCTGGTATAGCCAAAACAGTTCAGCCCGATAATGGCCCAGATCCAGCTGGCCGGCCTGGTTGCGGTTGCCGGATTCGGGATGGACGCGGGATGAATGACGCCCCAGAATCGGCTTAAATACACTGGCCCGTGTCCGGCTGCCAAAACTGCCATTATTGGGCCACAATCACGCTGACAAGAATTGAACACTTACTCGGAACTAGCCCAAGTCTGGGTACTAAAACTGAGCCGACACTGGGCCACAATCACGGCAACAAAAATGCTACACTTAGCCGGTACTGGTCCGAGACTGGGCACTGAAACTGAGCCTACACTGGGCCCAGAGGTGTAAAGTCCAGGGGAGTCCTGACAAGTCCTGACATATGTTAATCCACCCATGAACTCAGCCAGCTGAATTCACTAATTAGTTATATCACCTGGCTGAAAAACTGGAACAAAATACAGAGGAGGACTTTTACTTTCTGAACCTGGACTTTAGACCTCTGACTGGGCCACAATCCAAAAAAAAAAAAAAAAAAAAGACAATTAGCAGGTACTGGACTGAGTCATGTTAACTAAATTAAACAATATACTTGCTCTTACTCTTATACATATTATTATTGTAATTTTTTTAAATGTGCCTTCAGTACAACTTCTTAAAATCCATAAGATGGCATCTATTTCCAACTAATATTTTTTATTTTTTTATTTTTTTTGTGTGTCCTTGTTAAGTCTAGATGTACTTATGCATGTTTACTATATATGTCAACTTTACAAAGATTAAGGGTTTGACCCCTTTTTTTTTTTTATGGCATCCCCACTGATAGATATCCCAACGCATTCTCATCCTAGGGCGTCATATACTGACGCTTTTGACATTTCGTCTACATCAAACGCACATGGCACCCTTAAGCGTCAATATGAGACGCACAGAGCTTTGTTCGGTTATGGGTAGGTTTAGGTCTGGGGTAGGGTTAGGGTTAGACCGCTAGGAGGCGCCTTCTGGCCCATATCTATCTGCGTCTCATATTGACGCTAAAGGGTGCCATGTGCGTTTAATGTAGACGAAATGTCAAAAGCGTCAGTATATGACGACTTGGGATGAGATCGGGCTGGATATCCATATAAGGCTAGAAGTCTTAAGGCGGAGTCTCGAACGGCATCACATCGGCCATCTTGTCACAGGGAAGCTTTCTGGCGAGCTCTGTGGTATCTGATGTAAGGTGAGTGATCAGCACGAACACAAATCCTATTATCTCGCTGAAATCTTGACGGATTTACAAACGGTTTGGTTTCTTACAAACGCTATTAACGTGGCTATAATTCTGGATGCTTGAACATGTTTAAATATATAATATTATATTTATTGATAAGTATGCAGTGTCATAACTACATCTCTGACGTTTATAACAAACCAAACCGTTTGAAAATCGGTAGAAAATTTAGCAAGTTATGGTTATTTAAAAAGTACATGCACCATTAACACAATGTTACGAGTGACCGAGCTCCCTGTGGCAAGATGGCCGCCGTGTGCGGACGTCGACCTCCATTGGCCAGCAGCGCGGATGAGACATCTAGCCTTTATTATATGATATCTATGTCCCCACCTACTACCCCATGCCCCATCCCCATGCTAATTGTTTTGTAATCCTGGAGACTTTGATTAGCTGAATCATAGGGTTGGAGCTAAATTCTAGCACTGTGTCAGCCAAGACATAATCTTGAGCCAACTCATGATTATTGCTTCATTACATATAAACATTACTTCGATATTGTCCCCATTATGTTCAGTTCATAGACTTTTAAGTTGTTTTCATTCATCACCTGTGTTTCCCTGTCTGTTTCCCGCCACCAATCTGTTACCATGGACACTGATCACCTTCCTCACAGCTGCCTGTCGTTTGTGTTAATCATCACTGTGTATTTAAGTTCCTGCCTGTATTCTGTTCATTGTCCGGTATTGTTTGTCAATGTCTCACCCGATCTCCTGTTCCTGAGTTTGTATTATTAAAGCGTTTGAAATGATCCTCATCTTCTTCTTCTTCATTACGACGAGCCGTGACAGATATTATATGTGTAGGATGGTTTATTGAAATTATATTATATGTAAGATTATCAAAGGTTTACTCACCACGGTAGAAAGAAGTTCTTCTGGTCTTCTGGCAAGCAGTACAAAAAGCCCACCAGATGTTGCCACTAAAAGCCTCAGTTAGTGCGTATGTCTTGAAACTCGAATAGCAGAAATAAAGTTAAAGTTCCCTTAGCCATGTTTAGCTTGTTTCATTATATGAATTAAACCATTCATTTACAAATGTAGTTAGTTACGAAAAAAGAGAATGTAAAAAGAAAAAAAAAAGAATATGAATTACTATTTATTAGTGAAAAAAAAATACACTAATAAATAGCATAACATTGACAAGGTATTACGTTTAAGGATATTACGTTTAAGTTTAAGGGTCACTGCTACATACAACTTACCACATTGTAAAAGGAGACATACCCCCAGCACTTGGTCTGTAATCGGGTTGAATGTGGCTAAATGTGCCGTGTCTCAGCACAAATCGGGCCAAATCCGCACATCCAAAGCCTAGCCAAATCTGGCAACCATTACTGGGCCAGAGCTGGCTCACTTTTGGTGAGCCACTGCCAGAACATGGCTGAGCGAGCCGACACTCAGCCGCAATTGGCCCGATTGCGCAGTCTACCTGGGAACCCACTAGTAATGACTCAGGTATTACCAAATCCTTCAGAGGGAGTTTCTCAGTATTTAGATCAGTATTCTAAAGTGAAAATAATACTTTCTAAAGTGAATTTCACTTTAGAATACTAATTCAAATAATTAGTAATTCTTTCTGAGGTGTTTGGTAATACTTGAGTCTTTACTACTGGGTTATCATTACCTTCACTTTATAATTAATTATACATTATGCATTATTCATATTAATTATGAACCTGTGTGTTGTTCGCTGGGAGGTATGAACAAAAATAGTAGTTACTGATTAACTAATAGTGAACAATGCACTATTGCTTATTAACTTATTGTTAGATAATACTGCCCTACAAAGGCAAAACGCCGTAACATCATGTTTGGTCAAAAATGAGTTAGTGTCATTTTTGTGGTATTTGAGACCTCCTTTATCATGTGAATAAATATTGTGAGTCAATTTGATTGTTTTAACGAGAAAATAAAGGGCCATGACAACCGTAACTTCCAAAACCATACGAGAAACCACAGCAGAACGTAACAGTTGTTACGGCTCTTTGCCTTTGTTCCAGCACGCTGAAGTTGAGTTAAGGTGTTCTGACTTTGTTTACCCTGGCATCAAGAGAGGTGTTACGGTGCCGCTGTGATGTAACTGTACTCTGGCTTTGTCATACTGTCAAAGTTTGCCGCTCTTTAATTGTCACCAAACCACGTAACATATACATGACACAACACATCTTTGGCCAGACAAACTGCTAACCATGCAATCAGAAACAAAGCAAGGTGAACAAGCCATACTTAGATGTTATGCATCTTATGGTTGTCATAAATGTTGTTATTTTTGTTCAGGGCGATGGTTCAGATCTTGATGTCAGTGACAGCCCGGAGCTAGCTAAATTTAATCTGTGTCACGTAAGTTAGCGCTAACGTTGACGCTGACACTCGCCTCACATCAGACGCCGAAAACCAATTATTAAATACACAGGCATCCTACCTTTCCATGCAATCCGATATAATCCATGGAAGATGCATAATCCATAATCCATAGCAATGCACGTCATCTGCTGTATCCACAACAATCCATACGTGTTTGAGCCATATTTCCTTCTTGCAGGTGTTCATGTCAGATCTTACACAAATCCATATAGCACTAAGCTAGTCATCGCTAACGTCCGTACAAAGTAGGCTAACCTAAATGGTAAAAGTAAAACTTTTTTTCGGTTGACTCTGTCTATATTATCTCAGAATTAAAAAGCAGTAATCCAAGTCGAGTTCGTTGACTGTGCATCTTGAGCAGTTTGGTGGCCCTTAACCCTTTAACTGTCACCATCATTTTAATTAAACCTCTAATAAACGCATAAAAAGAGCATATATGTGCATTATAGCTGGCAGCCGCATCACAAATCGAGAATCCATAATATTTTTGTTTATATATATTTTTTTAAATCTGACTTAAAATTTTTTTTAAATTGAATTGGTGTTATTTTTTTAACTCTTGGTATAAAAACAAACTGAGCTTTCTACCAATCTTTCATGATTTTTCTTGTTTATTGCTATTTCAAAATAAAGGCCTAAACACGCCTAATGAATATGAAATATTCTTGTTGCAAATTGATAAATTACTGCTCCTCTGTAATTTATTTTAACAGTTGTGTTCAATTATAATTAAATGATCTTTATTGTGAAAATATTTCTTGCATTTATTCATACTGTACATACTGTACTGCAAAGTAACTTATCTGTTTATCTGTAACTGTCATACTGTTTAACTTTGTTAGTGTTGCCGCACTATACTGATCATTATAGCACTAAATAGGAACAACCAAAGGTCTTCTATATAATTAAAACACATACCATGATGACTAGACCTTGGTTAGGTGTTCTTATAATGGATGTAAGTATGGGGGACAGCAAGCAAATATTGATTATATGTCAGTTACTGCCTTTTGCCTTTGCACGACTCCTTATTTTTGGCATATGATACAAAGGCAGAGTACAGTAACAGCCAAACAAGGGTCAAAGGTCAATTTTGAGCTCAAGATTTTTTGCATACAAACATTTCTTCATTATAGCAACTAGTGGTCAAATTTTGGGAGTCCTACCTATAATTATTTTGTCTGGACAAAACAGAAACTTTAAAGTCATTTTTCTCAGTTTCACACTCTAGCGAGTTAAGGTCTTTTGCCTTTGCAGGGCAGAATAGTAGTAGAGTGTTAATATTGCATTGTTCCTGTGTAGTTATTCATTAATAACAATATTCTAAAGTGTTAAAAAAACTGACTTCAAAACTGTGGTATGTAATGAACCATATTTTTTGTACATAAGACCAAACAATACTGGCAGTATTTTTTAACAATTTATTTTGTACTATATTTGCCAATTTAGCTTAAGCATGCATGAAGAAAAAAATAAATAAAAATCAAGTGGAAAATGCTAGCTCAAACCTTTAAGTCAATCTAAAATCAGAATTTACCGTATATAATTGCCTATGCATGTTCCTGGTCTTTTTGTGCTTTATTCTTTAGTGTAATTTTTCCAGGTTGTCTTCACAATCCTCTATCAAAATCATGTTCTGTTTTTAATTTTTTTTATTTTAATTATTATTATTATTATTATTATTATTATTAATGCAAAAGTCCCATTATCACAAAGTACACAGTGACATAATTCTTACATCTTTGGAGTTGATGGAGTTAAAATAAAGTTTCACCAAAGCTCTGCTTCTGAAGCAACTTTCTCAGAAGACATTTGGTACTTTTCAATACCTTCATTTAAACAATCCAATACATTGCTAATGGCTAAAAGCATGTTTTACATTTACGCATTTGGCAGACACTTTTATCCAAAGCGACTTACATTGCAGTTCAAGGTACACATTTACATTCTTAACAGTTCTTGCTTTCTCTGGAAATCGAACCCATGACCAACGCTCTACTGTTTGAGCTACAGGAAAGCTTTTATTTCACATTTCTTTTTTTAAGTGAATTTCCTGCTTCATTTGGAAGTAAAATGGGAAGAGCATTAAACATATAATATAATGTCGCAAAAAAGAGCACTTAATCGCTTTTTGGTACTTATGGTACATTTACTACTTATGGGTAAACGTGTGTGTGTGTGGTGCACAGCTGAGAGCTAAATTGTAATCCCCAGTCAATCCATTAGCATTCAACCGATGCAAAATGAAGCAGCCATTACCCTCTAACCTGTTTTCTTCCTGTTTTATACAACATAGCTGTCTTTACAAAAGTCTTCTTTAAGTCTGTGGTGCTAATTTTGGATGTACAATGTATATCATATTCAAAAAGTACCCCAGGCGATCTGGGACCATACGTCTGTGTCAGAAACTCCAGTATGCCCTGTTCTTCCACTAATTATACAGAGCCTCATAAATTTTCGACCCGTCATGTCTGGGTGAGTTGAGTCCCAGTACAATTTTAGATCTTTTTGAACATCCATCTGGCCAAGGAAATGCCTACACAATTCTAAAAATCTGCTGATAAGATAAGACGCTCCAAATTGTCTGTTTATTCATGCAAGTGTGCATGCATGCATATCTACGGAGCCCCAAAAGGGACATGATGGTAAAAAAGAAAAAAAAAAAAAGAAAAGAAATTAGATGGGAGGAAAAATAATAAGTCAATATCTTTGTGTTCTCTCGCAAATGTTTTCCGTTCCCAAAAGAAACTGCGTTTCTCACCGGAACACAAACGTTTTTGCAAGGGTCTGCAATATTTCTCGGGGGAACGCAAAACATTTGCAAGAGAACGGAAAAGCATTGACTTATTATTGTTCCACCTTCTTATATTTGTTTTCCTTCACAATGTCCCTTTAGGGGCTCCTTACATATCAATGTATGGAATTATATTATATTTGCCCCTTTAACTTCTAGGGCCCTATTTTAACGATCTGAAACGCAAGTGTCAAGCGCAAAGCGCAAGTAACTTTGTGGGCGGGTCTCGGCGCTATTGCTATTTTCCCGGCGGGATAAATGACTCTTGCGCCAGGCGCAAATCTAAAATGGGTTGGTCTGAAGTAGCTTCATTATTCATAGGTGTGGTTTGGGTGTAAAGTGAAATAAACCAATCAGAGCGTCATCTCACATTCCCTTTAAGAGCAGATGTGCTTTTCCATAGCGGATGGCTATTGTAACGGCGGATTTGCCAGGCGCGCGCCAGGAGTGGTTCACAGCCAAGGAGAGCAACGCTCTCGTCACGGCCGTAAAAGAGAGAAGTTACATTGAAATGGAGAAACACACCCAAATTAACTTCGGTTAAACAGGCGTATGATAATTTGGGTAAATGTGTAAGTTAGATGTATAATAAATTGTCTATCTATCTATCTATCTATCTATCTATCTATCTATCTATCTATCTATCTATCTATCTATCTATCTATCTATCTATCTATCTATCGTAATAATGTATGATTTGCAAAAATGAAAACTGCTGCTTCTGTATAGATGAGAGAATCAAAGTGTATGCGCGTTGTGCACACGCTACATTGATTATGGCCAATCATGCGCCCTTAAAATAGCATATGAATAACATGCGCAACGCGCCACTGACTTTAAACTATTTTTTCCTGGTTAGTGGCGCAATTGTTTTCTAAACCTGCAAAATAGCAAGAAGGAACGTTTGCACCGGAACACGCCTCCTCTTTGCGCTGAACCGCCCCCGGGAGCGCAAGTGTATTTCCTAACTTACCGACGTGCTTCTGTGGAGGGAAAAGTCCGCTTTGCGCGGGTGCAAAATACATGCGTCGGTGTACAAAGTCACTTGCGCTGGGTGCAAGATAGGGCCCCTAGAGTTACACATTATTTCAGTAGTCCACTTTAGTCATTCTACTAACTGTAACTGTAACTACAACAAAAATAATGTAATTAATAATAATAATAATAATAATAATAATAATTTTTTTTTTTTTTTTTTTTTTTTTTTTTAAATGGGCCAAGACCAAAATGACTAAACACTTAGATTTTCTTTGTCTTTAACACAAATTATTGGTCAGGAAATATGAACTACTCAAAAAGCCATTGCTGTCTCTATGGCAGATTATGGGATGTTGTGTGTTGAGTGATGAATCACAATGAAACACAAGCTGCATGGTGATGCTCCAGAGTGGTGTCTTTGAAAAGAGTGGTTCATTCATTCATTCATTGTGTGGGAATCCTTTTTAGCTGCTGGTATTGGTGAAATGATAATATGCTTCGAAATAGACAAGAATGTTTCAGAATGGCTTGCTTCCCACAAATGAAACGTTATCTAAAGTGGAATGATCAGATGTTATTTTTCAACAATACAATGCTTCTGTCCAAATTGCAAAGACAACCAAGAAGTGGCTTGAGAACAAGTCCACCAGGCTGAACCCTATATTGAATATTTGGTCTCACATTAAACTCAAACGAACTGGGAGCTATTTCTCAACTACTCATGCACAGTATGAAGCTATTAACATTGAGTATTGGAACAACCCTGACTTTTCTTTCTGATAAATTGGTCATTTGTGGGAAGCAAGCCATTCTGAAATATTCTCGTGTACTCCAAAGCATTATATCCGATTTTTGGGGTGCGGACTGATGGGGCAGTGAAGCCGAGGTTACTCCGTGAGTCAGTCCTAGAGCTCCTCCTGTCCGATTTTAGGAGAAATTCGGGTCCATCAGAGACTTCCAATAGATTTCTTAAGCGCCGAAAGAACACCACAGACACAGTGTAATCACCATGGGAAAATCACTTTGAATTGCCATAGTGTATGACATGTGCTATATAAATAAAATTGCCTTGCATTTCTGTAAAAAAGTTGTAGAAGAATATTCCATTCTAAGTTACTTTATCTACAGTATTTGTGCAATTATTGTGCTTATTAGACCAGTGATTTGTGATTAAAATGGTTAAAGACCATTAAAAGACCACTAAATATTTTGCCATTTTTGGCTTGGCCCTTTTCTATTTGTTTTTATTTTCTATTTTGCCCAGGAGTGTACGTGTCAACTAACTCTTAGAGTATTATGAAGAGGCAGAATATGATGATTCAAAATGTTATGTGGATGTGTGGAGATGAACCCAATTGCAGACAGTAGTCACAGCAACACAGTTTATTGTACAAATAACAGGAAAAACAAAGCCCACGAGGGGGCAAAACAAGACAGGATTACAGGTAACTAAACTAGACTATGACTGACAAACTAGACTATAACAGAAACAGGATCAAACTACTACTTAGACAAGACTTTCAACAGACTCTCTCACGGACAGATCTCACATTGATTAACACGCAAAGTTAGACAATGTACCGACACAGGACAGAAAACATGAGGGGATTAAATAGGGAGAAACTAATGAGGGAAACGGGTGACACAGTTGAAGCAATAATGACAAAACGAGGATAACAAGGGGGCGGGACTAGGTGACGAGACAACACAAGCACATGGCCCAAACAAATGGCCATGTGCTTGCACATAAAACATGGGCCTGTCATGATCCTGCCTCAAGACCAGGGAAAATCAGAGACAGGAAGCCAGGATCATGACAGAACCCCTCCCTTAAGGAGCGGCTTCCAGACGCTCCCTAAGGGAACACTAAACACGTGACATGACGGACTGAGACATGGACACAAACCAACAAAACATGACAAAAACCAACAACGGCAGACACGAAAACAGGGTTGGGATGAAACAATAAAAATAACAAACACGGGATGGGGGGCGGAGGAACAACAAAGTTCATGGGGGAATGTCCAGGATAGGTGGGTGGGACTGTGGTCTTGGGTCTTCTGGATGAGGGCTGTGGACAAGGAATCCGGGCAGGTTTGGATGAGGACACATGAGGAACAGTCTTGGGAGAAACAGTCCGGGGTGATGTGGTAACAGGGGTGACCGGGGAAACGCACAGGGGTACAGAGGGTGAAGAAACAGGAAACCAGACCGGGGGAACAGCAGGGGACACAACAGGACACATGACTGGGGGTGAAGCAGGCGGCTGAGGAGCGGAGAGAGGAATGGAGCTCACAGAATCTGACACAGATCCCACGCTCCATATCTCCGCCTTGGAAACGGCGCTCACGGCAGCTGACTGGGGTACGGCGCTCACGGCAGCTGACTGGGGTACGGCGCTCACGGCAGCTGACTGGGGTACGGCGCTCACGGCAGCTGACTGGGGTACGGCGCTCACGGCAGCTGACTGGGGTACGGCGCTCACGGACTCAGTGGACTTAGGACTAGACATGACCGACTTGACGGGGGCTTCTAGAATCTGGACAAGACGTTTTAGATATTCAGCAGCGACGAGGACAGGCATCTCTTGATGAGCTGAAACAGAGCGCAAGACAGCTTCAGCAGCTGAATCAGCCGCGACCCTCTCTGCAGTGCTCACAACAGCAGACTCTGGATCCGTGCCTTCAATAGCTGGTTCCGGGACAGTACTTGCAGTAGCGGGCTCTGGGACAGCGCTTGCAGTAGTGGGCTCAGGGACAGCGCATGGGACAGCGCTTGCAGTAGCGGGCTCTGGGACAGCGCCTGGGACGGCGCGTGCAGTAGCGGGCTCTGGGACAGCGCTTGCTGTAGCGGGCTCTGGGACAGCGCTTGCAGTAGCGGGCTCTGGGACAGCGCTTGCAGTAGCGGGCTCTGGGACAGCGCTTGCAGTAGCGGGCTCTGGGACAGCGCTTGCAGTAGCGGGCTCTGGGACAGCGCTTGCAGTAGCGGGCTCTGGGACAGCGCTTGCAGTAGCGGGCTCTGGGACAGCGCTTGCAGTAGCGGGCTCTGGGACAGCGCTTGCAGTAGCGGGCTCTGGGACAGCGCTTGCAGTAGCGGGCTCTGGGACAGCGCTTGCAGTAGCGGGCTCTGGGACAGCGCTTGCAGTAGCGGGCTCTGGGACAGCGCTTGCAGTAGCGGGCTCTGGGACAGGCTGAGACGAAGGACAAGAGGCTCCCTTTCTCCTCTTCTTTCTCTTAGGTCGCGGTGTGGAAGTCATAGCCGGACTTGTGACCGGTTGAAGCTCAGCGGGATCGGTGACTTGAGTTGGAAGGGCAGTCTCAGGCAGCGCTGACTCGGTCGAGGATGACTCCGACGGAGAATCCCACGAAGTCCTCCTCCCTCGTTTGCCACGAAGATCAACGGGAGTGGCTGGTACCTCGGGAGAAGTGGAGTGAGCCTGGTCCCCTTGAGAAACAACAGCCAGGACCCGACCCTCCAGGATCACGGGCAGCTTGGCTGGTGGCGACAACACGGTGGGACTCTGCGGCTCCTCCCGAGAGAAACGATCCCAGAGTTGGGCATAATTCTTCAGGATCCACTCACCCTGGGACGAGGATGGAAGGTTGACCCTCCTTCTGTCAGTGGGAGCTGACAACCAGCATTGTTCTCTGAATCTCATTTGTCGCTGGAGCTGGGAGGACATACTGTCTGCTGGGTTCTTTGCTGGTCGGTACATTCTGTTATGTGGATGTGTGGAGATGAACCCAATTGCAGACAGTAGTCACAGCAACACAGTTTAAAACAGGAAAAACAAAGCCCACGAGGGGGCAAAACAAGACAAGACAGGATTACAGGTAACTAAACTAGACTATGACTGACAAACTAGACTATAACAGAAACAGGATCAAACTACTACTTAGACAAGACTTTCAACAGACTTTCTCACGGACAGATCTCACATTGATTAACACGCAAAGTTAGACAATGTACCAACACAGGACAGAAAACATGAGGGGATTAAATAGGGAGAAACTAATGAGGGAAACGGGTGACACAGTTGAAGCAATAATGACAAAACGAGGATAACAAGGGGGCGGGACTAGGTGACGAGACAACACAAGCACATGGCCCAAACAAATGGCCATGTGCTTGCACATAAAACATGGGCCTGTCATGATCCTGCCTCAAGACCAGGGAAAATCAGAGACAGGAAGGCAGGATCATGACACAAAACACATAGTTTAAGAATAATCCAAAAGGTAATCAACACAGGGCTTATGACTAACACATATGCTCATATAAACGAGAACGGACAAACATTCAGTGAAGGTGACAAACTTAAATACACATGGTGATGAACTAAATGACGAACAGCTGTGATGAATGAATGTCCATGGTTACTGATGAGTGGCGGGAATGAGAACAAAGGAAACTAAAAGTCCATGAAGTGAAACTAACTGAACATAAACATGACACGTAGTGTGTCTGTTGGGGAGCATCAAAATAAAGTGTTGGCATATATAGAAGACAGTTTACTAATACTCTAATGACAGTTAGTTGACATGTAGTTTCAAAGTTATTTATAGTACATTTAAGTAGAATGTGCACCAAGCAAAATATATAAAAAACATGCATATGAACCACAGAGCATATCCAATAATTCAGTTTGCATTTACATTAAGGCATGTAGCAGACACTTTTTATCCAAAACGACTTCTAATAGAGACACATTTGTCATGGAGCCAACAATATTCATAGTGGACAATTTCAGGTTTATTAGAAGGATATAATAAACACGATCGATCATTAAATTAATTTGATAATTTAATTGAAATAAATCGTTAATCTGAATCACAGCTGTTATAAATTCATATTGATGTAGTAGCAGTATATAATAAACATCATAACACAATAAACACTCTGCTAGAATGCATTTCACATTGCTATAAAAATTCACCTGATAAAATAGTCATAGTAGATTTCGATACAGCCAGTTTTGGCAGTGGGAGTGTTCCCTTTAGTCGCTGTTTTTTAGTCAACAACAACAAAACAATTAATAGTAGCTACACATTCAACAACCCACACCTCTGACCTCTGACCTCTGCTGCAGGTCAGTGTGGTGTCTGCAGAAGCTCTTAATTGTTATACTATAGTGGAAGGAACTGCTTGCTTTGTGCTCTTTCAGTTTGCCAGAGCAGGACGTGTCCTGAACTTGTTATGAGGTCTTGTTAGAAACAACTCAAAGCAGAGTTTCTGCTTTTTTTTATGGTTGGTATGTAATGTTAATCTAAGCTGATGTACGGTCACAGGTGCATAGCATCAGCTATTTTACAGTGGCTTTAAATGTGCCTCCTTCAATCAGTCTGAAACTATCTGCTACATTTTCTATTATCCCGCAAATAGGTGTCCCAAAAGGAAGACCTGAAAGTTTCCTTTGGTCTAATTTTAAAACCGTAACATTGCAGATTCCTGGGTGAATGCTCTAAAATAAACTAATAGATGTCTGTTTCGTAAGAGTCTGCAATGCAGCAGTGACTTTAATCAAGGTTATCATAACCTAATGGTTCTTTTGGAAACTGTATACCATAAAGTTTATAATCAGTTATATCCAAAGGCATATTTGTAAATCTTATAGTTGTGGCTTGCATTTCTAACTAGCTGAAATACACAAACCTTTGACGAGTATTGTCGAAAAAATTGTCTTTGGTAATTGAAAATAAATACATAAATATATTAGATGGAAAACCTTAAAAAAGTGTAAGTTAAAATAAGTTTAAGATGTGCTTGAATTACTAAAACTAAAACTGCAAAGCAAAATAGAAATGTAAAAAAAAAAAAAAAAAAAAAATGTGCATAACAAAATTAATAAAACTTAAAATGAAAACTCAAAATCTAAAAATAAAAGATGAATCAATACTGTAATACTATTTAAATTAAAAAAATAGCATGGCCTGTGACGCACATCAATTGAATACTTATTAACCCTCAGGTTGTGCTCGGGTCATTTTGATGTCCACATTTTGATTTTCAATGTCCAAAAATGCTATTACTAAAACTAAACTAAAAGTTTTTTTGTTTTTTTTTTCAAACATGATCAGCCTACAAAAATTGCTAATACATCTCCCATTACTCTAAATTATCACCAGATATTAGATTAAATCTTCTTGTCAGCTTGTTTTCTTTAAATTAGCACAGGGTGTGTATTTCCTTTCGGATCTGATTGATCTTAGGCCTCATTGGCCCCATTGATCTGAGCTTATATTGGTCAAACATTACCGTCCATTGAAAATGAAGGAGCATGTTCACATATTTACATGTGTACTTGCAAAGATAAACGCCTCAGACCTGTATATGTGTGGATATATGCACACTCACGCTACCACACACACACACACACACACACACACACACACACACACACACACACACACACACACACACACACACACACACACACACACACACACACACACACACACACACACACACACACACACACACACATTCATGTACACAAACAAACTATTTTGAGGATTCCAGGCTTTCTTTTACACAGAGATGAACATCATCCTCAGATCAATGAGGCCCGCGATCAGTCAGTTTCAAAAATACATATGGAGCCTGTCCTAATTGAAAGAAAACAAGTTGATAAAAAGATTGAATCCAACATTTGGTGATAAAATAGCATAACAAGAGATTTAGAAGCTATGTTTTTGTAGGCCGGTCATTTTTGACCAGGAACACCACGAGTGTGACTTTATTCCATTTTGTGCAAAATAAAAGCTCTTCAAAACAACCATGCTGGGTAAACATTAAAGCACACTAGTGTGATGAACTGTGCAAATTTGTTCAATTTTTTTGTTGAATATTGACTAATTTATCCACAAATGTTTTTTTCTCACTCAAAAACTGAGGTGCATAAGCTCAGATCAGTGAGGCCTACGCTCAATCGGTTCCAAAAAGAAATACAAAACCTGTCCTAATTGAAAGAAAACAAGTTGAGAGAAAAAGTTTGAATCCAATATTTCGTGATAATGTAGCATAACGAGAAATTTAGAAGCAATTTTAAAAGGCCAGTCATTTTTGACCGGGAACACAAAAGGTGATGCATGGTTTTCAACACAGCACAAACCCACATTGCTTAGCAATCAGAAACAGCTTGTGGTTTGCAGAATGAACTATATAAAACCTGGTGGACGTCATCATAGCCAATAACATCCCTTGAACTATGGTATAATTGCTGTTATAGCTTATTGTTTCATATCCACCATATCAGGCACTTCTGAACGATAATATGAGCTGGCAATGAGCCAATTCTGTCCAAAAGCTATAGGCAGATTTATTAAAGCAAAATGCTATAGGCAACCACTATGACATTTCTCATGATTCAGCAGTAAGCTGTCACTTCTCTGCTGTTGTACCATCCATGCCGATGCCATCTGCAACTACTCTGATGAATCCTACCTGAAAGAGCTGCACTTTTTCCCTCCCAAACACTTTTTTTTCTTCTTTTTTTTCTCCTAGATCTTTTTTTTTCTGTCAATGTGCCATCCAGTATTTATGAGAAAGTTTCTTTGATTGTGTTTTGTGATTGTGCTGGAATACCAGCAGGCGATATTAAATCTGGTGCATTTGCCACATTGGAAATGTAAAGTCAAATTGATCGTGTTGCACTGTGGGATACAGGAATCTGGCATAATATGCGTAATAATCATACGATATCAATCCAATTTCAAGTATTATGTTAGTATGCTGTTCCAAACATAGCCCTTATTTGTCAGATCCTGTGTGAGACAGCAGTGAATTTGTTCTCCTTGTCATAGTATATCCTCTGGGAATTCTCTGAGCTCACGAACTGGAAGCTCCTGTTTGAAGAGGTTCGTTAATTAATTCATTCAACACTTCATTCGCTTTGTAGACTGATTTCACTGGAACTAAAATGTCTACCCTCAGGACATGCCGTAAGGGTAAATTGTAGCAGGCGTGTTGTTCTCCTGTTGTTTTGGAATAATAATGAAGTATCGCATATTTGATTTCAGCAGGATATTTGTGTTAGTACTCGCATAGCAACTCTTCTGGAGAAGTGGTGTCAATCAATCCGTTTTCTGGTGTCATTTAATGTCAGTAAGTAGTCATTTAACAGAGTCATTAATACTCCAGTCGTCAGTGTCACATGATCCTTCCGAAATCTTTCTAATATACTGATTTGCTGCTCAAGAAGCATTTTGTATTATTATTAATGTTGAAAACAGTTGATATTTATGTGGAAACTGTGATACACTGCCATTCAAATGTATAATAGATCAGTGGTTCTCAACTCCAGTCCTCGGGACTCACTGCTCTGCACATTTTGTATGTCTCCCTTAGGGCGTTTTTCCACTGGGTTCGTTTGCTGCGGTCCGAACCCGAGTGCGCTAGTTCCCGGCGCCCGCCGCAGCGTTGGTCTGGTTTCACACTCAATTAGTTGTATCGAACCCAGGTGCGTTTGCAGTGATCTTACGTCATCGCAAAGGCACACGGAAAACGCATGGAGAATACAACTCGACTGAGCATAGCTGTAATTTGTCTGTTTTTTTGGTGCTATTATGCGCAACATAGTGAGAGACAACTACGTTTATGTTCATTACATGGTGTAATTCAGCACATATCCAGGGGACGCCGTGTTTCACAACGTTCCCCTGCCACTCATGGTTGTCGTGTGTGAGGAAACAATGATATCAACAGTGATACGCATGCGCGGGATACTATACTTCCTGAACAAGCGCGCACCCGAGTCCGTATTGCTTGCACATTAACGCGAACCGCGCCACGGTTCGGGAGCAACCGAGCTCAGACCACCTCCTCCAGGTAGTCTCGGGTTCGGTACTCTAGTGCGCACCCGGGTCCGATGACAGCGTTCACATTAGCGATTTTTCATGCGAACCGTGCCCCGGTCCGCACTAAACTGCCAGTGTGAAAGCGCCCTTATTTAACACACCTGAACCAGATCATCAGCTCGTTAGGAGAGACTCCATGAACTGAACTGAGTGTGTCAAATAAGAGAGACATACAAAATGTGCAGAGCAGTGGGTCCCGAGGACTGGAGTTGAGAACCACTGTAATAGATCAATAGTGACACTAAAGAAATGTATAATGACACTCAAAATATTTCTATTTGAAATAAATGCTGTTTTATAACTTTCTATTCGTCAAGGAATTTACGGTTTACACAAAAATATTAAGTAGCATAAAACTGTTAATAATAATAAGAACAGAACGGTTATTAATAATTGAGTACCAATAGTAATTGATAACAAATGAATAGCAAATCATATTAGCATATTAGAATGATTTCTGAAGGATCATGTGACACTGAAGACTGAAGCAATGATGCTGAATATCCAGCTTTGATCACAGGAATAAATTACATTTGAACACATATTTTAAAACAGTGATTTTAAATTGTAATAATATTTCGCAATATTGCTGTTTTACTGTATTTTTAATCAAATAAATGCAGCCTTGGTGAGCATAAGAGACTTATTTAAAAAATAATAATTTTCGGGGCTTGACGACATCTGTTTTTTTTTTTGTTTTGTTTTTTTTTTCTTAACATCTCTATGTGCGTGTGCGTGCGTGCGTGCATGTGCGTGTGCGTGTGCGTGTGCGTGTGCGTGTGCGTGTGTGTGTGTGTGTGTGTGTGTGTCTTCACAGGAAAAAGAAAGCAAGTCTTGTGGTTTTGGAATGACATGAGTAACATAACTTTTGTGTGTGTGTGTGTGTGTGTGTGTGTGTGTGTGTGTGTGTGTGTGTGTGTGTGTGTGTGTGTGTGTGTGTGTGTGTGTGTGTGTGTGTGTGTGTGTGTGTGTGTGTGTGTGTGTGTGTGTGTGTGTGTGTGTGTGTGTATTCCTTTGCCAACATGCTAACACTCCACTTCCATGTCAGTTGCACCTAATATACATCATCACCATACGAATAAAATCAAGTTTCACCTTAAAGAGCCACTCAAAGGCCTAAAATATTTTTTGAACAATTACTCTAGGGAGTTTGGTTATCTGATCCATCTATTTTCTGTCAGTTCTCGTCTGACCTCTCTCATACCGCGAAATACCAGAACAAGCCATCATGTTAACTGAAACCCATCAATGTGGAGAATTCAACCACTTCCTCGTGCTTGAAGTTGCTTGGTTAAAACAACAGTTCACCCAAAAATGATTGTCATTATTTACTTAGCCTCATGTTGTTCATTCTTTTTCTCAACCGCAACTGCCAAATGACTATTCTCTTAGTCATGCAAAGGTATCGTATGGCAAGTCACATGGTCTACTTTGTGATGCTTTCTGTCCTATATGTGTTTGGAATGACATGATGGTGAAATACATTTTTGAGTGCACACAGAACAAGGGTATTGCATGTACACATCATAAAATATAATTAGCTATATTTTTGACTGTTTTTATACCGTCGTTCAAATAAGCTGATGTCATTCTAGGTGATTAAATGAGAGAGTATGTTATTTTCTCTTTCTTAGGCCAAATAAAGCTTTCAAAAGATGAAATGTAAAAATAACTCCTCATTTGTGTTAATATAAATCTTTGTAGTTATTTTTACATTTTGGTTCTTTGCAATCAGAAAATGCAATCCAGATGACAAACATCTCTCTCTCTCTCTCTCTCTCTCTCTCTCTCTCTCTCTCTCTCTCTCTCTCTCTCTCTCTCTCTCTCTCTCTCTCTCTCTCTCCCTCTCTCCCTCTCTCTCTCTCTCTCTCTCTCTCTCTCTCTCTCTCTCTCTCTCTCTCTCTCTCTCTCTCTCTCTCTCTCTCTCTCTCTCTCTCTCTCTCTCCGTTCTTTGTTTGCTCGGTCGAAATAAACGCTGCTTTCATCTGCCTTCCAGGCCAATAGCCAAGAATACACTCTAATTTCTCACACTCTTTGAATTATTTTGGACCCAACCGTTCAGGTTACTTTTTTATTTATTTTTTATATATAATGAAGGTAAATTGGTGAGCACAACTGTCAAGATTTTCAGTGGGTAACAAAAAGACTTTAAAATACTTGGGATATAGTATATGATATAAGTTATATGAACTCATGTTATGCTGTTGTTGTTTTTTTAATGCTTGACTGCCCCATTTCTATCCACTTTCAATATATGGGGAAAAAGCAGCATGGACATTTTTCAAAATATTTCATGTTGTGTTTTTAGAGAAGAATGAAAGCCTTTTTTTTTCATGTTATTTTTATTCTGTTTAGCCTACATTGCTGATTTATTGATTGATGAATCATAGTGGAATGTCTGCTGCAAATATAATTACCATACACTCATGAGGAAATAATTATGTGATTTTACAAGCGAACAGAAATTAATAAAGCAACAGAAGCTAGCATGTGTTTTCAAGATTGCTTAAAATAGCAGAGTAATCTGAATGGCATGTGTTTAGAAATAAATACAATTTCATTCAAAAGTTTGGGGTGAATAAAAGACAGAAATTATATATTTTTTTCCACCAAGGATGCATTAAATTGGTCTAAAGTTATAGTAAAAACATGTATAATGTATAGACCATCCATCCATCCATCCATCCATCCATCCATCCATCCATCCATCCATCCATCCATCCATCCATCCATCCATCCATCCATCCATCCATCCATCCATCCATCCATCCATCCATCCATCCATCCATCCATCCATCCATCCATCCATCCATCCATCCATCCATCCATCCATCCATCCATCCATCCATCCATCCATCCATCCATCCATCCCTCCCTCCCTAGCCTTGGGGAGTATAAGACTAACTGTTTCTTACAAATCCCAAACTTTTGAATGGTGGCATATTGACATTTTGCCTTGTTCACAGTGCTCCCAATTTTGATTGTTTTTCAGATGCAATCTTTATGACTGACTTTCTGCACTGTCATTTTGCAAGTAATGAAATCAGATCTGTTTGTTCAGGTTCCCATGATGACTTAAGTGTCAGCAAGATGTCAAGATCTATTTTAGTGTTGTTTTTGATTCCCATATAAGATCAATAGTGCTTTTCCTAAAGATGATATGTCTGATATGTCCTTATCTGATCATATTTATGTATTTGAAATGCAATCTTTTCAAGTGTTGTTCTCTTAGGTCATCAACTGTATATCAGACTGGTTGTGAAGCAGATACAACGACATGCATCATCTCTGGAAAATGTGTGAGGTCTAATTCATACACTAGCACAACCTTATGTGACATAAGATCATACAGCTGTGTAGCCATGTACACACATTGGATATATCAAGTTGACACACCATCTATTAGCATTAGCTCATGTTAACCCATCAAACAAGACCTAGGGCTACTCAAGGTAATGTGTTGACTTTTGAGATTAATTAAGTTAACACTGCTAAGTGTGTTTACACATTTACCTAATTTGACATTTAAAAGGCTGCATTATTCTTCAAAGAAGGCTTAAGCGTGCTTTATTCTATAAAGCCTTCTAAACGGCTTTATACATCTAATCCAGATGAAACATTCGACAAACTTAATCTTTAAAATACTTAAAGTTAATTTAATTATCATTAAAGCTCAAGGAATAACACCTGAGTCATGCACAATAACATCGGGGGTGCCTGTAAGTGATAAATAGGGTCGGTTTTGATTCCATGTTCACTTTGTAGTGCATTTATTTTGTAAGGCATTCAGATATAAAAATTATATAGAGAGAGAGAGAGAGAGAGATATTTTTTTAATTAATTTACCTTTGTTTTTGTTTTTTTCAGTGCATTAAGTGATGATGATGTTAAAGGCTATGTCATGCATTCTAACTTATCGGTACAGCTGTATCTGTATTTTATAATTCTGATAAAACTAAGACTCTCCGGAGATATGAAGGATGCAATACTACTCTATAGGTACTCAAGATTAACATGAGATTGGCAGAAACTGTGTTATGTACCATTGAAGATTAAAGGGATACTTTACCGTTTTTTCATATTAAACTATGTTATTCCCTTAACTAAGACGAGTTGATACATACCTCTCTCGTCTCAGTGCGTGCACTAAATCCCTCTGTCTTGCGGCGAAACTTTGTTAGCCCAGTTCATTTAATATGG